>NC_140582.1:671315389-671935032 GCF_964204655.1 Triturus cristatus | reverse complement strand
CAAAAAAGTTTTGTTGTCCCATCCTGCTTCAGTAGCAACTTTTTCCAAAATCATGAATCTGAGTTGACTGATGTTGTGGTTCATCTCGTGGAAATGCACTGCTACAGTAGATTTAACATGCTTTAATCTAATATTGCTTTTGTGTTCAACAAGACGTGTTTTTATTTTGCGTTCAGTTTTTCCAACGTAGGGCAATCCGCAAGGGCACTTTAATAAATACACAAGGTTGCTGGAATCACAGGTAGCTGAAACTTTTAGATTGATACGAGTTCCATGAGAAGGATGTAATAGGGTAGTGCCTTTTATTATGTTGTTACAGCTGCCCCAGTAGTGGCATGGAGTAGTACCGGTATACCTAGGAGTAATCGTGGCTACTTTGTGTTGCAAGAGTTGCTGTAAATGTTTGGTGCGCTGATACGCAAAAATTGGAAGTCTTTCAAATATGCCATTGAAATCTGTTTCCACTTGGAGTATAGGCCAATACTTTCTGATGATTTTTTTGATTTTATGACTATGTGTAGAATATTTAGACACGAATACTGATCTATTTTGTTCAAGTTGTGCATTGATTTTGGGTTTCAAGAATTCAAGTAGTTGTTTCTGTGCAGCTCTAGCTTCTGCTTGTGTTAAAATTGTGTTAGAATAGGCTATTTTTTTGAATTTCATCAACATTTTTTCTTTGTTCTCCTGGTATAAATCCTCAGTGGAGGAAATACATCTGACCCGGAGTAGTTGGGAGTACGAAAGATGTTGTTTATGACTCATTTGGTTGAAACTTTGGAAATGTAAAAAGGTGTTGCGGTCTGTAACTTTTGTAAACACAGAGGTAGTTAATATGTTATCTTGTCTGATGATGTCGACATCCAGAAATGAAATTCTGTCGGTATCCATATATGTGTGAATTGAATGCGTTTGTCAATGTTATTGATCTCTTCAATTGCTTGGAGTAATTTGTCTTCACTTCCTTTCCATATTACGAAGATGTCATCAATATAACGGTAGTATACCATCAAGTTCTCTTTCCGGATAGTTTTTGACAAGATGTTATCCAGTTCGAATCTGTGCATAAAAAGATTAGCGTAGGCAGGGGCGGCACAATTGCCCATAGATGTCCCGGATAGTTGTGTAAAAAACTGTTCTTGCCACATGAAATAACTGTGATACAGTGTGAAATGCATTAATTCAAGTAAAAAGACCTTAAGTTCATCTGTTTTGTCGCATTCTAGAAGAAAAGATTCCATGGCTTGTAATCCCAAATCGTGTGGGATAGAGGTGTACAAAGATTGAACATCGATAGTACAAAGTATGGGTGTCATATCCCCAGGAAACGTGATATTCTGAATTTTCACGAGAAAATCTGTGGTGTCTTGTAAGTATGTAGTCTTATTTCTCACGATGGGTTGAAGATGACGATCTATGTATTTCCCGATAGTTTCATGTATCGAATTCCTGGTGCTGACAATAGGTCTAAATGGAGGATTCACCACACTTTGTGTATTTTTGGGATCATATATAAATATGGGACCCCTGGATTATCTTTGATTAGGAATTTTTTATCTCTGTCATTGATGGTCCCCATATCTAAAGCTTTGTTGATGATAGTAGTGAGAACTCTGGTAAATTCACGTGTTGGATCGAAATTCAGTTTCATGTAGATTGTGTTGTCGAAAACATGAAATTGTACACTCCTTAAGTAAAACTCTGTGTCAAGATTCACTAGTGCTCCACCTTTGTCTGCTTGACAGCACATTATTTGATGATTGTTTGCTAAACTTGATATAGCATGACGTTCCCTGATGGTTACGTTGGATCTTCGTGGATTTTTGACTGCAAATAAGTTTTGTAGATCTTTCTTTACCACTGTTTCAAGAACTTTATGACTTATAGGTGCCTGGAAAGTGCTTTTTGGTCTTAAGTCAAGTAGTGTTCCTTGTGTTTCATCTGATTTGAGTGGTATGATGTTCTTGAAGAAGTGTTTAAGTCGCAAGTTCCTCATGAATTTTAAAAAATCAATCTGAGTTTCCAATTCATTGGATTCGTATGTGGGGACATAGGATAAACCTTTTTGTAAAGTTTGCATTTGGAAAGCAGATAATTCGAATTTAGAAATGTTAATTACGATGCTTTCTGACTTCTGGTGGATTTGGCCACTGGTTGTCCTAGTTCTATTTGATTTTGACCTCCTGTTTCGTCCGGCGTGCCGTGTCCTCCCCCTAAAAAAGGGGTTTTACCTGGTTTGTCTACTCCAGAGGAAGAAGGTATGTTCTCGCGATCTTGTTGGATGTTTTTGTGTGGAAAACCTCTCTGGTGCGTTCTTGCTTTCTGTATCCCGCTCGCCGCTCTGAACTATCACCTGGAGAATAACAACGACAGCAACTCCTCCACCCTGATCGACAATCTCACCAACCTCAGACTCAAACAGCTCGTCACAGCACCGACCCACATCGCCGGCCACACACTTGACGCAATCTTATCATCAAGCCCCCACGTCACCTTCAGCCACGCCTCCGAGCTCACCTGGACTGACCACCACAGCATCCATTTCTCCTTCCGAAAACCACTCACACACCACCGCACCCTACAGACCCCCCGCCGCCGCTGGGGAAAAATCACTGACGAACAACTACAGACAAGCCTCGCACTCAACCCTCTGACGAACCCCACCAACCCGGATGATGGTGCACTCTCTCTCGAACGCTGGATGAACGATTGCGCCAACACCATTGCGCCGCCAAAAACCCCACCAACAGAGACACCAGCAGAAGAGTCAGCTGGTTCACCCCAGAACTCCTCGACTCCAAACGCACCTGCCGGAAACTGGAAAACACACGGAACAGCAACAAGACGCCAGAAAGCCACACTGCCTACAAAGATGCCATCCGCAACCACCACCACCTCATCAGGACCGCCAAAAAGACTGCCTTCACAGACCGCCTTGACAACAACGCACACAACAGCAAGGAGCTCTTCACCATCGTGAAGGAACTCTCCAACCCCAGCTCCAACGACATCCCACCATCACAAGTCCTGTGCGACTCACTCGCCACCTTCTTTCACCGGAAAATCACCGACATCCATGACACTTCAGACGCCGGACGACCCCTGCCGACCACACCGCACCAAACCCACCGCAACCCACCGCCCACAACACCCTGACAACCTGGGCCAAAGTGAGCATCGAGGACACAGTCAAGACCATGGGATCAATCCACTCCGGTTCCCCATCCGACCCCCTACAACACCACATCTTCAACAAAGCCAGCAAGTCCATCGCACCCCACCTGCACAAAATCATCAACCTCTCCTTCGAGACCGCCACCTTTCCTGAGAACTGGAAGCACGCAGAGATCAACGCCCTACTGAAGAAACCCAAGGCAGACCCGAGCATCCTCAAGAACTTCCGGCCCATCTCCTTGCTCCCGTTCCCAGCCAAAGTCATCGAGAAGATAGTAAACACCCAGCTCACGCGACACCTCGAAGACAACAACATCCTAGACCCATCACAATCAGGATTCCGCAGCAACCACAGCATCGAGACCGCCCTCATCGCCGCCACAGACGACATCAGGTTCCTGCTTGACAACGGCGAGACGGCGGCCCTCATCCTCCTAGACCTCTCCACCGCCTTCGACACCATCTGCCACTGCACACCATGCACGCGCCTCCACGACGCAGGGATCTGAAACAAGGCCCTGGACTGGACCACCTCCTTCCTCTCTGGCAGAACTCAGAGAGTCCCCCTCCCCCCGTTCCGCTCCGAGGCCTCCAAGATCATCTGCGGCGTCCCACAGGGATCCTCCATCAGCCCGACGCTGTTCAACGTCTACATGGCACCACTAGCACGCATCGCCTGACAACACGACCTCAACATAATCTCCTACGCTGATGACACTCAGCTGATCCTCTCCCTCACCAAGGACCCCCTCACCACTAAATCCAACCTCCACCAGGGAATGAAGGCCGTCGCTGACTGGATGGAAGACAGCCGCCTCAAACTGAACACAGACAAAATGGAAATCCTCATCCTCGGGTCCAACCCCTCCGCTTGGGATGACTCTTGGTGGCCCACATCACTGGGGTCCCTCCCGGTCCCCACCGACCACGCACGCAACCTGGGAGTCATCCTCGACTCAAAACTCTCCATGACCAAACAAGTCAACGCAGTCTCCTCCACCAACACCCTCCGCATGCTCCGCAAGCTCTTCAGATGGATCCCGACAAACACGAGGAAAACAGTCACCCAGGCCCTGGTCAGCAGCAGGCTCGACTACGGAAACGCCCTCTACGCCGGATCCTCGTCCAAGCTCATCAGCAGACTACAGAGAATCCAGAATGCCTCTGCACGCCTGATCCTCGACGTCCCATGCCGCGACCACATCACACCCCACCTGAAGAACCTGCACTGGCTCCCCGTCGACAAAAGAATCTCCTTCAAGCTCCTGATCCACGCACACAAGGCACTCCACAAAACCGGCCCAGCCTATCTCAACAGCCGACTCTCATTCTATGTACCCAACAGAAAACTCTGCTCCGCTGACCACGCCCTGGCCACGGTCCCACGCATCCGGAGAACTACTTCCAGAGGAAGATCCTTCTCCCACCACGCCGCCAAGACCTGGAACACCCTCCCCCTCCACCTACGCCAAACCGAAGACCTGCTGACCTTCAGGAGATAACTCAAGACCTGGCTCTTCGAACAGTAACAGCCTCCCCCCCCCCAGCACCTTGGGTATGTAGTGCGCTTTACAAGTTACTTGATTGATTGATTGGTTGAGAGTCCTCCGATGAGGATGTGTCTTCTGATGTTCGGTTCCCGAAAGGTCTTTGTTGTTTTCTTGCCGCATATGCTTTAGCCCAGCTGTAAACTTCTCCCAATTTATAGTCAACAGTGTCCCGCTTAAATTTTCATAATTTTCTTTAGTTTATTTCTGCGTTGTATTTGTCTAATTGAGGATTAATGTTTTCTAAGGTCTTAAGCCACTCTTCAGGAGATTGTTTGTTGCTTATTTCCTGTTTCAATTGTGATACTTCTTTCTTTAGTTCATCGAGTGTTCTGGATAGTTCTTCCACGATTAGCAGAATTAAATCCAATGAACATTTGTTCATTTTACCATACCAACGTTCTATAAAGCGTGCGTTGTTTTTGCAGAGTGTAGATTTAAGGGGTATCCGAAGTCCTCTGGGTATTCGTTGTACTTTATGATAACGTATTAATGTACTGGCAGGGAGACGTTGATTAATTTCTCTTTTGGCTGTAAATAATAATTGTCTGATGTTTGACTGTATTGTTCCAGTGCTTGCAGAAAGGCATTCAGGCTCTTGGATCAATGAGTATTTTCGGTCAGTGTCTTCTGAAGAGAATCCAAATGTGTCGGCTTTATTTCCTGTAATGTTCGCTATATCTTCATACGACATTTTTTTTATGTGGGTGCTGGTCGTGAGAGATCAGCAGTGGTACAATGGGTTATGTTGATGAACGGTCACACTCCTTAGTATTAAAAAACGTAATTCGATGGTACTCATGTGAATTCTTTATGGGTGCTGTTGAGTATCACCCCCTGATCTTGGGGTGTGATGAAATGTGAGAGATGATCCTAACAATCTTGAAGGATGAACTCATGAGCACTCCGTGATGCGAAAAAACGCCTTCAAAAATTACTGTGTCATAAACTTGGTTCACTATGGTTTATTAGCTGCATAATCCATAAGTATAATATTATTTCATAAGTTCATTGTAACGAAGTCACAAGATATCAAAGCCTATTTCAGTGTACACATTAGAGGTTTCAAATTCCCCGATGCATTTTGGGTCCAGCCCTTCCACAGGAAGTTCTCTCTGTAATAAATCAAAGAATGTATACTTTGGTCCAAGGTCCGGGATGCACGTTTTTTTCTCTGATTATCTCACGAAAGATTGCATTATAAGTTCTCGGCACCCACACTGCATTTCAATTTGGCAAAGTAGAATACCAGGCAACACATTGATAAATTTTAATAACTTTATTAATACACACTCCTAATTTTCACCTGCTAACCACCCGACTTTCTACTAATTTACATCACCAATCATTTCTTCTCCTTTCTGTCAGTGTTGACACTTTTCGTCCCATTCTTGGTATAGCACGTTTATAATTTCTCACAAGGCTCACTAATGGCAATTACTTTGACGGGAATACTTACATGCACAGTGCACTTCGCAACATACAGAATTGCATCCCGGACCTTGGACCAAAGTATACATTCTTTGATTTATTGCAGGGAGAGTCCCCTGAGGAAGGGCTGGACCCGAAATGCATTGGGGAATTTGAAACCTCTACTGTGTACACTGAAATGGACTTTGACATCTTGTGACTTCGTTACAATGAACTTAAGAACTTATGAAATAATATTATACTTATGGATTATGCAGCTAATAAATCATAGTGAACCAAAGACACAGTAATTTTTGAAGGCGTTTTTTCGCATCATGGAGTGCTCACGAGTTCATCCTTCAAGATTGTTAGGATAATCTCTCACATCTTGGCAGCTATTGCAGCTACAGAGAAGGGTGATAATTACCCTCTGGGTTTCCCTTTTAAATACTTTTATCATTGAAGTCCTGATAAAGTTCCCTATGTGAGAATTAACGACGTTGGTGACAGATTGATTCCCAACGCGGATTGCAGACTTTCCTTGATAAAAGCTGCTCAAGAAGGTATGGCTTCTGCTCATGCCGGCATTTCTGCGACTGTTACTATCTTACAACAACGTTACTGGTGCCGCGGATTGTATAAACAGACTTGTGCTTATGTCCTTAATTGTGACATTTGCCAGCAGATTAAACCTTCGACTACTGCGCGTCCACCACAAACACAGTTGTACATATCTAATAAACCACTTGAGTGTGTTTATTTAGATCACTGCGGTCCTTTCTCCTCTGATACTGCGTATAAGTACATCTTAGTTTCAGTGGATTCGTGCACACATTTTCTATGGGTCTGGCCACAACGGAGTGCTGATGCCCGAACTGTCATCAGGGATTTGTGTGTCTTTGTGGGAATTTTTGCATGTGGTACATTTCATTCTGACCAAGGTCCAGCGTTCGCCTCTAAGGCGTACAAGGATGCCATGAGATCATTGGGGGTCCAAGTCAAATTTTCGTCTCCATACTGGCCTGAGGGCAATAGCGCTGTGGAATGAATGAACTGTGACTTAAAGCAATCCCTGACAGATAGGGTTTTAGGTACTGGCCGGAACTGGTTGGCCCATTTGTATAGCATTCAACGTGCACTTAATAATCTCCCTAGAAGGTCCCTGGGTGGGCGGACCCCATACGAAATGCTCTTTGGCATAAAGATGTTTGTCCCGGACCTTGATGGTCTAGACATGGCGGTGTCGACCGCACCCTTTGACGTAGATGATCATTCTGCTGTATTACAAAATCTACAAGAGACCAGAGACAGTCTTGCAAAGGAACACTTGCCCTCCACAACTGATGTTGCGCTTCAGATTACGGTAGTCGGCTGGCTACCTCGAGTTGGTGACCTGGTCCGTGAGAAGGTGGAGAACAAGAAGGAGTTTGGCCCCTCTTATCGTGCACCTGTTCCAGTGCTTGGCGTGTAGGGTACAAGAACAGTCATTTTACCTCCACTTCCTGGTCGCAAGGATAACAGGTACATCTCCATTGACAATGTCAAACTACAACGAGTGGCCGATTGCTCTTAGTATGACTCCAGCGGTCTCTTGTCCAGCAATGCTGAGAAATTCTGTTTTGGCTCCAGCAACTACCAACAGGCCTGACATTGCCATTGGGATGCATACAGTTACTAATCCTTTATTGCCTCCATCGGCTGGTGGTCAAGTTGAAGATACTGAGTATCCCACAGATGTGTCGCTGCCTGATTAACAATCAAGTGCAGTTGACCAGTCACGTTTTTCATTTGACACTAACTCTATGACTTCCAATGCCCCATCAAAAAATTCTATTTTTGTTGCTTGGTTTGAAAGACATTTTTTAAATCCCCTATGGACTTACATTTGGCTGCTGCTCATAACTATTTTTTTGTTTATGTCAAATGGACTTGTGGTTGTATTTTTTCGTCTACTAAAAGCACTATCTCACTGAAAGATCTGCAATTAGATTAATTGATGGAACTTTGGCACCCCACTCCTCGTCACACATCATGAAGAGAGACCAGTCTTTTGTTAATATTACTGCCTGGCCTGTGTTAGATGGGATTGTATGGGATGCTGTCAAATTTCAGATTCATGGTCCCACATAGGTGATAAATGTCCCCAATGTACTTTGTGTTTCTATGAGGGATGTTGTGAAACAAAACATACGCTCTGATGATTGGGATGTCCAAGCCGTAGAGGCTCTTTTTTCTGATTTGAAATATTATGCTGCTTTTGATGCTGAAGATTTATATTTAGACACAGCGAATTATGGAGAGTTGTTTTGCTACCAACACTATGGCAATCATTTCCTGCATTAAGCAAATACATTTAGAAATTTCATGAATTATACACAATGGGAACATTGTCCAGCACCGATTGAAGGCAGGTCCAAAACTCTAGTGAAACAATTTACATATTTTACTAATTTTAGTGTACATTAACCTGAAGCCTTTCATTTTAAAATGGCTGCTGAGTCAGCTTCCAAAGTTAGACTGACCCACACTAAATTATTTTATTCCAAATCCTTTATGGATGAATTAGCTATAGGGGGCAATGAGCTGTGGAAAGATACCATTGATCTTAAATCTGTTTGGGGTTCTAAAGTTTGGCAGGTACAAGGTACAGAAGCTCTGCATTGTGCGTGCCTTATCCCAAACCACATGTTGTTTTTGAATTCTACCATTTTTCAGACCACCTGCGTTGGATTGGCTACTTCTAAAAAACTGAATTCCCCTATTATTCCTAAACTGGGCGCATATCAAAATTGGGATAATCACACAGATTTGTCCCTTGATGAATTGCAGTCATTCATTACTAATACATCCTTCAACATTTCCAACTTAGATCCTGAAGGATGGTTAATATGGCAGAAAAGTTCAGATTCCTGTCAACATCGTTTTCTGGGTCTGTACCCCGGCTATACACAGGTTAGGGTGAACCCCCGATTTGAATCTTCCCATTCTGTTACTACCTATTCTGTAGGGAAGTTATGTCAGACCTGGCTGCAGCATTCCACCTTGGCATCTGTTAAACTTCATTTATCCAAATTAAATGATAACGTAGATTTGAATGATTTTGTTAAAGGCCCTGTGGGTGGCAGGTCCAAAAGATGGGTGTATGTTGTTTACAACAAAGTTTGGAAATTATCTCAAATTGAAGCTGCTTCTAGATTAAGGGCCATTGATCAAGCCAATTTAGAAAAAGTGCTAGCTGTCATCGATAATAGCATTAACACCCTTTCTTTCAGAATTTACACGTTAGATAATAGTGTTTAATCTGTGGTGGATATTGTTCAGGATGATATGTCTGTTTTATACCATGGTCAAAATCAGTTGCGTTCTATTATGCAGTTTGCATGGACTTTACAAACATTGAAGGCTGGGAAAGTTCCCTGGGACTACATGAACACATCATCTTTATTCCTGCCGTTTAATCTGACTGCTAAACAACAGTTCATGTCCATGAAAGATGCGACATACTCATTATTGCATATTGAAAAGTTGAACCTTTACCATTCTCTGTGGCCGAATCGAACTCAGCTGTGTGGCTTATCCATGGATTGATCACTTTACCATTTCCATTGTTTAACTTCAGTTCATGTATGAAACCCTTAGGCAGGTACGGACCATTGGGTACCGCTTTCCTGCATGAAGTTTGGTCACTCCCATTTACATACAGATGCCTGAGAGAGGGTAAAGTGGTTTATTTAAAAGGAGAGGAATGCACTTCCACACCTGATCACTCAGTAGTCTGTAGGAACATCCAATTGCATGGTGCATGCAAAGTTCACGCACTGAATTTAGCTTGCCTTCTGAAGGGAAATCCTGTGCCAGCGATTACACCAACTTTTACGTTATTGGCTAACGGTAGTTATTTGCATTTAAATAATGAGGCATAATGCAGGATGCTAGTGGAGATTCTGTATATTGTAACTGTCACACAATGTGTAGTTTGTTGTAAAAATGTCCTTTTCCCACCCCCGCATGGGAGACTAGATGTATCCATCTGGCCCTCCATCCCAACCTTGAAAGAAAAGTTCAACAAGATGAGCAGAATAAGGGCTCTACTGTCTCAAAAAGAAGTCGCCCTGACTTCCTCCTGTGAAACATTTGTCCTCCACTTGGCAAACACCCGCATTGAGGTGCATGCGCTTTAAAATACCGATCTCCCCCTTCATTTCGGTGCTCTGATTCATACTATCCTCAATGCCTCGTCAACAACTGGCTTGGTGAATTTTTTCAAAGTTGTGGGCTCCGGCCTTGTGACCTCCTTCCAAACAATATTTGGTGTGATACTGGCATTTTTTCATTCTATTTTTTCCAGCATCTTCATCGGGCTTCCGTTGATTCTCGGTTTGACTGATGGTGTGCTGCTGTTGGTTTGCTTGCTCTGCAATTGCTGCACGATATGTATCACACAACAGCCTGCCCCGGCTGCTTCAACTGCACAACCAGATGCTTGAATATTATGGAAAATTACCACTGGCCACTTTGAGCGTAGCCTATGGATTGTCCTTCCGGTTCCCATACTTTGCTTGCGTGCAACCTGTTTTCCATTGCCTACATTGTCCATTTGAATGGGCTCTGGATTTGTGCCTGTCGAACACGGAGTCTCCTGCCCCGGATTATGATCAACTAATGAGTCCCTTAGTGGCTCATGAGTTGGACTGTACTGGTATCGGGATTATGGCCTGTGGAGCGGCGCACGGAGTCCTCAGGAATTGGGATATATATGCGGCAGCATATGACTTCTTGAAGTTATCTTGAAGAACACGCAGGTTGTCCTCTGATGGTGCTAGAGGCTCCGGTTATCGAAGAACATGTATGTTCATTTACTTGACTTGACTGGATGGCTGACTCTTATACTGAACATTATAATGACGCCATCTTGCCACTTTGCTGCTTTTGCACACGACACTACAGGTAGCTGTTATTACATGTAAAACTGCTTGCTTGCTTTTTCTTCCCATGAGAACAGTCTGTTGTTCACATCCCTAGACGTACACCGCGACCTTAGTCTGAACACTGTGTGCAGAAGCCGTCAAGGTCAAATAACAATGTATGCTGTTGAATTCAGGTTGATCGGCCCATGCTCTAGACACAACACACACACAGCTGCAAATATATGAAACTCGGGTGCCTTTAATATTGCATTTGCATGCATGATTTCAGACACTTGGAGAAAATCTTTCCAGACACAGAGTGCAGAGCTGATCCTGTGATGTGATTCACCTAAGCTGATCTTTGAGGTATGGGGTTCCCAAACCTAGAGACCTTCTATTAGTTTATAAAACTAGTTCACTAGCCAAGGGAGGGTGGTTCACAAAGTATTATAGGACTTGTTTTCCACTATCATTTTTAATATGATTTCTCCCTTCATTTTCGATGGTATTGTAACAATGCTGATGGTTTTATTTTTAATCATTTGCCTGCTTGTATTAGCCAAAGTACTGCACCTTAGAGCACGTAGTTAAAAATAAACATTTTAAACTTTTCCATGTCTCTGATTCCTCTTGTTGTGGACTGATATGAGAATAATAACGAAAAGGTATTTCTGATACCCACCGTTCCTGAGAGTACTCTAAGTCGCTTGTTCTGGGTTGTCTAATCATTGGTAGCTTCGAGAGGATAAGGAGAACAAATGAGACACTGATGCTAGTCGCATAGGGGTTCTGGGTACTGAGCTGAGTTTTTTGGTACACCACAATTCACTGAGGTCCTGGTTTCCTATGCATAGTTCTGTGCATGAGCAGAATCCCTGCAACAAAGGACCAACGTAATAATATATACCGAGTAGAATTCTACCGGCAGCTCATCTGTGCCAGGAGTCTTTCCTCAGGCCAGACCCTTGACCGCCTCCGTGCCTCCTGCACTGCGATGTCTGCTCCCAGTGAAGCTGCTTTTGCAGTGGGGAGACTCTGCGTTTCGGCAGCTAGGATATAGTCATGCATGGGTTGGGGCTAGACCACATCCTGTCTATCGCACAGTTACAGCCTAGGTGTATACTAACCCATTGCTGGAAGTATGCAGATGAAGTATTGGGGAAAAGTGTCAGTCAGGGTTGGCCAGTCAGGCCAGTGAGGTTTCACTCTTGTCTCGCTCATTATGTGTCCTTGTGGTGTAGGCCTTATTGTCATACGATCGTAAGCATTTAATTAAAACTATGACGTTTTTGTGTTCCATTTGAAGATGGTCTAGGGGAACAGGAGCACCAGCTCGGGAAACTCCAAGATAGTTAGGAGGTCCTCCTGCCGACCTCTCTATGGAGCTGGGCTTGGTTCCCCATATACAGTGCCCTCAGACCACCAATCTGAAGGCTTCCCACTCTGCGAGAGGGGAGTAGGCCATTCCCTCATTGTACGTGAGGTAGTAGCAGATTGTGTCTCCTAACCCATCCCAGAATGCTGGGTAATCAAGGGCCAAAACATTAAGCTTCCAGGAGGGTATGGGGAGTCTGCTGCGGCCCCAAGGAAAGGTAAATAGTAAAGGTTTGTGATCAGAATGGATTTTGGCAAGGTTTTCAGCTTGAGTGGATTGTTGTAAAGGGAGGAAGAGCAGAGGAACATGTTCAAGTGGACAGAGAGGTCATGCAGGGCAGAGTAGTACCAATAAGAGGAGCGCAGCGGGTGGTGGGACTGCCATTTATCAACTAGACCCCAATTTGCAATCCAAGTATGAGAGAATCAGGCAGTGTTGTGGTTCAGAGATGTGGCTGGGGGGTTGTGATCTGTCAAGGGTGACATCTGCAAGACAACTGAAGTCACCTCCCACTAGCAGTGGGTTCTGTATGATCTTGGCAATGTGTGGAGCTACTGAAGAGAGGAACTTAGGTTGATCAGTGTTCAGGGCGCAGAGATTACAAAAAAACAATGTGTCTCCCATCAAGTTTACCCCCCAGTACTACAAATTGGGCCTCCGGAACTACGATCTCCACATGGGGAAGTTTTCCCAGGAATACCTGTATTAAAACCCTTCTAGCAAAGGAGTACTAGGTGGTGTCATAAATCTTCTCCCTCCAACGCTTCTGCAACGCAAGGCTCTCTGCCTGTGTGAGGTGCTTCTATTGAAGGAATGCTAACTGTATCCCCCACCTCTTAAGGTTAATTTTCACTCTATAGTGCTTGAAAAGGAGAATTAAGGCCACGGACATTCTAAGTAAGCACTTTAAGGGTTGAAGTTAGTTCGACCATGGGAGGTCGAACAGTACTTGAGTCCTGCAGAACTCCCTGCCCCAAATAACCTCACCCCATCTCCCAAAGCCAGTGCAATAATAATCAGCACCCCAGCGACAATAGGAAGAAATAACCCTCAACAGAGAACAAACAGCAAATGTATTCCAGAACAGAACCCTCCCAAGGACAGTTGCGCCAAGGTGCTCTATCCAAACACCATGGACTCATGCTAAGTTCTCACCGATCACACCAGGACAGTGAGTGTGGTGGGGTAATTCTTTCAAGACTGTGTCATGCTCCCAAGACCTGGAGGCTCACCCTAGGTAAGAAAGGTACAACAATATAACGTCCAGTGGTATGAGCCAACAGTATCAAAAGGAGATTGGTGATACGGGCAGGAAATACATTGTGTAGAAACGGTAAGGGGAATATAGCAAACCTGAAATGATCTCATTTGCAGTTCTGGGGTGACCACCAGATGGATGACGCCAGAGTCTGATTTCAGATTGATCTCAGATCCAGAACTGACCCCCTCCGCCGAAGAGACATCAGTGCATTTACCTCTGGTGGTGTGCCCTTACCAAAGCCGTCCTGGCAAGTGCCTGATTCCTACCTGGCTCGACCTAATAAATAAATAAGTGCAAGGGCCCATTGCTTTTCTTGAACTCGCCACCAGCACTGCTGAATGTTTGGGTTGCCAAATACCAAGGCTGTCTACCCTTGATATCACCTCTTGCCTCTTTCTTCAAACTGTCCTTCATTTCCTGTCTCTTTATCTCACTTAATAAACGTTTTTCACACCCCACTATATTTTCTTTGCCACAGTTTTCCTATCTTTTTATTCCTCATTTTTCCCTTTTATGCCTTTCACTCGCTTGCTCTGGGTCAAAGTCTGACGATGAAAATGAAGTCCTGGTCTCCGAATTGAGCACCAATGTCTACTGCTTACAACTGACTGCATACATTAACCACTGCCTGAAAAATATAGTGCAATTCACTCTAACCAAACATAAATTGACTGCTTACGACCACCCACAATTCGACTCTTTAGGCCTGCCTTTTTAGAAAACCTCTGTATTTACATGTGGGCACATTGGCACAGGCATACCACACATCTGTGAATGTCAGGCCGTTTCCAAGGAATCACTTATTTCGTTTTGTTTGACTGCCTGCATCTCATCTGATACAGCACTAAAGCTTCCCAATTCCTCAGTCTACTCTTCCTTGACAGCATGCCCGAACAATGAGCCCTGTTGAGGTTTGTTTATTCTTCAGCAACACCCGTCCTCGTATGAATAGTTCAAAGGATCTCTAGTTTCTTTGGTTTCTGTAAGAGATTGATAGAGAGTAATCAGTGATGGAGCAAATGAGTAATCACTGACCTTTACAATTTTAAACAGAATACTTGCCCCTAGCAAAGTACCATCAACATCTCATCTGCAGGTCTCAAATACACATCTCCAGCTCTTCCAGCGTGTTCTGGAGTGTTGCTGGATGTTCATTCTTAGGTGGCCACACAACCTCAGCCTCTGAGGATGTATATAATGTATAATACCCAAATAAGATAACGTCAAGCAGCCATGTGTGACCTGATCTTTAGTTTCTGAAGAAACGGGCTGAGTATTCCAAGTAATTTCATGCTGAGATTCAACAGTAAATGGAATTATTAATAAAAAAAGATAATAGGAGTCTATTTGTTTTCTAAATATAAATAGACAAAAACAACAAAAGGAATTTAGTGCACTTAAGAGGTTCACTTACAAGCTGTGTGATTTACCATAAAACCCTGTCAAATGTGTAAGGTACCTGCTTAATTTATTTCTGAGAAAGGTCATATAGTTCAAAACAAATTAGAGATTATCAAACAATTCCAAATTTAGGGGCGTATTTACAAGCCCCTTGCGCCGCCTGTGCGTCACTGTTTATATGAGGGGAAAAGTGAGGCACCGGTGGGGCAAGGGGCTTGTAAATAAGCGCTTTATGTTCATAAAGTAAGCATGTCACAGTTTACACGTGAGTGTGTTGTATTCATGACCATTAATGATTGGCTGTTTTGGTGAACCTTCATCTGTGTGTTTGTGTGTGTGTGCATATGTATGTGTGCGTGTGCATGTGTGTGTGCGCACATTGTGCACAGAACACAAAAGTCAGGTTAAAGAATTTGGGAAGTTAGGGTCTGATGTATGAAAAATACAGATTCAGTAAAAATCTGAAATTGCCAACATCGCACCTGCAGTCGTTGAAGATGATGTAGCACAACCAACCTCTTCTTCTGCTACTTCTCATTCTAGACACTCCTACTGCTTCTATGAGAGTGAGTAGATGCAGACCCTTGTATCAGTTTATAACACCAGCTGCTTAGTCTCCTCCACTATGAGCAACAGATACAGAAGATGCTTCTTCTTTGGCATTGCATTTCAGAAAGTTGGAGAGTGTAATTATTGATGTGCAAAAAAAAAACAACAGCAACACAAAGCAATCTGTGAATAACTCATTGAGTGGGTGTAAGAAATTGAATTGCTAGTTGAGGGGGGTAAAACCTTACTCAAGTAGAAACTACAATCCTTTTCAGTGTGAAGACACAACCAACCCGATATTAACCTGTGCTCAACCCCCTGGTAGCTTGGCACAGTGCAGTCAGGCTTAACTTAGAGGAAATGTGTAAAGTATTTCTGCAACTCTTCAAATAGTATCACAGTTAAAATACCCCACAAAAGATCCCACACCAGATTTAGTAAACTAGATTATTTTTTTTAAATATAAAATGAGAACAAAACAAAGAAACCAATCAGTAGAACCGGAGATATGCAGGTTTAAAGATTTCAGTAAATATAGCGCCCAAAAGCACAGAGCGCCAACTGTGGCTTTCTGGTCGCGGCGGGGGACAAACTAAAAAGTTCAGGTCGACCGCAATGGGGTGTATGCCACCTATAAGGACCTACAGCCAGATGTATGACCTTTTGATTTTGCGAGTCTCTAATTGCGATTTTTTGCAACTCCCAATAGAAACTCGCAAAATCAAATGTACTAATGTGTCTGTGACACATTTAGCGATTCCCAAATGGGTCGCAAATTACCTGCCTCATGAATATTCATGAGGCAGGTCCCAATTTGCGACCCTTTGGGAATGGCTGACACTCACAGGTATGATGGCCTGCTGGGGTCAGTAGACCACCATGTCTGTGAATGATTTTTAAATAAAGCAGTTTTTTTTATTTTGAAATGGAGCCCAATTTCCTTAAAAGAAAACGGGAAGCATTCCAAAAATAAAAATGAAAAGATTTATTTAAATTTTTTTACAGGGGGAAGTGGTCTGTGGGACTGCTGCCTGCTCTGAAAAATATTGACGCCCCCATTCGCAAAGGGGTCCCGTGGGGCCCCCTTGCAGTTTGCGAATGGCTTACCACCAATTTGAAATTGGTGGTAATCTGCTAATGTTTTGCAACTGCATTCCCAGTTGCAAAACATTCATACACACCGGTGCAATTCGCTATTAGGAAGGGACCTCCTTTACATGCCCCTTCCTAGAAGCGACTTGCAAACCCTATTTTGCGAGTCGGTAATAGGTTACCGACTCACAAAATAGGGTTGGTTCATAGGAAAATGCATTTCACCGGTCGCAAATAGCCCAGTGGGCCGTTTGCTAACGGAAAGATGTGTCGTACATCTGGCCACAGAGAAAACAATAACTTAAATCCTGGTTTTTTGGAACACTGCGAGTTCCCATGCCAGGGATGTGTTGCGCAGCCGAGGAGATGAGTTGGTTCCGAGACGCTTCAGAGCTGTGATCCAGGTTCCTGCATTGTCATTGAGGATCCTGTGGATGAGGGCTTGCAATGCAAAATCAGGTGTCGGGGACAAGTTGCGCAATCAAGGCAATGCATCGGTTCCAAGGAGCTGTGGAACTGCGATGTAAGAACCTGCATCGTTGTCGAAGCTGCCATCAACTAGAGATTTGTGGAGTGAGGACCTGCGTTGGAAAGCTTTGCAGAGGCAGGGGTTCTGATGCAGGGTGCAAGGTCAATGGGTAGTATTTTGCGTTGGGAGAACCTCCGCAGCAGAAGGGATGCATCATTTCTGCTCAGGTTTGTGCCACACAGCACAGAAGTGTAGGTTCTGCTGAGTCCACAGATGGGCTGGTAGAGCACCTTCAGACCCACTTCCAAGGGACCAGGACTGGGATGGCACCACTTGGCAGGGTAGGACTCACAGAGGGCAGAGTCAAGGTGCTGAGTTTATGGTTGTTGGAACCTCTGTCCTTGAGACTCTAGTCAGGAGGCCAGCCCACTAGGCCTTCCAGTCACTTTGGGGTCTTGGGTTCAACAGATGCTGGCCCAGTCCTTCTCACCCAGCAAGAGGGCAGCAGGTAAGCACAGAAGGGCATCAGTTCCTTCAGAGCAGTAGTCCAGCAGAGTGGCAGTCTTTCAGCAGCACAGCAGTCCTTCCTGGAAAAGTATCCAGAGGCCAAAAAGTGTACTGAAGAGGTAGTGTCTGAGTTCCAATATTTATGCCTGGTGCCCTTCCTCTGGAACGTGGGAGACTCTTCTAGAAATTCTCTTTGACGTACACAGGCTTCCTGACTTCCCTGGATTTAGACTAGCTACTAGGGGTATGCAGGCCTTTATGTGTGGAGGCAGGACATCTCCTATTGATCCAATCTCCGCCCCTTCCATCCTGCAAGTAATGGCTCATCCATGCACACCTAAGCTCTCTATTGTGTGTGTATGTCTAGAAGGAATATTCAAAGCACATCTGTCAGCTACACCCAGTCATGTGACTCAGAGACAGGCTACAGCACCAAATGGCTAAAGCAGGAAAATGACAACTTTCTAAAAGAGGCATTTTCAAAACTGTAATTCAAAATACAACTTTACTACAAGAGAAGTTTTTTCATTTCGATTCCAAAGAAACCATGGCTGGTTACCTGTTCCCATTTGACAGATACAGCTTATTAAATGTAAAAAGGTAACCCCAATGTTATCATATGGGAGAGGTAGGCCATGCAAAAGTAAAAAAAATAATTTAAGAGGTTTACACTACCAGCATATGTCCAACTTTATAAATGCACTGCACCCTGCCTCTGGGCTGTCCAGGGACTCTCCTAGGGGTGACTTATATGTATAAAAAATGAATGCTTGGGCCTGGCAAAATGTTTATTTTGCCCAGTAACCAGTCCCAGGATGCTTGTTTCGGTCCAGGGAGGGCCTGGCTTGACAGTTCGGTCTGGACTTTTCCCACAAGGAACAGTGTCAAGACTGGTTTGCATATGGCTGGGTCCAAACTGGGGTGGTGTGGTGAGCAAAAGAATGATGGATTTAACCCAGACCCTTGTGACTGGCGGTGAATGTTTGCATTGTCCAGCATTCTGTCCATCAATTGTTTCTTTTGCATATGTCACCCTAAGTGGGAAGGGTATGCTCAGATGTGGGTCCCGTGCTCACTACACCACTGGATTATAGCTATCCTGGCTAATGAAGGGTGATGCCCAAAAACCGGTCCCAGAATGTTTGTTTCCGGTTCAGGGAGGACCTGGCTTGGCAGTTCGGGCAGGACTGTTCCCACAAGGAACAGGGTCAAGACTGATTCGCATATGGCTGGGTCCAAACTGGGGTGGTGCGGTGAGCAAAAGAATGATGGATCTATCCCAGATCCTTGTGACGGGGTGAATGTTTGCATTGTCTAGCATTCTGTCAATCAATTGTTTCTTTTTATTTTTCCAGGTCGACGTGCCAGTTTAAAACTGTACACACGCTGTAATGGCAGACCTGAGACATGTTTAAAGGGCTACTTAAGTAGGTGGCACAATCAGTGCTGTAGGCCTTCAAGTAGTATTTAATTTGCAAGACTTGGCTTAATGTAGTACCACATTACTAAGGACTCACATGCAAATTAAAGATGCCAATTTGGTGTAAGCCAATGCTACCATGATTTAGGGAGTGAAAACATATGCTTTAGAACTGTTTAGCAGTGCTGAAGTGTGCAGAGTCCTAAGGCCAGCAAAAGCGAGATCAGCAAAAATAAGGTGGAGGAAGGCAAAAACGTTTGGGGGAAGACCACCCTTTGAGGAAGGAAGGGTACAGATGAGATGGAAACATCACACAGAAACCAGCCTCAGATATTTGACCACCCTTTAGAGCATTTAGCTTCAAACACATCAGCTATGTGCAAACACTTGAATTGAAAATGCAAAAGGTGGGAAATACAAGGACTCTAGTTAATATTTATATTGTCTTGAAGAACGTCCAGCTACTACAGTTGCACTTAGGCCTTCCTTAGTATATGAGAATGATGATGTACAAGTGTGTATAGTGTTTAAGTACAAGAGAATATTAATGCTTTGTAAAATAGGAGCAGAAGTGGTGAAGGCCAAGGTACTTCAAGGTAGGTGATGCACAGTACAAGGTTAAGTGGTGGTCAACAGAACAAAAAATAAGTATAGTTAAAGTGTTATAAAAATATTTGAATAAATAAAGTGACTCATGGTAATTTTTCCAATAGAAACAAATATTTTTTTTTAATTTACATTTGCTTATTTATGTTGAAGAGTTCATGTAAATTAACAGAGGAATTTACTCCAAAACATTATTGTATTTTATTTGTTTGTGTTAATCATTAAACCAAACATGATGCATCAAAAATAAGTGTTTGCCATTTATGTCTTTGCGCTTTTTCCTCAACAGAATGAAAAGGGCCTGATTAATATAGGTAAACTTACCCTCTTGTGTAAGTTTACTCTTTTTCCTCTATGCAAAAACAAATGATTTATTAGCAAGTTTACAACTTCGGAGTCTCCACAGTCGGCACAGAGAAATCCGCACATTAAAAGTAGGCCTATCTTTTTCTCCACTCAAACTGCAGACTGCGCAGCCTGCAGAGTCTCTACAGTCGTAAACAGGCTATATTTAGGACTGTGGAGACTCCACAGTCAGAGCAGAGAACTACTTGCATAAAAAGATAGGTCTATCCTATCTTTTAATATGCAGAGTTCTCATCCCTATCACTGGTGTTCCCGCAGTTGTAAACTTGCTATTTAATCATTTGTTTGTAAATAGCGAAAAAGATTAAAATTACACAAAAGTGTAAATTTACCTTTGTGACTTGGGCCCACGGTGTCTAGTCCATGTTCTTATTGACTTGCTCGTGGGTCAATCTTATCATCTGACTCAGTTTCAATTTCTTCTCTTTCACACCCAAATATAGGAAGCTGGTTCTCTGTATAGTGTACTAAAAACAAGTACTCTGTGCAGAGAATTCCCAAATGGTACACAGGGATAAAAGTAGATAACTATAATGCTCTTTTTGTGGTAGTGTGGGCGAGCAGTTAGGCTTATCAGAGGGTAGTGCTAAGCATATTTTGCACTCACAGAGGCAATAAATGAGACAAACTCAAGAATAAATCTGAGATCAATTTGTAAAAATAAAGTAAATTTCTCTGTATTTTTTAAGAACACAGTTCTAAGCTAAGTTCTTTCAGAGTTGCGAGTTTGGAAAATATATCACATCTGTGCGCAATTACGCACCATAGGAAACTGGTGAAAAAGGGGACAAATGCATATAAAAGCAGGCAATACTTTCACCAACTTCAACTTCTCGTTTAAGGTCAATGTTGGGACCAGGTCCAAAGTTTCAGCAGGAGACGTTCAGGAGATCTGCGGATCAGGTGGGAGCAGAATGCTGAGCGTCTTGGAAACTAGGGTGCTAAGAAGAAGGAGGCCACTTGAAAATGCACTGCACAGGTTGACTAACAGGTAGGTCCGGTGGGTCTCCTTAGAGGGAGGAGGTCGCAAGGGCATGGGGACCACAGGAGCAGAGCTAGTTGGCCGATGCAAGGGTTGGTGGGGCACAGTGCAGATTGAACAAGTCAGCCTGGCATTAGGCAGTTTTAAGGTCCTTGCGGTCAGGAGCAGGCAGCTTGGAGAGGCAATCTCGGAACAGCTGGGCAACTCAGGAAGTGGGTCTTGGGTGTATTGATGTCCCTTGATGGGTGCTTACCTCTGGTGCTTTGGGAGTTCCGTTGAGGGTCCGGTACCCTGGATATTGGTATGCCATGCTTTGGTAGGTCCTGGTTCCTCCAAACTTGGTGGCGAGGCTGATATGACTCTTCAGAGCTATTGTACCTCTTCTTGCTTCAGTGCTGTGTTGAGGTCATCCAGGAGCAGCAAGTCGACAAACCAGACTTCACGGAATTGATGCTTGCGGTGTGCAGGAGCTTCTTGGCAATTTCTCGAAGGTTGTAGGTGCTCCGAGATTTTTGGAGTCCTTGCATGTTCAGAAGGACACACCAGGTAGCAATTGTCGAGTCCTTGGTACAGTTGGCATGGTTTAGCGCCTTTATCTTCTGCAGCAGGACTTTAGTTCTCGTGCAGCGGATCTTCTTTGTCCTGGTGTTCTATGGTCCAATGAATCTGATCTTCAGGTCTCGGGGAGCCACCTAAAAACTGAATTTAGGGCAGTTACAAGGGGAGACAGGTAATAGCCAATGCACTCTCTACCTTTAGGGTGTCTACACGCTTAAGTGACCACTTCCTGTGGGAAGGGACACTACCCTAGCCTTGATTGGAGGTTTTCTCACCATCTCAAGATGGGGAAATTTCAGGAGAGGAATTCACCTCATCTGCCCCACCCTTGGGGTGGTGCAGGCTGAGGATGGGGGGCTCTCCTCCTCAGATAACTAATTTTCCAATCTTTACTCCTGCCAAAAGTGAAGCAGGGAAGGGGGCTTGGCCTTTCCACTATGTGGGGGTTCCTGGATTAAAGCTCAAAGATGGCATTGCCTTTTAAGCTTCCCACCATCTTGGAGGAGGTGTGAGACACCCCCCACATCCCCAGAGCAGGTATTGTTTCTATCCTCTGAGAGCACTTGCTCTCACCCCATGAGGGCAGAAACATGTCTGGTGGTGGCAGGCTGATGAAAATCAGCCAGAGACCCCACTAGGTTTCAAAGGATCCTCTAAAAGGGTCACCTGTGCAAATGTATTAATAAATCCAACACTGGCATCAGTGAGTATTTATTAAGAGAATATCTTTGGTACCAAACATCTTAGACATCAGCGAAGCCATCATGGAGCTCGCAAAACATGTGTTGACAAGTGTCCAGCCCATGTACTCTTTATGGCTTCCCTGTTCACTTACAATATTACAGAATGGACTGGACATTGTAGGGGCATATCCGCTCCTGCTGCTATGCCGAACATAGGATATAGTGCACCCTGCCTTAGGGATAAAGGCCTGCAGTAGGGGTGACTTACCTATATCTCATGCAGTGTTTGGTTGGCATGACACACAGGGCTGTGTGTGTCATGTCTACTTTTCACATTTACCTGCACCAAGAACCACAGCCTGTAATGGCAGAGTGCATAGCCTTGGTGAGGTGGCCCAGGAGAAGCACAATCCGTGCTGCATCCCCAGAGAACCCTCATCAGTACTCATGCCCTAGGTACAAGGGGGACCACTTACTAAGGAGGTAGCTGATGTTGTGCCAATTGTGGTACAGTGATTTTGGGAAAGAGATCTGGCACTGGGGACCTGGTTAGCCAGGACCCAGAGCACTTACAGTTCGAAATCACAGCAGGCAAAGAGTAGGGGCTAACCACGCAAAAATATGCGCTTTCCTACATGCCTCTTTCAAATGGAGATTCAATATGAGTGGATGTAAGAAAATGGGATAATAGGTAGAAATGAGCATTAAGTCCAAATCTTGTCAGGTCCATCACACACGCTCAGCAAAATAAACCTCTACTTAACCCTTGGTAGCTTTGGTGCAGAGGAGACATGCTTAACCGAAGGAAAATGTGTTACATATTCAGCAGGTCCAAAACAGTTACAAAGTTGCAACATAAAACATAAAAATCCCACAACAATTTCTAAAAATGAATGAAAATGTAATAAAACAAATATCACCAAGATAATTAAAATCCAATAAGGGGTTCATGAAGATATGTAATTTGGAGATATTATGGAAAGAAGCTCCAAGAGAAGAGAAAATTCAAATCAGGGGCTACTGTTCAGGGTTGGCTGGGATACTGGTGCGATTTCCAGACTTACTGCTTTGGAGTGGAGGTTGGACACCAGGCATGTTGTCCAGGTCAAAGTTTTTAATTTCTGACTTAGTCTACTTTTTGGAAAACATAATAATCCATCGGGGAAGGTTGTTGCTGTCTATAGTTCTATATTGCTTGAATACACAGAGGCGTCTTGGTGCTGACTTAAAGATTGCTGTGTAGGATGTGGACCTCGAGAAAAGGAAGCTACAGGGACTTATATAGCCAGGTTTTTAACAACATTCTAAAGATAAGTACATTGAGGGGTACTTGATGAGTAGCGGGAGTGTATTCCAGGCTTTTGTGGCTGCCAGTACAACGCTCTTTCCTCCCCAGGTTGCTCCCTTGAACCTGGAAGGCACCGCAAGTTTGGTTGAGGCTGAGTGTAGGGTCCTGCCTGGGGTATACCATATAAAACACTGTTGAATAAAGAGTAGGCCCCGGCATGCAGTGCTTTATAAGTGATGTAGAGTACTTTAAAAGTAATTCTGTGCCTAATCAAGTGCAATTGTTTTACTGCATTGGAGGCTGAGTGATATTTAGGGATCTTGTAAAGAAGCCTAGCAGCTGCATTCTGTAGGGTTTGTAATCTGTTTATTACTGATTGGTTGACAGAGAGGAATAGTCCATTGCAATAATCCTAATCCAATTTGGTCATGATCAGGGATGTCACAAGAGTTTTTTAAAATTGGCATGGAATGAAAGGCAGTGTCTTTTAATTGTCCTCAAGAAAAAAAGGTAGAAGAGGTCACTGAGTTAATGTGATCTGAGAAAGACAATCATGTCATCCATTACAACCTCCAGATTACGAGCCTTCTGTACAAGGGATGATAAAGGGCCCAAATCCTGTGGCCAGGAGGACGGGGTCCAGAAGGAGGTGTGACCACCAAATAGTCGTCTTTGCAGAGTTGAACAATCCATAGCTCAATGGTCTGCATACAGCTGCTAAACCTGTGCCCAGTGTCGTTATCATCATTAACCACAGAGACGATATTCTGAGTGTCATATGCGTATAATGTTAGGGAGAATCCAAACCTTTTTATGAAGTTGGATGGATGGGAGACATATACATTAACAAGCATTTGCATAGCCAATAGGTCTCGCCTTTGGGACCTTATAAGCGTTTAGCCATGCAACAGTTGCATAACTAAACACTTATAAGGTCCCAAGATCGCGATCAAACATCAAAGCGGCCGCGCGGACGGGAAAGTGAAAGTAATCGCGGTAAAAGCAGTGCGCACACCCGCGCACATGCACTGTAGCTCTAGGCTGGCCTGGTAGCACTTTTTGGAGCCCTCTCAATAAGTCTCGCCAGACCAGCGCATGCGCTGGGTCAGGCGAGACCTAAAAAGGGTGGGCTAAAAGTGGATCCCTGTGGGACCCCGCACAGAAACAAAAAGGGGTGGGAGGAGAAGGGGTCCCTACTGACCGACTGCTCACGATCCTGGAGAAACGATTTCAGTAGTGTCCAGGCCATGCCGGTGATTCCTAGATTTGAAAGGCGGGTTGAAGGCTCCACTCGAACTCAGATACTCCTTAGTCGAGTTCCTGCTGAAGCAGTTGGTTTTGGTGGAGAAAGTTTCCAAAGAGAAAATTCAATTTTTTTGCCCATAGTGCCATCACCCTTGCAAGATATCGATATAGTCCTATTCTTGGAGCTCAAAAAACTCCAGCGGACAAGCCTTGGAGCTGTAGCTGGGCAGGTTGTTCCAAAGCCAGATACCATAGCTGCCAGGGTATGCTAAAGTCTTCTTTTAGGTGGCAAAAAGCTCATACCAGCCTGATTGTGTAGTCTGTTATGGTTGCGCCGTGGGCAGATAGATGTGGATGGTTAGTCCCAGTCATATGGAGGGTGTACATTTTTTGGATTAGCACCTCTGAGGTCTTCAGAACACTGGGGACAGTCCAACACCCACACCAGCAGATGCCATCAGCTCAGGCAAGTTCAGGTCCACTTCCTGCTAGTGGTCAATAGGTCACTCTTGCACCTTTTATTGTTCCTGTAGCCACACAGGAGTTCAGACAACGGTTCACTTCTTAGTCCTTGTTACAAGTGGGAGCAGGTCCAGCCCTTCAGTTTCCTACAGAGGTGACAGGCAGCAAGTTCAATCCTCTTCTGTTCTTTCTCAAGCCCAGATGTGTTCTAATTGACTGATGTTCTGTGCCAGTTTTGTAAAAAATCACTAGCCAGAGGGTAGAGGTGACTCCTCCCTAACCAATAGGCATAAGGTTTCCATGGGGTAACCCCTCCCTCTTCTGCAGCACATTCGGTTTGCCTTACTTCAAAGTGTCACACAGTGCATTATTCTTAGTGAAATCCAACATGACAGAACCCTTCTGCCCCTGGGGGAAGCTAATATCTCACCCAGGGGTACGCCTGGGGATGTAAGCTGTGCCCTCCTCTCCAACCACACTAAAATGGTTTTGAGACAAGCTCAATTTCCCACTGGGAAGGAACCAGGATGGTTACAATATGCCCAGAGATTAAAAGGCATCTCTTCCCCAGATTTCACTTACCTATGAATGGGCCAGCCTCACCATGGTCCCTGTCAAGTTGGTGAAGCACGAGGCTGAATCACATACCTCGCGCCCAAGTCTTCCTGACGAAGGCCCAAGATTTTTTTCTTTTCTGGGAGCAGTTTTGACACCTCATGAAGGGGAGAATCCTAATTAGGCTACTGGAGCTTCAACCATGAAAAGTCTTGCTTTTTAAAATGTTATCTTTGCTGCATATTTATCAGACATTAACTTTACGATAGAATTGGACTTTTGAATTACTATTAACACCAGTGTTTTAATTAATTCTGTACCTTTACCCAAGCCAAAGTTAGCTACACTCCTTTACAGGGGCTAGTCACTGTAAGAACATGCCAACATGATATTCTTGCATGTTCCACTTTTAAATACCAAGCCCCATATCTTGTGGGCTACACTGCTTATTTAGGGATGACATACTTAATATTTTAAAATAGGGTTCTTTCCAGTCAGAAAGAGTTATTTTGACGGATTTGAATGCACATCTAAAAGCTGCAGCAAGAAGGCTGCACAAGTAGGCCTGAACTAATTTTTGCCATGTCATCCAAGTGGATTGCACAATATATATTACCTACTGGCGGTCGCCAGTAGGTAGTTATAGTTAGAACCTAGTTTCCATAGAAAAAGCATTTTTTGATTTGCTAATAACTTTGGCGTCGATTGACAAATCTTCGCAAAATTCTTTCAAAAGAAAGTCTATCCAGGTCAGCTCTTCTCCTGAAAGTTTGGGGTGATTCGTCAAGCGGGAGCTGAGAAAAAAGGGGGGTCCCAAAACACATTGTCTCCATGTTAATTTCCATAGGACATTTTGAGACGGGCTACAGCCCGAACTGCTGAACGGAATTACCCTAAATGTGGCAAAAAGGTAGAGCTTGGTTCAGAAAGCATCCTTTTTTTAAAATGGGGTAAATCTGTTCAGGAATTTTTGAGAAATTCAAAAAATAAGAGTAAAAAAATCAATTTCCCATAGGAAACTTTGGGCAAGGTTACATCCGAAACTCCTGAACGGAATTACCCCAATTTTGGCAAAAAGGTAGTGCTTGGTTCAGAAAGCGACCATTTATTTAAATGGTGTAAATCCATTCAGTAGTTGCTGAGAAATTCAAAAAATAAACGTTTCGATATCTAGGGCAGCGGTGGAGTCGCGAACCCCCCGACCACGAGCTTCATTCTAATTGGCTGCCATGACCACGAGCTTCATTCTAATTGGCTGTCAACACTTCAAACCAGGAAGTGTTGGCAGCCATCTTGTGACTCGGTAGAAGCGAGTCACCAGAAAACAGAAACAAAGATATAAAAAAAGAGGGGGGGGCAGGGTAGAAACACCCTGACCCCCTAGGCCTGCTCAGGGGATGCCAGAAGGACCCACAGGGTAAATAAAAAGCTTTTTTTAAAAATAAAAATATTGGCGCAATATGCGCTGGGGTCACGAATTCCGCCGAAATTGTTTAAAAAACTATGAAGCGCGGGTTCCCGCGTTTTATTTTAATGAGGACCCTGGGTGGGCTAGGACCCGGGGGCATTTCTTAAAAATAATAGAGGGGGCCCGCTGGGGCCCCCGGGGACCACCACCTCCCCGGGGCTTCACTCATGTTGGGAGGGGGCGCGCGGACCTCCTCCTGTAGCCCGTGATGGCCCTGGGGACCGCCACCCCCCAGGGCCGGCTCCTGCAGTGACCCAGGGTGCCCGCAGCTCCCGCCCTATCATAGCAAACTTGCTTTGGATTTTGGAAGCGAGAGCAGGGAAACCTGCTCTCGCTTCCAAAATCCAAAGCTGATTGCTTTTCTACACAGGGAGCTGCATGTCAGCAGCTCCCCGTGTGGAAAAGCAATGCCAGCTCACGCGGGGAGCCGGCGGGACCGTGGGGGCATTCGGGGTCCCGCCACGGTCCCCAACAGTGAGGCCAGGCCCTGGGGTATGGAGTCCTCGGGCCTGAATTGGCCACGGGATGGGGGGGTGAAGCAGCCCTCTTCTCGTTTGTTTTTTGCGCGGCTCTCAGCGCGGCACTCGAGTACTTCTAAAGTCTTTTAAACACCAAGGGGTATATTCTGAAGGGCACATCGCTGAGTTAACTGCACTTTATCGCAACCACAATGGTGATAAACTTAACACACCATTCACAAGCTGGAGCAAACAGCCCATATCACCAGTTTACCAGCAATAGCAGACTCAAAAATCATTGTCACAGAAGAGAGTACAAAACAGGCAATAAGGTGTGTTAGTAGTAGGAAGTTTACACCTGCTCTGACCTGGTGTAAAGTCGGACTATAACCTGCAACATGAGAGGGAGCCCAGCCCAGAGCCACACCTGAATGACAACAGATGCAATGGAGCCAACGATCATGCAGCTTGGACACCCAACACTGCTCCGCCACCCCCGCCACCAGCCCCTTGTCCGCCATGCCCCCTCACCGCCACCCCCACAAACAAATGTGAGAGCAACCTTAGGAAATCTGGAACGTAACAAATTGGCTGATGTCGCACAATTAGAATTAAGAACATGCATGTGAGGTTGGACAAATAAGAATCTCAGTCATCTAAGGATTTACATATAAAACATTTCATTTAAACAAAACAACAAAATAAAAGTAGGTACAGGCATGGCGTGTCATCCCTCCACAATTTGTGAATCACAGTCTGCAAGACAAAAAGAAAGATAAGATTGTGCATCATGCTTCCATCAAAGGAGAGAGAGAAAGAGAGAAAGAAAGAAAGAGTTAGAGAGAGAGGAAGACAGAGAAAGAAAGAAAGAAAGAAAGAAATAATGAGTGAGAGAGAGAGGAAGAGAGAGAGAAAGAGTGAGATACAAGGAAGAGAGAAAGAGAGAAACAGAGTGAGAGAGAGGAAGAGAGAGAGAGAAAGAGTTAGACAGAGGGGAAGAGAGAGAGAAAGAAAACATGAGAGTGAGAGGAAGAGAGAGAGAAAGAGTGTGAGAGAGAGAGAAAGGATGAGACAGAGAGTGAGAGAGAAAGAGTGTGAGTGACAGAAAGGAAGAGATGGAGAAGGAGAGGGAGTGTTGACACTGTGGAGAAAATCCTCACAGCTCACCTTTCTGCCACCAGTGTGTCTCCAACCACGTGGCAGGACATAGTGCAGCCCTCAAGTTTAGTCATCAGAAACATAGTATAGAATCAGTAATGGCAGAGTACATACAACTGCACACGTGTAATTCTCTTTTTTGCCCCTGCGCACCCAGGCTGCTACACCCCATCGACTCTCGCTGCCCAGAGGTGTGTGCCCACTGCTGTGCACCCAGACTGCTGCACCCCATCCACTCCTAGTGCCCAGAGGTGACTGCCTGTTCCTGCGCACACAGACTGCTGCAGCCCATCCACTCACACTGCCTAGAGGTGTCTGCCCGCTCCTGTGCACCCAGGCTGCTGCACCCCATCCACTCCCACTGCTCGGAGGTGTCTGCCCACTCTTGTGCATCCAGGCTGCTGCACACTATCCACTCCCACCACCCAGAGGTGACTGCCCGCTGCTGCAGAAACAAGCCACTCTGCTCACCTTCTGCCACTGGTGTTTGTGTAGGAGGGTCCACCACGTGCCGAAGCAACTTCTTCAGCCATTGAGTACACGCTGTCAAGCCGAGCTTACAATTCAGAGTGGTGTTGATTGCCAGGATGGCCACGCATCATCGCAGGCTTGCTAGACAAAAAAGCAAGATAAGATTGAGCGTCATGTGTCCATCAAAGGAGAGAGAGAGAGAAAGAGTGAGAGAGAGAGGAAGAGAGAGAAACAGTGAGAGAGAAGTGTAGACTGCCATTCAGTGTTCCTTTGGACTTGCAAGATGAATTTGGTCATTGTACTAAAGCTATAATTGATATAAAAAAGTTCTTGAAGCAAGGTTACTAAAAGGATATTGTGTAGGTTTCAGGGACGTTGCAGTTAGTTGCCTACTGGACTCTGTAATTAATGAATCAAGACCCAATTTTAATTGTGAGCCATGCTGACCACAGTGTAGGCCAGAGGCATCGGTCAGCAAGGGCCCACAGCCACGTGGCATTGAGCTGCATAGTTAGTGGCATCAGAAGTATTCAGCGTGTGCGGAGCCTGCGATGATGCGTGGTCTGGGCGGGCTGCACTGGTAGCAATGTCTTTTGTCTAATGAATTCTGCCTTAATAAGGCTACGTGGCGATGACTTGTGGTGCAGTGAGTTAGTGGCACCTGAAGCAACCAGCGTGTGCACACCCTGCGATGATGCGTGGTCCGGGCAGGCCGCACTGGTAGCGATGTCTTTTGTCTAAGGAATTCTGCCTCAGTAAGGTCACGTGGTGTTGGTGCACTGAGTTAGTGGTACCTCTGGTGCTCAGCGTGTACGCAGCTTGCGATGATGTATGGTCGGGGCGGGCCACACTGGGAGCAATGTGTTTTGCCTACTGGACTGCGTCATCTGCAATCGCGACCCCATCTGAATTGTGAGCCCTGCTATCCGCAGTGTAGATCGAAGGCAGTAGTGTGTACAGACATAACTCTGCGGTGCTGTGCCGCTGTGTTTGCAGGGGGCCTGTGTTGAGGAGGCCCGCGGTCATGGAGGCAGCCACGTGGCAGGTTGAGGGCCGCCACTCTGGCAGACGCGTTGGCCTTCACACAAGTGAACCACGCCCAGAGCCCTGGCCTATTTATTCACACTTCTACACTGGAGAGGTGTAAGTTGGACCAGCCCACTGCACTTCCGCTTAAGGGGACGATGACACAGGTACATGACCGAGATCTTCCCCACTGCCTGAGGTAACATGGTTGCGTCCACCGTCCACAACACTACAAGCACCAGCAGCATATGTACACATGGAGAGGTTTGTGCTCTGCATAGTGAGGTCTGCCCAGCACATCACGGCTACACTTCACCAATGCTATTCAGTGCTAAAGTGCATATTCCCTCTGTGAAATTTGTATTATGGATTGAGGTTTCCATGATTGGCATATTTGATTTACTGGTGAGGCGCTAGTAAAGTGCACTGAGAGTGCCAGGGCAGGTCAATCAAATGCTACTAGTGGGTTTGCAGCACTGGTTGTGTCACCCACAGAAGTAGCCCTGAAAAGGTAACTCAGAGTCTGTGTGCAGTTTGTAACTGCCATGTCGACCTGGCAAGTGCACCCAATTGCCAGGCCCCAACCTTCCCTTTTTCTACATGTCAGTCACCCCTTAGGTAGGCCCAACATAACTACCCCTGAGAAAAAGGTAGAAAAATAAACTTTAGTATATCTGGACTCAGAATGCTAGAATGCATCTTTCAGTGAAGATGATTTTTACCTTCTGTGTTTGAAAATACCACTTTTATAAAGTAGGGGCCAGATGTATGACCCTAAATTGCTTGTGCAAACGGGTTTACGACCCGTCTGCGCATACAAAATGTCAAGGGCCATGTACAATTCCTAATTATATATACAAATAAATTGCGACTCACTGATTAGAAATTGCGAGTCGCTATTAGGAAGGGGCGTGCCAAGGGTGTCCCTTCCTAATAGCGAGTCTCTACCCTATGTAAGAATGTTTTGCGACCGCAATTGCGGTCGCAAAACACTCGCAAATTTACACCCTCTTCAAGAGGGTGGTAATGGAGTCGCAAATGAGAAGAGGTCCCCAGGGGACCCCTTCCACTTTGTGATTGGTTCAAAAAATATTTTTTAAGGGCAGGCAGTGGTCCCAGGAACCACTACTTACCCTTGAAAATTGAAACAAAAACGTTTAATTTTTTTTTAAAATGCATCCCGTTTTCTTTAAAGGAAAATGGATGCCTTTTTTAAAAAACTGCTTTATTGAAAAAAGTTCCAGACATGGAGGTCTGCTGAGCCCAGCAGGCCACCATCCCTCGGAGGTCCTGCCATTCCCAAAGGGGTCGCAATTTGCGAGTGGCTCATTAATATTCATGAGCCTCACATTTTGCGACCCCATTGGGAATCGCTAACTGTGTCTCTGACACTGTTGTACATTTGCTTTTGCGACTCGCAATTTGCGATTCACAATTTTTTGCTATTTGCGAGTCACAAAAGCAAATGGTCGTACATCTGGTGCTAGGTAGGTATTTTCTTTCTTAGCCATCCTGTGTGCCTCTCCTGGGGTTGTAGATTAACGGTCTGGCTTTGGGATGTTAGGGGCTGTAGAGGGGCAGTGGCTCCAGAGAGCCTGATGGGTCAGGTCTAGGCTGAATGGACCTGGGCTGCAATTAGAGTGGCGGGAGGAGATTTCCTTGCACCTGAATGGGCCTGGACTGCCTTGCACAATGTCGTCTCTACCCCCTGCCAGGAAGCTGCACCAGTGAGGACAGAACTGGTTAGGGCTGTGTACAGACACTCTCTGCGAAGGATTTGGTGGTATAAATACTGGGGCCCAGACCCCAGAACGCTAGAAGCCTTTTGGACCAAGAAGACTGCGAAGAAGAAGAGCTGGAGAAGCTGTGAGGAGGAACTACCACTTTGCTAAGTGCTTTGCTGTGTTGGCCTGTAGTGGCTAATTCTGACTTGGGCAGTGAAAGGACTGGACTTGAACTTTCTACAGCTTCTTCATTGAGTTTCTCCTAGGGGTTAAGGTAGAGCTTGCCCCCTGTTCAAGAAGTCTCAGGAATAACAAAGACTTCAAGTTATTCTGCCATCCGCACTGGGGACAGTGTGTTTTGTACTGTAACAGAAGAAAAGCAACCCAATGCCACACCACAGAGGGCACCGCCGCAATGCCGCACCGCAACCCTGGTCTTACCGACAACGCCACCTGATGCCGCCACCGGGCCGCTGCTTGCACCGCAACCTGTGGTCACTGAATTCCGCACTGCCTTGCTTCACAATGTCGCCCTGGTATCCCCGACGACGCTACTTCACGCCAGCATCGATGCCACTGCTTGCACTGTGGTCGAGGGCACCGCTCGTAAGTTACACGACATCGGCTCCATCGTCTCCAGTTTGTCAGCCGACGACAGTGCTTCAGCAATGACGACACTGCTGCTTACACCGTGATCTGCCAGCATCCCGACGATCACCGCATCACGTCGCACAATAGCCCTGGTCTCACTGATGCCACTGGATAACTGTCACCGAGCCGCTGCCTGCACCACGACCTGATGGCACCCCATGCCGCACCACTGTACTTTGCACCGCAGCACGTGACGTCTGCTGACGCTGGTGCTCTTGACTTCAATCATGAGGAGTTCGATCTGCAACACGTGTGACTTCAAGGGCCCGATGACTCCTGCAGTGACCTCCAGAACCGACGCCTGTGGACGCCGTGCTTTCGGAGCTCAACGAGAGGTCGCCGACGCCCCGCATTTCTAAAGGTACTGTTTTGCGGGTCTTCCTGACACCGTAGCTGTTTGGATTTGTTGTTCACGATGCCATGATAGCCCCAGACAGAGCTATCAACTTCAAGGAACTTTACTTTAAGTTTATTTTGATAACTGAAGATTTCTAAGTAGTGTATTGTGGATTTTTATCGTTTTTGTTCTTGTCCTAAATATATACAAATATTGGATATTTTTCTAAAGTGGTGTGGTTTCCTTTTTTTGTGCTTAAATTGTATTACTGTTGGTTATGTGCAAATGCTTTAAACGCTGCCTCTAAGATAAGCCTGACTGCTCGTGCCAAGCTACCAAGGGTGTGAGTAGGGGTTATTTTAGGAGTGTAACTCCCTTATCCTGACTAGAAAGAAGGGTCTCTACTTGGACAAATGTGCAAACCCTTGGCAACCAGAGACCCCCATTTCTAACACTGATATATACTTCTTCCCACGAGTGACACCTCTAGTGGGTGTCATGTTTGCAATCAGCCCTATTTGGGGCTGCTCCTCTGTCTATCTTGAGTAATCTCTAACCCAGAAAACATTTTTTGCGTGGCTTTTCCTAATATCTTGAAGACCCTAATCTACACTTCTTAAGGCGATCGATAAATGTTTTCTAGGTCGACTCGTTTTACAGTGTCCCCTTCTTTTCCCTTGGCTTTGGTACCCTGGGATTTTCCATACCATGTAGTTCTATAACTGTTTTAAGATGGCCGACACAGTTTCTCTAGGCCGTTTCTTCGTATAAATGCCTTCTCTGCCTCTTGGCCTCTGACCTTTACATAGTTTTGCCACGTTTCTGGGAATTTTAAATGACCGGGTTACCTTGGATGCCGGTTACTTCTACTGTTATGTTCGGCTCGGTATTGTGAGACTGGCTGTATCTCCCCCAACAATTGTAGTAAGTACATTCTTCACAACCTCTACGATACTACAGAGTTTTTCCACTTAAAATTAATGTATTAATTTATAATGTATGGACTCGTTTGGCCAATCGTGTGGGTAGCTCTCATGGTTTCTTTTTTATGAATATATGGCTTCTTTTCGTCCACCTTTTGATTGTTAGGCAATAATATTACAAATATATTATTATGGCATACACATAGGTTCTCACTCAGTCCGTGGGACTCTCCCAACATGTGCCCCAATTCATATATTTAGTGTTTATTAGTCCGATTTGTCTGGATTTTGCAATATGTGCTCTATTCTTGGCACCAAGTGGATGTGACCAAGATATCAGCGCGCTACAATATATTCTGTAGCGTGTGTTTTTTCTTCCACTTTTGCTACCGCTGTTTCTGGTATGTATTTGGTCCTTGACACGTGATTTGTTGCTCATCACGGTCATTTGTATAATATTTGTTGTATTTTTTCTTTTTAGCTATCTGTGTCCTTTTGCATGTTTCCCGCCCCCTCTGCGAATAATGGAGACATTTTTTTTTCCTTTTTCTTACTTTTCCAGGTTTTTGATGAAGGGCAGATTTATCCCTTGTTTTGTACAATATTGTCACTAGGCTGTATGCCATGCAGGTCTGGTTTTTCCAACATGGACAACATTTTGGACATTCCTTAATAGTCTCTTTCGAGGATTTCCTTTTTGGTTATGTACCACAAGGGGTTTATTTATTTATTTATACAATTAGCCGTCCGTTTTTCTTACATTTGCCCTTTTTTTTACTGCCTACGCATCCTTGCTTATTGTTTGTTGATGTAGTAGGGGGCTTTATGATTGGTTAGAGTATTTAGATTTTTATATGTGCTTTCTCTTACTAGATAGCCTATTACTGGAAACCCATTTTCATTTCCGAGACCATTATTGGACATAGACTTGACTCCTTTTCGTTTTGAATGACCAATCGATTGATTTGTGAAATGTTCTATGGTACGTACATATTAGTAGTGAGCTGCTCAGGCGCACTTCCTCTGATCTCGGTCCAGTCGCTTCTCAACACACTGACGGATTGGGATTTTACTTGTTCTGCTCAGCGTGGCTGGTTTGCTCGATTACCGGCAGATATAGGTGCATGGTGATACTATGGGTGAAAGGCCTACAATTATAAGATTCATTCCTTTCCGCTATCTCAACAAATGTGATTGATGTTCATGGCTAACAACATGAGGGTTTTTCTGACTCTTTTTCACCTTCCCATGTGATAATTATAAACACATTATAATGCATGAACATAGCTGCATTGAAATAAAGCCGGGTGAGCCATGCCGTTGCCAACTGTGCCCTTTCGAACCTTCCTAAACAACTTTTCCCCATTTTTTAACTATACAGCTTTTCTTGTTATCCATGTGATATTTGTATGTATTGTATATGGTATAATGTATGAATATGATGGATTTTGAAATAAATTTAAGATCGTTTGTGACTGTTTGGTCCTATCAAGGATTTCTTAAACCCTTCACAACTTTCTATCATATAGGTTTTTAATTCATTAGTGGGTCTTAATTGTACTTCATATACATATTTGTCATGTTTATCATGTTTGTATTTCTCGTCATTCCTCTGGCTTTATGTCATTAGTGTGTTGACTTCATGTGGAAATTGACTTGTGTGTCATCTCAAGCCCTTATACACACTTTCAATGTGGAACTTTAACATGTTATTATATATTTTGTCATAATCTTGATACATGTTTAGGTTTATGTTCACACTCATGTTTGTCGCTTCCTTTTTTGTTCAGATGTGTTTTACTGTCTGGTTTGTGTAAATAATCTTTTTTTGTGTATATTTATCATATTACAGCCTCGAAGAAGTCCACCTGCATGTGGACAAAACGTGTTGGCTGTTTTTTATTGGCGCACACCTAAGAAGCAACAATAAAAATAAAAAGTTTTCTTACAACCTTTTGAAATTTGGGGATATACTTTGTACCAACATAGAAATTGCCTAAGTGGTGCACCATTGTTCTCCATATTTAAATGTTTTACCTAACCTATGATGGCATTTTTTTAGGCAGAGAGTGTCTTCAGTGTGTGCACACATTTTCAAACAGATTCTTTATGTTTACAAATTCCCTTTGGGGAGATTTTAGTGACAGTGTGGCATCTAGGTCTAGTCCACAGCCCAATCTCTTTCTCAAGATGTGGAACTGAGTATATCCCACCCACCCAAAAAATAAACCCCTTACTGTATTACTGCATGTTGTGGTATAAGAAAGGATTCATAGACTTTAAACCTGAAGAAGATAACTTATTGGTTAAAATGGTTGCTGCCAGGCAGGGTTTTCTCAAACAAATCAGTACTAGAGGAACACTGGTCACTCAGCAAATAACAGGAAACAGTGCTGCATACAGCTAATTCAGAGTGTGGCGGGAGTTATAACCAGCTAAGATTGCTGCTGAAGGCTACACAGAAAGCAAGCACATACTGCAGGAAACTGAACATTCACTGAACTCATGAGCTCTGAAAGAAGAAAGTTACAATGTTATTCAAGCTTTACCGCACAATGATCTATAGAGAAACTATATAAAACCCTCTTCTGATCTTGGGCCTGTTACCTACATATGCTGCATACTTACCGGATAAGACTGGGACAATATAAAATGTAACTATCACAGGGTTATGTCACAAACATAAGAGAGCATGCAATTGTGGCACTAATGCAGAATATTTGGAGTGTTATTATTAGGCCAGGCTTTTATGGATGGGTATAATCTATTGTAATTCCCGATTATTGAGCTATGTTTATGTTGCCTATTTTTGTTTCTTGCGTACTTTCTCTTTATCCTGTAGAAATGGATGCATGCAGCACCTTCATGCAGCGCTCTAGCAACATTCACTGTGTGACTTTAAGATCAAATAATTCTATTGCTTTTGGAAGTATACATACCCTCCTTTATCCATCAACCAGAGTGTAAGGGCATCAGAAAAAGGTAACACAGCAGTTGGTGTCAAGAAAGACAACAACTTACATACTGCATATGAAGATCATGGTCTCCCCTTACTGTTATGAACAAAAAAACTACCCATCACAATGTATCACCTTATATTGTTCAACTACTTGGCTTATACCCCGACAGCAATTCGGACAACCATTAGGTGATGGGATTGCTTGTGTTCCGACCTAGAGGAGACTTGCCTTGCAGTTGCGGATGGGCTGTCCCATGAGAAGCAGGGTTAGGATTGATTTGCAAAGGTGGGCCTTTGTCTGCAGTAGCATGGTGGGTAAAAAAAAGCAATGGACTGTAAAGCAGCTGAGAGCGATAACCAGTGACGGAGATTAATGCAAGCAGCTCTCAAACAATGTGCATATTCATAGTGCTTTCAGTCGCAGGCTGCAACCTCATAGCACTATAATACAGAAATCACTGTTCCGCACTGCACCAACCTGGCCCCAATTCTGCTTCTCTCTGGTTGCACAAATTCTCTGCAGCGATTGCATTAACCAGCTTATGTTTCATAACATTAACACAAAAGGATGCATTTCCCAACAATTCTTTTAACGTGTATGATCTATCACCTTTAACTTAGGGGTGTCATTATTTTCTATGCAGTTATTATGTAAAGATGAAATACCAACAAAATAGGTGTAGAATATTTGTTCCTTGTTTCTGTTTTGTTGTGAGACATAGGCTGTATTGGCTGCTCAAGCGGTCAGAGCTAAAGCCCATTTATGCCTAATGACGTCAGCAGTTTCTTCTTTCAATCTTTATTTCAGCAATATTTCAGCCATAAAAGAGTACACAACATATTATACACATTAAAATTACAATATTAAAACAACATCTAAAATGACATAGGCAAATACAGATCAGGAATGGAAGTCAATGTTAGGACACATCATTGTATCAGTAACTGGGATTACACAAGCAAAATATATGCCCGGCTACTAGGCAATATTTGATAGTATAAAACTCCTTTTAATCCAGAAAGCATGCAGATACTTAGCTAAAGCAAATACAATGTGTCCTGCAGTTTCAGTCTTAAAAACCCTTAGTGCGTCTGAGCACTTCCTAAATCCAAGGTTCCTACAGATAGGTACAATCCAGTTCTGCCTTGCTCTACTGTAGAGAGGACAGAAAAAGAGAATGTGGCTTTCGTCCTCTTTATTCATACCACAGCCAAGACAATGTGAGGACCTAGTCTGGGTCCATTTGCTTGTTAAACACGCTAGGGGGAGTGCACCAAACCTCCATTGTATGTATAGCTTCCTAGCCATAACAGGGAAAATTACATCCAAGAAATCTTCGAATGAGTAAACAGATTTGATCTCTATAAATGCTTTTACCATGGTACCATTCTTTGAATCATGGAGCCATGCGTTAGAACATCGAGATCTGTATAGCTCAGTGAATGTATTCCCTGAGATCTCACTACAAGCTGTTGCTGGATTCGCCCACATATCTGCAAGACCCAAATTCGTAAGTTCGTCTTTGATGTAGGAAAGCCAAGGGATATGTGCTGCCCTGCCTAATCTCAATATTTCTTGGAGCTCTGTTTTGTACTGCTCAAGCTCGGGGGTCAGCCAGATCCTCCTCCAAAACCTGAGAGGTTTGATAGCTAGTTCCTCCTGAATGGGAAGTATACCCAAGTCGAGCCTCAGCGGTAATAAGGGTGTGCTTTGGGGGAGCGCGAGCAGTTGTCTCAGGAAGTTGTTCTCAGCTTTAATCAGTCCCGGTCTAGTGACGTGCCCCCAAAGTTCCCCTCCGTATAATGCAGCCGCTCTGGCCCTCATTTTGTAAATTTCAAGACTAGGGCTGATGGGTTTATAAGTGGAGGCATTTGTCATTTTTAAAATTCCCCCAGCTATTTGAGTCAGTTTGAGTTGAGATTTGGCAAGGTGTGGGCCCCAGGAAAGTTTTTCGCTTAGTGTGACACCAAGATATTGAAAGGTGTGAACTCTCTCAAGTGCAACTGAATCAAGGGTAGGTGGTGGCCTAGTGTGTAATGGGGGATTAAAAATCATGTATTTGGTCTTATCTACATTGATCTGTAGTCCGTGCTCTCTACAGAAGTTGTTAAATCCCTCCAATATACGTTGGATACCCATTGGTGTCTTGGAAAGGAGCACGGTGTCATCAGCAAACATTATAGCTGCTACTTTCCTGCCTGCCAACCTGGGTGCATCGTTGTTAGGGACTGCATCCAGACTGGCTATCAGTCCATTCACATATATACAGAACAGAGTAGGGGCCAAGACACACCCTTGCCTAACTCCCTTGTTTACAGCGAACCTGTCGGACAATACACCTCCTCTTGCACACCTGACCTGGGCAAAATTCTCAGTATGCAGCCTCACCAATATACCCAATAAGGAATTGGGTACACCCAGATCACGTAAAACAGCCCAAAGTTTGCCCCTAGGAACAGTATCAAACGCAGAGCGTAAGTCAACAAATACCATGTGGAGGCTGCCACCCTCCAATACCACAGTCTTCCAGTACAGCATTACTAGACGGAAGATCTGGTCCATGGTAGATGTTTTACTTCTAAAACCAGCCTGATTGGGAGAGAGGATTTCATTCTCATTGATCCAGTCCTGCAAGCGATCTAAAATAAGTCTTGCCATTATTTTTTGTGGGACGTCAATGAGACTGATGGGCCTGTAATTAACGGGGAGCAGGGGGGAACCCTTTTTATATATAGGTATAATTTCCGCTCCCAACCAAGAGCCCGGGACCTCTATACCGTGCAGAATTGAGTTGAAGAGTGCACATAGGTACGGTGCCCATATCTTAGGCTGATCTTTAAACAAATCCCCGGGTATCTTATCTATACCAGGTGCTTTACCCGTTGCCAGTTTTCCTATGGCAATCGTAACATCATCTACGGTGAATTCCAAAACTTCGGCGTCCCCCGCAGAGGGTAGCCGAAAGGGCAAACGATCTAAATCAGAGGTGGCAGCGTAAAGAGTTTTAAAGTGGGATTCCCACACCCCCGGATCAAGATTAACTTCGATAGCATTACGGGGTTCCGCGCACCCTGAATTCACAATGGCCCAGAATCTACTCAGTTCCTTGTTAGCAAGAGCTGATGATAAATTTTCCCATCTCTCCCAATCCCAATCTATCGTAGCCTGTTTTAAAACTTGTTTGTGGGCAGACCTGAGTGTGCAGATTGTTAGCTTGTCACTGCCAGTTTTGATGGCATTAATCAAAGCAGATTTAGCACTCCTGCATGTGGCATTGTACCAGGATGGGGGGATAGTCCTGGGTTGCCTAGTGGGAACAATAGGGTTTAAAAAGCCTGCAAGGGTATCAATTAATTCCCGATGGACAGTAAGGAGACGTGCAGAATTATCCTTGGACCGCCCTTTGGCCCAGATATCACTTGCCATTTTGAGCAGGGGAAGAATAGATGAGTATAAGCTTGGCAATGCATCCCGCCTTTCGCACAGGATTTCCCACTTAACCCTCCTCCTGTTGTTGGTGAGAACCAATCCTAGGTCGGCGATTGGTTCCGTATGGGCTTTAGCAGACTTTGGCAATTCCATTCTCAACAGCAGGGCGTTATGATCGCTGTCCGATCTATTCACAACCTCCAAATCCACGATTTTAGACCACAACCTGGTCTGGACCATGAAGTAGTCCAAGTGGGATTCTTGATCTTTTTTGTTATAGGTACATTTGGAGGGAATGTCCGAGGGCATCCGACCATTAACCGCCCTGACTGAAAATTGCAGGGTTAAAGTCATAATCTGCATAGCCAGTGGGGTCCATGCCTTTGCATAAGTGGTCCTGCACTGCGGGATGCCCCAAAACTCATCTTCATCCTGCAGTGCCCCCTCACCCAGCCCTTGGAGGGGCTCAAAGTGGCAATTGAGGTCTCCTGCAATCACACAGTGAATATCATGGTCCAAGGATTCAAGGAGGGATGATAGTTCCCCTACGGTGTTAGATTCCTTAGCCATAGCAGTAGGGCGTGAATATACATTCACAACTGCCAGTTTGTATGAGTTAGGCCAGGACAGTTGGACACATAGGATATCATCCGAATTGGTCTGAATCAAATCCACCCTGCAACCCAGGTGTACACCTATCCATGTTATCAGACCACCAGAAGGCCGGCCCTTGCCTCCCCACCGAGCTGCGATGTTAAAGGACGCGAAACCGGCTCTATGGACCACCTCCCTGGCCCAGGTCTCCTGCAATAAAATCACATCAGCAGTGTCCACAAAAGAGCCCCATGCAGGACATGCTAGCTTGTTTTTTAGGCCTGCCACATTCCATGATAGTAAATTCATGCATTGGGGACGAAGCGTGTGATGAGGGATCTGGTAGAGAAGAAGTACTACTCTGCTGATGGGGATCAATTTCCCCAGTAAGCGTGGAACTAGCACTATGGGAGGTGGCTGGCATTAGCAGGGGAGCAGAAGACTGCAGGGAGTGCACTTGGGGATTGCCAATAGTATTACTATTACTAGTCCCCCCTGTAATAGAGGTGCACCCCTTGGTATCAGGAGTCAAATTCCCTTCCTCAGGCAACTCAATGGGCTCTAGACCTAGAGTACTACCCCCCATAAAACCCTGAACTACATAGTTTGACTTAGCCAGTCAATCAACCTGGTCGAGACAGCTAAACCTGTTTGAACAAACAGGATAAGCCCATTCTGCGTCAGAGGGGACATGTCTTAATTTCCCACCACCTCCCCTTAGCAAATGCGGGATATAGGTCCAGCCACTCTCTTCTATCCTCAGGTGATCATTTGGGTAAAAGTAGGAGAGGGGGCGCACCCCAATTTTGGTGTCTAAGCGGGGTTTTTCCCAGTTGCAGATGTAATCTGCTGTCCTGGCGTCCCGAAAGTTAACTATGACACAATCGCCGGTTAAATTTTTAGGGGTGTGCCCTACCCACCCCACCCTTCTAACCATAATGATCTCACAACTAACCTGCGGTGGCAAGGGCCTGTGGTTTGAAAGCCAATGGATTGCCTTATTTTTCAGGTTGGAGAACTCCTCAATGCTGTGGTCATTAATTTCGGGGACCCCTGTAAGGACAACCAAGTATGGACTAGCTTCCGGGGGCAAGTCTATTCTAGAAATCGACCTGGTAGCCTCATCCTGGGTTCGCTTTCTCGCTGTCCTCACGTTGTCGCTATTATTACCCAAGGGGGCCTCTCCCGAGATGTTGCTATCTATATGATGATCAGTGAGGGACCTAACTTCATGCTGTACTACTAAGGGAGTGTTAAGTGTGGCTGGAACTGCCAGTGATGTAGCTTTTGGGACGGATGGTGGCCGTGAGGCTGTACATTGGGCCGTGGGGACTGGTAAGACCCCGGCTGTAGTGGTACAGTGACAATTGCAAAAGCATGGGGGTAGTACTTTATTATTGTTAGCACCCTCAGTTAGACCCTTAATTTGTTGTTCAAGCTTAGTAAAAAGGGTCACTATTCCCTCCAACCTGGATTCCAGGGGTACCAATAACGTGCGCAGCAATAAATCTAGTTGCTGCGGAGCTATTACGTCCCCGGGTGGCTGTGTCATAAATGCGGGAGAAACTGGTACCTGAACAGGGTGATCCCCAGGGGACTTAGAAGAAGTCGAAGCTGGAGGGAGGGTGCAGCTGCCCTGTCCATCTCTAGCCACCGAGTCGGCCACTAAAGCTGCGCCTTGTTGTGCAGATTTAGCTCCCCCTGGCTTGGAGCGAACTTGCCTGATAGCTTTTGGCTTAGTTTTTGTTGTCAGCCCTTCCTTAGTAACCCTTTTTTTCCGCAGGATCGGTCCCGACCTGGTCACTGGGGGGGATGTAATTCTTAGGTTGACCGCGGGGTCATTATCACTCGAAAGTTCACTGGTTGAGGTGTCATCAATAAATTGGGTTAGAGGGAGGACGTTACTACTCGCACCAGTACCATTTGGGGTGCGTGCAGATGCAAGGAGGCCCAAAGAAGATCTTCTTGCTAGGGCCAAATCCTGCGACACTCTGCGCTCCATGAGGACAATACCCTGATCGATCACCGCACCGAATTAGCTCTTACTATGAATTGATCTAGTGTACCGGTGAGGTTGCCTTTGGTCGCATGGTTCCTACCCTCTTTGGCTGCCATGCTCGATTAGGATGCAACACAGTGGGCAGTTACAATAATATAGCAACAATGTACCCTCCACAAGTCAGTATGAAAAGCAGTTAAAACCAAGTGCAATAGGAATGACATAAAATGAACACATACGCGCTAGTCCGTGGGTGAAAGAGAGGTGGCCCGGTCCGGTCTCTCTCGGTCTCAAACGGGCTACAACGGGCCCGCCCTTGGCCCGGGCTTCGCCCGCGCTGCGATCCGCGCTGCGGATTCACGTGGACGTAGCTAAATAATGAGGGGGCGGGACTTCAGGAAGAGGAGCAGGTGAGCCGGATTAGCGGAGCGCAATGCTCCCCGGTCCTCGCAGTCCCGTTGTTTTCAGGCGATCCAAGGGCCCCACAGCAGCGTAGCGTCCTGGGCACAGGGAGCAAGAGGGAGACCCAACCTTCAAAGCACCAGCCGAGTTTTTAAATGTTGGTGGTGGAGCCTGCGAGCGGCACCCGCGCAGCGGGGGACGCGAGGCGTGGCGTCGGCAAAGTGACCAGCGGGAAGAGGAGCAGGTGAGCCGGATTAGCGGAGCGCAATGCTCCCCGATCCTCGCAGTCCCGTTGTTTTCAGGCGATCCAAGGGCCCCACAGCAGCGTAGCGTCCTGGGCACAGGGAGCAAGAGGGAGACCCAACCTTCAAAGCACCAGCCGAGTTTTTAAATGTTGGTGGTGGAGCCTGCGATCGGCACCCGCGCAGCGGGGGACGCGAGGCGTGGCGTCGGCAAAGTGACCAGCGGGAAGAGGAGCAGGTGAGCCGGATTAGCGGAGCGCAATGCTCCCCGGTCCTCGCAGTCCCGTTGTTTTCAGGCGATCCAAGGGCCCCACAGCAGCGTAGCGTCCTGGGCACAGGGAGCAAGAGGGAGACCCAACCTTCAAAGCACCAGCCGAGTTTTTAAATGTTGGTGGTGGAGCCTGCGAGCGGCTCCCGCGCAGCGGGGGCCACGAGGCGTGGCGTCGGCAAAGTGACCAGCGGGAAGAGGAGCAGGTGAGCCGGATTAGCGGAGCGCAATGCTCCCCGGTCCTCGCAGTCCCGTTGTTTTCAGGCGATCCAAGGGCCCCACAGCAGCGTAGCGTCCTGGGCACAGGGAGCAAGAGGGAGACCCAACCTTCAAAGCACCAGCCGAGTTTTTAAATGTTGGTGGTGGAGCCTGCGAGCGGCTCCCGCGCAGCGGGGGCCACGAGGCGTGGCGTCGGCAAAGTGACCAGCGGGAAGAGGAGCAGGTGAGCCGGATTAGCGGAGCGCCATGCTCCCCGGTCCTCGCAGTCCCGTTGTTTTCAGGCGATCCAAGGGCCCCACAGCAGCGTAGCGTCCTGGGCACAGGGAGCAAGAGGGAGACCAGTAGTTTCAAATTTAACAAGATAGTTAAGAGTGGCTTTAGTGCCGGGCATCCCAGCAGCATATTTCATGGGATGCTTAAAACTTTGCCTTTACATTTGCATGGAGCTGGAAATGACCAAACACCATTAACCTGCATGTGCAATGCTGGATTGCCAAGTTGGGGAAAAGGGCAAAACTGGATTCATATTATCTCCAAAAAATCGGTAGCTTCCCATCTAAATCTAAAGTGTGTGGGGGCTAAAGCAGCGATAATGGACTTGATAATATGCCGCAGAGAATTCCCATAGAAACCCATGTTGACACCAGAACATGGGCTTCTATGGGAATTCTTAAGGGCATTTTATCAAGCCCATTATCGCCGCTTTAGTGGCAGTTTTCTGCTGCTAAAGCGGCGATAATTTTAAAGCCGTTTCTTAATAATATGCCCCGTGATTCTCTAGGGACTGTTTCTGGCAAGCTTCTCTGTAGAAGCCAGAATGAGGCTTGTGGTACCTGAACACAACCCTCATATGTATAGTTTGTGTTCCTCAGTAGCTTCCTCGATGGGACTCACCAAGGGACATATCATCAACAACGAGCGATAAATATCGCTAAACGCGTCGAGCGTGTTTTACATTATCGACGTATATCGCCAGATCACATCGCCATGTTAGTGGCTTATTTGCAACGATTTGCTAACAGGCGATGTGAAATCCGGCGATATACGGCGATTGTCATCAATATCGCATGAAAACCAGCGATGTTAGAACAGCGCCGAAGAAAATGTTGTAAATAGGGAGAAGTGGATGTAACCAAACAATCCACCTCCCATTATGTACATGGCTAAGCTGAGAATTTAGCAGACGTTAGTATTAGGCGATTTCAGCGGTTAGCGTGGAATTTTTTTTAACATCGCTAAGCTTTCTCTGGGATGGCTTGTAAATAAGTTGATGTACGGTTAGCCTACTTTGCATCTCATTAGCGATGCAAAGCGTGGCGTTTGAAAAACGGCTGCTAACATGCGCTAATGCATGTAAGCGCCGCACTGTTAATAGGGCGATGTAATTTTGGCCGCTTTTTTGGCTTTTAAAGCCAAAAAAGCAGCGAAATGACCGTTGATAATATGCCCCCAAGACCAAGTTCTATTTTTTTATTTTTTGCTGATCTAGAGTATTTTGCCCTTGCCCTCGTCACAGAACAGCATTAGTTTCTCTGGCACCGATGAAGCTGTTTTAGCACTTCTGCAATGTGTTCAAGGTTTTGGAGGAGTCGGATATTGCTAATTTGCGACATTTCTCTACACTGAAGCAGGGAAAGTTGTTATCTCTTCCCACCCAGCACTTCCTGATGATGTAAGGGCGGCAGAAGACGTGTCCACATTGTATAGACACGCCATGCCTAAAATGTTCCAAAGAGATCGAACAAGTAGGCTCTTCCCTGAAACTTGAGAGCTCAAACCTTTTGCTTTGATTTTCAGAAACTCACAATGAATGTCAAGTTTCTTTTTCACTCGGGATGGTTTACAGTGGGAGAGCCAGCGTTGGTCCCCATCCGGTGAGACAAGCCTCGTTTATGATGTCGCTGTGCGCGCCTCAACCCGGCACTAGCGTGACTAGGCCTAGACATTATTATTTAACCTCCACAAACTACCTTAAATGTAAGGTAAAGGGCCAAATTGCAATTCCCAAGTTTCAAATCCTGAGAATAAAAAATAAGCATAAATAAATAAATGTTTGGTTATCATCTGTGCGAGGTAAAAATGATGCTCAAAGGTGTGTGGGTGGTGGGCTAATCTCGGACCTTTTATTATTTACACTTGTCAGCGCGGCCTCCGCCGATGAATGGTTAGCAGCAAGAAAAATCAAACTGCTGCCTGCTCCCTCAGTGTCTACTCTGGGCAGTGGCGGCTGGTGACATTTGAAAATGGCGAGGCGTAAAAGTGCCCCGTAATAAAGTTGCGTCAAAACGCACTCTCAAACTAGGACCAAAAGTCTCTGGGGGACGCCAGGGCTGACCAGACACTGTGCGGGCCAGGCCTCTGTGCCAGCCCATAAAATAGCAAAGTCCGCCCATCGGATGCAAGTGAAGGCACTGTCTAAAGGCAAGTCCGGATTGTGTTCATGCCCACAGACTGCGCTGACAGAAAGAGACCACGTAAACTCTCACTCTGAACTGGGCGGGGCAGCTTCGCTTCTTTGAACTGCCTGGTGATAATTAATGCACCGGCCAGAGGCACCTAACAGATTGTTGATGACCTATAGTGAATAAGTAAACAAGAAAGAGGCATCCAGTGTTGGGAGTACAGAGAAAGCTGCTTTCCTTTGGGCAGCACTGCGCTCTCGCTGCTTAAATCGCAGAGCACGCCTCATGGGCATCCCTGGGGAGCTTCAGGGCATAACTAATGCATTTTAGTGCGGTGATGCGGTCTAACCCCTGCTGCATGGTACTTGGCAGGGCTGTACTTTGGAATGCGGTCCATCCTTCTTTTTAGTTTGTTGCAGTTTATGCCCTAAGTGCAAGGGGTAACCCCAGAAATGGATCCTGTGCTCACTGTATCATTGAACTCATCCTGTACTCTGCTGACGAGGCCCAGATAGGCTGAGACTGGTCAGGGGTTGCTTGCATTCCTTTCTAGAGGCAGTTCGGAATGGACTGTTCCCATGAGGAGCAGGGTTAGCATCGATTTTTATAAGGTAGGCCTCTGTCTTGAGCTCCATGGTGGGAAAAAAATGATGAACTGGCAGAGGTCCAGTGATCCCCAATGGCTGAGATTAATTCAGATATGCCATCCATCACCTTGTTGTTTGCTGCAAATGAATCAAAGCTGCGCAGCACAAATAGTCTGACTTAAAGGATTTGCAACATCACTGTCTCATTGATGTTCTTGAGAGAAGATTACCTCGCCAAATCGCTACAACTTAGGACCTCATTTATGGCACTTTGCAGTAGGGCAGCACAGCAAGGCGCTGCCCTTCACCAAAGTGAAAAGGGCAGGTGTTGGACTTGGCCCTTTTTGCAGGGTCATCCCTAAACTTTTTGCCTTCCTCCTGTATTTTTTCTGACCTGGTGTTGGCTGTTTTATGACTCTGGGCACCTTACCACTGCTGACCAGTGCTAAGGTGCAAATGCTCTCCCTATGGTAAAATGTATTATGTGAATTGACTTCCATGTTTGGCTTATTTGGTTTACTATCAGTCCCTAGTAGAGTGCACCAGGGGTGCCAAGGGCTTGTATATCCAAATGCTGCTAGTGGGCTTGCAGCACTGGTTGTGCCACCCACAGAAGCAGCCTGGTAAAATGTGTCTAAGGTCTGCCATTGCAGAACCTGCACGCAGTCTGGTACTGTCATGCTGACTGGGCAAGTGTCCCCACTTGCCAGTCCCTAAACCTTCCCTTACCTTCATATTATTCACCCCTATGGTAGGCCCTAGGGCAGGGTGCATTGTAAGGATAAGGTAGGACATGCCCTGAGGTGTGTGGCATGTCCTAATAGTGAATTACAGCCATTTTCGTTTTTCACTAATGCAAGGCTACCTGCTCTCCATAGGCCAGAATGGGCTGCTAGATTATAACACTCTATAATCCTAGCAGGCTCAGGAAGCATGGTAGAAATTCATGTTTAGTATGCCTGAACTCAGAATAATAAAATACATCTTTTAGTAAAGGTTATTTTAATATCCTGGGTTTGCAAATGCTACTTTTAGAAAGATAGCCTTTGCGTGCCTAACCATTTCAGTCCGCCTCTGGAGGGGAGGGCTTTCTTCTTTGTGTGTAGCTTGAGTGACAGGGCTGGGAAGTTCCAGGAGACAGGCTGGGGCTGCCAGGTGGTGAATAGAAAGATTACACCAGGATGGGTGGGAGGAGTGCACCTTGACTCTGAATAGGGCAGTGCTCTGCTACCACAATACTGGCTCCACCCCCTGGGGAGCGTCTGATGTCTCTGCCCTGCCTGCTGTAAGAAGAAGCCAGAGTCCCAACAACAAAGTGCTCCTCACTGAAAAGAACTGGGCTGGGATTATGCAAAAGCCCCCCTGGCCTGTAAAGACAAAAGAAACTTGGTATACATGTAGGAGCCCTGCTCCTCAGAAATCAGATCCTGATTGAACCACGAAGGAACTCTGCCTGACCAGAAGGACCTGGAAGAAGCTGAAGGAGGAGTAGCTTTCCCTGACCTGGGGGATTGGCCTGCAGTTGGTGCCTTGCTGAGAAAGGAGAGGAAAAGACTGAAAGAGACTTTGCACTTTGTTTTTCAACTATCTCCAAGGGCTTGGAAGAAGAGCTTGCCCCCTGAACTGAGACCCAGAACCATTGGACTCATCTGCCTTCCAAAATTGAGTTGCCTGGACGATTTGTGCTTGTTTCCCGCTGGATTTGGCCCCAGTACGCCTCGTACCACATCCGCCGCAAAGCCGTGTCTTTGCCGCCCGGCACCGTGCGTCTACGCTGATCCAAAAGCGTTAGTACGCGCCGTATCCCTCCCAGCCGCATTGCACCTAACCTTCCCCGCCGATTCGAGACGTACACCACTGGCTGCCGAATCCTGTACGCCGGACCCAAGCTCCATCGACCCGCAGGTACGGTCCGTACGCTGCTAACGTACTGCACCATGCCGTACTCAGAGCCGAGAAGCCGCAGTACGCTGATCCTCCCCGTACGCTGTACGGCGCCGAGAAGTGTCGCCTGTCGTACTTTGGTATTTGGGACCCCGTAGGAGACAGGGCCCTACCCCTGTTTATTCATGTATTAGCAAACCGCGATTGGTCAATGCGGTATGTACAAGCGCTTTGCATAACGTCCCATTGCCAAATGCACTATGTATACGTTATTATACATTGACTCCGTGGGTTCCATCTTGGAGCGGTGGCCATCTTGTCATTGCCCTCACATAGACAAACACATTATAAGCAAGTACGGGCCTTTAGAATACATGTACTTTCTGCTTGACTTCTCCATGACCTGGGCAGCTGGTCTCCGCTGCCCCAGGTCAGTCCGGTCTCACGAGCTCCCCTTCCTCCGGCCACCTGTGATTAGCATCAGGGCTTGACACACCATAAAGTCCTTTCATCGCACACAAGCCTCCGGCTAATCACTTTCGCACCTGCTTGTTCCTGCTTTATGGCCTGTTTCTCAAAACAGGAGATGCTCATGTTTATTGGGGTCAGATGTGGGATCTGAGCCTTGCTGGGTAAATAATTGCGGGCTGGCTGAACTGAAATGTGAGATTGCAATCATGACTCTGCTTGTTCTTTGAAGTAAAATATGTGAAAGACCAACTGCAAGAGAAGGGCGGTGTTGCCCAGATCCGTATAAAAAAGGAAACTGGTTTCTGTTCTGGAGACTGCCTCATTCAGTTGCTAAGGTTTCTGTGCGACGTAGTCTCACTCATTTGAGTTTAATAAAGATGTCTTTTCATATTTCAACTTCTGTTGCCAAGTTCTTTGTGATATTATCAAGATATGCAGAATTTTATAATACCACATCAGGAAGTACTCGAAGTCATAGGGTGCTACCCCTAGCACCTCTGGAGTCTCAAAAATTGGAGTACTTCAGTTGGCGCCCAACGTCGGGCCTCATCAGAGAAGTGACTTTCTGTGGGAGTGATCTGGTCAGGAGACTGAAATCTACTGGAAGGACAGAACGGGATTCTACCAAGAAGGTACTCTGTGCACAGGGATTCTGGAGATTCTTTGATTATGTAGTCCGGTATATTTCTGCTCTTCCTGATTTTGATCCTCCACATGATGTCACTCAAAAGGTGAGAAAAAGAACCCTTTTGGCGTGAGTATTATAAAAGACGTATGGGCATGTAGAACTTGACAATTAGAATTTGGATAACCTTTTGATTATTAAGAATAAGAATTAAGTATAAGTGGGTCGCTCCCAGTCCTTTGGTTCTTTGGGTCTTTAATTTGGTTATCGCAATTACCAAAGCCGAGGGGTTGGTTTCTTGGTTTCTGATTTGGTCATTGCAATTACCAAAACCGAGGGTCTCGCATATTTGCGAGTTTATTGGTAGAGATAAACCCTTGAAGTTTGAAGCTAGATTAGTGAGCTATAAGATGCCTGATCTTAGCAAATTGGGAAATGTGGCTTTTGGTTTGTATAGGTTTGGATATGCGAATTGCAATTTGCGTAGGCAGGTAATAAGGAGATATTTCTCCATTTGGTTTTGATTATAATACTTGCGTTTTCCGCAGCATTTTTGACATGCCTGTTTGTAAGCTCACATGGAAAAATGTGTTGCTTTTTGTTTTAAAAGGTACCATAGTGTGGGAAATATCTAAATAGGTTAGATTTAAAAACATATTTCTTCCTTGGTGATTTTGTATCCCCAGGGAATTAAAATATGACATAATACAAAACAAGGATCCTTCGTTCTGCGCAGTTTCACGAATGAAGATATGCACAACGATTTTGTGTGGTGTTCTGCTAGGCAGAGCTAGTGAATTGAGCGCATTCACTACTTCTTGGACATGCATCTGTCTGTGGGGCTGTTCATGCAGCCTTTTGGAACACTATTGAAAAGCGTTGCTTGTAAATATGACCTACAACAGTATTTGCAAATGGCTTGTTTCAAGTATCGTCTGTGAGCTGTTCTTTCTTTCTGTCATGCGTATTGATTTGTAAGTCAACTGTGTGTTTAAATGTCTGTGGGTTTTTTATCATTAGTGCAACTTCTGTAAGTAAATTGCGACGGCGCTATTTATGAAAAATGGCTAAAGCGCGCTGTATTGTCTGTTTAACCCCTTTCTGTTTATGTCTGAAATGAGCTCAATATGTGTTTGTGGGTCTTCTGATGTTTCCAGTCTGTTAAGTAGTTTGCTGGTTAATTAATATCAAGTAGAAACTTAAAACAAAAATCCAGAAATGAACAATGTGATGTGCTACAATAGCTATGTGTTGCTCTTTAATTTATAGAATGAGCAATTGTGCACATATACAAAACTGCCGTTAAATGCTTAAAAGATAAAATTAGAAACACATTCGATAGATATAAATCAGGCCCCAAAAACGAAATTATCTATTTTTGCAAAAGTAAATAAATTTACAGCATTTTCCTTAGATGCATTATATTAGATGTTCACAGGCAAACTTTTCAGCTGCAGTATATTTGATAGAAATGTTCATTCAGCCAGCACCTTCCCAGTTGAACACGGGTGAAATTTGGCAGAACCGTCTTTTTAAATGAAAGTGGCGCAAAAATGTGACGCGTTTCAAATTGGGCTTATGCGCTTAGGCTTGTGAGTTAAATGTGTCCAAAATGATAGGCAAGGGATGCAGCTTGTTTTTTATACATGGAATTATCACAAAAACGAATGATTGGGATTTTTTAAAAGAAAATTATGAATCATGGGAAAAATTATTTTAAAAAAAATAAGTGCTTTTCAAAATCGTTTTTTGATATTTATAAAGCTTAATACTCATACTATGACCTCCTCGCATTAAAATTTGATTTAAGTTGTGTTGCATCACTAAAATGACAAGCATTCGTGCGTACAATTTTCCCTTGGCGCAGGCGCAAACAAGCTCATTTTTATAAAGTATGAGTTATTATTTCCAATGCCTGACTCATGGGTTATGTAATAGACATTCTGGCAATGCATATTATGCAAGAAAATTGTAGGATATTCATTTTTTAATGCTTAAAATATCAAAGTCGAATTTGGGTAAAAAGGACTGTTTCAATTGCATTTTCTTTCATTCAGAGTACTGTTTGAAGTGTCCCAGGCTTCAGTAAATGCATACGTTTAGGTTTTGATATATATTTACAGGTTGTGCCTTCTTATGATTCAATGAGTCAATGTGCCAGTACAAAGGCTTGTTTCAATATCAGGGTTGAAGGTTCTAACTTTAGCTGTGTCTGTCACGATACTACTGAACACGCTATGAAAAATAAGACCTTTTTAAAAACTTGGGGAAATTAAATAAAATATGGTATCGCAACCCGCAACTATTTGATGTTAATAAAAAACGGCCTTAATGGAGTTAGCACCCACATAGAGAAAGAGAAATGGAGAATTGTTTTTTGATGAAGGAAAAAGAGGATGTTTGTGAGCAGGTACGTGATGAAGTCAGTAATGATAGAGGGGTGGAGAAATGTAGAACTACGGTTATAGGAACTGGGTAATGCGTAGGAAGGAGAGGAACAATTGGGAAAATAGAATGCCGTGGAGGGAAGAGAGATGATGAAGGGGAGTAATAAAGACATGAAGAGTAGCGTGAGGAAGGTTGTATTGACGAAGGGAATGAAAAGGAATGTGGTACCGGTTTGAGTAAGTAGGAGGGGAAAGATGAGATTGCAGGTTCTAGCAGTAGGGGTGAAAATATTGTAATTACCTAACGGGAGGCACTGAGTTTCATATGCTAATATGAAAGGGGACGAACAGAGCTTGAATAAAGGCAAATGACTAAATGATGAAGAAAATATCAAAACTCATTGTGAATACAATTCACTTAAGGTTGATGAAATGTATACCATTGCATAGGATTACAACAAGCATTTATTCTAAAAACTGGTATGTGTGTTATCAAGTTTTGTGAATTATTCACAGTACATGTAGTTTAACAATCTGGGAATAGGGATAATTTTTTTTTAGCGCCTAAAAAGGAGAAATTATTTTTCAACATAGAGCGAATTATTGCAAGTTAGGAGGGATTAGGAAGGCCTTCTGGCTTTGACGAATTCAGAGTGTCAGAAGCTGGGGGTTGGGAGACCTGCAGAGGCTGGCTCGGTCACGCTGCTGAGATGCTATCTTTCCCGTAAACAATGGAGTTGACATTTATGACCTTTTAAATTAGGGCCTTGCCTCTGTGGAATGCAGAATGCCCTTGCTACACGGGCCTCTAAAGGTGGGGTTTCTGGTTTCTCCATAGCATCACTAAAACTAAAGAACTTAATTCCACCGGGAAAATATAGCAAAGGGGTTTTCTTTGAAAGTCCAAACATCATGTTAAATGCTTTGCTGATACATTGGTGCTCTAAAAAAGAAAATAGAATGATGCATGCTATAGTTGCTCTTCTTTAACAGAAAACGAAGTGTTGCATTAAGTCTTAGACAGACAAAAAGATTCTAAAATGTTTTTTTAAGGCTACATGCCTAAATGTGAACGAATTGCTATCATGAATTGTTCTTGCTGGTCCTGTATGTTAGAAGAGAAACAGTAGAGTTATGTTTGACAGCAGATTTCCATTGCCTGGTGATCTACTGTCAAAAAGGAGGGTAAGTATTTTAAACCTGACAAATTAAACAGGCCCAAATATTGGGTTTTGGGCTGCAGTTTTACAGTGCATAAAGTACATGACATGGTGTTGTGTGTCACCGCTTTTTACATATGCTATTGTTTTGTCTATGCTTTTTTGTGCTTGATATACAGCAAGTATATCTGATGGCTTGATGTTTTGTGCGTTTTTATTATTTTTTGCATGTTTTCGTTGTTTTTGTTGCTGCTTTTTATACTATTACAAGTTTACCTATATTGTATGGGGATGGTCATGACGATGCCCATCGCTACGCAACAGTTGGTTGAACTTGTTCTGGTTACTAAATTCCACAGCTAATGATAGTTCATGCTGTGAACATGAGAGGCAACACTTCACCAGTGCATGTCTAAATTGGCTATAATGGTATTACAGAAAACTAAAAGAGATCTACAGGATCAAAGTGTGTCACCTGTCACGTTATACTGCCCTTCCCTTAAAGGAACAGGCAGCCCTACATTTATGTATCCTTGATTGGACCTAAGGATGAAATTATAGATCTGTGACTCAAGGTGGCTTAATTTCTATATTACATTAGGTAATGGTGTCCTGTCTCCTAAGTAGCATATGGCCTTTGCTTCTTAAAAGGAAACTAGGTTTTCATTTTTCTCTGCAGAAGGAACTGGAACATTAGCTAAGATTACCGTATATGGTGTAGTCGCCAGCGGTAGAGTTAAAACGTATGTGACTTTGGCCTTTTGTGTATCACCCGTACTCTTGGTGATGTCACATGCCTGACTACCACCCAAGTAAATTCTTGTCCTTCCTATAGATTTTTATTTTTTATTGCTTTTGTTTCTTCCCTGCCCAATGTCGCATTATGCTTAGTGATTGGGGATTTTAGTTGTGTCCTAGTTCCAATTCCCTTTTCCGTATTCCTTTCACCAGTCAGCCCATTTATTATTGTAGGCGTATTGTTCAGGTACATACTTCCAGACTGCAGTGATGCACCAAGAACCCCCATATTATGTACAATTCCCTTTTGCATGACCAGACTGGTTTCCAAGAATTTTCCTTAGGCCTGCTGCAATGTTTTCCAGCCTGACTGTCAGGGTAGCGATAGCCTGGCTAACTGACTCAATATTATAGTAAGACAAGTTTTCCATACCAATAGGAGATATCTTACGTTTACCCTTTTGAACATGACGAATTTTCAATGTCTATTTTTTAATGTGGCTTTTACCCTTTTGTTCCTGCTGCTTTAATTTTCGGTGGGATCAGAAGTTTCTAATCATGCAAATATCAGGACCCTCTAGTCCTTGTCTTTTTGTTTCATATCTGACTATTAGCCTGTGTATTGCCTAGTGCACCTGATATGAAAGGTTTCTACATGCCTATGATAAACTGTACCATGTGATTTTTCTATTGAAATGTCCTAGATAAGGAATTTAGAAACACTTATATGTAATCATTCAGGAAAAAAAATGTGTTTGCCCTATTAGACAATGCCACCATATGTGAAGACATCCATTTTAGATAGAATTCTCGTGTAGTTATCTACCCTTAGATGATGGAGGCTCTCACACGGAAACCCAATTGAAAAGCTTAGAGGCACTGTTTTGCCTACTGCCTTTTTATTTGTGTTGCTTCCTGAGAAAGACAGTGTATTCTAGACGAAAATTGGCCCATGGCATGTGGCCACTCATTTGAAAATCACAGGCCACCTGTTTACAGTCCCCTTGTTATACAACAAACTGTTTAAAGCATCGCACTTGCTTCATCAGAAGGCGTTCAACATCAGAAAAGAAGGAGGAGCTGGTTTTGCCACAGAACCAGAATTCCAGTGCAAAAGAGCGCCTGTCATGTGCTGGTAACCTCTGACAGTGTGCAGTCCCTTGAGCCCCTGGGCCTGAGTTTTTGGCCACACACACGCCCTCTTTTCCTTTGCCCCAATGGAAGTGCAGTGCACCGGCGGATCCAAGATTGACAGAAGGCACTACATTCCAGTGCCCATGGAAGAGCAGCCTGAGCGTCCTCTGACACTGAGTGACGAGTGTTGGAGTCTGAGAATGGTCCTGAATCTGCACGAGATGACCTGTGCCTTTGATCAATGGAGAGCACACTACCTGTAGTGCCTGCCGCAAAGGAAAGATACTGGCGCACTGCCTTGAAACATTGAGACTCTTGAGTGAGCTGTGAGGGCACTCCAACTAAGCAGTACTTTCTTTTCTCATGTAAGGCTTGAATGAAGAGGCCCATGCAAAAGAAAACAACAGAAGAAGATTTGATGGACGATAGAAGCCTGCCAGTGAGGCTTTTTGAACGGACTCTGGGCATAGGTGGTTTCACGAGAGGTTTCCGTGTGATTGTATAGACTAGGTGTTAGAAGACTGTTTGTTTTGCTGGCATTGTCTAGTGTAAGCAGAATAAAATCCATTTTCTGTGGAAAGGTGCCCCTTTTCACCTCAGAGCATTGATGAGGGTCACCACTGTTTCACCTGAACATAAAAAAAATGCATAGGAGCCCTAAAATGTTACTAAATATTTCATTTGTAATAGTGGTCGCTACTTTCTCCCGTTGTATATATATTCTTAATAACGTGTTTTCTAGTGGGTTTTAAACATGACGTTGTCATTTATGGGTGGGATTGTTTTTCTCTACCCAATTGACTTCTGCACCCGCTTCCCAACCTATGTCTTTTTTCCACTACTGTTTCTTTGCACTCTTTTCACCCTTTTTCTGAACATGAGCAGGTTAAAAGATTAGAATTCGTAAGCAATTCTTCTATACAGCTCCTGCATCGACACTAGTTAGTAGTGAACATCACTAATTGTTGGGGGTGTGATCTTATGCCACCTAGATAGAGGTATTGCTTATTTTGTCCTGCCATATGTGGCCTTTGTGCTTCTTCGTGTTCAAGGAGACCTGTCCAGAGAGAGAGTCCAAGTACTAGGATTTTGCTCCATCAGCAACATCTTGATGATCTGGTGAATATAGACCTGGACTAAGATCAGTATGAGTATAGTGATTGCCTATGTAAGGGCAAAAGGAGGGTCTGTCGTACTTTGGTATTTGGGACCCCGTAGGAGACAGGGCCCTACCCCTGTTTATTCATGTATTAGCAAACCGCGATTGGTCAATGCGGTATGTACAAGCGCTTTGCATAACGTCCCATTGCCAAATGCACTATGTATACGTTATTATACATTGACTCCGTGGGTTCCATCTTGGAGCGGTGGCCATCTTGTCATTGCCCTCACATAGACAAACACATTATAAGCAAGTACGGGCCTTTAGAATACATGTACTTTCTGCTTGACTTCTCCATGACCTGGGCAGCTGGTCTCCGCTGCCCCAGGTCAGTCCGGTCTCACGAGCTCCCCTTCCTCCGGCCACCTGTGATTAGCATCAGGGCTTGACACACCATAAAGTCTTTTCATCGCACACAAGCCTCCGGCTAATCACTTTCGCACCTGCTTGTTCCTGCTTTATGGCCTGTTTCTCAAAACAGGAGATGCTCATGTTTATTGGGGTCAGATGTGGGATCTGAGCCTTGCTGGGTAAATAATTGCGGGCTGGCTGAACTGAAATGTGAGATTGCAATCATGACTCTGCTTGTTCTTTGAAGTAAAATATGTGAAAGACCAACTGCAAGAGAAGGGCGGTGTTGCCCAGATTCTGTATAAAAAAGGAAACTGGTTTCTGTTCTGGAGACTGCCTCATTCAGTTGCTAAGGCTTCTGTGCGACGTAGTCTCACTCATTTGAGTTTAATAAAGATGTCTTTTCATATTTCAGCTTCTGTTGCCAAGTTCTTTGTGATATTATCAAGATATGCAGAATTTTATAATACCACATCAGGAAGTACTCGAAGTCATAGGGTGCTACCCCTAGCACCTCTGGAGTCTCAAAAATTGGAGTACTTCACGCCGCCTATCCGCACCGAAGGTACGGCTCGAACGCCGACGCCACAGACTCTGCAAGCTGATCCGGGCCATCCGCACGTATCCCTGAAGGTCCCGTACCAACGCCGCGTCCCGACGCCGCGACCGGACCAGAACGAATACGCTGCCGAACTACGACCCGGACCCATAAACTTGTCCCGCACTGTCCGTCGCGGACCCCACGAACTTAAGGTACTTTGTTCTGTTCGCACCGCAGTGTACACGTCCCGGACCCAGGAGTCCGCACCGATTGTTTGACTCGTACTTCCCTTGATTTTAATGCGGACGAGTCATACACCCAGGTACGAACCGTACAAAGCCTGAAAAGAAGCAGAATTGAGTAAACAAAGCCTATTCTTGCATTTTAAGCCTTTTTGCAAGAACATTGAACTTTAAAATAATACTGTGGTCATTTTAATCGTTATTCTGGTCTTGTGCTAAGCCTTATATAAAGAGAACTATTTTTGATATAACCTTGACTGGTGTCCATTTGTGGTGTGTCATTGCATTACTGTATGTGTTCACAAATGCTTAACCTATGATGCCCTGAGAATAGTCTTGACTGCTTGCGCCACACTACCTAAAGGGTGAGCAGGGGTTATTTGAAAGGGTGATCCCCTTACTCTGACTTAGAATTGAGAGTCCCTGCTTGTCGCAAGTGCATACCTGTGCCAACTAGAGATTCCCAGTTCTAACAGCAGGAATGCACTGTATATAAGCAATACGGTGCATTGCTATCCTTTCTGCCTGCGCTGGTTCCATTTCAGTAGCCTAGCACCAACGTAGGCCCCCTTGAACCGCGGTGCAAGGGAGCCCCCGTTGCAGGCAGGATTGTTTTTGTACAGGAAGCAGCACCTTTCTGCACAAAAACAATACAAAGAGGCGTTTTCCTCTTTCCTCTTTCCATGTGTTCTGCAAAATGCAGCACACATGGAAAGAGGAAAAATGAGGAGAGATAAACCTTGTTACACCTCACCTCTGGAGGCGTACTTCCCCAGGTTTACACAACTTTGCAAATCTGGGGCAGTGTCAAATTTCATGGGTGTTGCGTGGGAAAATGCACTGCAAAGCCCAGAGTAAGGGGACGCAGTGATTTGCGCTTAGTCATAATTTATGAGGCCACTCAAAAGCACTCAGAATGGCTTTACGTGCATTCATAAATCTTTATGAGAGCACTGCGTCATGCATTCACTACTTTGCATGGTGCAAAAGTGACGTTTGGCTGTCATAAATAAGCTCCTAAGTGCAGAGAGTGAAACTTTCAAAAGACACTGCATCACTGCCTGATCTGGCAGTTTAATGGATTACTGGATGCAGACAAGAAATCTGTGATCGACCCCATGGTGACATGTTCGAGTCCTGGTGCTGGATTATGGTATGGACGCATTTTCCTAGTTAGCCCTATGCACACCTTTCAATAGGTGTGTCCAGCACTAACCAGGAAAATGTGCCCCATTATAGTGAACGCCCTGTTTCCAGGGCCGCCGCAAACTCATGCTGCCTTGGGGACAGCGCATTCAGTTGAAAAACGGAGCGGCTGCTTTGAAGCCTCTCCATGTTTCCCAGTGCAGGCTGCAACCCGCCTGCACTTTTAAGGGGGATTAGAAATCCCAGCAGGTGCAGTGAGTGACTGCACCGCCTACAAGGGGATGTCTGGGGAGTCCATAGGAGCCCTTTCCCCTCCAGAGGGCTGCTCCCAGGGGGCGCACTGACAGTGTGGCACCTTTTAGGTGGCACACTGTCAGTGTGCCTAGTGACAGCTTCTTCTGCGTCCGCATCTGTAATACGGCGTGGGTGCAGAAGCAATGGGATTTCCTCATTTGTATGATGAAACGCCCTCTGATGATAGCATCGGTGCTTTATGTGTGCCAGCGCAATCGGTATTACAGAAGGGGACGCACAAGCGTCTGAGGCCCCTTCTGTAATACCAAAGTGCCTCGGGGCAGAGCAAAGTGGGCTCAAATGTCCATTGCACCCCCAGGGTGTGCTGATATTGCGGCCCCTGGTGGGTTCACTCAGCTTTTTATCCTTCTGCTGTTGATTCACTCTGTACTATTGAGTTGGGTATCATTAACCATCTGTCATCTTCCATAGGGCCAAGAAACTACTTCTGGGGTGACAGTGCATTCCAAAAACACACCTGGGGCCGTATTACAGAGAGTACACGGGGGCACAAAGTGTTTGCGCCCACTCTGCGTGCCCCCGGGGCAGTTTGGTATTACAGGAGGTGGGTGCAGAATCCTGTACGGTCCCTTCTGTAATACCGATGGCTTTGGCGCACATAAAGCGACAGCGCTATCTGCAAGGGGCGTTCACTCATTTGCATAGGGTCTTGCCCCATGCAAAGGAGGGAATCTCCTTGCCTCTGCACCCGTGTCATATTACAAACGCAGGCGTAGAGTCAAAGAAGCTGTCAGAAGGTGCATTGACCCTGCGCCATCTAAAAGGTGGCGCACTGTCAGTGCGCCCCCTGAGAGCAGCCCTTAGCAAGGGGGCGAAGGGGGTCATATGGACCCTCCAGACATCCCCTTGCAGATGGGTGCAGTCACTGACTGTACCCTCCTGCGAGGGAATCTCTAATCCCCCTTCAAAGTGCAGGCAGGGTGCCTCTTGCACAGCGAAACACACAGCTCCTGCTTCAAAGCTGCTCTGTATTTCACTTGAATGTGCAGTCGCCAGAGCAACACGAGTTTGCGGCTGCCCTGGGGGCAGTGCATTCTATGTAATATGTTGCACTTTCTCTGTTTGAGCCCTGCACACCTGTTTTAAAGTGCGTCAGGGGCAAACAGGGAAAGTGCGCCCTAATACATAATATGTCTCTTTTTATGTTAATATTTGCATTAGAATTTATAGAATGCCAGTCTGTCAAGCATCGTAACTGTTGGATACGATGATTGCAATGCCAAAAAAGTGGCTCTTCTTTATTTGAGTGCGAAGGGACCATAGAGCTGCCCAAGGGACTAAAACATGTCCCCATTGATGACCACGGCAGAAATTCACACAGTGGAAGCACTGCCGGATTAAACCCTGTGGAGGGCCCTAGCTAGTCGAAATTCCAGGGCCCCGCTCGCAAATTATTTCCTAATACCCAGTGCACTGGACTTTTTTACAAACTGACAGTTGTCAGAAAATGAGTTTTTAAGAGACAAACTGCAATGCGGATCTGTTGTCTCTGGTTTATGTACTTTACATTAATACAGTATTTTCTCTATAGAGTCTTTAATGTAAAGTTTTGGTGTCCTTGAGTTGATTCTTTTTTTTCTATCTTTTGGAAACAATCTTTAAGAAAGATTGATTGTCATTTTTTTTCAAGATCAAATCAATATTATTTTGATCCGCTGTCGTGGGGCCCCTAAAAGGAGTGGGGCCCATAGGCTGGTGCCTACTTTGCCTATTTGGTAATCCTGCACTGAGTGAAGCTGTCCCACAGCTTCGCCAGTGCAACCTGTCAATGCTCTACCACATGCTGGAGCAGTCATCGAATGATAAAAATACAAGTGAATGCCAACGAAGTAGCAAATGCCTCTAACCAACCCCTTTCCCTTTGATTCACATGCAGTTGCAATGTTGGCATGTGTGTGTCACAATGTCATTTAAATAAATTGCGATTTTAGATTTGAACCCTTGCAAAATCTGACCATTTCTGCAATGCAGGCTTTTCGAGGGTGGTGAAAAGCCTGTAATATATTTATACAGGTTTGGGTGCGCTCTAGCTACACATGCACTTTCGTAACAGGAGCCCTTATTTGATAGGTGAAGCTCTGACAGCCTGTACGCTGCCTGCGAGGCCTGTGCTGCTGTTATTCCGAGGAAAAGGCAGATCCGATTTCCTTCTTTTCTAGAGACATCGCCCCTTCAGTGATGAACATAAGCTTCCAAATTAGTTTCTTGTACGTAAGAGCTGCTTTGTGATCATCTGGGCCAGAGGAAATCATCAGACAGTGCTAATTAACAGCGGGGAAACGACCACCAAAGGCCATTTCCGTGAAAACAAAAGAAACAACTCCTTCCCTAAGTCGGAAAATTTTGTTTAATTTCACAAGACTGTAAAATAAGCACATGGAAATGGAACTCAATCAGTTGCAGGTTTTTTATTTATGGACTACTCCTTTGTCACCTAGGCATCGTTTAGAGAAAACACCCATCCCTCCGGCCTGACATCAGCAGAAAAGACCACAATTAAAGTTCAGTGAGCTTTTTTGAAACAGTATTTTTCAAATTGTCTTTTTTTTATACCTTCCTACAGATGATTATCGTCATGGTTAATTTTAAGTAGTGAAATATGAATGTCCCAAATATTGGCAGCTTTCTGCTAAGTACTTTCAGCTCTAAACTAAGTAATAAATCATAACTGAGTTCGCATGTACAGATTTGTGGGTAAATATGTTGACCGTATAAACGTGTCACCAAAATAAATGTTTTCTTAATTCCTGAGTGACATTTACTTATAAGTTTTCGCTGAAAAATATGATGCTACGAGCAGAGGAAGGGGGTTAGAGGCCTGTGGGGTTTCAGGAGAGTAGAGGATTTGGGGAGATCTCAGGGCTTCTGTTAGATTTATTTTATATGTGCAATTTTGAGTAACAATTAATGTGTGGGAATTAATAATTTTGTGATGAATGAATGAATGAATCAATCAATTAAACTGGATTTGTAGAACACAGATAATCACCCGCAAGGGTTATACAGGTGCTGAGAACCTTGCTGCTTCGAGAGGGTTGAGTTGAACAGGCAGGTCTTGAGTCTTTTCCTGAATTCCAGAAGAGAGGATGAGGTCCGGAGATGAAGGGGGGGGATGTGGGGGGGGGGGGGGAGTCGTTCCAGGACTTTGCAGCGAGGTAAGAAAGGAGCATCCTAGAGTGTGCTCTGCTGTAGTCCAGCCGGCAGGTGACTATGGCTTGAGTGATGGTTTGTCTAGTACATACGCGAAGCCATTTGAAGATCTAACAGAGCATGCGAAGAGTGAGGATAAAGGTGGAAGCTACTGCATTAACATGGCTTTTTCATTGTGAGCTTGCTGTTCAGGATAATGGCAAAGTTGCGGGCATTGTCTGGGGGTCCGAGTTTGAAGGGCTGCCAGGAGGAATTCCACAGGAGGCGATGTTTCCGGAGATTAGCTCTTCCCTTTTGTCTGTGTTGAGTTTTAGGCAGTTGTTTTTCATCCAGTCGGTGATGCTCGTTATGCACCTGCAGAAGTTGGCCATCGTGGTGGAGGGGTTTTCCGACAGTGATGGGATGAGCTGGGCATCGTTTTCATAGGATATGATGTTTAATCCATGGGTTATGATGATGTTGGCCATGAGGGTCATGTAGGTGTTGAACAGTGTAGTCTTGAGGGGCAAATCTTGGAGGGGGCCACAGAGGATGTTCTTGGTTCCGAGGTGAATGGTGGTAGGCAGATTCTCTGGGTTCTTCCGGTGAGGAAGGAGGTGATCCATTTGAGGGTGTCTCCTTGAATTCCAATGTGATGACGCCTCTTGATAAGGGTGTGGTGGTATACGGTGTCAAATGCTACTGAGAGGTTGAGGAGGATCAGGGCTGCCATTTCTCCCTGGTAAAGGAGGAATCTCATGTCGTCTGTGGCAGCGATCAGGGCAGTTTTGATGCTGTGGTTGGTGCAGAATCCAGATTTGGAGGTGTCCAGAAGATTGTTGTTCTCCAGGTGTTTCATGAGTTGGCAGTCGATGGCTTTTTCCAAGACTTTGGTGGGAAAAGTAAGCAGAGAGATGGGACAGTCGTTCTTCAGTTCACTGGAGTCGGTGAACAGTTTCTTGAGAAGGGGCTTAACTTGTGCATGTTTTGTTTCTTGGGGAAGGTGTTATTCCAAAGAAATAAAGGACTCAGCCTTACTTAAGCGAGGAATATCTTGTTCCTTCACCTGGGAAAAACCTCATGTTTTTTGTAAAGCCCTCACCCACTAGGGTTACTCCTTGGTGTCATGCTTCATCATAGGGTCCTTCAGGACGGGGCATGCTGCGACCAAACAAATTACGCGGGAGCAATGATTAACAGTCTATGATGGGCAGATGTTCCCGTGGGGAAGGAGGGAAGTAAAGAAAATGTGAATTTAAAATTACTTGATTAGTGGGTAAAAGTGCTTTATTCCGACCCCCAGTCGGTAAGGTTAAAAACAGGGGATGAATAGGGTCATTAGGAATGATGTTCCCACAACCTACCGGTCGACATGTTTATAGCCTACCCTTTTCGGCTATTCTTCAGGACCTAATACAGTAATTTTCACAAAACTAGTTCCACTCCTTTCGTTGTTTTCTAACTGCAGCTTACAATGAAAACAAACAGCAAAGTGCCACAATCGCACGTGCATGCTCAAGTGTACAATTATTTCATACAACCTGGTCTTTGCATTGTTAATTTCTGTAAGAAAAAGGAAAAAGGGTAAAAAAAACTATTGTTATCTGTTCCTATGTCTGCTCTGCCGTACCAGGAAGGGCTGAAACATTCCGCCCTTCAACCATGTGTGCACCACCTAGGTGAAGGAAATAACAATTCATCAGTGACTTGTTACACACTCGTTTTTGGTTGCCCGTGACACTTCCAGTGAGGAAATGGTGGTCACTAAATTTAAAAGAAACTCACGCAAGATGTCTGTTGCACTCGTATTTCATTATCTAGAGGGAATCCCTAGTCAAGGGCTGTAGAATACATGGTAGCTGTTAGCTTTACACAAAACACACATACATACACACAGTGAAGTCACGTACATATTGTCAATGAAGCCCGCGCTTCATGGTTTCACCGGCGGTGCGTTCAGCTTCTAGTTTTACAATGTGACGGGAAAATGGTTTAAAGTTATTGGTATTATGAAGGAATATGATTGTTTGCTTGAGATCAGTGAGTCGTTGAGTTTAGGGGCTTGTTAAGCACTCACCTTATATCAACCGCACTCCTCCACACACAAGACTCATTTCAAGCCAACAGCACGCAATTCCTTACTACACTACACCAGTTTCCACCCCAGGACACTAAGTGAAAACCTACCTTTCAGGCAATATCTCTGCCTGAGCAGAAATTGCAGTGAAATCCAAGATTATAAGGACCAGGGCAATTCCTTGACTAATAAACTTCAAGAACGAGGTTACCCCAAATGGATCACCAAAAAGTCACAAAAACGCGCCCGAAACCAAAATCGGGAAGGATTACAGGAAGTTACACAGCGAACTCCCACCCCAATCCCCCTCACCTGTGTCACTACGTTTAACTCTGTCTCCAACAAGGTTTCTCGTATTATACAAAAAAATTGGAAAATACTCCACACAGGTCAACTAAAGTGGGCAAACCATTGTTCTCCTACAAACGGGAAAGAAGTATTAAAGATACCCTTGTATCAACACGCCCTGCACTACCCTCAAGACCTGCCAATACCGTATTGAATGCATGGGGCCTCCCTAACATCCTAGGCCATTTCCCCTACGGGAACTGTAGTGTCTGTCCTGTAACAGAACCCATCCGAAGATTACAGTTAGAGCCTGGCAAGACATGGTACATCCGACAACATACCAACTGCAATACAACAAACGCCATCTACTGCATCATTTGCCCCTGCGGACTTGTATACATCGGCATGACCACCCGCAAAATCAAGACCCGGATATGCGAACATCGCAGCACCATCCGATGTAAAAGAAACACGACACGTGTGACCAACCACTTTTTAGAGGTTGGACACACTACCAACGATATGCGGTGGGTAGTGATTGAAACGCTTGAGACCAGAATGCCCAATCTACAGAGCCACCTGTTGGAGAAGGAACTGCGGTGGATTTACCACTTGTCCACCCACCTCACAGGCCTTAAAGACAATATTTCCTGGAATTCCCCAAACAAACCCCTCAATTCTTATGTCCACTGAGAATAATGCCTGCCTGCCAACTGTAACATATATCCCTTTGCGAATAGAGGAAAAAATAGCCCCAGCTATATCATTCCAGGTACATTGAACTGTGTACCCCTTGCAAATTGGGGACAACACATATCTTCCCAGCCAATAGTTTTCGGAGGGCCGATATGCCTTTATATATATAATAACCATCATAAGGCTTACACATCTGGACATGCCCACAATCCTACATATCTCAGCTTCGCCTTCATATATGATACCCCTTTAGGCAATGGTCAATAACATCCCCATTGTGGGCTAATATTTATGTATTTATTTTTTTTTTTAGTGTTTTCTATAGCACGGACCAGACCCAGGGTAGGGTATCAGAGCCCTTTACAAAGAGTAAACAGAATGAATAGAAACTAGTATCAAGATAAGGCAGTACATAATATCAACATGTTTTGTCAAAGAACGGAAGGGCACAGGCGACAAAGATAATCTGAGCAACGGGCAATAGGTACGAGGGAGTCCTTGGAGGAGGAAAGGAGACAGGTATAAGGATGTAGAGCTAGAGTGGTTCCTGTGGGAGTTTACGGGAGGAATTTTCACATCAGGAATGATTATCCTTCTCTTTTGAACAGAAGAGCAGAGGAGATTTTTCTGATGTAAGGAGGTAGTGAGTTCCATATTCTTGGTGCTGCTCCTGTGAATGCTCGGTCCGATGTTTTTTTCTTGCTGAAACGTGAGGGTTTCAGGAGTAGGTTATTGACGCTCCTAGAATGTCTGAGTCCACCAGATAGGGTACGTATTTGTGATAGGTACTGGGGCGTATTGTGGTGAAGTGCTTTGTGAGTGATGCATGCCATTTTTAGGTGGATTCGAGCTTCATTAGGTAGCCAGTTGAGTGCTTTCAGGTGTGGTGATATGTGGTCAAATTTTCTAGATCCTGTTAAGAGTCTTGCTGCGGTGTTGAGACAGGCTTTTAGAGGGGCGGTTGAGATTTTGGGAAGCCTCGCGAGGGTGGTGCATCCGTATTCCGGCCTTGATATGACTAAGGACTGAACTGCTGCTTTGAGGTCCGGGTTTTCCATGAACGGTTTCATTTTTTTAAGGTAACTGAGGTGAAAGGTGCGTTTTTAGCTATCAAGTTGATGTGTGTTTGCATACTAAGGTTTTTATCTAGTGTTATTCCGAGTCCACCAAGGTTGGCGTGCAATTCAGAGCAGTGATCAACTTGGTCCATTTCTTTGTCTCCAGGGAGTTATTTTGGGGGGGGGGGAAGATTTGAAGAAATTCTGTCTTTCGCGTGTTAAGCTTGAGGAAGTTGGTCGTTAGCCAGTGGACGGTCTTTTCGATTGCCAGGTTCATTGTTTTTATGTCTTCAATGGAGGAGTTATTGATGTAAAGTTGAGTGTCGTCCGCGTACATATGGTAGGAAATGTTTGCTTGCTGAAGTAGTTCAGTTAGTGGTTCGACATATAGGTTGAATAGGGTGGCTGATAGGGTGGAGCCTTGTGGTACTCCTAGAAGGTTCAGCGAGGAGAGAGAGAGATTTTTGTTCATCATGAACAATTGTGTTCTGTTTTCCACGAAGGATTTGAACCATTGAAGGACTGTGCCAGATAAACCCATCCTGTTTTCCAGTCTTCTTAGAATTTTGTTGTGATTGACCATGTCGAAGGCTGAGGAGAGGTCGAGCAGGACTAGTAGACAGGTTTCGTTGTGGTCAAGAGCTAGGAGGGTGTCGTCAACTATGTGCAGAATGGCTGTTTCTGTGCTATGGTTGGGCCTGAAACCTGATTGGTGGATGTTCAGAAGGGTGAAGTCCATGATGTGTTGGTTCAGTTGTTGCTGAACACATTTTTCCAGAACCTTGGCTAGCATGAGAATGTTGGTTATGGGTCGGAAATTATTGGGGTCGGCGGAGTTTGCTATTGGTTTCTTCAATATAGGGGTGACTTGGTCCGGTATGTGTCCTTGTGCTAGCGTTGCAGTGACGATTTTGGTCCAGAGAGGGGAGATGAATTGGTAGATGTGGGGAAGGCAGTTTGAGGGGACTGGGTTGTTGAAGTGGTTGTTGAGTTTAGTAGTTGCTAAGGTTTTGGTGATGTCATTAATATCGTAGAGTTTGAAAGTGGACCAGTGAGAGTTGTTTTTTGGCAGAGGTAGCTCAGGTGGTTCAGCGTTTTCGGTTTGAATGCTTTTTGAGGTGGCTGAGTTGGTTGCTGCTGTGTTAACCCCTTCAGTGCCCCGCCCTTTCCCCGCCCTGTGCCGGGCGTTACATTAATGGGTGGGGTTCATGACGAGATAGTCTCGTCATGGGCACAGCGCAACCGTGCTCCATGACGAGACTATCTCGTCATGGGCACTGAAGAGGTTAAGCTCAAGTTGGAGGGTGTTTGTTTTTGCTGTGAAGAAAGAGGAGAATTCTTCACTGCTAAGCTGTGATTTCGGAGTCGATAGTGAGGTTTTAGCCAATTTGTCGGATTGTTGTTTAAGAATTTCAAAGAGTTTCTTAGGTCTATTTTTGGCATTGTCTAGTTCCGATCTAAAGAAGTCTTTTTTAGATTGTAGAATACGTTTGTTGTAGGAGTTTCTAGCTTTCTGAAGTAGTTTAAGATGCAGGAAGGAGGGATGTTGTTTCCATTTCCGTTCTGATGCTCTAAGTTTACGCCTTTCTTCATTCAGGTCTCCGTTAATCCATAGGATTTTGTCTTTGTTTGGAATACATTTGAGTTTTGATGGAGAAACTTGGTCTAAGACCTTGGTCATCGTGGAGTTGTAATGATCGGTGAGGTCATTGACGTCTGACATGTTGTTGGGGGGGGGGGGGGATGAGAACTTTCTCACAGTGGGATGATAGGATGTTCCAGTCAAGGTTTTTCGTGTTTCTTATCCATTGTTTAGGCTTGTTTTGCTGCGGGAATGTTTTCTTGGAAGTGGAAGAAATATGGAAGGTGATGATGTGATGGTCTGACCAGTCACATGGGGTGATCAGGATAGAGTCAATCGTTTTTTGTTTAGAGATGAACCAGTCAAGAGTGGCACCCTTAGAGTGAGTGGGCTTTGAGATAACTTGGATCAAAGAGTGGTCCTGTAGGAAGGATTTGAGGGCGTTAACCTGCTTGTCTAGGGAGTTTTCCCAGTGGAGATTGAAGTCGCCGAGGAAAATGTCATTGGAATGAGGGAAAGAGTTTGTAGTAATGATTTCCATAAGTTGGTCTGTAAATTCTGCATTCTTACCTGGGGGATGGTAGAGGATATGAAGTTTGTGGAAGTGGTTATATGATGATTTGACAGAGATCCCAAGGTATTCACAGGAGTCCATGGGTTCGGAGTGAAACATTGAGATGGTGAGATCCCAGATGGGTCCAGTTACACTGAGGACCATGAGCAGACCGAAACAGGTGCCAAAGGCATGTGCTCTAGCTTGACGAAGTAAGATTTTTCCAATTTCACTTTTCAGTTACGGCACGCTCATGCATTACCATATGCCAAGCCTTCTCGTCAATTACCAAAACTCTTCGAGTCATTTCCTGCTAACGCTCTTTCCCATTTCTCTCCCTCAGTGTGTGACTACAGATGGACGCCCCTACCGGATCCTGATAAAAGCTACTAGCAACACGTAGCCAGTGTAACTATGTTGTCTATTTCATATGCGCAATCTACTCCCTAATTCTAATGCTAAATCTGACGTAGTTCGCGCATGACCACCAATCGTGCAGGTCTGCGCCTACATCATGCACGTTTGCCTATAACTTTTAACAATAAGGCTAAACAGCACAAATGGCACTCACAGGGACTTACGTGCCCTTTTACCATTACAGTAATGAATATAAGTAGGAGCATGCCATAATCACGCCATATCCAGTTAACTGCAGAACAAAAAGGGAGAACAGTATACCAGAACGACATGCATGACCGGTGATCACCCGGTCCATATCGTTGACCGACTCACGCCTGTGCCAACTTACCAGAGACAATCACAGTGGTGCATGAATATTGCAAAATAGATTGCATTTTATGATGCATTTATGTTGTATGTATTTTGTCTTCTTGTCTTCCTTTTTCCCTACAGGTTTTTTATCAGTGGGTCAGTATTGCAGTCATTAACAAGTTGCAGCCCCCAGCATTCCTATCTGATAAGGGTGGACTGGTGCTATCATGTAAAAGATGGAGGAAGTTATTTGATTCGCATTTGGTAGCCATCGTTTGGGAGAAGTTCTCTGGGCATCGGAAGCAGGCTATTTTCTTACACAACCTTGGGATTGAGGGCCTCAACATTCATGAGAGTTCTGACTAGTTGCCCTTAGGTGGTGGTGATGGAGAACCCTTTGATGTATTTGAAATGTTGCTCAAGATGCTTGAACAGCACCTTGAGCAACCATAAATCTGGTGTTAAAAAAGCACAGGTTTTTTACCAGGCCACAGGAGCCAAATGAGCAAGTGGGGAAGTACATAAACTCCTTAAAGGTGTTGTCCCGCACCTGCCAGTTTAGAGAACTCGCAGACTCCCTTTTAAGGCATCAGTTAATGAGGTGCTTTAACAGTGACAGAGTGCAGAATAAACTTTTGGCAAGATATCCATCACTTAAGGACAGTGGCGGCTCTTCCGCTATGGTTGAGGAGCGTCGTCCCACAGCTTTTCAGCAGTGGAAGGAAAAATAAAATGATAATAACTGAGAATTATTATCATTTTATTTTTTCATGTTGCAGGTGTGGCAGCTTTACCAGGCGGGGTTGGACGGGGCTGCTCTGCTGACAGAGCAGGGGAGGGGAGGAGTGGTTTGTACTCCCTAAAGTGCTCATGAATGTTTGGCTGGCCCTCTGGGCCCAGCCAAACATTCATGTGCACTTAGCATGTTCTCCACCCAGGCTGCATTACAGCCTGGGTGGAGAACATGCCCAGGCTCCCTGTCCCCATCTGAGCACCATGGTATGGTGCTCAGACCAATCACAATGTTGCAATGCAGCGTTGTGATTGGCTCAGGGGAGCCTCAGCCTGGGTGCTTCCTGTGCCTTGTTCTGAGCAAAGGAGGGACGTGAATAGGCCTGGGCGAAGCACTACGCTACGCTCGCGTAGTTTGCGAAGTTCGCGCTACTTCGCACTACGCGAACTGCACGTAGCACAGTGCGAACACGCGTAGCGTAGTGTTGCGTAGTGCTGCGGTCATTTTTTGCTTGCTCGCGGTCCTCAACGTCAAGTTGGCGACCGCGAGCAAGCAAAATGACATCCTGGCGAGACTTTTTCCTTGTTCGCGATCGCGAGCATGGAAAATAAACCTCCCGGCGAGATTCCCAACGCGAGAAGGTCAGGTTTCTCATTGCGAGGGGTCGCGTATGCTCGCGACCGCTCGCGATGAGAAACTACCAGTTCGCGTTGAGAAAGCTGCAGCTCGAGTAAAAATCTACTCGAGCAGCAGAAAACTACAGCTCGCACTGTGCAAGATGCCATTTTCAATGATTGCACAGTGCCGGTTGCTTGTCCGCACTGTGCAATCATTGAAAACAACATCTTGCACAGTGCGAACATGTTACTTCGCAGTTCGCGAAGTGCTACGCGTAGCTCGCGTAGTGCGAACTTCACTTTGCGTAGCTTCGCGAAGTGCTACTTCGCGAACTACGCCCACCCTTAGACGTGAATAGGAGGGTGCGGCGAGCAGGGCAGGACTGGGGACCAAAACTGGCCCTGGCAAACGATTTCGGCTGATCTTTTTACAGGGGACCGATATTGCCGGCCCCCGGTATCAAAAACTGCCCCCCAGGGGCCCATAACCGCCCCCACCCTGGCGGCACACCAGGGAAACACCCGGTGCCCACTACGGCCAGTCCGGCCCTGGCAGCGAGGCGGTAAGCTGAATTTTTTATTTTTCTGTTTTTTAGTTTACACCTCACCCCAGTCCGTCCGCCTCTTCCTGCTTGGCTTCGTGCCCCACCTGCTTCCCTGCCCCACCCTACTTGCCTCCCCTTCCTGCCCCGCCCAGCCACCACCCATCCATGCTGGCTGCCGCTGCTTAAGGGAGTGAGTGCCATTGTGGACGGTGTCGAAAATTCATCTGGACGGGTAAAGGTATTTGTGACAACAGTGGGGGCCTCCCAGTTTATGAGTATGCCATTTGGGTTGGCCTCAGCAGCAGTCTGCTTTCGGGGGATAATTAAATTGGTTCTGGGGGAATTGTCTAAACTATTATTCTTCAAGGATTACATTCTCATATATGGCAGGGATGTTGGTGAGCATGATGAGGTTTTGAGGAGAGTGCTACAAAGGTTGAAGGAGAAAGGACTCACAGTCAAGATGCAAAAGGGCAGAAATGGAGTTACTTGAGCCATATTATATCAAGGAGGCCATTTAGCCCAAGTTGGAGATGGCTGACAGCATTATGTGAGCCCCCACTCCTACAGCTAAGGAGCAAGTAAGGTCCTTTCTGGGACTCGCCAAGTTGTACTCCAAATTCACTAAGGGTTTTGCCAGTGTGGTTGAAAAAGGGAGTACATTTTGTGTGGTCACCAGAATGCCAAACAGCTTCCCAAACAATGAAGTCTGGTATTAGCATCATGCCCACCCTAGAACTCTTAAACAACAGGAAAAAGAAACTATTATGACCACTGACACCAGCTTGAGGGGGTTAGGGGTATTGCTGTCTCAAGTTGATCATGGTGAAGAAAAAGTGGTGGTGTTTGCCTCCAGAGCCCTTAAGGATGCCTGAAGAGCCCTACTTGTGTATTGAAAGGGAAGCTGTAGTGATAGCTTGGGCAGTGAAAACCTTCAAATTCAATTTGTGGAGTATTAGTAAGGACGGACCACAGACCCCTAGCCTAGTTGTTCTCTTACAGTCATAGTGAGAGAATGACTCCCAGACTCAAGTGGTGGAGCGAAGGTTTGGAGGAGTCCAATTTTCATGACCAATACCTCTCAGGGCTAACAAATAAGGCAGCTGGCTGTTTGTCAAGCTTACTTGAGGAGGGTGGAGACGTAAGTGTAGTGGAAGATGTGAACTGTGTGAGTTGGATAAGAGAATGCACTCTTTTGAAGGATGAGTAGGTAAGAAGTGGTGAAGAGGATGTGTGGCTCATTCAATCAAGGATTATGTGGTGAAGGGTTGATCTGATTGAAAAAGATTAGATCTAGAGTTGAGACCCTTCTCGCCAGTGAGAGATGAACTCACATTATGCCAGCGTGATTTGATGAGGGGTATGAGAATTGTACTGCCCCACTGCATGAGATCCAAGTTTGTAAATCTAGGTCATGAGGGACACCTGGGTAGAAACATCAGGAAAGCTAGGGTATGAGAGAAGTACTGCTGGCCAGGTATGATCTCCAGGTCGAGCAGGTGGTGAAAGAGGGCTGTTTGTGTGTATCTAATGATAAATTCCATGTTACTAATACAGCTCCTCTATCACTGGTTGTGATACCGGAGGAGCCTTGGGCTAAATTAGATCTGGATATCATGGGACCTTTTGAGCTACTACAACCAACAGAGAGGTTTATACTACTGCTGGTTGACTACACATTGAGATGGGTAGCTACCATGTGTGTGGGTAACATTTTCACCAAGACAGTCTAGGAGTTTCTCAGGGATACATTTACCAGTGAAGGTGTCCCTAGATATCTGGCGATGGAAAATGGGGTGCAGTTCACCTCATGTGAAATGCGGTTATTTTTGTGCCAATTTGGAATAGCGCACTAGAAGACAGCCCTTTATGCACCTCAATCCAATGGTTTGATGGAACGAATGAACAGGATGGTGAAGGCTTGTGTGCAGAGGGCTGTGGAGACTAGAGATTCTCTCAGGGGAGTGCTCAGGGATGTGTGGTGGGCACATCACACCACTCCCAGTTGTATAACTCAGAGGTCCCCTTTTGAATTTTTAAGGGGCATATCAGCCTCTTCCAAACTTAATCCAGTGTGGTTGCCCATTAAAGGGTTTGCTCCATTGGATAGGAAAGCGATGAGTGCCAAGGTCAGTTCCTATCAACAAAAGTACAAAATAAGGTTTGAGAAGAAAAAATCTGTGAAACGTAAGAAGTGTCACAAGGAATAGTTGGTTTCCCACTCATTTCAAAGATCAGGTTTTGAGGTAGTAGGTATCCATTTTGTGACATGTATTTTCTAGGTCACAAGATGTAGGAGAATATCCTTTTATTCTTAAAGTATAATTGTGTAAGTTTTCTTTTGTTTTGTTATTTATCTGTTAGTATTTTTTGTGACATTTCCATTGTTTTGTGAAGGGGATGTGTTGTGGTTTAACCCCTTCGACGCGCATGACGGAACGGTTCCGTCATGCACGTCGGTTGGGCTGTGCTTATGACGGAACCGTTCCGTCATGGCCCCGCCCACGCTCAGAATCTTCAGCGTGGCGCGGAAATCCGCGCCGCGCTGAAGGGGTTAATAATGCACAGTTCCTTTAGTTGTGAATGTACAGCTCATGCCAGGAATGTTCACGGTCTCCAGCTTGAGGAGTGTTCTATAGAAGTCAGTTGGAGGCTGGGAGCACACCAGCAGGCTGCATAGTTGATGGTGTGATTAAACTCTGAAATAAAGAGAGATCAAGAAATCCAGTGGACTCTGATTCTTAACAGTTTTCCATGGAAGAAAGCTTTGTGAATTGCCCCTGAGTGTGTTAGCACCTGTTACTGTATGACTACTGGGGATATCGGCCCCGATTTTCGAAATAAGGCATGGAACTCAGCACAGAAGCCAAAAATGCTGCACTGCATTGCATGACAATGAAGGAGCAGAAGAGCGCCATATCTTCAGAGATATGGCTTTCTCCTCCCCTCTCCCTAGCACACGTGCAGATTTCAGCAGGCGTGCACCAGGCACACCCCTTTGCGCTGTAGTGCAAGGGTGTGTGCCCAAGTCTAGCATAGGTTATGTACTGGAAGGATAGCCTTCCAGTACAAAATACTATGCTTAGATACACTTTAAAACTTTTCCTACTTTGTATGTGTGCTGCACAGTGCAGCATGCATTCAAAGTTGGAAAAGAAAGAATAAATAAAAACATTTCTCTTCTTAATGCCTCCTTTCAAATAGCATTAACTTTTGGGGCTAAACCCTGTCTACTATTGTTTGTAGATAGGGCTTTGCATCAAAAGGCATGGCTATGTCCATGTACCACCCATGTAACGCCCCATTGGTGCTAAGTAATGCAAAGCAGTGCTCTGTGCTGCTTTAAGTTACTTTCCGGGTATTTTCCAGAGCAAAACAAGTTTTACACTGGAAAGTAAATTAGGAACAAAAACACTGGGCCTCATTTGCAATGATTTGGCATAGTGCAGTGCCGCAAGTGTTTTTGCTGTGCTGCCCTACGCCAAATCAAAAGGATAGAAATGCACCAAATTTGGGAAATACATTGCATTCCTGTCCTTTCAGTCAGAGCACAATATGGGCCCTAGCTCCAGCGCAGGCACCCTTGCACCATGGTGCAAGGGTGTCTCAGTTGTTTGCAGGATTGTTTTTGTGCAGGAAGAACACCTTCCTGTACAAAAACAACCAACGGAGGCATTTTCCTCTTTCAGTGTGTGCTGCAGAATGGATCACACATTGAAAGAGGAAAAAAGCGAGGAGAAATAAATATATTTCTCCTCGTTAAGCCTGCCATCTTGAGGTGTACATTTTTTTAAGTCTAAGACAGTACAGTTAAAAAAAATACTAAAACTGTAAATCAACCAAAAATATCAGAAGAAGTAGAAGATAATAAAATAAATATCCCATGGATAATTATTTAAATACAATTTCATTGCTAAAACATAAAAGTTAAAGCTATATTAATTTCAATATATACTACAATATAAAATTGTAGTAAATAGAAATCATGGCGGTTTGGGCACCTCTTCAATCCGGGGACAATGCATGATAGCCAATCATGCTGGAGATTCTATGAAGATTGTCACAGGTAGGAAAAGCATATCTCTTTTAATAGCAAGATATACTTGGTTAACATATGCTCTGTCAAATCGGTGATTATAGCAAACACTATACCGCCATGCTTGAAATGATAAACAACAAGAATCCTTTCTTTTTTGGGCGATTTGTTGAAATGCAACTGCACTATACAATTTTTATCATGTTGAGAAGACAAATCTTCTGTGATTGAACCTAAAAATATATTCTGAACAGTAAAAGGGATTTGTATATTAAAAAGAAAATGTATCTGATTCCAAGCACTCAAGCAAAATTGATGGGTAGGGGCACATTCAAAAAGCACATGTTCGAGGTCCGAAGGAGAGACATTGCAAGACCAGCAGAAAGGGGTAAGTGTGTGTTTCATTTTATGTAAAGTAGCAGAAGTAATCAATGGTCTGTTATAAAGAAAAAATAATGTTTGGATGCTATTAGCTGCTCCTGAGGAATTCCGTAATTTGAGACAAATCTTGTTCCCTAAGAGGATTGAGAAGAGCCCAAGTCACACTCCCTCTGTAATTCCACCTTTATCTTGTCTCTGATGCTGAGGGAAAAGATAGCAAAGACGTTGCCAATTGAGGGATTGGAACAATAGAAACGGTATCATCTTGTAACCTACTAAAGGATGAAAAAATGGTAGATAATAACAAAATATATTCATGTGAAAACTAAGAGACTAAGCAGAAGCACTGTTGAGCCAGTGTAAAAGAAAGGCAAGAACTATTTTCAGGAAGTTTGTGAATCCATTTTTAACCTTTCATATGCCAGGTTTTCCCAAAAATAGTTTTATGATTCATTTTAACAGATTTATTATGTCAAATAAAAGAATGAAAAAAAACTGTTCCTTAGTATTATTATGGAGGACAAAAATAAGAAGTGCAAGTATTATTTAAAATAGGAAAAGACATAGAAATGGGCTTCTGAGAGAAAGATATGAATTTGCGCAGAAAATAAGGATAGATAAAAAAGCATTCAATATCAACTCAAAGGGGGGATGGGATCGACGCGCCCTCAATCGCATAAGCAAAACATTTCAACGATATATCCCCATATTGAAAACCATAAATGTCTGGGTGTGAACTAATTTTCATTAAAAAGGGCTCTAGAGTGAGAACAAATAAAAGTGGAGATGGGACAGCCTTGTCGAACACCGCGATGAAGAGAAAATGGGGAGGATTTAAGACCATTTACAATGACGAAGGCCTTGGGTGAAGAATATAATAAAGACATTAGATTAATACATTTCAAACTGAAACCAATACAAGCAAGAGCGAGAAAATAAAGGGCCAACCAACTCGATCAAATGATTTGCCTGCATCTAAAGTAATAGTCACCAATGGTTGTTTATGCACATTAAAAAATAAGCTAGTTTTATCTGAGAGCTGTCTTCCTTTAATAACTCCTGGTTGCTCCCTATCTATTAATTGAGGAAGTAAAGGATCAAGTCAGAGGGGAAGAATTTTAACAAAAATGCTATCATCTAAATTAAAGAGCGATATGGGCCTGTTACTTTTACACAATTATGGATCTTTACGTTCTTTGAGAATTAGATATAATAAAGCTTCCTGGATTGAACCTCCAGCAGTTTGAGATGAAATACAATGAGAAAAAAGATGCTGTAATTTGGGAGTTAAAAATTTGGAAAAATGCAAGTAAAACTCTGTAGTGAAGCCATCCAGTCCTGGAGCTTTCCCCTTCTTGATCGAACACATAGCTGACTCTATATCTTTAATAAGAATGTATTTATCTAATGAGGAGAAATCTATAGCAGCAGATTGAGGTGGTTTGATGAGAGCTAAGTATTGTAAAATATTTTCATGAGAAATCTGGGTTTCAGGACTATAAAGAGACCTAAATGCTTAATGAACTCAAATAGGACATCTTCATTTTCATGAAAAAGAGAGTAAGTAGCAGACAGGATAGAGTCTGTTTTAATTCGGTCCTTTTTAATTTTAAAATAATTAGCAAGTAATTTCCCAGACTTATTCTGTCCTCCATAATATTTAACAGTAGAGATTTAAGAAGATGTGAATTAGTTATTTCTTTTGGATTCCTATCAAAGGTAAATTTAGCTTGTGTCAATTCATCTAGACATGCTTTTGATTTGGTAGGATAGTATTTATGTTCTAATTGCTTAATCCAATTAATAATTTTAAGTACAATTTTGGAGGCTGAGTTTTACTTGCGGGCGATGAAGGAAATGATAAAATCTCTAGAGGTAGCCTAAAAAGTATCCCAAATTGATCTGCGGAGAAAAATCTGGTGTTTCATTGTCACTGAAAAGGTAGATGTGAATTCTTCAAAAAGTTTAGTGAAATTGATATGTAGGATAAGAGAGTTATTAAATCTCCATCTCTTTTTTCCAGGGACATGTGCAATAAAATCTTAATCAAGTGTAACTGGGACGTGATAAGAAATTAATATGGAACCAATTTCAGATTGTAAAATATGTTGTGCGAGGGATCGTGAGACAAACAAGTAATCAATTCTAGACTGAGAAAAATGAGCAGAAGAGAAAAAGGTATATATTTGCAGGGTAGGGTTACGGATTCTTCATGAATCAATGAATGATCTTTGTTTTATAGCAGAAGTAAATTGGGAATTCATGCATGAAGGGATGTACTTGGAATTGGAGTGTCTATCAATAAAGGGAACTAAAACCAGATTGCATTCTCCTCCAAAAATGATGTACTTATCAGTGAAATTAATTAACTTAGATAACATTTCAGGCCAAAATGATTTATCTAATTGTGTGGGAGCATAAACGTAAAACATTGTAACAGGGATTTTATTGATAGTGATTGAAGCAATTTTCCATCTGCCCAGAGAATCCAAATCATGGGATCTAACCTGACTATCCAAGGATTTGTTTACAAAGTATTGCCACTCCATTATGATTACCTGCACACAGAGAAGAAAAACATATGACCAACCCACTGCTTTGTCAGTCCAAACCTTTAATATTCCACAAAATAACTCTTAACGCCATTTAGAAAGCATTAAATTATCTTAAACATTTTACATGCAATAATAACTATCAAATGTTATGAACAATTAGATATAATAGGATCATTGCAAAAAGAAGCAATGATAAATGTAAATAGAAGGATGTTGTAATGTTGTAAGAAAAAAATTGAGAATTTAGAAGGACAGCCAGAGAGGAGAATAGTTTTAAGTAAAATGAACAAGGAACAAAGGAGAGAGCAAAGAAAGAATAACAAACAGGCTGCAAACAATAGCAAAAATAACTAACCCTGGGCTGACAACTATGCTTCGCCCACGTAGTGTACGTAGCGCTGCCTGCTTCGCAGTTTTCGAAGTAGGCGAAGCAGGCAGCGCCTACGCACACGAGGGCGAAGCGTAGCTGCCTGCCGCCCACCACCCGCCCCCCGCCCGCCCTCCTTTATAAAAGATAACATAACATTAATTTATAAAGAAATGCGCATGCGCGGGCGTCTGCACATGCGCATTTGTCAGAAAAGTTGGAAACCAGGAAGAGGGAGCCCCGGAGACGCCGCGCTTCAGGTAAGTGGTGTTTAATTTTCTTTATTATAAATTAATGTTATCTTTTATAAAGGAGGGCGGGCGGGAGGCGGGTGGCGCGTAGGGGGGCTACACGAAGCGCGTAGTGTGCGTAGATTTGGGCACACGACGTGCTGCTTCACGTAGCCCCACTACGCCCACTACGCCCACCCTTAAAAATAACATACTTATATAACAGAAAATAGGCAAGGGTGGTGAAGCCACATAAGGGGGATGAAACGATCGAAGCTCGACGCAGTCGACACAGGGAAAAGGACCAGACAACATAGAATACTGCAATTAATATTTCCAGACACACTGAACATGTCTAATGGAAGGAAGGCAAGCATACTAATAGCAAATTAGATGAAATGCAAGCAAAAATTATCAGATGTCATAGCTATCAGGAACTAGAAAAATAACAAGTTAAAGTTTCATGCATAGACTATAAAAAGTAATAATAAATGAAAGCAGAAAAATCAGGTCCTCGTTCCTCTGTAGCTATCAATAAATTTTGAAAGAAAAGAAGTATCTACATAAGTAGTAATCCTATTGTTATAAGTTACTTTGAATAAACAAAGATGAAAAAGGACAAATATAGCATTTCGGAAACTGAGAGCTGGACGCACATCCAGAAATTTCTTTCTTCTCTCCACTGTGGATTTGGCAAAATTCTGCACAAAAATAAAGTAGAACCAGACCATGAAATGCAACCTTTAGCTTTACCACTTTGATGACTTTCAGAAGATCACGATATTCTAGGAAATAGATGATAACTCCTCTAGGTTACTGTGAAGTTGAAGCAGTGTGAGCAAGATGACCATGTCTATGTGCCAGTTGTATGTTTAAAGGGGGTAAAACAGGTAGGTAAAGGATTTTTGGAAGAAATTATTTGAAGAGCGGAGTGGGATCAGAACCTCCCATTCCTTCAACCAGACCATAAATACATACATTACTTCTCCTGTTATGGTTCTCTAAGCCTTCAGCATTCTTTTTTAAGACCATCACTTCAGCTTACTCTACTGTGGCAGTCTGCATTGAAACTTCTAGACTCTCAACCCTTTGTTATTTCAGAATGACTATGTTCTCTTCATGAGACCATTTACCATCTAGAAATTGAAGATGTTTGTTAGTGTCTTCATGTAAGTCTTAAGTGCCCTAATTTTCTCAAGAAAAAGCTCCATTGAGATTGCTGTGACAGATTTTATGAGGGAGCGAGGATCTTTTTTTACTCTTTTAGTTGCAGAGGCAGTAAATGATGAAGGACATTTAGGTGACATTTTGGTGGAGGTTAAAGATTCAGCTTTAGAAAAGCTAGAGGAAGTTGACAAATGATCCTGGGTGTCACAGGCAGTGTCTTGCATACCCTCAAGCACAGAAAACAAATTAACAGTATCCACTTTAGTGGAGAACTTGGCAACTGGTGGTGAAGGAGCATGTAGTTTGAGGTTTCTGGTCCTTCCGATAAGTGGAGTCACCAGCATGTAGTAGTGAAACAGGCACAAAAGTAAAGCACTTAACAACAGAGAATTATATATACATGCCAGCTGTCTATAAGTTATGACAGAGTTATAATTGAGTCATCCTGGCAGACTACGAAAACTGTTGGTGAAAATATATGCAAATCACTGTTGATGGAGATATGGCAGATGTTATTATCATCTTTCAATTATATAATCAGAAGTGATAATGTATTGAGGAGAAAGAAATAGAGAATTCATCACTGATGGTGATATGTAAAAGGCAGAGAGGGGTTTCTGTCAACATGCCCACCTAAATTACAAATGGTTCGATAAAAACCAAGAAACAAAATAATTGTTCCAGGTTGAATACTGCTCTATGTAATTTAAAGTTACTAAGGAAAATAATTACTTTTAGTGGTAGAGGTTGTGAAAAGCACCATTCACATGCTTGAACTGAAAAACAACTATGCTTGAATAATTTCACCATTATGGGCGATTTCAATTTCTACTTAGAAGATGACTATCACAAAGACCCAGCAGCCCTCTTAGATATTCTAGGGACTTTAGGTCTTTCGCAAAAGGTTAAAAATGCAACTCACATGCAGGACATACCCTAGATGGAATTTTTACATCAAACTCAACCATTATGGTGAAAGAGGTTCTTCTGCTATCCTGAACTGACCATTCAGCCATCTTGTTTGAATTAAGGTGCCCAGTTGGCTCCTCAGTTGAACACTCTATGCTGAACCCGACAATTTACTGAGCATGGAATAAAATAGACCAAGAAAAACTACTATTACGCCTCAATGAATCTCAACCTATCCCTAGTCCCAATCCTGAGAGAGCAGCTAAAGAATATACAGACTGGCTGAACTCTGCTTTCTACGAGACAGTACCCACCTCAAAAAGATCAGGCAACCGGATGATGCCCTCCACGCCATGGTTCTCAGAGGCACTAAGAATAGAAAAACAAAACTGTAAGAGAATAGAGAGACGATGGAGGTCACAGTATGATGACCAGTGAAAAGACAATTACAAACTAGCATTGGCCAGATATAAAACCCAGTTAATAACATAAAAAGGGGCTTTCTATACAAAACAAATTGCAAAGGCCAAAAACTCCTCTAAAGAACTATTTCAGGTAGTAAACAAGCTTACAATCCTACCTCTTAAAACTATTAATAAGAGCAGCCAAGCTTTTTGTGACAACATCGCAAGTATTTTTAAGGAAAAAGTTAATAATATATATGCTGAATTTGAGGCTACAAGTTCTAAAGACTTGAATGAGGAAGGTTCATATGAGGTCAAATTTCTAAAGACCTGAGTAAGGAATGTCCTTCTTACAGCTTGGGACATAATGTGCTCTCTTGTTTTTACCCAGTTACCCATGAACAGGTAAAAAAGCTAATGCTAGTAGCAAAATCAGGATTTCCATTGGATCCATGTCCCCCTATATTTTAAAAACTACAGCCAGGGTAGTAAGTACCACTCTTGTGGGCAGCTTCAATACCATGTTTAAGGTTGCAACTTTCCTACATTATGGAAAGGTGCTTCAATTCTGCCATTACTAAAAAAAAACTATTTGGATGCGTCTAACCCCAGTAACTATCATCCCGTTTCTCGTATGCCTTTCCCTGCTAAATTAGTCGAGAAACTGATGAACCAACAACTTTCCCAATTCATTCAGGACAACCATTTAGGGGACCCTACTCAATTTGGGTTCCGCTCAGAACACAGTACCGAGACCGCGTTAATCGAAGCCACCGAGGAGATTAGGGTAGTGATGCATAGAGGTGGGTCTGCTGCCCAAATACTCCTCAATTTATCGGCATCATTCGACACAGTAGATCATATCTTGTTGAAGCAGCATCTTAAGACGGGCATTACGGACCTGGCAATCTCTCGGCTCTCTTCGTTTCTGGTGGATAGAACTCAGCCAGTTGCACTGGATTACTCTAAATCAACGCCTTATGTGCTGCTGTGTAGTGTTTCACAGGGTTCCTCCCTCAGCCAGACATTTTTTAACATCTATGTGTCGGAATTGGCAAACCTGATTCAACAGTTTGGATTTAGCTTGACATCCTATGCGAACGATACAAAAATTGTGGTTGCGGCTTTCAAAAATGAACCCTCTATCTCACCCTGCTTTCAACAGTGCATGCAGAAAATAAGTACCTGAATGAGCAAACATTGTTCAAAGTTCAACTCAGAGAAAAACTGAGATAACGATTTTTGGCAGCCTTTTGCCAACATGGGATGTCACGTGATGGCTAACTGAACTAGGGGAAACTCCCAAACCAGTGATCAAGGCAAAAAAAATGGGAATTATATTAGAAAATAAACTAACCTATGTGAATCAAATAAACCACCACGGTGTCTTCCTCATTTATCATAATGAGGAAAATAAAGAAAATTCTCCCGTATCTACCAGCCAATTCCAGGAGGACTGTGGTTACGGCACTTGTGTTATCTATATAGATTACTGCAACGGTTTGTACCTAATTATGCAAGGTCAACATCTAAAGGCCTTGTGTCTGGCCTATAAAGTTTAAACAACACAGGACCAAATTTTCTTACAAATCTTTTCAAATGGTATTGCCCTAACAGACTGCTTCCATCTGCCAAAGCAAATTATATGACTGTCCCCAGATTTCCAAAAACCAATTGAGGAGGCCAAAGTCTCAGCTATGGAACAGCAAAATTTTGGAACACTCTTCCTCTGCATATCAGATCCTCGCAGTCCTTGTCCTCCTTTAGGAAGGGCCTTAAAACCTGTCTTTTTCAGAACTAAGCTGCGGTTCTCATGGTCTATCTCCTCTGAGCTTTAGCCCCAAGACACCTCAGGGTATTCGTACGCTCAATAAAATTCATTAGAACAATTTTAAAAATGGCGAGTGTGACCTTCCCCTCTGCGCATTATCTGATTTTTTAACAGAAATTCCTTAATTATTCAAATGTATTGACCTTGCAACTCATCTTTTTATTCAGCAAAGTTTCACTCATCGATAATATTCGGTTTTCATGGGAAAGGTGTCCGTGTGCGTGTTCCACCTGCGACTGCTCCGGAGCCTCAGACAAAGGCATCCATCCTGCTACGGCATCAAGCCATGCCCCCAACAGATCCATACAGTTTTGATGCCTTCCCAGGTTTACAGATCCTTGTGAATCTGGGAATACACCAAAACCCATGGGTGTTGCATGGTAACACCCACCGCAGAGCCCATGGAACGCCTCCATGATGCAGTGTAAGGCAACTCAGTGACTTGCGCTGCGTTGCCTTACACCATATCCACAAGGTCATGAAGAGCCAGGCAAAGGGGCTTTGCATGGCCTTGAAGATATGGGTTTGCACTCTGCGCTGCCGGAGCGTCATAAAAAGTGATGCACTGGCAGCGCACGGGGCTTGTAAATAAGCCCCTTTTTGTGCTAGTTAGCGTCACTTGTGACACAAACCCAGCGCAAATTGTTTGTAAATTTACACCTTCACGTTCTAAAATATGCCTTGTTCATTGAATCCAAGAATTCTAGAATTAAATGCACTTTCCTTATAATTGCATGTCGGTTGATGTTGAATATTTTCACAACTTTTAAAGTCACTAACAACAACTCCTTCTAATGTATATATTGTGCCATGATTCTGTGATAAAAATTCCCCCCAAAATAGCGGACAATATTTGGAGAGCAGACACAATTTACGCAGTACTTTTTATTTGAGGTACCCTTTGCCATGGGGGAAGGGCTCTTATTTCTTGAGGCTGCTTTGGGTTGCTTTTTAGGTCTCACATTGGCAGAGCATGCGCTGCCTCTCGGAGGCATCAAGTAATCAGTATTACTAGTGAAACTCCACCATTGCATTTCTCTTTATTTTGTCGCTTGCCAATGGTGAAATCTGGCATTGCTCTTCTTATCTACCTCACTGTTGGCTAGTGGTCCGAAACGTCACTTCTGTTTTCTTCCGTTTCTGGAGGAAGCAGCAACGACCAACTACAGTAAACTTACACTGCAGGGCAGTATCTTTTAATGTAGGGACTACTTTGTTGTTTTTTTGGCTTGGCGCCTGGTTTGTGCATACGCTTAATATACATGGCCGCTTTCCTCGGTGTTGCACAGCCTCCTCTCCAGCACTGGAGACTCGTTGCTTCCCCGCCTATGGGCTGGCTCCAGTCCCGCAAAGATTGGCTCTTTCTCCGCCCCTCCATACCACTTTGCTGACTGACTACAGAAAGCTCGCATGCAGTATCTGAGCCCATTCATGAGGGTTTTGAATGTTTTTAATAATGGTATGTGTTAATTCAGCAGCAGCCGTAACGTGCCACTTTCAATTGTAAAAAGGTATCGTCCCTTTCGTGCTAATTATTCGGCACTGTTTTGCTACTCAATTATAAGTAGTTCCACCTTGAAGAAGGCGGGTCTTCCCTCTAAATGTGCAACTTCCTCCAAAGCCCAGAGTTTCAAGCCGGCCTACGGTGTCCGCTCCTTCCAGTTCCACTCCAAAGGCAATAAAACAAACACAAGTGGCATCTACATCATAAAACAACATAACCTTCGTACCGGACACTTGCACCTTTCAGGAGGTTTATGATAAAAATTCTATCAGGGACAGCGCACTCTCCCACAGTCACCACAAGCAGATCAATAAGGCATGCTGCAGTACAAACGGCAAATACGCTTTCTGTAACTTTCTTTAGTCTTTCACTGCACGTGTTAGTGTTTTCACTGCCGGCACGGCTGTCCAGCTTGGCGGGTTTATACTACAAAAGTGAATGCATTGAAGTGTTTCAAGCCGACCTACGGTGTCCGCTCCTTCCAGTTCCACAGGGTCTGCATTTTGTATTAACCGTGGGACTGCGACTCGACACCAGTGTCTGTGCCCTGAGGAGAAACTGGCTACATAGACCACAGGAGGTGCAGAGGTGTGTGTTGCACCCCTGTTGAGACAGCTTCAACTTTAGGTAAAGGCTGGCGGCGAGATCATTCACGGGCTTGCAGGAGGTCTGGAGCTGGGAAAGCTGCCTTTGTTTCAAGAAGCTCTCGGCTGAAACATGCATGTTAAAAATCTGTGCTTACCATAGCATGCCACCTCCATTAAGTTGATGCCTCTTTGTTATTTAAGCTAAATATAGAAATCTCAACAACTGACATTACACCTGATACAAGCCAGGACTATTGGTTTTGTCAATAGTTAGCTGCATAACATAAACGAGTAACAACAACTATTTCTCCAATTTTTAAATTTTGAGACTGAGAAATAAACACTTCAATGTATTACAACGTTTACATGGCACTTAATACATGTGAGGAGTAATTGTAGCACTTTACATACGGCAGGATGCTTAACCACATGAATCCCTTCAGCATCAAGAAATGTGACTGGCTCTGCCCCAGCCCATTAATCCCCATAGAGAAGCCAACCTGACCCGTGACTGTTTGTGCTTCAGCCCAGCAGCTCTATAGAGATGTCATTTATGAGACTACCTTCCCCACAGCCCCTGAAGACCCATGGAGACATAAGCCTGACATGTGACTTACTCTGCTCCGGCCCTAACGCATGGAACTAACATGTAAGTCTTGAAGCGTTCACGTTTTCCTGATTATACTGCAGTTCGGCTGCACAGCAAACAGAAGGACCCCCTCTTCCACACTTGTATTTTACAGATAATTTAGTGGGTTTTGTTCAGTTTTGATATAGCGCAAATTCAACTAAGCTATTGATTGGAACGCTTACCATGGCTCCAGATACCTTGCACAAGGACAAACTCGTTTTTTATGGGCACGGATAATGACACGATTTCCCCAGGATCACAGGATGTTGAGCCGGCACGGCTGGACAGCTCGGCGGGCTTATGTAACAAAAGGGACTACAGAGCGCATTTCATGCTTTATTATTTCTTCTTAAATTTAGCATAGACACTGAACTGCTCCCTTCAAATTGCATGTATTGTCTGTGCTCTGTTTGTTACTGCTTGATTGTGTACACACAATGGGCACTTCCCCCTGCCCTCTCCACTATCTCTTTTATGGGTTCCATTCTGTTGCTTCTACCCTCCTCCTCCCGTAACATGTTGGTAAACATCGGGGCATTTGTGTAGTTGGGATGACTTTAGTCGTAGCAAAGAGGACCCACACTCATTTTGTAAACAACAGTCGCATGGCCCTCAACCAGCAAACAAACCATGACCCGAAACAGCAACTAATCCGGAAATGTTTGGCCGATAAGTTGGTAGGTCCCAAACTGGTGAAAATCAGATAAAAAGGCCTCAGTGCAGGCTTCTCAATTACCACCAAGTCATTAGCACACATCATATGCACCTGTCCACTCTTTCTAACTGAAGTCGATATTGGGTAAAATCCACCTTCAGTCCAGGGACTTGTATTCACAGAAATGCTGTGTTCCACTTCCTGCAGAAGGCTGCATTCAGATCACCCGCCCATTATGTAAAATATTTGGGGTGTGCAGCTAATAAACTAAATGCACTGAATGCACCACAGGCTGGAGCACCCACCCAGTATCCTGTATGGAATAATAGCCTGTTTTTAACAGGCTGCCCCACGCCCCCCATGAACTGCTCGCTACTGTGAGATGATGGGCCTGAAACTCTATATAAAATGTTTCTATGAAACATTTCAATACCTCGACTCCTTCATGAGCTGTTCTCTATTGCAAAACCATTAAGCTCTTGTATATGACATAATTGATATTTTCTATGAAATATTTTAAACTTGCATACCTGCAATGGTTTTTACTTTCTGTGCATTAACAATAAATAAATACTGGTATTCTTCAGGCACGCTTTGCAATGTTATGCCCTCCTGCAGCTCTGTGCATGTTCCCTGCCTCTGCTGCCTGGTGTGAACCTGCTCATGCTCAGACTTTAGGTTTCTTTGCATGGTTGATGCTCTGATGGAGTAGTGGCCTCCTGCCCCATGGCTGAGCTTCATTTTGCATCTTCAAGAGTAAACAATGCTCACATGTCAAATGCTTGTCTTCTTTGCTAGCTTTGTTAAGGCCCTGCACGTCTTCCTCATCTGCTGCAGCCTTACTCGATGGTGCAGGCAGACTTGACTCTCTTGACTGAGCAGCAGCCGGGAACAAATGAGCAGTGATTTCCAGAAACACCCTCTTAGCTCTCCTGCTTCTCACAAAATGGGGCTACTGCCTCTAGTTGCCAGGAAGAAAGATTGCCTACCTGATTCTGGCAGCCGATCAGAAAGGAGAGAGGCATTTCCTTTTTTTGTATTTTTATTCATCCATTCACACTCCTCTATGTTAACATAGCCATAGCTTTACTATACAGTTGCTATTAAAAATTATAATATGGTATAGTGTGCACCTTTTTTTCTTTAAATAATCACTCCACTGCAAAAATACATTGCCATTTACAATGCCAATAGCTCCAATTCCAACAAATGGAAGACCCATTGCATTGCAAATTCTTGTTTTCGATGAGCCTGTAGCGCTTCCATAAAAGAGGGAAAAACATGTCCCAGTCCCATTTCTTGGGCATGCATTGCCCAGGTTTGCAAAGGTGTGTGCATTTATTCCGCATTAATAGCAGGAATGCTGATTGTGGGTGGGCCGTTGAAGGAGCGCTCTGTGGCATTGCAAGCAGTGTCATATCTCCACTGTCACTGGCTGGGACAACAGGGCAGAGAACACCACCATCTCCACCACACGAGCCACGAGGCGCATTCTCAGAGGGCATGAAATATCCGTGATCATATTTTCCAAGACACAGACAGCAACATCATTACACAGAGAGATAAATCACGTTAATAGATTATATTTTGCACCATAGTGACACGTGAATGTGATGAACTTTGAAGGCGTTAAGACTAAATGGACATGGGAGGAACATCTGACAAAGAGATTCATTGCAAACTTAACCTCAAGATCCCCACTCGCAAAAAACACTAAGGCAGCATTGAGATGATTTTTACATAATACAGTGGTTGAAACTGGCACTTGTCCCAGAACCGCAGGACTCGTAAAATTCATAACCAACTCATTGAAACTGTCCAGAGCAATCCCCCACTCCACGTCAACTGTATTTCTCATTTCGACTCTGTGGGATGTTGGGATGCTCAACAAAGGCGAAGGCTGTTCTTGCCTCCCTTCTCCCAGCCCAGGCCACTGCTGTCCGAATGAGCTTTAAAGTAGCATCACTGGGCCTCTGTGATCTGCAGCCAAGCATCCCCAGGAAGCCTTCGCCACAAGGGGCTCCAGCGTCACGTGGATTGTCTATTGAAATCCTGGCAAAAAGGTAGGGTTCAAAGATAATGCATTAATGGAGGACATATTGTAGAGGTAGGCTATCCGTTTTGTCCATTGCGTGGTCTATGAAGGTGATGGATGGGATTCAATATAGCTGCTTTCACAAATTCTAGTACACCGCAAAGCAATGTCTCTTTTGAGAATACCCGCAGACAACGTCAGCAGATGTAAAACCGGTCCAGGCAGTAATAATCATCAAGTCACCAACTGGTAACAAATACTGAATATACGCCCATTTTTACAGGAAATAGAAGTGCTCAGATTTGCTTTCTTTAAGGCATTAAGGGGCATATTAGCAACACTTTGCGATAACTATTTTTTAAACGCCGGCTATCGCAGGTTTTTATCACGGAGATACCGCGTTATTAGCAACGTGTATCTCCAAGGCGATAAAAATTCCTGCGATCGCGGGGAAATCGCCGTTTTGCAGGAAACATCGCTGGTTTTCCAGCGATGTTCCCTGCAAAACAGCGATAACCTTGCTGATCCGACCCTGTGGTCATATCAGCATAATCCACCCCCTATGTTAGGGATAGCTAAGTCAGGATTTTAGCAGACGTTAGATTTTGGCGAAAAACCGCCGTTTTTGCCAAAATCTAACGTCTGCTGAAATCCTGTGGGCTGCCTTGTAAATATCGCGATGTGAACATCAGCGATATTTTACAATGTAGTCCATTCGGGTACGCCCAGTGACGCCCACTTTGCATCTCATTAGAGATACAAAGGGAGGCGTCGGGAAAAAGGGTGCTAACATGGGATTATGCATGTTAGCACCCTCTTGTGAATAGGGCGATAGTTTTAACTGCGCATTTTTTGGCTTTTTAAAAAGCGTAGATTAAGCCCTTGTTAATATGCCCCTTTGTTGAGTGTACATTAAATGCAGCTGAGGACGTAATTTTACCAATCGAGTCACAGAGAATCAGGACCTTTAAAAATGTAGACTTATAGATGGAGCTTAGGGCTGAGTGAAAAGTAAAGTTGATTTTCGGCAGTTTAACGTTAACATGTAGTTTTAAGGGACAGTATCTAGGAATATCATGAAAAAATGCATGGGTTGTAGGAATTCAATAACCCTTTGCATGGTTATTCTCACCACCGTGGAAGCACTGAGAAATGGTTGACTCCAGTGTTGGTGAACGGTGTAAACAGGAGGGAACACCCTAAAATTACCTGGAGTTGTGAGGAAAAACAGTTTTACATGCCAACGCACAATTTCGGCACACTTGCTCCTGCGGAGGATAAGTACGTATGAAATCTGTGATTCATACAGGTTTCGATGAATAAAGCAGTCTCAAACGATAAGAAACCTGGTGAAATCACAGGAGTAAGAGGACGATAAATACATTTACAATAATTAAGTAGGTAAATAGACCTCAAGGTTGCTAACATTTACAACACAACGTTGTATCCTTCTTGGCTAAGGTTAACATCAAAGAGATCATCACAAAAGTAAATGTGTTCTGTTAATGTGTTTAATCTCCAATGCACATTGGATAATGCACATATTATCAGCTAACAAACTATGGAAACTTTAGTCTTTATAAAACATTTAGGGCAATTACCGATGCAGACAAATCAGATTGCCTAGTTCTTAGGACTACCCATGTTAATAGTGCTGCACTTGTTATCCATTGTCAGGCTTTTCCCTGGGGTCACAGTTGCAAGGGCCACCAAGCACTGTAAAGGTGACAATAATAGCAGTTCCTACTAAACTGGGCACTAGGTACCAAGGGGCATATTTACAAAAAATATCAGAGAGCAGAGCTGCGTCAAATTTGGCAGCGTCGCACTTCGACATTTTGCAAATGCAGGGATGCACCATGTTCACAGAAATGCAGCCATGGGTTTCCACTGGTGCAAAAAAATCTGCCTAACACCAGCGCAGGCACTCTGACGCCAGTGTGTCGATATCTGATGTGCGGACGGCATTGTAATTTCGGAGGTTTCATTGACGGGGACATTCAACCCATAGCCATATGTATGGATTGATTATATAGTAAGGATTTATTGATGCTATATCCTCTATTAGAAGGAGGAGGAATCTTATTTACACCACTATTCCATTTACGACTTAGTGGGAACACTCCAATTATTTATATGTGGATGCCCTGACGAAGTTTAAGTAACATACATTGAACGAAACGCATTGGCTGGATGTTTTATGTGAAAAAAGATTAGACAATAAAATAAAAAGGAATATCTATCACATAACTGATTGGTTTGTCATTTTGGATAAGAAGATTACTGGTGCACCATTCCATATCAAGTACCCTCTGCCTCCATGTTGCAGGGGTGCCTGCGCTGCAGGCACGATTGTTTATGTGCAGGAGGGGAAACCTTCCTGCACATAAACAATCAATAATGGCAATTTAAACTTTCCAAAAAGAAAGAGCCTAAAACGAGGAAAAATTAATAATTTCTCCTTGTATCGCCATTCTAATGCCTGGTATGCCATGGCATTTAGTTTTTGGCGCTGCCTGAGACTTGTAAATCTGGTCAGCATCAAAAAGCAATGGGTGCTGTGGTGGACGCCCACAGCAACATCCATTGCCCGACCTTTTGCCGCAGAGGACGGCATTGGAAAGGGGCATATATACAAGGCGGATTTAAGCTGCGCTATGTGGCTTAGCACCACCTTGTAAATATAGGAAATGGCGCTACCCCATGGAGCATCAAAAAAAGTGACGTTCCGGTGGCGATTGGGGCTTCTAAATATGCCCCCAACTCTGAAAAGGAAAGGTGCCCTCACAAACCCTTCTTAACTCACTGCGTAGTGAAGGCCTACTATAAGGACGATGGTCTGGCGCAGGTATAGATACAATAAAACACATTTAAGATGATGACATGGATTAAGGTATTTATAGGGTGTGCTATTACCCTGCAGGGTGTCCTGGCACTAAAAGGATAGCTGAAAACTCAAGTACTCTATTAATGTGGTGTTAAACAGCCTGTGTGAAATGCCATTGTTTAATTTGTTTAATAAAAGTAATTGATCATCAGGATGATGGATTCTGATGGGTGGTTCATTCCATAGTTTTGCAGCAAGATAAGAAAAAGAATGACCACTAGCATGAGCCCTGTCAATTCAAAGAATGGTAAAAAATGTGCAGAAATGGATCAAAGTGCCCTTAGAAGGATTGTAATGTCCAAATGTTGTTTAGAAAAATGGCTCTTGCACATAAAAGCATGATGAACCAGGACATTTAAAAAAAAGTTTCTTTGTTTCTCAATTGGAAGCTAATGAAGTCCTAAACCAGCAGTCATGTCCTACACATCATAGAGATTTGCACACTGGTACTTTATCGGTAGTATTACCACTGTTCACTTAGTAAAGCATATCTACTTTACCGGCTCTCTGGGCTTGCACACTAGCGCTTTAACCACTCATATTCTTGAATCAGGGTATTTATTAGCAGAATGAAAACTGGCTGCATCATAAAGAACACACACTTTAACCAATCAGGGAAAAGGTCAGTTTGCGACCAGTCACCTTGAGCCATCATTACAAGTATTCTGCATTTTTATTCATATATTCATGAAGGGCAGCAAATAATGTGAAGGTTTACCAATAAGATGTGCAATGATTGCAGCTGCTGTAAATTAAGTTTTAGACTTCTTTTTAAATGTTTTGTACAGTAGGATTTGAGTCGTGTTTTTATGGTTTTAATTGATTAATACACTATTTATTTATCATTAATGAAGTCCTGCCATTGGTTCCGATATATGAGCTCCAGACCATTAGAAATGAATAATAGGGTCTCCCTTTTTAAAATTTTGCCAGCATGAGCCCAGGCAAATCCATATACAGTATTGTAGACCAGAAATATTTATTGCCTGAACCACTATCTGCCTAGAACAGACAGGAAGATGGGGTATGATATATTGCAGTATGCAGATGCATAAGAAACAGGATACATAAACATTTGATATTTTTGATAGTTGCGTACTCAAGGACAATAAGGCATCAAAACTGAAGCCTAAATTTAGGATCTGGTGGCCACGGAATAGGTAGAGAAGTTGTATCGAGCACCAATAAGATGACAAATATGAATAGTATTTGCCTCCTATCAGAATCTCAAATTTGTTTGTATACAACTTTAGTACATTGCAGACCATGTACTTTGCAACTGTAATTAAACATTTTTGGGCGTCTCACAATTTTAATTGGACAGAGCTAGATTATAGGAATGCTCTCTATTTAGGTCTTCCAGAATATACAATCTAGTGTCTCCTATTCATTCAAAATATTGTTACATGCCTACTTTTGAAAATCCCTCGGTTCCTCATCATCTATAGAGAGTATGCTGGCTGCCAGTGAAGAAACAAATCATTTTTAGAGTCTGTGGGCCTGATTTAGATTTTTGCAAAATCAAACTATAAACAACCATAACTAATAAAATCAGACATTAAATTAAATCAACAATATAAAAGGCACACTAATTTTACCAACTATATACTTCTAAAATGACAAACACTGCAAGACAAGTAAACTGATGGATTCTCTAACCAGACCCTTAAAGTAAAAATATATACATCTCAACAGCTACCTAACCAACTAGGGGCCTAATAACGATGCGGTTCGGAAAGCAACCGACGGCTTGTTAGTTGCAGTCCGAAATGCGTCTACTGCTGCGGTCTGACCAAAGCATTACAATGCGTGTGGTCAGAGGCAGCAATCAGAGGGACTGACCCACATAATCCGATGGGCTCATGGAGGCCATGGGTTGGTCGGAAAGGCCTCATAATCCTTTAAATACTGTGTTTCGGCCACCTCGAGGTGCCTGACACATGGTGCAGGGATGTCAACAAATTCTCTTTTCTCAATGAGAGCTTGAGCTAGGGGTGGTTTTCGCCCGCCGCACAAGCTCCCATTCACAAATCGGAGTTTCCAACTGCACTATGTGTGGTCGGATCGTAATTCAGTTTGCAAAGCCGCAGACCTATGGTAGGGCGATTCTTCCACCAAAACGGTGTTGGTCGGCGGCAAGTCTGACCGACATCGAAATAAGGGCCTAAGTATTTAAACTAAAACTAACTCATAAATAACTTAAATATGTAAAAAAGCAAACAATTAACAAAACACTTTCGAACTTCATCTCTTTATATGTAATTCCTTAAAGAAAACCCTTCGATTTCAAAAACTGATAACTTGACAGAAAAAACACCTATCACAAACCAGCAAAAAGATATAACAAAGTATACAAAATGTATGAAAAGATAAAAACCCACCTCAATAGTGAGTAAGAATAAACCTAATTAACTCAACCTCCATGAATTGCCAACAAATAAACATTTCAGATGAAACAAACTTTTTTCTTACAAACAGAAAAGCTCCACATTAAAACATGCCAAATGGAAAAGCAGCAAAACTTTGTGAAACATATAAAAACAACATGCAAGTATAAAAAATAGAAGTAGTTGCATAAATTTATATGCAATTAACAAAAGTATAAACTAAAAAAATTATATTTCTTTATACTGTTAAACGACTTTGAGATAACACGGCGCAGCAAGCAAAATTCAATATGTCCCAGAAAGGAAAGCAATTACCCTTCTCTCCTCATTTCTGGATGCTAGAGAACAGACCATACATTGGGAAAATTTGCAATCTCAGTCTTTCCTTCTACCGTGTGCAGTGCCGCAGGGATCTGCACTGTCGCCAACTCTGTTCAATATATATGTCACCCCACTCGCCAGTCTCATCAGACTGCATGGTTTCTCGCTAGTGTTGTATGCGGACGACTCACAGATTGTCATCTCCGTATCTAAACAGTCTGTGTCCACTGCCGTTAGCTTCCAAGCTTGCCTGACTCACATCATGAGCTGGATGAGCAGTAACTATCTTAATATCAATACGGACAAAACTGAGGTGATGGAATTTGGTGACGGTCCGTCCCTGTGGAACCATACTTGGTGGCGATAGAGGCTGGTGACTGTCCCGTTCCATCAGCCAAGATCATGAATCTGGGAGTCATTTTTGATGACCAACTTAGTTTTGCGGCCCAGATCAACAGTGTAACCTCTTCCTGTTTCTTTGTATAGAAACTTCTTCGGAAGGTGATCCCTTTCATTCCCCAGGAGCTAAGAAAAACAGTGGTAGTGGTCCTTATCCTTTCGTGGTTAGATTATTGCAATGCACTATTTATAGGCATTAACAAGTGCAGAGGGCTAAATTGCAATCAATTCAGAATGCTGGTGCTCATCTATTATTAAACATTCCGAAAGGCCACTCTACCTCTGCTGCCATCAGGTCGTTGCATTGGCTCCCGATACAGCAGCAAATGGAATTTCAAGCCTTATGCCTGGTTCAAAAGACATTATATGGCGGAGGGGCAGCTGACTTTCATACATTTTTCTCCTGGTATACTCCCACGAGAAACCTTAGATCCTTAAACACGGGTCGCATCTATAGCACTAAAATCTGTGGAGCCAGATGGGGCGGCAGGAGTCTATCACATTGTGCAGCCAGGCTATGGAACCAACTGCCTACCACTGTGAGACTACAACCAAACAGACAACTGTTCAGGAAACTGCTAAAAACCTGTCTGTTCCCCGCAGTCTTAATAGGTCTGGTATAGCTGTACACGGTCCCTATATTTTCTCAACTCCCTAGCGCCAAGACGCCTCGGCATTCGAGCGCTTTATAAACTTTATTCTACCCTATCCTATCCAACTAAGGGCCTAATTATGAGTCTGGTGGGATGCATGGGGGCGTAGCGGTGGCAGTCTAGCCACCGCCACACCAGTGGTCCGACCACCATATCACAACTCTTGTGGTTAGACCGCCATTGCACTGCTGCAGCCTCCACGTTACCACTGTTCTCTGGTGGTGGTCAGGGCTGGACTGGCTACCGGGCGTTTTTTGCTGGGGTGGCAAGGTGGGGCCCAGGTTCACTGCAGAGGGGACAATTTTATTGCTGGGCAGTTGCAAGCGCTTCTAAATGAAAAATGCAAAACAAATAGCTTTAAAGCCTACTTTTTCAAGCATTTGTTTTGCATTGTTTATTAAGGAAAGCCCGGTAGCCAGTCCTGCTCTGGTGGTGGTGCGGCGGTCAGGGCCTCAGTAATATGCTGGTGGTGTTGCTGTGGCACCACCATGCATATTACGAGATTCAGGGCTGCCAGCAGTGTCATGAAGGCCTTTCCTCCTTGAAAAGGCTGGCAGTCCTGAAACAAAAGGGCCCTCTGTTGCCCATTTGCATTGAGATGCATGTAGGGAGGCATAGCATGTGCCCTCCTGTGTGCATGCACCCCAGTTCCTGAAAAGCATGGAGTTTGCAGTCCATGCCATGCAGGAACTTTTATTTGGCGTTCCCATTGAGGTGCCCATTTTCAGAGGCACCGCTGTGGGACTGCCAAAAAACGGTCTCCAGACATGAGGAAACGTGTAATCTGGCAGACAGAGGGCACACAGGTTTGGAGGTGTGGGTGGCCTAAGTTACATGGGTTACACCTACACCCAAAAAAGTGCATAGACAGAAATTGTTATTTGGAAAGGAACAAAATATTATTCTAATGCATGCTATGGGATGGCCACTACAAAATAATTTATTGTAATTCATGTAAGAGAACACAACCACCTCCGAAATGTGACAGAAATGTAAGTAAAGGAGATATTACAGGTTAATAGAGGCAAGTAGTAGCTCGCAGGAGCCACAACCAAACTCCTAAAAGATATATTGCCTAAAGGGTCGTGCAATTCCTACTAATCTGTTAGGACTGTGCATCTGGACAACATTAACGTCAAAATATGGGGATTGAGTCTACTCATGTGATCAAAGTATGCTGGCCCAATTCCTGGCTAACTCATAGTGTGCTATCTGGAACCCTAACTTTACAGGGCACAAGATCATGTCTGCAACCTCAGAAAATGACCACTCTAATTTCCCCAAGGAAATGTTGCAAACAGATATACTCTTTAGTTATTACTTAAGCATGCCCAAAGGGAGACACAAGAAATACACACATTGGAATTTCAAACATTTATTGAAGCAATTGTGTTCTTGTGTAAAAAAATCATGAGCCGCAATTATCAGCAAAAGGAAACAAAGCAATGCTACCAGCATTAAAAGTGGTGAAAAAGATAAACAATCCAACCATTATAAAATTGCAGTGAATATATGAATAGTGATTATGTATTCTTCCGGATTGCTCGGAGCAACCAAACTCCCCATATCTGTGAGATGTATCAGGAAGCCAATCTGGTGTAAAACAGGCTGCCATCCTTTGGAGGATGCAGGGCTGGATCTCAGTCACGGGCGAACGTTTCAGGACAATCCTTTGAGGTGCACCTGTGATGAATTTGGCCTCAGAGGCAGTTTATATGATAAAAGCCTGGTTCAATTTGCACTGTATCAGAGGTGCAATAGTGATGTGATTGTTTGTCTTTCCGATTCAGATCTGTCTTCAACTGGACAATAAAGAACAATTGCAATATTCTCAGTGCTCTTGTAGCCTTGGAAGGAGCGTACAAGTGCTATGATAAAACGCTTACGAAAAAACTTACTGCAAGCAAAACATTTTCTGAGTATGATATTATGTACATGCAAAGCATGTAGAAAGTCAGAGTCTAAAAAGATTTCAAGTATAAACATGTAAGTCAAAATGGACAAATTTGTGCACGGCCCCTGTTGAACCCCACAACACCCACTCCTTGGTCAGAGGCAGACTCTTACTTCAAGCTAAACTTAAAGGCATATCGTAAAATTAAACTTAATATATATATGTAAGCCTAAAGTTCTAACAAAAATATAATAATGCACTTTAATGAAGCAAAAAAAGACAAATTGTGTTAAAAATGCCTATTAAAAACCCACAATGTATAATAAATAAAAATCAATTTAAAAGATGCACAATTAAAATTTAGGAGGCTCTAGAAATGTTTTCCATGTTCCGAGAGTCATTAGGACCCATGAAGGAACCAGCTACCACAGACAATATTGACGTTGTGGCCCGAACAGCAAGTTCCAAAGAACACATATGGTCGTATCTAACCCAATCAGCAGCTTCTGATGGTGGGTGAGCCGGCAGTGTAACTGCAGAGAAGGAACCAGGATCGATGAATCTAGGAGCCAAAGTATCCATTAAAGGATCATAGTATGCATCTTGAAGCAAAGGTAGTCTCATAGGACACCACTGTAGATGAATCCTCAACGAACGCACCTGCAGATCTGTATCCATAGATCGAACCGGGTGCATTCTAAGACATATATCCAATGAACACCTGAAAGCGCACAGCAAACAGCGGAGCACAGCCTGTGACAGTATACCATACAGGTCAAAAGGACAAATATCAGTTCTCATTTAAGTTCTTGAAGTAAAGACACTCCAAAATACTGCATAATACGTTCACGACACAGCAGGACGGGTGGTAGTTCCATCACCATTTGGCCTCCAGGTAGAATAATGTCAGCGGTATGCCTCTAAATACACTGGAAACTCAGGGGTGTATAATGGATGGAATCAGGCTAAATATAGTCTAGAATGTACTGACAAAGCCAGACCCAATCCCTTTAAAATGTTTACTACTACCGCAGTATTTAAAGCATTAAATATGCAGTGCACAAGTTCTCCAAATTGTTGAGGGAGGTTTGTGCATAGTAGTGATTGCATTTCAGAGGAAGACCTTGTAACTTGGAGATCAAACCTCTCTAGCAGATGTTAATGACTTCTCAAACAATAAGGCTTTCAGCCTACTCAACCTATCAAAGTCCATGTTAAAAATAGCTATTGAAGGCCATACTTTGACTTCTCTGACCGTACACACAGGTGGAAATAGCACACCATTGCAGCAAGTCACAACCCTGGAAACCGTCACCACATATGGTACTCCAGGTTTCATCCCACAATAACCCTGGTCATTCAGCATCAAATAGCTTCCATTTGAAAGTATTCTTGAATGCCAGTTTAATCAAGGCAGCTGGGGCACCTTTCAGATAGCAAGGTAAGGCAGCCATAGATGCGTTACATGCGCTGTGAAGCATCACCTGTTTGCAAATGACAGAATGGACAAACGATGATTCACATTCGTTTCCACTGAGAAATACCTCAGTTTCTCCATTCCTACTCCTGTAATCGAAAGGCAGTCTCATGCAAAAATCTCTCCCCTAATACCTTATACCTGCCTCTTTAAAAATGTTTCAGACAAGAAGTGAAATGAAACACAGAAATTGGCATAGAGATAAATCTGTGGATTAACTATACAGCAGATGGTGTCTCAGCTACGGTGTAGGGCAATTTCGCTAAATGCTTACCATAGTGTAAGTCGCGTCTGTTTTGCCATTATTTTTTGTGAGCGTCTTAAATTTAAAGGCAAAAATAAATATCACATTCAGGTATTTCCAAGGCACATGACTAGGTTTCAAAATCTGCAATATCCAGCTTAATTACATAATTGATCTAACATAACTTTGCCTGTGCTGTAAGAAGGACATGTCACTTTGTATGATGTCAATTACTGAGGACACAACGTTATTCAGCAAATAAATCCTAGTTGGTAATGTGGTCATGCCATTATTAACAACAGCCAAAGCCTTTATTAGCGCTGTCAATTTCCCCTATGAGGTCAGCAGATTCCTACTGGGACACTTTCCCAATTTCATTGTATATGGCATATAGAAAGTCTTTATGATGCAGTGATCTAGAACTTAACAAGAAATCCTGTAAATCCATGTCATCCGAAAGGAGAGATAAGTGTTACTTAACTACATCTAAAGTGGAATGTTGCAACCACTGCTGGCATAACTTCCCCACCCTGTAAGTAGTTACCCCTCCTGAGTGTTGTGCCTGCACATAACGTGGGTCTGGTCTGTTTGTTTTGCAACCCATCGTGTTGTTTAAAAAACTTGCATGACAAACATTAGTGTCTAATGGTCACACTAACCATTCAGAATGTGAAGAATTGTATGCACCATTCTGTATCACATTATTGAGTTGTTGCTCTGTTTAATTTTTAGAATGTTGCCAATTATCAAAATGTGCAATGGAGGGAATGTTTGGTGTATTCATGTTACATTTTAGCCAAACCCAAGCATGTTATTGCTATACTGTTTATTTTAGAAAAAATAATTTGTCTTGATATAAGACAAACTTTAAACAGAGCCTCATTGCCCTGGACTTGTCAGTCTTTCGTTCCCCAAACTGATTTTAAATCAATGTCATATTTTCAAAACTAATTACCTTGTACTGACAATTGGAAAATAAAGGGAGCTCAATAGACCAATTTTCTTTTAGTCAGCATATTTTTCTTTGCTTCGAAAGGGGAAAGTTTGCCATAACAAGACACTGGGTGTAAGGGACTGTTGCCAGAAAAATATGTAAATCTTTGAAGGTATGTCTTTGAACTACCCACTGGTGGTGTCAGGCAAAGTTCCCATTGTGTAAAATTGAATACTGTATGTGGAGTACTACCTCTATGTAAATAATGATGTGCATAATGATGATAATACAACATTTCAACTAAAGTAGCGGATGTACAATACATATCTTCAGTTTCAAATACAGTGTAATATTCTAACTCAACACTGTGAAGCATGGAATTCACAGTGTTAACGTGCCAATCATCAGACAAAGTGCCAGGAGTAATAACGTCACTCATTGAGACTTTAAATACATAAGGGATGTGTAAAGTTTCCATAGGATCAAAAATATCAAATAGGACCTTATCCCAAACAATGCCAACTAGGACGGGAAATGCAAAAATGTTCACAAGGGACAGGGATGAGGCTTCAATACCTAGGCTACTATTTCAACAGCAGAGCGTTCAGGGAGATAATGTCCATTTAGGAACAAAAAGAAAACTGTGACAAATCCAATCCAAATGTAGAGGAAGAGCAGTGAAATGGCAATCCAAATATATACCCAAGATGGAATCAGATAAGTTTGTTTTAGCCTAAAAATAAATGCACAAATCCCATGCAACAATGTGCGTGACGAATCTGAGGAAAAGTATTTAATGTTGGCAAAGTAGCCAGAGGCAGTCTATGCAAAAACAGGGACCTCATGGGGTAATGTAGAACTGGTAGGCACCTCCAAAGGTTGATCATAATAAACAACTTTGTACTTAGCAAGTGTAGTCAAGGACTGCAAGTTCCCATATGGTGCAGTGTTAGCAGTGGTGAAAGGAAGTAGTAAAACTTCAGTATCTGATGTCCCTCACCGGGGACTGGGTTTTTCTGTATTATTTAATGCTTGTAGAGGTATTTCCTGTATGGTACTGAGAAGAGATAGATAACTACCCAGCAGCCCTCGTGGCCTACTGTGTATTACTGGCCACATGGCATGGTTTCATAAGTTCAATAGAGACAAATCTTTTTATTTTTTAGCAAGAGGTGGCATAAGTACTTTTCTGGTTCCTTCAACTGCCAGGACTGGCACAGTTGCTCTCTATGATGGACGAAATACCTTCTTATTAAAAATCTTCTCTCAGACTAGACCCCCAATATTTGGAATCCAGCCAGGAGTTGCTGGTTGCACCTTCTCTTCTTCAGTGGTAGAACATTTAAATTGTTAATTTTTGTGTTCATCTTAGAAGACTTAGAGTTCCTGTAAGACAGCAAAATGTTCAGTGATGTAAAAAGACATATCTGTTGCCACTCTACCAGGATTATCAAAGTCTGGAACTCACATCTGGATGCCATACAGGACATCTTAGGGAGTCCAGAGGCACTAAGATCTTCTAGGCAGATTATTTAACGTACTCTGGACTCTGTGCAAGTCATGGATCCAGCTATGACCTGAACCTAGTACTCTAGCTGATGAAGACTGCTTTAAGTCACATTTTTCATCTCCACTATCGCATTTCCCTCAAGAAGATGGGGAAGATTAATGCACAGACACACCCAGGATGACCATGGTATCTCGGAAATCCCTAGAGGCAAACACTAGACCCTGGCCTGAGTGGAATACAGCTACTGCATATGTCCTGATGAAGACTTGCAGATCTTTCATAACAGTTTGATCATCAGCTGATTGTTATGGCTACACCCATAGAAATCTAGAACATAAATCCACTGCTACTAGAATGTATTTCAAGGAACCATCTGAGTTTAGAGGTACGCAGTGGTTGAGTCATACACAAGCCAATGGTTTTTTTTGAGACCATGAGAGGTGTCTGCTGTGAGTTTTTATTTGTTGATGAATGTCACAACTAAGTACAATTTGTTTAGTCTGTTTGTAGAGACCATGCCACCAATAGTTTTGCTCATGTAGTGAAATTGTAGCCTCCACACCTGCATGAGCAGAAGCTAACCCCTAATGAGCAGCTATGATGAATTCTAGTCTGTGTGAGAATATGGTACAATTCAATCCCCCATTTTGGGAATACAAGCAAAAGGTATGTTTTGCGCACTCAGCAGGTAGGAGTATTATGCTGGATATTTTTTAGGTAATGGAGTACCACAGCGTGACGTGATGACAGTTACCATGATGTCTCCATCCAGTCTTGAATGAGAATGAGTAATTGCAGCTACAACAGCAGTCTGAATTGCTGCCTTTGCGACTTCATTTTCCAATGAATTCCCAGCAGTGTGTATTCCAGTCAGCACATTGGTGACCCAATGTATGAATTACATGTTCCTGTGGAAAACATTCTTTTAGATGTGCCACCTTTCCCTAAAGCAATTTATGCTTGATAGCATTCCCTTTTGAGTCTCTGAATCCAATCAGCCGCCAATCGTGTAAGTACTCATTGAAAGACTTGACATAATAATACGTATCACACACTATAAGCGTGGGGAATTCAGGATCTGTATTTTCTAGGGCCAGAATTAGAGCTTTAAGTTCAGCTAGCTGTACAGTACAATCACCTAAACATTGTGTCAAGTTTTTTGGAGCTGGAATACTCCATCTCTTATCACTCCACATACCACTTCACAAGTGGCCGAGTATCATTGTTTAGCTCCAACTGCGGGCTGGGCTGGACCATCAGTATAGACAATAAAGTCATAATGGAGAAGAGGCAAAATATCATTGAGCACAGGGTGTTTTTGTTCATGTTGTAGGAATTCTTGTGTTAGTAGTGTAGGGTCAAAGACATAAAACGAGTTTAGCGGTCTTACCGCCATACCACTGTGGCAGTCGTCCCAAGAAGACCGCTGAGCCTGCGGTCTTTCTCCTGCCCTAGCACAATGCATGCAGCCTGAACTGCTTACCACGTCGACAGAGTGTGTCCTGCCTCAGCCATGACAGACTGCAATGTTGGTGATGCGTTCTCTGTAGCCATCAGAGCCGTGGTTTCCTACTGAGCAGATTAGGAAAACATAGTTGTATTGGCGGTCCCCTTGCAGTGGTTCCCTGATGGCAGTAGTCCGCCACAGTACATTCTCAGCAAATCACCATAACAGTGGCCATTGGATGGGTAGAAATACAACACACCTGATGTCCTTTGGCCAAGTTGATACACCAACAAATCATACTGTAAAACACACCCCATTTCAGACAATGATCCTTTGTAATTCCACTGCAGCACAGCAAGTGAGACCCCATGTTCTGGTGAGAGAAGGCAGCCCTTTTTTACCCCATCCCTTCTATCACTCTCCACACACTTTTGTTGCACATTTTTTCACATCCCTTTGTAGTTTTTTCTTAATTTTCATTGTCACTTACTTTAGTCTGTAGTTATGTTACACCCAGTCATGGGGGATGAATTCATAAGAGTAGAGCCACTGTTGTTTGGAGCACAAGTCCAAATTACTGCTCTCAAGAACAAAAGGGAAATGTGGTCCAGAATAGTCGACAGAGTGAATGCTGTCCATACCACCCTTCGCACACAGTAGGAAATTAGGAAGAGGTGGACTGACCGGATTGGGAAATTGCATTCTATGGCCTCCAAGCAACACCTGAGGTGCAGAAGACTGGCGATGGTCCTCTAAGTTCCCCATTATAAGTCCTTTTCCTGGTAGAAGAAGGTCTTGGTCATCCTACATTCTGAGGGTTTGAGAGGAATACCTGAGGCATGGAGTCAGATAAGAACACCTTACTAACTTTCACAATCTGTCTTCACTTCTCTTGCTTATATTCAAATCTTTCTTCCTCTCTTGCCTCTTTCTGCACCTTTCTTAACTTTATGCAGTTCTCTTGCTTTTTTCTCCACCCAGAAAGAGGCAAGAGAGATACAGAAAGAGGCAAGAGAGTTGCAGAAACAGGCAAGAGAAGTGCAGAAAGAAGCAAGAGAGGTGCAGAAAGAGGAAAGAGAAGTGCAGAAAGAAACAAGATAGGTGCAGAAAGAGGAAGATATGTGCAGACATAGGAAGAAAGGTACAGAAAGAGGCAAGAGGGGTGCAGAAAGAAGCAAGAGAAGTGCAGAGAAAAACAACAGAGTTGCAGAAAGAGGCAATAAAAGTGATGGAAGAGGTAAATGAGGTACAGAAAGAGGCAAGCTATGTGAAGAAAGGGGAAGGGGGTGCAGAAAGAAGCAAGAGGGGTGCAGAAAGAGACAAGAAAGGTACAGAAAGAGGCAAGTGAAGTACAGAAAGTAGCAAGAGTACAGCAGAAAGAGGAAGAAAGGTGCCGAAAGAGGAAGAAAGGTGCATAAAGAGTGAAGAGAGAAGTAGAAAGAGATAAGAGAAGTGCAGAAAGAGGCGAGAAAGGTACAGAAATAGGCAAGAAAAGTGCAGAAAGAAGCTACAGTGTTGCAGAAAAAACAACAGAGGTGCAGAAAAGGGTAAGAGAGGTGCAGAAAGGGGTAAGAGAAGTGCTGAAAGATGGAAAAGGGGTGGAGAACGAGTCCAGAGGGGTGCAGAAAGACTCACGAGAGGTACAGAAAGAAGCAAGAGAAGTGCAGAAAGAAGCAACAGAGATGCAGAAAGAGGCAACAAAAGTGCAGAAAGAGGCAACAGAAGTGCAGAAAGAGTCAACAGAGGTACACAAAGAGAAAAGGAAGGTACAGAAAGAGTGAAGACGAGTGCAGAAAGCAGCAAAAGGAAAGCAGAAAGAATCAAGAGCGGTGCAGAAAGAAGAAAGAGACGAGCATAAAGAGAAAAGAGTCGTGCATAAAGAGGCAAGAGTGGTACAAAAAGAGGCAGGAGTGGTGCAGAAAGAGGGAAGAAGGTTGCAGAAAGAGGCAAGAGGGGTGCAGAAAGAAGCAAGAGAAGTGCAGAAAGAAGCAACAGCGTTGCAGAAGGAGACAAGAGTAGTGCAGAAAGAGGCAAGAGATGTTCCGAAAGAGGCAAGAGAGGTGCACAAAGAGGGAAGAGGGGTACAGAATGAGGCAAGAGGGATGCAGAAAGAAGCAAGACAGGTACAGAAAAAAGAAAGTGAAGTGCAGAAAGAAGCAAGAGAGGTTCACAAAGAGGCAACAGAAGTGCAGAAAGAGGCAAGAGAGGTGCAAAAGAGACAAGAAAGTTGCAGAAAGAAGGAACATGAGCGCATAGGGCAGTAAGAGGGTTGCAGAAAGAAGCAAGAGAGGTGCAAAAAGTAGAAAGAGAGGGCAGAAAGAGACAAGAGAGGTGCAGAAAGAGGCAAGAGAGGTACAAATGGAGGCAGGAGAGGTGCAGAAAGAGGAAAGCATGGTGCAGAAAGATGCAAGAGGGGTGCAGAAAGAAGCAACAAAAGTGCAGAAAGAAACAAGAAATGTGCAGAAAGAACAAACATAGGTGCAGAAAGAGGCAAGAGGGGTGCAGAAAAAGGCAAGAAAGGTGCAGGAAGAGGGTATAGAATGAGGCAAGAGGGGTGCAGAAAGAAGCAAGAGAGGTAGAGAAAGAAGCAAAAGAAGTACAGAAAGAACCAATAGAGGTGCAGAAACAGGCAAAAGGGGTGCAGAAAAAGGCAAGAGAAGTGCAGAAAGAGGAAGAAAGGTGCAGAAAGAGGCAAGAGAAGTGCAGAGAGAAGCAAGAGAGTTGCAGAAAGAGACATGAGAAGTGCATAAAGAGGCAAGAGAGGTACAGAAAGAGGCAAGAGAGGTGCAAAAAGAGGGAAGAGGGGTACAGAATGAGGCAAGAAGGGTGCAGAAAGAAACAAGAGGCACAGAAAGAAGCAAGAGAAGTGCAGAAGAGCAAAAAGAGGCAAGAGAGGTGTACAAAGAGACAAGAAAGGTACAGAAAGAGGGAAGACGATTGCAAAGAGCAGCAGAGGGATGCAGAAAGAAGCAATAGAAGTGCAGAAAGAAGAAAGAAAAGTGTAGAAAGAGAAGAGAGGTGCAGAAAGAGTCAAGAGAGGTACAAAAAGAAACAGGAGAGGTGGAGAAAGATGGAATAAGGGTGCAGAAAGAGACAAAAGGGGTGCAGAAAGAAGCAACAGAGGTACAGAAAGAAGCAATAGATGTGCAGAAAGAACCAACAGAGGTACAGAAAGAGGCAAGAGTGGTACAGAAAAAGGGAAAAGAAGTACAGAAAGAAACAAGAGAGGTGCATAAAGAACCAAGAAAACTGCAGAAGGAGGAAGAAAGGTACAAAAAGAAGCAACAGAGGTGCAGAATGAAGCAAACGATATGCAGAAAGAACCAACAGAGGTGCAGAAAGAGGCAAGAGAGGTGCAGACATAAGAAATAGATGTGTAGAAAGAGGAGGAAAGGTGCGGAAAGAGGCAAGAGAGGTGCAGACATAAGAAATAGATGTGTAGAAAGAGGAGGAAAGGTGTGGAAAAAAGCAAGAGAAGTGTGAACAGAGGCAAGAGAGGTATAGAAAGAGGCAAGAGACGTACAGAAAGAGGGAAGAGAAGTACAGAAAAAAGCAAGAGAGGTACAGAAAGAGACAAGAGAGAGGTGCTGAAAGAGGAAGGCAGGTGCAGAAAGAGGAACAAAGGTGCAGGAAGAAGCAAAAGAGTTGCAGAAAGAGGCAAGAAAAGTGATGAAAGAGGCAGGAGAGGTACAGAATGAGGCAATAGATTTGCAGAAAGGGGGAAGAGGGGTTCATAAAGAGGCAAGAGGGGTGCAGAAAGAACAAACAGAGCTGCAGAAAGAAGCAAGAGAAGTGCAGAGAGAAGCAACAGAGCTGCAGAAAGAGGCAAGAGTGGTGCAGAAAGAGGCAAGAGAGCTGCAGAAAGAGGGAAGAGAAGTACAGAAAGAAGCAACGGAAGTACAGAAAGAGGCAAGTGAGGAGCAGAAAGTTTCAAGCGAGGTAAGGAAAGGGAAAGAGGGAAGAGAAATGCAGAAAGAGACAAGACAACTGCAGAAAGAGGCAAGAGGGGTGCAGAAAGAAGAAAGAGGGTGCAGAAAGAGGCAAGAGAAGAGCAGAAAGAAGCAAAAGATGTGCAAAAAGAGGCACAAGAGGTGCAGATGAAAGAAGCAAGAGAGGTGCAGAAAGAAACAAGAGAGGTGCAGAAAGTCACCTCTCTTGCCCATTTCTGCACTTCTGTTGCCTATTTCTGCACTTCTCTTGCCTATTTCTGTACCTCACTTGCTTCTTGCTGCACTTCACTTGCCTCTTTCTGCACTTCTCTGGCTTCTTTCTGTACTTCTCTTCCCTCATTGTGCACCTCTCCTGCTTCTTTCTGCTCCTGTATTCCTCTTTCTGTACCCTTCTTCCTCTTTCTGCACCCCTCTTCCCTCTTTCTGCACTTCCTTTGCCTCTTTCTGCATCCATCCATTGCCTGTTTCTGCACCTCTGTTGGTTCTTTATGTACTTCTCTTGATTCTTTCTACACCTCTCTTGCTTCTTTCTGCTTCCCTCTTGCTGCTTTCTGCATGCGTCTTCCCTCTTTCTGCACCTTACTTGTCTCTTTGTGCTCCTCTCTTGCCTCTTTCTGCACCTTTGTTGCATCTTTCTGCACTTCTCTTGCCTGTTTCTGCACCTCTCTTGCCTCTTTCTGTATCTCTCTTGCCTCTTTCTGTATCTCTCTTGCCTCTTTCTGCACTTCTCTTGCTTCTATTCGCACATTTCTTCCTCTTTCTGCACATCTATTGCTTCTTTCTGCACCTCTTGCCTCTTTCTGCACCTTTCATAACTTTATGCAGTTCTCTTGCTTTTTTCTCCACCCAGAAAGAGGCAAGAGAGATACAGAAAGAGGCAAGAGAGTTGCAGAAACAGGCAAGAGAAGTGCAGAAAGAAGCAAGAGAGGTGCAGAAAGAGGAAAGAGAAGTGCAGAAAGAAACAAGATAGGTACAGAAAGAGGAAGATATGTGCAGACATAGGAAGAAAGGTACAGAAAGAGGCAAGAGGGGGGCAGAAAGAAGCAAGAGAAGTGCAGAGAAAAACAACAGAGTTGCAGAAAGAGGCAATAAAAGTGATGGAAGAGGTAAATGAGGTACAGAAAGAGGCAAGCTATGTGAAGAAAGGGGAAGGGGGTGCAGAAAGAAGCAAGAGGGGTGCAGAAATAGACAAGAAAGGTACAGAAAGAGGCAAGTGAAGTACAGAAAGTAGCAAGAGTACAGCAGAAAGAGGAAGAGAGGTGCCGAAAGAGGAAGAAAGGTGCATAAAGAGTCAAGAGAGAAGTAGAAAGAGATAAGAGAAGTGCAGAAAGAGGCGAGAAAGGTACAGAAATAGGCAAGAAAAGTGCAGAAAGAAGCTACAGTGTTGCAGAAAAAACAACAGAGGTGCAGAAAAGGGTAAGAGAGGTGCAGAAAGGGGTAAGAGAAGTGCTGAAAGATGGAAAAGGGGTGCAGAACGAGGCCAGAGGGGTGCAGAAAGACTCACGAGAGGTACAGAAAGAAGCAAGAGAAGTGCAGAAAGAAGCAACAGAGATGCAGAAAGAGGCAACAAAAGTGCAGAAAGAGGCAACAGAAGTGCAGAAAGAGTCAACAGAGGTACACAAAGAGAAAAGGAAGGTACAGAAAGAGTGAAGACGAGTGCAGAAAGCAGCAAAAGGAAAGCAGAAAGAATCAAGAGCGGTGCAGAAAGAAGAAAGAGACGAGCATAAAGAGAAAAGAGTCGTGCATAAAGAGGCAAGAGTGGTACAAAAAGAGGCAGGAGTGGTGCAGAAAGAGGGAAGAAGGTTGCAGAAAGAGGCAAGAGGGGTGCAGAAAGAAGCAAGAGAAGTGCAGAAAGAAGCAACAGCGTTGCAGAAGGAGACAAGAGTAGTGCAGAAAGAGGCAAGAGATGTTCCGAAAGAGGCAAGAGAGGTGCACAAAGAGGGAAGAGGGGTACAGAATGAGGCAAGAGGGATGCAGAAAGAAGCAAGACAGGTACAGAAAAAAGAAAGTGAAGTGCAGAAAGAAGCAAGAGAGGTTCACAAAGAGGCAACAGAAGAGCAAAAAGAGGCAAGAGAGGTGTACAAAGAGACAAGAAAGGTACAGAAAGAGGGAAGACGATTGCAAAGAGCAGCAGAGGGATGCAGAAAGAAGCAATAGAAGTGCAGAAAGAAGAAAGAAAAGTGTAGAAAGAGAAGAGAGGTGCAGAAAGAGTCAAGAGAGGTACAAAAAGAAACAGGAGAGGTGGAGAAAGATGGAATAAGGGTGCAGAAAGAGACAAAAGGGGTGCAGAAAGAAGCAACAGAGGTACAGAAAGAAGCAATAGATGTGCAGAAAGAACCAACAGAGGTGCAGAAAGAGGCAAGAGTGGTACAGAAAAAGGGAAAAGAAGTACAGAAAGAAACAAGAGAGGTGCATAAAGAACCAAGAAAACTGCAGAAGGAGGAAGAAAGGTACAAAAAGAAGCAACAGAGGTGCAGAATGAAGCAAACGATATGCAGAAAGAACCAACAGAGGTGCAGAAAGAGGCAAGAGAGGTGCAGACATAAGAAATAGATGTGTAGAAAGAGGAGGAAAGGTGCGGAAAGAGGCAAGAGAGGTGCAGACATAAGAAATAGATGTGTAGAAAGAGGAGGAAAGGTGTGGAAAAAAGCAAGAGAAGTGTGAACAGAGGCAAGAGAGGTATAGAAAGAGGCAAGAGACGTACAGAAAGAGGGAAGAGAAGTACAGAAAAAAGCAAGAGAGGTACAGAAAGAGACAAGAGAGAGGTGCTGAAAGAGGAAGGCAGGTGCAGAAAGAGGAACAAAGGTGCAGGAAGAAGCAAAAGAGTTGCAGAAAGAGGCAAGAAAAGTGATGAAAGAGGCAGGAGAGGTACAGAATGAGGCAATAGATTTGCAGAAAGGGGGAAGAGGGGTTCATAAAGAGGCAAGAGGGGTGCAGAAAGAACAAACAGAGCTGCAGAAAGAAGCAAGAGAAGTGCAGAGAGAAGCAACAGAGCTGCAGAAAGAGGCAAGAGTGGTGCAGAAAGAGGCAAGAGAGCTGCAGAAAGAGGGAAGAGAAGTACAGAAAGAAGCAACGGAAGTACAGAAAGAGGCAAGTGAGGAGCAGAAAGTTTCAAGCGAGGTAAGGAAAGGGAAAGAGGGAAGAGAAATGCAGAAAGAGACAAGACAACTGCAGAAAGAGGCAAGAGGGGTGCAGAAAGAAGAAAGAGGGTGCAGAAAGAGGCAAGAGAAGAGCAGAAAGAAGCAAAAGATGTGCAAAAAGAGGCACAAGAGGTGCAGATGAAAGAAGCAAGAGAGGTGCAGAAAGAAACAAGAGAGGTGCAGAAAGTCACCTCTCTTGCCCATTTCTGCACTTCTGTTGCCTATTTCTGCACTTCTCTTGCCTATTTCTGTACCTCACTTGCTTCTTGCTGCACTTCACTTGCCTCTTTCTGCACTTCTCTGGCTTCTTTCTGTACTTCTCTTCCCTCATTGTGCACCTCTCCTGCTTCTTTCTGCTCCTGTATTCCTCTTTCTGTACCCTTCTTCCTCTTTCTGCACCCCTCTTCCCTCTTTCTGCACTTCCTTTGCCTCTTTCTGCATCCATCCATTGCCTGTTTCTGCACCTCTGTTGGTTCTTTATGTACTTCTCTTGATTCTTTCTACACCTCTCTTGCTTCTTTCTGCTTCCCTCTTGCTGCTTTCTGCATGCGTCTTCCCTCTTTCTGCACCTTACTTGTCTCTTTGTGCTCCTCTCTTGCCTCTTTCTGCACCTTTGTTGCATCTTTCTGCACTTCTCTTGCCTGTTTCTGCACCTCTCTTGCCTCTTTCTGTATCTCTCTTGCCTCTTTCTGTATCTCTCTTGCCTCTTTCTGCACTTCTCTTGCTTCTATTCGCACATTTCTTCCTCTTTCTGCACATCTATTGCTTCTTTCTGCACCTCTTGCCTCTTTCTGCACCTTTCATAACTTTATGCAGTTCTCTTGCTTTTTTCTCCACCCAGAAAGAGGCAAGAGAGATACAGAAAGAGGCAAGAGAGTTGCAGAAACAGGCAAGAGAAGTGCAGAAAGAAGCAAGAGAGGTGCAGAAAGAGGAAAGAGAAGTGCAGAAAGAAACAAGATAGGTACAGAAAGAGGAAGATATGTGCAGACATAGGAAGAAAGGTACAGAAAGAGGCAAGAGGGGGGCAGAAAGAAGCAAGAGAAGTGCAGAGAAAAACAACAGAGTTGCAGAAAGAGGCAATAAAAGTGATGGAAGAGGTAAATGAGGTACAGAAAGAGGCAAGCTATGTGAAGAAAGGGGAAGGGGGTGCAGAAAGAAGCAAGAGGGGTGCAGAAATAGACAAGAAAGGTACAGAAAGAGGCAAGTGAAGTACAGAAAGTAGCAAGAGTACAGCAGAAAGAGGAAGAGAGGTGCCGAAAGAGGAAGAAAGGTGCATAAAGAGTCAAGAGAGAAGTAGAAAGAGATAAGAGAAGTGCAGAAAGAGGCGAGAAAGGTACAGAAATAGGCAAGAAAAGTGCAGAAAGAAGCTACAGTGTTGCAGAAAAAACAACAGAGGTGCAGAAAAGGGTAAGAGAGGTGCAGAAAGGGGTAAGAGAAGTGCTGAAAGATGGAAAAGGGGTGCAGAACGAGGCCAGAGGGGTGCAGAAAGACTCACGAGAGGTACAGAAAGAAGCAAGAGAAGTGCAGAAAGAAGCAACAGAGATGCAGAAAGAGGCAACAAAAGTGCAGAAAGAGGCAACAGAAGTGCAGAAAGAGTCAACAGAGGTACACAAAGAGAAAAGGAAGGTACAGAAAGAGTGAAGACGAGTGCAGAAAGCAGCAAAAGGAAAGCAGAAAGAATCAAGAGCGGTGCAGAAAGAAGAAAGAGACGAGCATAAAGAGAAAAGAGTCGTGCATAAAGAGGCAAGAGTGGTACAAAAAGAGGCAGGAGTGGTGCAGAAAGAGGGAAGAAGGTTGCAGAAAGAGGCAAGAGGGGTGCAGAAAGAAGCAAGAGAAGTGCAGAAAGAAGCAACAGCGTTGCAGAAGGAGACAAGAGTAGTGCAGAAAGAGGCAAGAGATGTTCCGAAAGAGGCAAGAGAGGTGCACAAAGAGGGAAGAGGGGTACAGAATGAGGCAAGAGGGATGCAGAAAGAAGCAAGACAGGTACAGAAAAAAGAAAGTGAAGTGCAGAAAGAAGCAAGAGAGGTTCACAAAGAGGCAACAGAAGTGCAGAAAGAGGCAAGAGAGGTGCAAAAGAGACAAGAAAGTTGCAGAAAGAAGGAACATGAGCGCATAGGGCAGTAAGAGGGTTGCAGAAAGAAGCAAGAGAGGTGCAAAAAGTAGAAAGAGAGGGCAGAAAGAGACAAGAGAGGTGCAGAAAGAGGCAAGAGAGGTACAAATGGAGGCAGGAGAGGTGCAGAAAGAGGAAAGCATGGTGCAGAAAGATGCAAGAGGGGTGCAGAAAGAAGCAACAAAAGTGCAGAAAGAAACAAGAAATGTGCAGAAAGAACAAACATAGGTGAAGAAAGAGGCAAGAGGGGTGCAGAAAAAGGCAAGAAAGGTGCAGGAAGAGGGTTATAGAATGAGGCAAGAGGGGTGCAGAAAGAAGCAAGAGAGGTAGAGAAAGAAGCAAAAGAAGTACAGAAAGAACCAATAGAGGTGCAGAAACAGGCAAAAGGGGTGCAGAAAAAGGCAAGAGAAGTGCAGAAAGAGGAAGAAAGGTGCAGAAAGAGGCAAGAGAAGTGCAGAGAGAAGCAAGAGAGTTGCAGAAAGAGACATGAGAAGTGCATAAAGAGGCAAGAGAGGTACAAAAAGAGGCAAGAGAGGTGCAAAAAGAGGGAAGAGGGGTACAGAATGAGGCAAGAAGGGTGCAGAAAGAAACAAGAGGCACAGAAAGAAGCAAGAGAAGTGCAGAAGAGCAAAAAGAGGCAAGAGAGGTGTACAAAGAGACAAGAAAGGTACAGAAAGAGGGAAGACGATTGCAAAGAGCAGCAGAGGGATGCAGAAAGAAGCAATAGAAGTGCAGAAAGAAGAAAGAAAAGTGTAGAAAGAGAAGAGAGGTGCAGAAAGAGTCAAGAGAGGTACAAAAAGAAACAGGAGAGGTGGAGAAAGATGGAATAAGGGTGCAGAAAGAGACAAAAGGGGTGCAGAAAGAAGCAACAGAGGTACAGAAAGAAGCAATAGATGTGCAGAAAGAACCAACAGAGGTGCAGAAAGAGGCAAGAGTGGTACAGAAAAAGGGAAAAGAAGTACAGAAAGAAACAAGAGAGGTGCATAAAGAACCAAGAAAACTGCAGAAGGAGGAAGAAAGGTACAAAAAGAAGCAACAGAGGTGCAGAATGAAGCAAACGATATGCAGAAAGAACCAACAGAGGTGCAGAAAGAGGCAAGAGAGGTGCAGACATAAGAAATAGATGTGTAGAAAGAGGAGGAAAGGTGCGGAAAGAAGCAAGAGAGGTGCAGACATAAGAAATAGATGTGTAGAAAGAGGAGGAAAGGTGTGGAAAAAAGCAAGAGAAGTGCGAACAGAGGCAAGAGAGGTATAGAAAGAGGCAAGAGACGTACAGAAAGAGGGAAGAGAAGTACAGAAAAAAGCAAGAGAGGTACAGAAAGAGACAAGAGAGAGGTGCTGAAAGAGGAAGGCAGGTGCAGAAAGAGGAAAAAAGGTGCAGGAAGAAGCAAAAGAGTTGCAGAAAGAGGCAAGAAAAGTGATGAAAGAGGCAGGAGAGGTACAGAATGAGGCAATAGATTTGCAGAAAGGGGGAAGAGGGGTTCATAAAGAGGCAAGAGGGGTGCAGAAAGAACAAACAGAGCTGCAGAAAGAAGCAAGAGAAGTGCAGAGAGAAGCAACAGAGCTGCAGAAAGAGGCAAGAGTGGTGCAGAAAGAGGCAAGAGAGCTGCAGAAAGAGGGAAGAGAAGTACAGAAAGAAGCAACGGAAGTACAGAAAGAGGCAAGTGAGGAGCAGAAAGTTTCAAGCGAGGTAAGGAAAGAGGGAAGAGAAATGCAGAAAGAGACAAGACAACTGCAGAAAGAGGCAAGAGGGGTGCAGAAAGAAGAAAGAGGGTGCAGAAAGAGGCAAGAGAAGAGCAGAAAGAAGCAAAAGATGTGCAAAAAGAGGCACAAGAGGTGCAGATGAAAGAAGCAAGAGAGGTGCAGAAAGAAACAAGAGAGGTGCAGAAAGTCACCTCTCTTGCCCATTTCTGCACTTCTGTTGCCTATTTCTGCACTTCTCTTGCCTATTTCTGTACCTCACTTGCTTCTTGCTGCACTTCACTTGCCTCTTTCTGCACTTCTCTGGCTTCTTTCTGTACTTCTCTTCCCTCATTGTGCACCTCTCCTGCTTCTTTCTGCTCCTGTATTCCTCTTTCTGTATCCTTCTTCCTCTTTCTGCACCCCTCTTCCCTCTTTCTGCACTTCCTTTGCCTCTTTCTGCATCCATCCATTGCCTGTTTCTGCACCTCTGTTGGTTCTTTATGTACTTCTCTTGATTCTTTCTACACCTCTCTTGCTTCTTTCTGCTTCCCTCTTGCTGCTTTCTGCATGCGTCTTCCCTCTTTCTGCACCTTTCTTGTCTCTTTGTGCTCCTCTCTTGCCTCTTTCTGCACCTTTGTTGCATCTTTCTGCACTTCTCTTGCCTGTTTCTGCACCTCTCTTGCCTCTTTCTGTATCTCTCTTGCCTCTTTCTGTATCTCTCTTGCCTCTTTCTGCACCTCTCTTGCTTCTATTCGCACATTTCTTCCTCTTTCTGCACATCTATTGCTTCTTTCTGCACCTCTTGCCTCTTTCTGCACCTTTCATAACTTTATGCAGTTCTCTTGCTTCTTTATCCACTTCTCTTTCCTCCTTCTGCACCTCTCTTGCTTCTTTCTGTACTTTTCTTCCTTCTTTCTACACCCCTGCTGCCTATTTCTGCACCTCAGTTGATTCTTTCTACACATCGCTTGCTCCTTTCTGCACCTCTGTTGCTTCTTACTACACCTCTCTTGCCTCTTTCTGCACCCTTCTTCCATCTTTCTGCACCTCTCCTGCCTTGTTTTGTACCTCTTTTGCCTTCCTCTGTACCTCTCTTGTCTTTTTTTGCACTTCTCTTTCTTCTTTCTGTACCTCTCTTGCTTCTCTCTGCATCCCTCTTGCTGCTTTCTGCACTTGTCTTCCCTCTTTCTGCACCTTTCTTGTCTCTTTGTCCACCTCTCTTGCCTCTTTCTGTACTTCTGTTGCCTCTTTCAGCACCTCTGTTGCTTCTTTCTGCACTTCTCTTGTTTCTTTCAGTGCCTATCTTGCTTTTTTCTGCACCACTCTTGCTTCATGATGTACTCCTTTTCCCTCTTTCTGCACCTCTCTTGCCTCTTTCTGCACATCCTTTCTACTTTCTGCACCTCTCTTAATTCTTTCTTCTGCAACTCTCTTTCCTCTTCTGCACATCTGTTCCTTCTTTCTGCTCTTCTTTTGCCTCTTTCTCCACTGTTAGAAAAGGTAGACGGACCGGGAGGGTCGGCCGGGGTCAGGAGGAGAGGTCTCCGGGGAGAGCCGTCTCCAGCGATCGTACAGATAAGTAACTTCCCCCCCACAGACAGATGCCACACAAGGATAAGGTTCAGTGTTCTTTATAAGCACTTATTTAAGGTACTGTGGAATGATACAAGGAGGTCTGGACTCAGGGGTCCCCTCGATTATAGTCTCGCCAGGTAGGGAAGGGGGTAGCGGGACAGTCTATTTACCAATCAGGTAGTTCGGATGAGATGATGATGAGCTCACAATCCTCGAGCTTGGGGGTACGGGCCGCGGCAGCGCCAGCAGGTCCCGGTGTGGATGGTCGATACAACGGGCCGCGGCAGCGCCAGCAGGTCCCCGGAAGATATACGGTCCGCGGCAGCGCCAGCCGGTCCCGGTGAGGATGGTCGTTACAACGGGCCGCGGCAGCGCCAGCAGGTCCCCGGAAGATATACGGTCCGCGGCAGCGCCAGCAGGTCCCGGTGAGGATGGTCGTTACAACGGGCCGCGGCAGCGCCAGCAGGTCCCAGGAAGATGAATGTTGCAGAAGGCCGCGGCAGCGCCAGCAGGCAGGACGATGGTTCACAAGAGCGGGCTATGGCAGCGCCAGTAGACCGTCAAGGTTGAGTTCACTCGGTGTCTCTCGACTCCAGGATACAACTGCCTTCCTGCTCCGGAGCTGCCTCAGTTATAGGGCTGGTGCCCTTTGATGTCCGGACCCTCGCACTTGGAGGTCGGAGGGTCTGGGATGAAAGTGTCCAGACACCCAGCAGGGGGTGGAGCCAGTGCCTGGGGGAGCTGGGGGCGATCGGCACCTGGCGGGGGAGCCCTTGACACTTCGTTCTCCCATTGACCTGCCAAGTGGTCCGCTCACCTCCTGGGTGGATGGTGGTGCCGGGATGTCGGGGCCGGCCAGGCCCGGGGTTAGGGTCGAGGGGAGGCCAGGCGGCCGCGTGGTGCAGGGCCCAAGATGGCGGCTTGACCCGGCCGGGGAAGCCGGTGGGGCTGGACCCCGTGATGAGTAAGGGTCCGAGGGCAAAGGGTCCGTCGGGAGACGGAGTACAGGTGCTTGTCGCGGGGTTATGCCAGGTGGGCCGGAGTCCGGGCCCTGTCGAGCGGGGAGGGAGCAAGTCGTCTGTGAGGCCTGTCCAACATGCGTCCCCCCCAGCTGAAGGCGGGGAGAGTCACCCATCTCCTTGGGGACTCTCTTCGTCGAGGCGGAAAAAGCGGGACAGGCCATCCGCGTTGGCGTGGTCTTGGCCTGGTCGGTGCTCCACGGTGAAGTCCATTCCCTGCAGGGAAATGGACCAGCGCAAGAGTTTTGGGTTCTACCCCCGCATCTGCATCAGCCATTGCAGGGGTCGATGGTCGGTTTGTACCCGGAAGTGGGCACCGAAGAGATATGGTCGGAGCTTTTTGAGGGCCCACACTACTGCAAATGCCTCCCTCTCGATGGTGCTCCAACGCTGTTCTCGGGCCAGGAGACGTCGACTGATGAAGGCCACCGGCTGGTCATGACCTTCGGGGTTCAACTGAGAGAGGACGGCTCCGATGCCGTGGGCGGAGGCGTCGGTCTGCACCACAAATTCCCGACTGTTATCGGGGGCCTGGAGCACCGGGGCGGTGCACAGGGCGGCCTTCAGCTCCTCGAAGGCCGCTTGACAATCAGGAGTCCAGCTGACCCGCTTCGGTTGATTCTTGGATGTGAGACCCGTGAGGGGCCCCACGATGCTGCCGTAGTCCTTCACGAACCGCCGGTAGTAGCCGGTGAGCCCCAAGAAGGCTCGGACCTCGGTCTGGGTGACGGGGGGCTGCCAGGACTGGATGGCAGCAATCTTAAGTTGTAGTGGGGCCACCAGCCCACTCCCCACTTGGTGCCCAAGGTAGGTCACAGACCCTTGGCCAATCTGGCACTTGCCGGCCTTAATGGTGAGGCCGGCCCGCTGGAGGGCTCGTAGGACCTCTTGGAGGTGACGGAGGTGGTCGGACCAGTGGCGGCTGTATACAGCGATATCGTCCAGGTAGGCAGCGCTGAATTCTTCAAGCCCCGCCAAGACCTGGTTCACAAGGCGTTGGAATGTGGCGGGGGCATTCTTCATGCCAAAGGGCATGACCTTAAATTGATAGTGGCCATCGGGGGTAGAGAAGGCTGACCGTTCCTGAGCCCTGGGTGTGAGGCCGATCTGCCAGTAGCCCGCCGTTAGGTCGAAGATACTAAGGTAGCGGGCGGCCCCCAGCCGGTCGATCAGCTCGTCTGCCCGGGGGATGGGATGAGCGTCGGCCCGGGTGACAGCGTTCAAGCCCCGGTAGTCGACGCAGAATCTCAATTCAGGTGCGGTGCCGGGGGCAGCGGCTTTGGGAACCAGTACAACCGGACTGGCCCAGGGACTGTCCGAGGGCTCGATGACCCCGATCGTGAGCATCTTGGCCACTTCCTCTTGTATGCAGGCCCGTACCCGATCTGGTACGCGGTAGGCCCGGTGCCGGACAGGGGGACTGTCCCCGGTGTCTACGTCGTGCAAACACCAGGGGGTGACCCCGGGGGTGAGGGAGAACAGGGCAGCGAACTGCAGCAGGAGGTCCCGGCAGTCCTGGCGTTGCTCCGAAGTGAGGGCGTCAGAGAGCCGGACCCCGTCCACGGAGCCGTCCTTCTCCTGAGTCTTCAGGAGATCCGGGAGGGGCTCGGAGTCTTCTTCTGTGCCACTGTCTGTAGCCATCAAGAGGCTCAGTTCGGAGCGCACAAAGTGTGGTTTGAGCCGGTTGGTGTGGAGGACCCGAAGGGGGTTCCGGGAGGACCCCATGTCGATGAGGTAAGTGACGGGGCTTTTGCGCTTGACCACTTTGAAGGGCCCCGTCCACTTATCTTGCAGGGCACATGGTTCGGTGGGGGACATCACCCATACTTGCTGCCCAGGCTCGAATTCAACGGAGGAGGCATTGTGATCATACCACCTCTTCATGTCCTCCTGGCTGGCCTCGAGGTTCGCCTTGGCCATTTCCCTGAAGCGCCGGGTCTGGTTTCGTAAGGCCAGGATGTATTTGAAGACGTCTGGAGGGGTCGTTAGGGGGGCCATCTCCCAACCTTCCTTGACTAGGCTGAGGGGCCCCCGCACAGGGTGCCCGTATAGGAGTTCGAAGGGGCTAAAACCGAGGGACTTCTGGGGAACTTCCCGGTAGGCGAAGAGGAGGCACGGGAGCAGTACATCCCACTGGCGACGGAGAGGCTCTTCCAATCCCCCAATCATCCCTTTGAGAGTGCGGTTAAAACGCTCCACTAGTCCGTTCCCTTGGGGGTGATAGGGGGTCGTGAATCTGTAGGTGACCCCGCATTGTTGCCAGAGGGACTTCATGTATTTGGATATGAAATTCGTACCCCGGTCGCTGACGACTTCTCGGGGGAAGCCTACCCGGGAGAAGATCCCCATCAGGGCCCGGCCAACCACCGGAGCGGTCACTGTCCGTAGGGGCACCGCCTCGGGGTAGCGGGTGGCATGGTCCACTAGTACCAAGATGAACCTGTGTCCTTGTGCCGTGCGGGGGTCCAGAGGTCCCACAATGTCTATCCCCACCCTCTCGAACGGGGTGGTGACCACCGGGAAGGGTTGTAGAGGGGCCTTCAGCTTCCGGCCACTCTTCCCGCTGGCTTGGCATGTGGGGCAAGATCGGCAGTGGTTCAGGACGTCATTCCTCATTTTCGGCCAAAAAAAATGGGTCACCAGGCGACTGTACGTTTTGTCCTGGCCCAGGTGTCCAGCCAGGGGGACATCGTGGGCCAGGTTGAGCAGAAAGTCTCGGAAGCGGAGCGGTACCACCAGAACTCGACCGGCCCCCAGCTCGGCGATTCTTTGCTCGCTGTAGAGCAGGTCGTTATCCCAGTAGACCCAGTGGGTTCCGGTGGTGTCCCCGGCGTTTTGGGTGCTGGCTTGGTGGCGGAGTCCCTCGAGGGAGGGACAGGTCTTTTGTTCCTGGCGGAACTGTTCTTGGGTGGGCCCCCCTTCTTGCCGCCACTGAGCCAGATCCGGAAGGTCCTGGTGTGGCGCGTCTTCTTCGGTAGTCGGGTCCGGTAGGTCGGACTCGCCGTCGTCCCCTACAGGGGCCACCGGGGGCGGAGGTGCTGGCCATTCGGTTTCTTCTGATCGGGGGGCGGCACGGGCGGCCATGGATCGGGTGGTTATGCAGGCCCAGTCCGGGAGGCCCAGCATCCCCAAGTGCTCTCTTCTCTCGACGGTGGCCCACGGGGAACTCTCGAGGTCATTCCCCAGGAGGCAGTCCACGGGGGCATCGTCCCGGACCGTCACCTTCAGTAGGCCGGAGACCCCTCCCCATTCAAACGGGACGCAGGCCATCTTACACATGCTCTCAGAGTTGTCCGCCGAGCGGACGGGGCAGAGAATGTTCGGTAGGATCTGCTCGGGCTTCACCAGGTGACAGCGGACGGCCGTCACGCTGGCGCCGGTGTCACGCAAGGCCTCGGCTCTCTGTCCATTAATGGTCACCCACTGACCGTATTTTCTGGTGTTGGCGGGTAGGGGGGCCCGCGGAACCATGTCTCTTCCCCCTAAGCATGCCAGGACCATGGCGGCCGGTTCCCACCCTTGTTGGGCCGGCTCATACTCTTCGGGTCCCTCCGATGATTGCTCTTCCCCTAGGGCAGCGGCAGCTACCTGGCGGGGCTTGGGTGTTTGGTTTAGCGGGCAGTTCGGATCATTGGCGTAGTGGCCTAGTCGCTGGCACCGGTGGCACGTGACGTTGGCTCGGTACCCAGGCCGCAACGGGGGGTTGCCCCGGCCGGCCGGAGCCGGGGTGCTGGCCACGGGTGTTGCGGGCAAGGCGTCTCTCCCTCGCCCCTGGCCCCCTCCTCCTCCCCGAGGACGGTGCTGGCCTTGGTTGTTTCTGTTCTGTTCGTGTGGCCCCCTCCGGCCCACTCGGGTGCTTTCCCATCGGTCAGCTTCTGCGGCGAGCTGCCGGGGGTCAGTCAGCTTACTGTCGAGTAGGTGCTGCCTGAGCTCGACGAAACAGTTGTTTGACAGGTGCTCCCATACCATAAGGTTGAAGAGTTGTTCGTAGGTGGTGACCTGACTTCCCTTGATCCAACCCTCGAAGGCCCGGCTGAAATAGTTCACGTACTCTACCCAAGTTGTACCTGGGATCCGGGTGCAATCTCTGAACCTCTGGCGGTACATCTCGGGCGTGAGGCCGTAGCGGGTGAGGAGGGCAGCCTTCATGTGGTCGTAGGACGACATTTGGTGATCGGGGAGCTGTAGCAGGGCATCGCGACCCTCGTTGATAAATCTCCCCCAAAGTCCGGCTCCCCAATCACTCCGGTCGATCCGGTGGGAGGTCATTGCGATCTCATAGGCTTTAAACCACTGTTGTATGTCGTCTTCTCGGACATACTCGCGGACCACATCCTTGGGGATGTGAACTTTTTTCTCAATTGGCCCCGGGGTGTGTGGTCGCTCAGGCACCCCCAGTTCCTTATTCTGTTTGCGCAGTTCTATTTCCGCCAGTTGGCGCTCGTGCTCGAGCGTTATTTTTTTCTCTTCCAGCTCTCTCTGTCTCTGCTTTTCCTCTCGTTCCTCTCGAAGCCGCATATGCTCGAGGTTGAGTTTCTGTTCAGCTAACTTGAGTTCCCCATCCATCTTGAGTCGTGCCATCTCTAATTCGTGTAATCTGACTCTGTCTCTTTCTCGTATCTCCTCCTGCGAGAGGCCCGTTCCCCGCTCCTCGGGAGCCGTGGCGTTCCCCTCTGGTGTGATGCTGTTTTGGTCTGGTGTGACGCTGTTTTGGTCGGAGGGTCCTGCGACCCCAGTTTCTGTCCATGACTCAAGAGCGCGCTTTAGATCATCCTTGGTACTCAGGCCGGTGGTAGCAATGCCAAGTTCTATGCAAAATTGTCTCAGTTCGCGGTGGTTGTATTCTTCTAATTTCTCCATTTGGAACTTCTCGGTGGAGCTGCTATCTTTGCTCGACATCGTGCTTTGTCGTGGGGTGAGCTACTCTCTGTACGATTACGCGTTGATTCGGATCGCGCCGCTGGCCACCAATGTTAGAAAAGGTAGACGGACCGGGAGGGTCGGCCGGGGTCAGGAGGAGAGGTCTCCGGGGAGAGCCGTCTCCAGCGATCGTACAGATAAGTAACTTCCCCCCCACAGACAGATGCCACACAAGGATAAGGTTCAGTGTTCTTTATAAGCACTTATTTAAGGTACTGTGGAATGATACAAGGAGGTCTGGACTCAGGGGTCCCCTCGATTATAGTCTCGCCAGGTAGGGAAGGGGGTAGCGGGACAGTCTATTTACCAATCAGGTAGTTCGGATGAGATGATGATGAGCTCACAATCCTCGAGCTTGGGGGTACGGGCCGCGGCAGCGCCAGCAGGTCCCGGTGTGGATGGTCGATACAACGGGCCGCGGCAGCGCCAGCAGGTCCCCGGAAGATATACGGTCCGCGGCAGCGCCAGCCGGTCCCGGTGAGGATGGTCGTTACAACGGGCCGCGGCAGCGCCAGCAGGTCCCCGGAAGATATACGGTCCGCGGCAGCGCCAGCAGGTCCCGGTGAGGATGGTCGTTACAACGGGCCGCGGCAGCGCCAGCAGGTCTCAGGAAGATGAATGTTGCAGAAGGCCGCGGCAGCGCCAGCAGGCAGGACGATGGTTCACAAGAGCGGGCTATGGCAGCGCCAGTAGACCGTCAAGGTTGAGTTCACTCGGTGTCTCTCGACTCCAGGATACAACTGCCTTCCTGCTCCGGAGCTGCCTCAGTTATAGGGCTGGTGCCCTTTGATGTCCGGACCCTCGCACTTGGAGGTCGGAGGGTCCGGGATGAAAGTGTCCAGACACCCAGCAGGGGGTGGAGCCAGTGCCTGGGGGAGCTGGGGGCGATCGGCACCTGGCGGGGGAGCCCTTGACACTTCGTTCTCCCATTGACCTGCCAAGTGGTCCGCTCACCTCCTGGGTGGATGGTGGTGCCGGGATGTCGGGGCCGGCCAGGCCCGGGGTTAGGGTCGAGGGGAGGCCAGGCGACCGCGTGGTGCAGGGCCCAAGATGGCGGCTTGACCCGGCCGGGGAAGCCGGTGGGGCTGGACCCCGTGATGAGTAAGGGTCCGAGGGCAAAGGGTCCGTCGGGAGACGGAGTACAGGTGCTTGTCGCGGGGTTATGCCAGGTGGGCCGGAGTCCGGGCCCTGTCGAGCGGGGAGGGAGCAAGTCGTCTGTGAGGCCTGTCCAACATCCACGCTCTTTCGTCACCTCTCTTGCCTCTTTCTGCACTTCTCTTGCCTCTTTCTGCACTTCTCTTGCCTATTTTTGTACCTAGCGTACTTCTGTTTTTCACCTCACTTGCCTCTTTCTGCACTTCTCTGGCTTCTTTCTGTACTTCTCTTGCCTCTTTTTGCACCTCTTCTGCTTCTTTCTGCACCTGTATTCATCTTTCTGTACCCTTCTTCCTCTTTCTGCACCCCCTTCACTCTTTCTGCACTTTCCTTGCCTCTTTCTGCACCCCTCCCTTGCCTGTTTCTGCACCTTTCTTGTCTCTTTGTGCACCTCTCTTTTCTCTTTCTGCAACACTGTTGCTTCTTGCTGCACCTGTCTTCCTCTTTCTGTACTTCTCTTGCCCCTTTCTGCACATCCTTTCTACTTTTTGCACCTCTCTTGCTTCTTTCTTCTGCAACTCTCTTTCCTCTTGTGCACATCTGTTCCTTCTTTCTGCTCATCTTTTGCTTCTTTCTCCACCAACTTTCTTCACCCCTCTTGCCTCTTTCTGCACTTCTCTTGCCTATTTCTGTACCTAGCGTGCTTCTTTCTTCACCTCACTTGCCTCTTTCTGCACTTCTCTGGCTTCTTTCTGTACTTCTCTTGACTCTTTTTACACCTCTCCTGCTTCTTTCTGCACCTGTATTCATCTTTCTGTACCCTTCTTCCTCTTTCTGCACCCCTTTACTCTTTCTGCACTTCCCTTGCCTCTTTCTGTACCCCTCCCTTGCTTGTTTATGCACCTTTCTTGTCTCTTTGTGCACCTCACTTGCCTCTTTTTACACCTCTGTTGCTTCTTTCTGCACTTCTCTTGATTCTTTCTGTACCTATATTGCTTCCTTCTACACCTCTCTTGCCTCGTTGTGTACCCCTCTTCCCTCTTTCTGCACCTCTCTTGCCTCTTTCTACACATTTCTTGCCTCTTTCTGCACTGCTTGCTTCTTTCTGCATCCCTTTTGCCTCTTTCTGAACCGTGATTTCCTCTTCCTACACCTCTCTTGCCTCTTTTTGTACCTTTCTACACTTCTCCTGTCTCTTTCTGCACCTCTCCCCTGACTATTTCTGCACTTTTCTACCCATATCCTACACCCCTCTTGCCTCTTTCTGCACCTCTGTTGGTTGTTTCTGCACATCTCTTGCTTCTTTCTGTACCTCTGTTCCTTTTCTGCACACCTCTTGCCTCTTTCTATACCCTTCTTCCCTCTTGCTTCATCTCTCCTGACTCTTTTTGTACCTCTCATGCCTCTTTCTGAACATCTTTTGTCTCTTTCTGCTTTACTCTTTTTTCTTTTTGCACCTCTCTTGCTTCTTTCTTCATCCCTCTTGCTGCTTTCTGCACTCGTCTTCCCTCTTTCTGTACCCTGCTTGTCTCTTTGTGCATATCTGTTGCTTCTTTCTGCACTTCTATGGTTTATTTTTGTACCTCTCTTGCTTCTTTCTCCACTTCTCTTGCTTCTTTCTGTACCTTTCTTGCTTGTTTCTGTACCCCTTTGGCCTCATTCTGAATCCCTCTTCCCTCTTTCTGCACCTCTCTTGCCTCTTTCTGCACCTCTCCTGCCTCTTTCTGCACTTCTCTTGTCTCATTCTACAACTCTGTTGCTTCTTTCTGCACTTCTCTTGCCTCTTCCTGCACCTTGCTTCCACTTACTACACTTCTCTTGCCTTTTCTGCACATCTTTTCCACTTTCTGCACCTCTATTGCTTCTTTCTGCACCTTTCTTGCTTCTTTCTCCTGCAACTATCTTGCCTCTTTCTGCACACCTGTTCCTTCTTTCTTCTCTTCTCTTGCCTCTTTCTTCACCCTCTTTCTGCTTTCTGCACCTCTCTTGCATCTTTCTGCACTTCTCTTGCCTCTTTCTGCACTTCTCTTGACTATTTATGTACCTAGCGTGCTTCTTTCTTCACCTCTCTTGCCTCTTTCTGCACTTCTCTTTCCTCTTTCTGCACATGCTTTCTACAGCTCTCATGCTTCTTTCTTCTGAAATTCTCTTTCCTCTTCTGCACATCTTCTTCTGCACATCTGTTCCTTCTTTCTGCTCTTCTCTTGCCTCTTTCTCCACCCTGTTTTTTCACCTCTCTTGCCTCCCTCTGCACTTCTGTTGCCTATTTCTGCACTTCTCTTGCCTATTTCTGTACCTCACTTGCTTCTTGCTACACTTCACTTGCCTCTTTCTGCACTTCTCTGGCTTCTTTCTGTACTTCTCTTCCCTCATTTTGCACCTCTCCTGCTTCTTTCTGCACCCGTATTCCTCTTCCTGTACCCTTCTTCCTCTTTCTGCACCCCTCTTCGCTCTTTCTGTACTTCCTTTGCCTCTTTCTGCACCCATCCCTTGCCTGTTTCTGCACCTCTGTTGGTTCTTTCTGTACTTCTCTTGATTCTTTCTACACCTCGCTTGCTTCTTTCTGCATCCCTCTTGCTGCTTTCTGCATGTGTCTTCCCTCTTTCTTCACCTTTCTTGTCTCTTTGTGCTCCTCTCTTGCCTCTTTCTGCACCTTTGTTGCTTCTTTCTGCACTTCTCTTGCCTGTTTCTGCACCTCTCTTGCCTCTTTCTGTATCGCTCTTGCCTCTTTCTGTATCTCTCTTGCCTCTTTCTGCACTTCTCTTGCTTCTATTCGCACCTTTCTTCCTCTTTCTGCACATCTATTGCTTCTTTCTGCACCTCTCTTGCCTCTTTCTGCACCTTTCATAACTTTATGCAGTTCTCTTGCTTCTTTATCCACTTCTCTTTCCTCCTTCTGCACCTCTCTTGCTTCTTTCTGTACTTTTCTTCCTTCTTTCTACAACCCTGCTGCCTATTTTAGCACCTCAGTTGGTTCTTTCTACACATCGCTTGCTCCTTTCTGCACCTTTGTTGCTTCTTCCTACACCTCTCTTGCCTCTTTCTGCACCCTTCTTCCATCTTTCTGCACCTCTCCTGCCTTGTTTTGTACCTCTTTTGCCTCTCTCTGTACCTCTCTTGTCTTTTTCTGCACTTCTCTTTCTTCTTTCTGTACCTCTCTTAGCTTCTTTCTGCATCCCTCTTGCTGCATTCTGCACTTGTCTTCCCTCTTTCTGCACCTTTGTTGTCTCTTTGTCCACCTCTCTTGCCTCTTTCTGTACTTCTGTTGCCTCTTTCAGCACCTCTGTTGCTTCTTTCTGCACTTCTCTTGTTTCTTTCGGTGTCTATCTTGCTTTTTTCTGCACCACTCTTGCTTCATTATGTACTCCTCTTCCCTCTTTCTGCACCTCTCTTGCCTCTTTCTGCACATCCTTTCTACTTTCTGCACCTCTCTTGCTTCTTTCTTCTGCAACTCTCTTTCCTCTTCTGCACATCTGTTCCTTCTTTCTGCTCATCTTTTGCTTCTTTCTCCACCAACTTTCTTCACCTCTCTTGCCTCTTTCTGCAATTCTCCTGCCTCTTTCTGCACTTCTCTTGCCTATTTCTGTACCTAGCGTGCTTCTTTCTTCACCTCACTTGCCTCTTTCTGCACTTCTCTGGCTTCTTTCTGTACTTCTCTTGCCTCTTTTTGCACCTCTTCTGCTTCTTTCTGCACCTGTATTCATCTTTCTGTACCCTTCTTCCTCTTTCTGCACCCCTTCACTCTTTCTGCACTTTCCTTGCCTCTTTCTGCACCCCTCCCTTGCCTGTTTATGCACCTTTCTTGTCTCTTTGTGCACCTCACTTGCCTCTTTTTACACCTCTGTTGCTTCTTTCTGCACTTCTCTTGATTCTTTCTGTACCTATCTTGCTTCCTTCTACACCTCTCTTGCCTCGTTATGTACCCCTCTTCCCTCTTTCTGTACCTCTCTTGCCTCTTTCTACACCTCTCTTGCCTCTTTCTGCACTGCTTGCTTCTTTCTGCATCCCCTTTGCCTCTTTCTGAACCTGTATTCCCTCTTTCTACACCTCTCTTGCCTCTTTTTGTACCTTTCTACACTTCTCCTGTCTCTTTCTGCACCTTTCCCCTTTCCATTTCTGCACTTTTCTACCCACATCCTACACCCCTCTTGCCTCTTTCTGCACCTCTGTTGGTTGTTTCTGCACATCTCTTGCTTCTTTCTGTACCTCTGTTCCTTTTCTGCACACCTCTTGCCTCTTTCTATACCCTTCTTCCCTCTTGCTGCATCTCTCCTGACTCTTTTTGTACCTCTCTTGCCTCTTTCTGAATATCTTTTGTCTCTTTCTGCTCTACTCTGTTTTCTTTTTGCACCTCTCTTGCTTCTTTCTTCATCCCTCTTGCTGCTTTCTGCACTCGTCTTCCCCCTTTCTGTACCCTGCTTGTCTCTTTGTGCATATCTGTTGCTTCTTTCTGCACTTCTTTTGCTTATTTCTGTACCTCTCTTGCTTCTTTCTCCACTTCTCTTGCTTCTTTCTGTACCTCTCTTGCTTGTTTCTGTACCCCTTTGGCCTCATTCTGTATCCCTCTTGCCTCTTTCTGCACCTCTCTTGCTTCTTTCTGCACCTCTCTTGCCTCTTTATGCACCTCTCCTGCCTCTTTCTGCACTTCTCTTGTCTCATTCTACAACTCTGTTGCTTCTTTCTGCACTTCTCTTGCCTCTTCCTGCACCTTGCTTCCACTTACTACACTTCTCTTGCCTCTTTCTGCACTTTTTTTCCACTTTCTGCACCTCTATTGCTTCTTTCTGCACCTTTCTTGCTTCTTTCTCCTGCAACTATCTTGCCTCTTTCTGCACACCTGTTCCTTCTTTCTTCTCTTCTCTTGCCTCTTTCTTCACCCTCTTTCTTCTTTCTGCGGCTGTTAGAAAAGGTAGACGGACCGGGAGGGCCGGCCGGGGTCAGGGGGAGAGGTCTCCGGGGAGAGCCGTCTCCAGCGATCGTACAGACAAGTAACTTCCCCCCCACAGACAGATATCACACACGGATAAGGTTCAGTGTTCTTTATAAGCACTTATTTAAGAGACGGTTGAATGGTACAAGGAGGTCTGGACTCAGGGGTCCCCTCGATTAGAGTCTCGCAAGGTAGGGAAGGGGGTAGCGGGACAGTCTATTTACCAATCAGGTAGTTCGGATGAGATGATGATGAGCTCACAATCCTCGAGCTTGGTGGTTAGGTGGTACGGACCGCGGCAGCGCCAGCAGGTCCCGGTGCGGGTGGTCGATACAACGGGCCGCGGCAGCGCCAGCAGGTCCCCGGAAGATGTACGGTCCGCGGCAGCGCCAGCAGGTCCCGGTGCGGATGGTCGTTACAACGGGCCGCGGCAGCGCCAGCAGGTCCCAGGAAGATGAAGGTTGCAGAGGGCCGCGGCAGCGCCAGCAGGTCCCGGTGAGGATGGTCGTTACAACGGGCCGCGGCAGCGCCAGCAGGTCCCAGGAAGATGAATGTTGCAGAAGGCCGCGGCAGCGCCAGCAGGCAGGACGATGGTTCACCAGAGCGGCTACGGCAGCGCCAGTAGACCGTCAAGGTTGAGTTCACTCGGTGTCTCTCGACTCCAGGATACAACTGCCTTCCTGCTCCGGAGCTGCCTCAGTTATAGGGCTGGTGCCCTTTGATGTCCGGACCCTCGCACTTGGAGGTCGGAGGGTCCGGGATGAAGGTGTCCAGACACCCAGCAGGGGGTGGAGCCAGTGCCTGGGGGAGCTGGGGCGATCGGCACCTGGCGGGGGAGAGCCCTTGACACTTCGTTCTCCCATTGACCTGCCAAGTGGTCCGCTCACCTCCTGGGTGGATGGTGGTGCCGGGATGTCGGGGCCGGCCAGGCCCGGGGTTAGGGTCGAGGTGAGGCCATGCGGCCGCGTGGTGCAGGACCCAAGAGGGCGGCTTGACCCGGCCGGGGAAGCCGGTGGGGCTGGACCCCGTGATGAGTAGGGGTCCGAGGGCAGAGGGTCCGTCGGGAGACGGAGTACGGGTGCTTGTCGCGGGGATATGCCAGGTGGGCCGGAGTTCGGGCCCTGTCGTGCGGGGAGGGAGCAAGCCGTCTGTGAGGCCTGTCCAACATGCGTCCCCCCCAGCTGAAGGCGGGGAGAGTCACCCATCTCCTTGGGGACTCTCTTCGGCGAGGCGGAAAAAGCGGGACAGGCCATCCGCGTTGGCGTGGTCTTGGCCTGGTCGGTGTTCCACGGTGAAGTCCATTCCCTGCAGGGAAATGGACCAGCGCAAGAGTTTTGGGTTCTCCCCCCGCATCTGCATCAGCCATTGCAGGGGTCGATGGTCGGTTTGTACCCGGAAGTGGGTACCGAAGAGATAGGGTCGGAGCTTTTTGAGGGCCCACACTACTGCAAATGCCTCCCTCTCGATGGTGCTCCAACGCTGTTCTCGGGCCAGGAGACGTCGACTGATGAAGGCCACCGGCTGGTCATGACCTTCGGGGTTCAACTGAGAGAGGACGGCTCCGATGCCGTGGTCGGAGGCGTCGGTCTGCACCACAAATTCCCGACTGTAATCGGGGGCCTGGAGCACAGGGGCGGTGCACAGGGCGGCCTTCAGCTCCTCGAAGGCCGCTTGACAATCAGGAGTCCAGTTGACCCGCTTCGGTTGGTTCTTGGATGTGAGACCCGTGAGGGGCCCCACGATGCTGCCGTAGTCCTTCACGAACCGCCGGTAGTAGCCGGTGAGCCCCAAGAAGGCTCGGACCTCGGTCTGGGTGACGGGGGGCTGCCAGGACTGGATGGCCGCAATCTTAAGTTGTAGTGGGGCCACCAGCCCGCTTCCCACTTGGTGCCCAAGGTAGGTCACAGACCCTTGGCCAATTTGGCACTTGCCGGCCTTAATGGTGTGGCCGGCCCGCTGGAGGGCTTGTAGGACCTCTTGGAGGTGACGGAGGTGGTCGGACCAGTGGCGGCTGTATACAGCGATATCGTCCAGGTAGGCAGCGCTGAATTCTTCGAGCCCCGCCAAGACCTGGTTCACAAGGCGTTGGAACGTGGCGGGGGCATTCTTCATGCCAAAGGGCATGACCTTAAATTGATAGTGGCCATCGGGGGTGGAGAAGGCTGACCGTTCCTGATCCCTGGGTGTGAGGCCGATCTGCCAGTAGCCCGCCGTTAGGTCGAAGATACTAAGGTAGCGGGCGGCCCCCAGCCGGTCGATCAGCTCGTCTGCTCGGGGGATGGGGTGAGCGTCGGTCCGGGTGACAGCGTTCAGGCCCCGGTAGTCGACGCAGAATCTCAGTTCAGGTGCGGTGCCGGGGGCAGCGGCCTTGGGGACTAATACAACCGGACTGGCCCAGGGACTGTCCGAGGGCTCGATGACCCCGATCGTGAGCATCTTGGCCACTTCCTCCTGTATGCAGGCCCGTACCCGATCTGGTACGCGGTAGGCCCGGTGCCGGACAGGGGGACTGTCCCCGGTGTCTACGTCGTGCAAACACCAAGGGGTGACCCCGGGGGTGAGGGAGAACAGGGCAGCGAACTGCAGCAGGAGGTCCCGGCAGTCCTGGCGTTGCTCCGAAGTGAGGGCGTCAGAGAGCCGGACCCCGTCCACGGAGCCGTCCTTCTCCTGAGTCTTCAGGAGATCCGGGAGGGGCTCGGAGTCGTCTTCTGTACCACTGTCTGTAGCCATCAAGAGGCTTAGTTCGGAGCGCACAAAGTGTGGTTTGAGCCGGTTGGTGTGGAGGACCCGAAGGGGGTTCCGGGAGGACCCCATGTCGATGAGGTAAGTGACGGGGCTTTTACGCTCGACCACTTTGAAGGGCCCCGTCCACTTATCTTGCAGGGCACATGGTTCGGTGGGGGACATCACCCATACTTGCTGCCCAGGCTCGAATTCAACGGAGGAGGCATTGTGATCATACCACCTCTTCATGTCCTCCTGGCTGGCCTCGAGGTTTGCCTTGGCCATCTCCCTGAAGCGCCGGGTCTGGTTTCGTAAGGCCAGGATGTATTTGAAGACGTCTGGAGGGGTCGTTAAGGGGGCCATCTCCCAACCTTCCTTGACTAGGCTGAGGGGCCCTCGCACAGGGTGCCCGTACAGGAGTTCGAAGGGGCTAAAACCGAGGGACTTCTGGGGAACTTCCCGGTAGGCGAAGAGGAGGCACGGGAGCAGTACATCCCACTGGCGACGGAGAGGCTCTTCCAATCCCCCAATCATCCCCTTGAGAGTGCGGTTAAAACGCTCCACTAGTCCGTTCCCTTGGGGGTGATAGGGGGTCGTGAATCTGTAGGTGACCCCGCATTGTTGCCAGAGGGACTTCATGTATTTAGATATGAAATTCGTACCTCGGTCGCTGACGACTTCTCGGGGGAAGCCTACCCGGGAGAAGATTCCCATCAGGGCCCGGCCAACCACCGGAGCTGTCACTGTCCGTAGGGGCACCGCCTCGGGGTAGCGGGTGGCATGGTCCACCAGTACCAAGATGAACCTGTGTCCTTGTGCCGTGCGGGGGTCCAGAGGCCCCACAATGTCTATCCCCACCCTCTCGAACGGGGTGGTGACCACAGGGAAGGGTTGCAGAGGGGCCTTCAGCTTCCGACCACTCTTCCCGCTGGCTTGGCATGTGGGGCAAGATCGGCAGTGGTTCAGGACGTCATTCCTCATTTTCGGCCAAAAAAAGTGGGTCACCAGGCGACTGTACGTTTTGTCCTGGCCCAGGTGTCCAGCCAGGGGGACATCGTGGGCCAGGTTGAGCAGAAAGTCTCGGAAGCGGAGCGGTACCACCAGAACTCGACCGGCCCCCAGCTCGGCGATTCTTTGCTCGCTGTAGAGCAGGTCGTTATCCCAGTAGACCCAGTGGGTTCCGGTGGTGTCCCCGGCGTTTTGGGTACTGGCTTGTTGGCGGAGTCCCACGAGGGAGGGACAGGTCTTTTGTTCCTGGCGGAACTGTTCTTGGGTGGGCCCCCCGTCTTGACGCCACTGAGCCAGATCCGGAAGGTCCTGGTGTTGCGCGTCTTCTTCAGTAGTCGGGTCCGGGAGGTCGGACTCGCCGTTGTCCTCTACGGGGGCAACCGGGGGCGGAGGTGCTGGCCATTCGGTTTCTTCTGATCGGGGGGCGGCACGGGTGGCCATGGATCGGGTGGTTATGCAGGCCCAGTCCGGGAGGCCCAGCATCCCCAGGTGCTCTCTTTTCTCGACGGTGGCCCACGGGGAACTCTCGAGGTCATTCCCCAGGAGGCAGTCCACGGGGCATCGTCCCGGACCGTCACCTTCAGTAGGCCGGAGACCCCTCCCCATTCAAACGGGACGCAGGCCATCTTACACATACTCTCAGAGTTATCTGCCGAGCGGACGGGGCAGAGAATGTTCGGCAGGATCTGCTCGGGCTTCACCAGATGACAGCGGACGGCCGTCACGCTGGCGCCGGTGTCACGCAAGGCCTCGGCTCTCTGTCCATTAATGGTCACCCACTGACCGTATTTTCTGGTGTTGGCGGGTAGGGGAGCCCGCGGAACCATGTCTCTTCCCCCTAAGCACGCCAGGACCATGGCGGCCGGTTCCCACCCTTGCTGGGCCGGCTCGTACTCTTCGGGTCCCTCCGATGATTGCTCTTCCCCTAGGGCAGCGGCAGCTACCTGGCGGGGCTTGGGTGTTTGGTTTAGCGGGCAGTTCGGGTCATTGGCGTAGTGGCCTAGTCGCTGGCACCGGTGGCACGTGACGTTGGCTCGGTACCCAGGCCGCAACGGGGGGTTGCCCCGGCCGGCCGGAGGCGGGGTGCTGGCCACGGGTGTTGCTGGTAAGGCGTCTCTCCCTCGCCCCTGGCCCCCTCCTCCTCCCCGAGGACGGTGCTGGCCTTGGTTGCTTCTGTTCTGGTCGTGTGGCCCTCTCCGGCCCACTCGGGTGCTTTCCCATCGGTCAGCTTCGGCGGCGAGCTGCCGGGGGTCAGTCAGTTTACTGTCGAGTAGGTGCTGCCTGAGCTCGACGAAACAGTTGTTTGACAGGTGCTCCCATACCATAAGGTTGAAGAGTTGTTCGTAGGTGGTGACCTGACTTCCCTTGATCCAACCCTCGAAGGCCCGGCTGAAATAGTTCACGTATTCTACCCAAGTTGTACCTGGGATCCGGGTGCAATCTCTGAACCTCTGGTGGTACATCTCGGGCGTGAGGCCGTAGCGGGTGAGGAGGGCAGCCTTCATGTGGTCGTAGGACGACATTTGGTGATCGGGGAGCTGCAGCAGGGCATCGCGACCCTCGTTGATAAATCTCCCCCAAAGTCCGGCTCCCCAATCACTCCGGTCGATCCGGTGGGAGGTCATTGCGATCTCATAGGCTTTAAACCACTGTTGTATGTCGTCTTCTCGGACATATTCGCGGACAACATCCTTGGGGATGTGAACTTTTTTCTCACTTGGCCCCGGGGTGTGTGGTCGCTCAGGCACCCCCAGTTCCTTATTCTGTTTGCGCAGTTCTATTTCCGCTAGTCGGCGCTCGTGCTCGAGCGTTATTTTTTTCTCTTCCAGCTCTCTCTGTCTCTGCTTTTCTTCTCGTTCCTCTCGAAGCCGCATATGCTCGAGGTTGAGTTTCTGTTCAGCTAACTTGAGTTCCCCATCCATCTTGAGTCGTGCCATCTCCAACTCGTGTAATCTGACTCTGTCTCTTTCTCGGATCTCCTCTTGCGAGGGGCCCGTTCCCCGCTCCTCGGGAGCCGTGGCGTTCCCCTCTGGTGTGATGCTGTTTTGGTCTGGTGTGACGCTGCTTTGGTCGGAGGGTCCTGTGACCCCAGTTTCTGTCCATGACTCAAGAGCGCGCTTTAGATCATCCTTGGTACTCAGGCCGGTGGTAGCAATGCCAAGTTCTATGCAAAATTGTCTCAGTTCGCGGTGGTTGTATTCTTCTAATTTCTCCATTTGGAATTTCTCGGTGGAGCTGCTATCTTTGGTCGACATCGTGCTTATGTCGTGGGGTGAGCTACTCTCTGTACGATTACGCGTTGATTCGGATCGCGCCGCTGGCCACCAATGTTAGAAAAGGTAGACGGACCGGGAGGGCCGGCCGGGGTCAGGGGGAGAGGTCTCCGGGGAGAGCCGTCTCCAGCGATCGTACAGACAAGTAACTTCCCCCCCACAGACAGATATCACACACGGATAAGGTTCAGTGTTCTTTATAAGCACTTATTTAAGAGACGGTTGAATGGTACAAGGAGGTCTGGACTCAGGGGTCCCCTCGATTAGAGTCTCGCAAGGTAGGGAAGGGGGTAGCGGGACAGTCTATTTACCAATCAGGTAGTTCGGATGAGATGATGATGAGCTCACAATCCTCGAGCTTGGTGGTTAGGTGGTACGGACCGCGGCAGCGCCAGCAGGTCCCGGTGCGGGTGGTCGATACAACGGGCCGCGGCAGCGCCAGCAGGTCCCCGGAAGATGTACGGTCCGCGGCAGCGCCAGCAGGTCCCGGTGCGGATGGTCGTTACAACGGGCCGCGGCAGCGCCAGCAGGTCCCAGGAAGATGAAGGTTGCAGAGGGCCGCGGCAGCGCCAGCAGGTCCCGGTGAGGATGGTCGTTACAACGGGCCGCGGCAGCGCCAGCAGGTCCCAGGAAGATGAATGTTGCAGAAGGCCGCGGCAGCGCCAGCAGGCAGGACGATGGTTCACCAGAGCGGCTACGGCAGCGCCAGTAGACCGTCAAGGTTGAGTTCACTCGGTGTCTCTCGACTCCAGGATACAACTGCCTTCCTGCTCCGGAGCTGCCTCAGTTATAGGGCTGGTGCCCTTTGATGTCCGGACCCTCGCACTTGGAGGTCGGAGGGTCCGGGATGAAGGTGTCCAGACACCCAGCAGGGGGTGGAGCCAGTGCCTGGGGGAGCTGGGGCGATCGGCACCTGGCGGGGGAGAGCCCTTGACACTTCGTTCTCCCATTGACCTGCCAAGTGGTCCGCTCACCTCCTGGGTGGATGGTGGTGCCGGGATGTCGGGGCCGGCCAGGCCCGGGGTTAGGGTCGAGGTGAGGCCATGCGGCCGCGTGGTGCAGGACCCAAGAGGGCGGCTTGACCCGGCCGGGGAAGCCGGTGGGGCTGGACCCCGTGATGAGTAGGGGTCCGAGGGCAGAGGGTCCGTCGGGAGACGGAGTACGGGTGCTTGTCGCGGGGATATGCCAGGTGGGCCGGAGTTCGGGCCCTGTCGTGCGGGGAGGGAGCAAGCCGTCTGTGAGGCCTGTCCAACAGCGGCTCTCTTGCATCTTTCTGCACTTCTCTTGCCTCTTTCTGCACTTCTCTTGCCTATTTCTGTACCTAGCGTCCTTCTTTCTTCACCTCTCTTGCCTCTTTCTGCACTTCTCTTTCCTCTTTCTCCACATCCTTTCTACAGATCTCATGCTTCTTTCTTCTGAAACTCTCTTTCCTCTTCTGCACATCTTCTTCTGCACATCTGTTCCTTCTTTCTGCTCTTCTCTTGCCTCTTTCTCCACCCTCTTTTTTCACCTCTCTTGCCTCTTTCTGCACTTCTGTTGCCTATTTCTGCACTTCTCTTGCCTATTTCTGTACCTCACTTGCTTCTTGCTACACTTCACTTGCCTCTTTCTGCACTTCTCTGGCTTCTTTCTGTACTTCTCTTGCCTCTTTTTGCACCTCTTCTGCTTCTTTCTGCACCTGTATTCATCTTTCTGTACCCTTCTTCCTCTTTCTGCACCCCCTTCACTCTTTCTGCACTTTCCTTGCCTCTTTCTGCACCCCTCCCTTGCCTGTTTCTGCACCTTTCTTGTCTCTTTGTGCACCTCTCTTTTCTCTTTCTGCAACACTGTTGCTTCTTGCTGCACCTGTCTTCCTCTTTCTGTACTTCTCTTGCCCCTTTCTGCACATCCTTTCTACTTTTTGCACCTCTCTTGCTTCTTTCTTCTGCAACTCTCTTTCCTCTTCTGCACATCTGTTCCTTCTTTCTGCTCATCTTTTGCTTCTTTCTCCACCAACTTTCTTCACCCCTCTTGCCTCTTTCTGCACTTCTCTTGCCTATTTCTGTACCTAGCGTGCTTCTTTCTTCACCTCACTTGCCTCTTTCTGCACTTCTCTGGCTTCTTTCTGTACTTCTCTTGACTCTTTTTACACCTCTCCTGCTTCTTTCTGCACCTGTAATCATCTTTCTGTACCCTTCTTCCTCTTTCTGCACCCCCTTCACTCTTTCTGCACTTTCCTTGCCTCTTTCTGTACCCCTCCCTTGCTTGTTTATGCACCTTTCTTGTCTCTTTGTGCACCTCACTTGCCTCTTTTTACACCTCTGTTGCTTCTTTCTGCACTTCTCTTGATTCTTTCTGTACCTATCTTGCTTCCTTCTACACCTCTCTTGCCTCGTTGTGTACCCCTCTTCCCTCTTTCTGCACCTCTCTTGCCTCTTTCTACACCTTTCTTGCCTCTTTCTGCACTGCTTGCTTCTTTCTGCATCCCTTTTGCCTCTTTCTGAACCGTGATTTCCTCTTCCTACACCTCTCTTGCCTCTTTTTGTACCTTTCTACCCTTCTCCTGTCTCTTTCTGCACCTCTCCCCTGACTATTTCCGCACTTTTCTACCCATATCCTACACCCCTCTTGCCTCTTTCTGCACCTCTGTTGGTTGTTTCTGCACATCTCTTGCTTCTTTCTGTACCTCTGTTCCTTTTCTGCACACCTCTTGCCTCTTTCTATACCCTTCTTCCCTCTTGCTGCATCTCTCCTGACTCTTTTTGTACCTCTCTTGCCTCTTTCTGAACATCTTTTGTCTCTTTCTGCTTTACTCTTTTTTCTTTTTGCACCTCTCTTGCTTCTTTCTTCATCCCTCTTGCTGCTTTCTGCACTCGTCTTCCCTCTTTCTGTACCCTGCTTGTCTCTTTGTGCATATCTGTTGCTTCTTTCTGCACTTCTCTTGTTTATTTCTGTACCTCTCTTGCTTCTTTCTCCACTTCTCTTGCTTATTTCTGTACCTCTCTTGCTTGTTTCTGTACCCCTTTGGCCTCATTCTGTATCCCTCTTCCCTCTTTCTGAACCTCTCTTGCCTCTTTCTGCACCTCTCCTGCCTCTTTCTGCACTTCTCTTGTCTCATTCTACAACTCTGTTGCTTCTTTCTGCACTTCTCTTGCCTCTTCCTGCACCTTGCTTCCACTTACTACACTTCTCTTGCCTTTTCTGCACATCTTTTCCACTTTCTGCACCTCTATTGCTTCTTTCTGCACCTTTCTTGCTTCTTTCTCCTGCAACTATCTTGCCTCTTTCTGCACACCTGTTCCTTCTTTCTTCTCTTCTCTTGCCTCTTTCTTTACCCTCTTTCTGCTTTCTGCACCTCTCTTGCATCTTTCTGCACCTCTCTTGCCTCTTTCTGCACTTCTCTTGACTATTTATGTACCTAGCGTGCTTCTTTCTTCACCTCTCTTGCCTCTTTCTGCACTTCTCTTTCCTCTTTCTGCACATGCTTTCTACAGCTCTCATGCTTCTTTCTTCTGAAACTCTCTTTCCTCTTCTGCACATCTTCTTCTGCACATCTGTTCCTTCTTTCTGCTCTTCTCTTGCCTCTTTCTCCACCCTGTTTTTTCACCTCTCTTGCCTCCCCCTGCACTTCTGTTGCCTATTTCTGCACTTCTCTTGCCTATTTCTGTACCTCACTTGCTTCTTGCTACACTTCACTTGCCTCTTTCTGCACTTCTCTGGCTTCTTTCTGTACTTCTCTTCCCTCATTTTGCACCTCTCCTGCTTCTTTCCGCACCCGTATTCCTCTTCCTGTACCCTTCTTCCTCTTTCTGCACCCCTCTTCGCTCTTTCTGTACTTCCTTTGCCTCTTTCTGCACCCATCCCATGCCTGTTTCTGCACCTCTGTTGGTTCTTTCTGTACTTCTCTTGATTCTTTCTACACCTCGCTTGCTTCTTTCTGCATCCCTCTTGCTGCTTTCTGCATGTGTCTTCCCTCTTTCTGCACCTTTCTTGTCTCTTTGTGCTCCTCTCTTGCCTCTTTCTGCACCTTTGTTGCTTCTTTCTGCACTTCTCTTGCCTGTTTCTGCACCTCTCTTGCCTCTTTCTGTATCGTTCTTGCCTCTTTCTGTATCTCTCTTGCCTCTTTCTGCACTTCTCTTGCTTCTATTCGCACCTATCTTCCTCTTTCTGCACATCTATTGCTTCTTTCTGCACCTCTCTTGTCTCTTTCTGCACCTTTCATAACTTTATGCAGTTCTCTTGCTTCTTTATCCACTTCTCTTTCCTCCTTCTGCACCTCTCTTGCTTCTTTCTGTACTTTTCTTCCTTCTTTCTACAACCCTGCTGCCTATTTTAGCACCTCAGTTGGTTCTTTCTACACATCGCTTGCTCCTTTCTGCACCTCTGTTGCTTCTTCCTACACCTCTCTTGCCTCTTTCTGCACCCTTCTTCCATCTTTCTGCACCTCTCCTGCCTTGTTTTGTACCTCTTTTGCCTCTCTCTGTACCTCTCTTGTCTTTTTCTGCACTTCTCTTTCTTCTTTCTGTACCTCTCTTAGCTTCTTTCTGCATCCCTCTTGCTGCATTCTGCACTTGTCTTCCCTCTTTCTGCACCTTTGTTGTCTCTTTGTCCACCTCTCTTGCCTCTTTCTGTACTTCTGTTGCCTCTTTCAGCACCTCTGTTGCTTCTTTCTGCACTTCTCTTGTTTCTTTCGGTGTCTATCTTGCTTTTTTCTGCACCACTCTTGCTTCATTATGTACTCCTCTTCCCTCTTTCTGCACCTCTCTTGCCTCTTTCTGCACATCCTTTCTACTTTCTGCACCTCTCTTGCTTCTTTCTTCTGCAACTCTCTTTCCTCTTCTGCACATCTGTTCCTTCTTTCTGCTCATCTTTTGCTTCTTTCTCCACCAACTTTCTTCACCTCTCTTGCCTCTTTCTGCAATTCTCCTGCCTCTTTCTGCACCTCTCTTGCCTATTTCTGTACCTAGCGTGCTTCTTTCTTCACCTCACTTGCCTCTTTCTGCACTTCTCTGGCTTCTTTCTGTACTTCTCTTGCCTCTTTTTGCACCTCTTCTGCTTCTTTCTGCACCTGTATTCATCTTTCTGTACCCTTCTTCCTCTTTCTGCACCCCTTCACTCTTTCTGCACTTTCCTTGCCTCTTTCTGCACCCCTCCCTTGCCTGTTTATGCACCTTTCTTGTCTCTTTGTGCACCTCACTTGCCTCTTTTTACACCTCTGTTGCTTCTTTCTGCACTTCTCTTGATTCTTTCTGTACCTATCTTGCTTCCTTCTACACCTCTCTTGCCTCGTTATGTACCCCTCTTCCCTCTTTCTGTACCTCTCTTGCCTCTTTCTACACCTCTCTTGCCTCTTTCTGCACTGCTTGCTTCTTTCTGCATCCCCTTTGCCTCTTTCTGAACCTGTATTCCCTCTTTCTACACCTCACTTGCCTCTTTTTGTACCTTTCTACACTTCTCCTGTCTCTTTCTGCACCTTTCCCCTTTCCATTTCTGCACTTTTCTACCCACATCCTACACCCCTCTTGCCTCTTTCTGCACCTCTGTTGGTTGTTTCTGCACATCTCTTGCTTCTTTCTGTACCTCTGTTCCTTTTCTGCACACCTCTTGCCTCTTTCTATACCCTTCTTCCCTCTTGCTGCATCTCTCCTGACTCTTTTTGTACCTCTCTTGCCTCTTTCTGAATATCTTTTGTCTCTTTCTGCTCTACTCTGTTTTCTTTTTGCACCTCTCTTGCTTCTTTCTTCATCCCTCTTGCTGCTTTCTGCACTCGTCTTCCCCCTTTCTGTACCCTGCTTGTCTCTTTGTGCATATCTGTTGCTTCTTTCTGCACTTCTTTTGCTTATTTCTGTACCTCTCTTGCTTCTTTCTCCACTTCTCTTGCTTCTTTCTGTACCTCTCTTGCTTGTTTCTGTACCCCTTTGGCCTCATTCTGTATCCCTCTTGCCTCTTTCTGCACCTCTCTTGCCTCTTTCTGCACCTCTCCTGCCTCTTTCTGCACTTCTCTTGTCTCATTCTACAACTCTGTTGCTTCTTTCTGCACTTCTCTTGCCTCTTCCTGCACCTTGCTTCCACTTACTACACTTCTCTTGCCTCTTTCTGCACTTTTTTTCCACTTTCTGCACCTCTATTGCTTCTTTCTGCACCTTTCTTGCTTCTTGCTACACTTCACTTGCCTCTTTCTGCACTTCTCTGGCTTCTTTCTGTACTTCTCTTGCCTCTTTTTGCACCTCTTCTGCTTCTTTCTGCACCTGTATTCATCTTTCTGTACCCTTCTTCCTCTTTCTGCACCCCCTTCACTCTTTCTGCACTTTCCTTGCCTCTTTCTGCACCCCTCCCTTGCCTGTTTCTGCACCTTTCTTGTCTCTTTGTGCACCTCTCTTTTCTCTTTCTGCAACACTGTTGCTTCTTGCTGCACCTGTCTTCCTCTTTCTGTACTTCTCTTGCCCCTTTCTGCACATCCTTTCTACTTTTTGCACCTCTCTTGCTTCTTTCTTCTGCAACTCTCTTTCCTCTTCTGCACATCTGTTCCTTCTTTCTGCTCATCTTTTGCTTCTTTCTCCACCAACTTTCTTCACCCCTCTTGCCTCTTTCTGCACTTCTCTTGCCTATTTCTGTACCTAGCGTGCTTCTTTCTTCACCTCACTTGCCTCTTTCTGCACTTCTCTGGCTTCTTTCTGTACTTCTCTTGACTCTTTTTACACCTCTCCTGCTTCTTTCTGCACCTGTAATCATCTTTCTGTACCCTTCTTCCTCTTTCTGCACCCCCTTCACTCTTTCTGCACTTTCCTTGCCTCTTTCTGTACCCCTCCCTTGCTTGTTTATGCACCTTTCTTGTCTCTTTGTGCACCTCACTTGCCTCTTTTTACACCTCTGTTGCTTCTTTCTGCACTTCTCTTGATTCTTTCTGTACCTATCTTGCTTCCTTCTACACCTCTCTTGCCTCGTTGTGTACCCCTCTTCCCTCTTTCTGCACCTCTCTTGCCTCTTTCTACACCTTTCTTGCCTCTTTCTGCACTGCTTGCTTCTTTCTGCATCCCTTTTGCCTCTTTCTGAACCGTGATTTCCTCTTCCTACACCTCTCTTGCCTCTTTTTGTACCTTTCTACCCTTCTCCTGTCTCTTTCTGCACCTCTCCCCTGACTATTTCCGCACTTTTCTACCCATATCCTACACCCCTCTTGCCTCTTTCTGCACCTCTGTTGGTTGTTTCTGCACATCTCTTGCTTCTTTCTGTACCTCTGTTCCTTTTCTCCACACCTCTTGCCTCTTTCTATACCCTTCTTCCCTCTTGCTGCATCTCTCCTGACTCTTTTTGTACCTCTCTTGCCTCTTTCTGAACATCTTTTGTCTCTTTCTGCTTTACTCTTTTTTCTTTTTGCACCTCTCTTGCTTCTTTCTTCATCCCTCTTGCTGCTTTCTGCACTCGTCTTCCCTCTTTCTGTACCCTGCTTGTCTCTTTGTGCATATCTGTTGCTTCTTTCTGCACTTCTCTTGTTTATTTCTGTACCTCTCTTGCTTCTTTCTCCACTTCTCTTGCTTCTTTCTGTACCTCTCTTGCTTGTTTCTGTACCCCTTTGGCCTCATTCTGTATCCCTCTTCCCTCTTTCTGAACCTCTCTTGCCTCTTTCTGCACCTCTCCTGCCTCTTTCTGCACTTCTCTTGTCTCATTCTACAACTCTGTTGCTTCTTTCTGCACTTCTCTTGCCTCTTCCTGCACCTTGCTTCCACTTACTACACTTCTCTTGCCTTTTCTGCACATCTTTTCCACTTTCTGCACCTCTATTGCTTCTTTCTGCACCTTTCTTGCTTCTTTCTCCTGCAACTATCTTGCCTCTTTCTGCACACCTGTTCCTTCTTTCTTCTCTTCTCTTGCCTCTTTCTTTACCCTCTTTCTGCTTTCTGCACCTCTCTTGCATCTTTCTGCACCTCTCTTGCCTCTTTCTGCACTTCTCTTGACTATTTATGTACCTAGCGTGCTTCTTTCTTCACCTCTCTTGCCTCTTTCTGCACTTCTCTTTCCTCTTTCTGCACATGCTTTCTACAGCTCTCATGCTTCTTTCTTCTGAAACTCTCTTTCCTCTTCTGCACATCTTCTTCTGCACATCTGTTCCTTCTTTCTGCTCTTCTCTTGCCTCTTTCTCCACCCTGTTTTTTCACCTCTCTTGCCTCCCCCTGCACTTCTGTTGCCTATTTCTGCACTTCTCTTGCCTATTTCTGTACCTCACTTGCTTCTTGCTACACTTCACTTGCCTCTTTCTGCACTTCTCTGGCTTCTTTCTGTACTTCTCTTCCCTCATTTTGCACCTCTCCTGCTTCTTTCCGCACCCGTATTCCTCTTCCTGTACCCTTCTTCCTCTTTCTGCACCCCTCTTCGCTCTTTCTGTACTTCCTTTGCCTCTTTCTGCACCCATCCCATGCCTGTTTCTGCACCTCTGTTGGTTCTTTCTGTACTTCTCTTGATTCTTTCTACACCTCGCTTGCTTCTTTCTGCATCCCTCTTGCTGCTTTCTGCATGTGTCTTCCCTCTTTCTGCACCTTTCTTGTCTCTTTGTGCTCCTCTCTTGCCTCTTTCTGCACCTTTGTTGCTTCTTTCTGCACTTCTCTTGCCTGTTTCTGCACCTCTCTTGCCTCTTTCTGTATCGTTCTTGCCTCTTTCTGTATCTCTCTTGCCTCTTTCTGCACTTCTCTTGCTTCTATTCGCACCTATCTTCCTCTTTCTGCACATCTATTGCTTCTTTCTGCACCTCTCTTGTCTCTTTCTGCACCTTTCATAACTTTATGCAGTTCTCTTGCTTCTTTATCCACTTCTCTTTCCTCCTTCTGCACCTCTCTTGCTTCTTTCTGTACTTTTCTTCCTTCTTTCTACAACCCTGCTGCCTATTTTAGCACCTCAGTTGGTTCTTTCTACACATCGCTTGCTCCTTTCTGCACCTCTGTTGCTTCTTCCTACACCTCTCTTGCCTCTTTCTGCACCCTTCTTCCATCTTTCTGCACCTCTCCTGCCTTGTTTTGTACCTCTTTTGCCTCTCTCTGTACCTCTCTTGTCTTTTTCTGCACTTCTCTTTCTTCTTTCTGTACCTCTCTTAGCTTCTTTCTGCATCCCTCTTGCTGCATTCTGCACTTGTCTTCCCTCTTTCTGCACCTTTGTTGTCTCTTTGTCCACCTCTCTTGCCTCTTTCTGTACTTCTGTTGCCTCTTTCAGCACCTCTGTTGCTTCTTTCTGCACTTCTCTTGTTTCTTTCGGTGTCTATCTTGCTTTTTTCTGCACCACTCTTGCTTCATTATGTACTCCTCTTCCCTCTTTCTGCACCTCTCTTGCCTCTTTCTGCACATCCTTTCTACTTTCTGCACCTCTCTTGCTTCTTTCTTCTGCAACTCTGTTTCCTCTTCTGCACATCTGTTCCTTCTTTCTGCTCATCTTTTGCTTCTTTCTCCACCAACTTTCTTCACCTCTCTTGCCTCTTTCTGCAATTCTCCTGCCTCTTTCTGCACCTCTCTTGCCTATTTCTGTACCTAGCGTGCTTCTTTCTTCACCTCACTTGCCTCTTTCTACCCTTCTCCTGTCTCTTTCTGCACCTCTCCCCTGACTATTTCCGCACTTTTCTACCCATATCCTACACCCCTCTTGCCTCTTTCTGCACCTCTGTTGGTTGTTTCTGCACATCTCTTGCTTCTTTCTGTACCTCTGTTCCTTTTCTCCACACCTCTTGCCTCTTTCTATACCCTTCTTCCCTCTTGCTGCATCTCTCCTGACTCTTTTTGTACCTCTCTTGCCTCTTTCTGAACATCTTTTGTCTCTTTCTGCTTTACTCTTTTTTCTTTTTGCACCTCTCTTGCTTCTTTCTTCATCCCTCTTGCTGCTTTCTGCACTCGTCTTCCCTCTTTCTGTACCCTGCTTGTCTCTTTGTGCATATCTGTTGCTTCTTTCTGCACTTCTCTTGTTTATTTCTGTACCTCTCTTGCTTCTTTCTCCACTTCTCTTGCTTCTTTCTGTACCTCTCTTGCTTGTTTCTGTACCCCTTTGGCCTCATTCTGTATCCCTCTTCCCTCTTTCTGAACCTCTCTTGCCTCTTTCTGCACCTCTCCTGCCTCTTTCTGCACTTCTCTTGTCTCATTCTACAACTCTGTTGCTTCTTTCTGCACTTCTCTTGCCTCTTCCTGCACCTTGCTTCCACTTACTACACTTCTCTTGCCTTTTCTGCACATCTTTTCCACTTTCTGCACCTCTATTGCTTCTTTCTGCACCTTTCTTGCTTCTTTCTCCTGCAACTATCTTGCCTCTTTCTGCACACCTGTTCCTTCTTTCTTCTCTTCTCTTGCCTCTTTCTTTACCCTCTTTCTGCTTTCTGCACCTCTCTTGCATCTTTCTGCACCTCTCTTGCCTCTTTCTGCACTTCTCTTGACTATTTATGTACCTAGCGTGCTTCTTTCTTCACCTCTCTTGCCTCTTTCTGCACTTCTCTTTCCTCTTTCTGCACATGCTTTCTACAGCTCTCATGCTTCTTTCTTCTGAAACTCTCTTTCCTCTTCTGCACATCTTCTTCTGCACATCTGTTCCTTCTTTCTGCTCTTCTCTTGCCTCTTTCTCCACCCTGTTTTTTCACCTCTCTTGCCTCCCCCTGCACTTCTGTTGCCTATTTCTGCACTTCTCTTGCCTATTTCTGTACCTCACTTGCTTCTTGCTACACTTCACTTGCCTCTTTCTGCACTTCTCTGGCTTCTTTCTGTACTTCTCTTCCCTCATTTTGCACCTCTCCTGCTTCTTTCCGCACCCGTATTCCTCTTCCTGTACCCTTCTTCCTCTTTCTGCACCCCTCTTCGCTCTTTCTGTACTTCCTTTGCCTCTTTCTGCACCCATCCCATGCCTGTTTCTGCACCTCTGTTGGTTCTTTCTGTACTTCTCTTGATTCTTTCTACACCTCGCTTGCTTCTTTCTGCATCCCTCTTGCTGCTTTCTGCATGTGTCTTCCCTCTTTCTGCACCTTTCTTGTCTCTTTGTGCTCCTCTCTTGCCTCTTTCTGCACCTTTGTTGCTTCTTTCTGCACTTCTCTTGCCTGTTTCTGCACCTCTCTTGCCTCTTTCTGTATCGTTCTTGCCTCTTTCTGTATCTCTCTTGCCTCTTTCTGCACTTCTCTTGCTTCTATTCACACCTATCTTCCTCTTTCTGCACATCTATTGCTTCTTTCTGCACCTCTCTTGTCTCTTTCTGCACCTTTCATAACTTTATGCAGTTCTCTTGCTTCTTTATCCACTTCTCTTTCCTCCTTCTGCACCTCTCTTGCTTCTTTCTGTACTTTTCTTCCTTCTTTCTACAACCCTGCTGCCTATTTTAGCACCTCAGTTGGTTCTTTCTACACATCGCTTGCTCCTTTCTGCACCTCTGTTGCTTCTTCCTACACCTCTCTTGCCTCTTTCTGCACCCTTCTTCCATCTTTCTGCACCTCTCCTGCCTTGTTTTGTACCTCTTTTGCCTCTCTCTGTACCTCTCTTGTCTTTTTCTGCACTTCTCTTTCTTCTTTCTGTACCTCTCTTAGCTTCTTTCTGCATCCCTCTTGCTGCATTCTGCACTTGTCTTCCCTCTTTCTGCACCTTTGTTGTCTCTTTGTCCACCTCTCTTGCCTCTTTCTGTACTTCTGTTGCCTCTTTCAGCACCTCTGTTGCTTCTTTCTGCACTTCTCTTGTTTCTTTCGGTGTCTATCTTGCTTTTTTCTGCACCACTCTTGCTTCATTATGTACTCCTCTTCCCTCTTTCTGCACCTCTCTTGCCTCTTTCTGCACATCCTTTCTACTTTCTGCACCTCTCTTGCTTCTTTCTTCTGCAACTCTCTTTCCTCTTCTGCACATCTGTTCCTTCTTTCTGCTCATCTTTTGCTTCTTTCTCCACCAACTTTCTTCACCTCTCTTGCCTCTTTCTGCAATTCTCCTGCCTCTTTCTGCACCTCTCTTGCCTATTTCTGTACCTAGCGTGCTTCTTTCTTCACCTCACTTGCCTCTTTCTGCACTTCTCTGGCTTCTTTCTGTACTTCTCTTGCCTCTTTTTGCACCTCTTCTGCTTCTTTCTGCACCTGTATTCATCTTTCTGTACCCTTCTTCCTCTTTCTGCACCCCTTCACTCTTTCTGCACTTTCCTTGCCTCTTTCTGCACCCCTCCCTTGCCTGTTTATGCACCTTTCTTGTCTCTTTGTGCACCTCACTTGCCTCTTTTTACACCTCTGTTGCTTCTTTCTGCACTTCTCTTGATTCTTTCTGTACCTATCTTGCTTCCTTCTACACCTCTCTTGCCTCGTTATGTACCCCTCTTCCCTCTTTCTGTACCTCTCTTGCCTCTTTCTACACCTCTCTTGCCTCTTTCTGCACTGCTTGCTTCTTTCTGCATCCCCTTTGCCTCTTTCTGAACCTGTATTCCCTCTTTCTACACCTCACTTGCCTCTTTTTGTACCTTTCTACACTTCTCCTGTCTCTTTCTGCACCTTTCCCCTTTCCATTTCTGCACTTTTCTACCCACATCCTACACCCCTCTTGCCTCTTTCTGCACCTCTGTTGGTTGTTTCTGCACATCTCTTGCTTCTTTCTGTACCTCTGTTCCTTTTCTGCACACCTCTTGCCTCTTTCTATACCCTTCTTCCCTCTTGCTGCATCTCTCCTGACTCTTTTTGTACCTCTCTTGCCTCTTTCTGAATATCTTTTGTCTCTTTCTGCTCTACTCTGTTTTCTTTTTGCACCTCTCTTGCTTCTTTCTTCATCCCTCTTGCTGCTTTCTGCACTCGTCTTCCCCCTTTCTGTACCCTGCTTGTCTCTTTGTGCATATCTGTTGCTTCTTTCTGCACTTCTTTTGCTTATTTCTGTACCTCTCTTGCTTCTTTCTCCACTTCTCTTGCTTCTTTCTGTACCTCTCTTGCTTGTTTCTGTACCCCTTTGGCCTCATTCTGTATCCCTCTTGCCTCTTTCTGCACCTCTCTTGCCTCTTTCTGCACCTCTCCTGCCTCTTTCTGCACTTCTCTTGTCTCATTCTACAACTCTGTTGCTTCTTTCTGCACTTCTCTTGCCTCTTCCTGCACCTTGCTTCCACTTACTACACTTCTCTTGCCTCTTTCTGCACTTTTTTTCCACTTTCTGCACCTCTATTGCTTCTTTCTGCACCTTTCTTGCTTCTTGCTACACTTCACTTGCCTCTTTCTGCACTTCTCTGGCTTCTTTCTGTACTTCTCTTGCCTCTTTTTGCACCTCTTCTGCTTCTTTCTGCACCTGTATTCATCTTTCTGTACCCTTCTTCCTCTTTCTGCACCCCCTTCACTCTTTCTGCACTTTCCTTGCCTCTTTCTGCACCCCTCCCTTGCCTGTTTCTGCACCTTTCTTGTCTCTTTGTGCACCTCTCTTTTCTCTTTCTGCAACACTGTTGCTTCTTGCTGCACCTGTCTTCCTCTTTCTGTACTTCTCTTGCCCCTTTCTGCACATCCTTTCTACTTTTTGCACCTCTCTTGCTTCTTTCTTCTGCAACTCTCTTTCCTCTTCTGCACATCTGTTCCTTCTTTCTGCTCTTCTCTTGCCTCTTTCTCCACCCTGTTTTTTCACCTCTCTTGCCTCCCCCTGCACTTCTGTTGCCTATTTCTGCACTTCTCTTGCCTATTTCTGTACCTCACTTGCTTCTTGCTACACTTCACTTGCCTCTTTCTGCACTTCTCTGGCTTCTTTCTGTACTTCTCTTCCCTCATTTTGCACCTCTCCTGCTTCTTTCCGCACCCGTATTCCTCTTCCTGTACCCTTCTTCCTCTTTCTGCACCCCTCTTCGCTCTTTCTGTACTTCCTTTGCCTCTTTCTGCACCCATCCCATGCCTGTTTCTGCACCTCTGTTGGTTCTTTCTGTACTTCTCTTGATTCTTTCTACACCTCGCTTGCTTCTTTCTGCATCCCTCTTGCTGCTTTCTGCATGTGTCTTCCCTCTTTCTGCACCTTTCTTGTCTCTTTGTGCTCCTCTCTTGCCTCTTTCTGCACCTTTGTTGCTTCTTTCTGCACTTCTCTTGCCTGTTTCTGCACCTCTCTTGCCTCTTTCTGTATCGTTCTTGCCTCTTTCTGTATCTCTCTTGCCTCTTTCTGCACTTCTCTTGCTTCTATTCGCACCTATCTTCCTCTTTCTGCACATCTATTGCTTCTTTCTGCACCTCTCTTGTCTCTTTCTGCACCTTTCATAACTTTATGCAGTTCTCTTGCTTCTTTATCCACTTCTCTTTCCTCCTTCTGCACCTCTCTTGCTTCTTTCTGTACTTTTCTTCCTTCTTTCTACAACCCTGCTGCCTATTTTAGCACCTCAGTTGGTTCTTTCTACACATCGCTTGCTCCTTTCTGCACCTATGTTGCTTCTTCCTACACCTCTCTTGCCTCTTTCTGCACCCTTCTTCCATCTTTCTGCACCTCTCCTGCCTTGTTTTGTACCTCTTTTGCCTCTCTCTGTACCTCTCTTGTCTTTTTCTGCACTTCTCTTTCTTCTTTCTGTACCTCTCTTAGCTTCTTTCTGCATCCCTCTTGCTGCATTCTGCACTTGTCTTCCCTCTTTCTGCACCTTTGTTGTCTCTTTGTCCACCTCTCTTGCCTCTTTCTGTACTTCTGTTGCCTCTTTCAGCACCTCTGTTGCTTCTTTCTGCACTTCTCTTGTTTCTTTCGGTGTCTATCTTGCTTTTTTCTGCACCACTCTTGCTTCATTATGTACTCCTCTTCCCTCTTTCTGCACCTCTCTTGCCTCTTTCTGCACATCCTTTCTACTTTCTGCACCTCTCTTGCTTCTTTCTTCTGCAACTCTCTTTCCTCTTCTGCACATCTGTTCCTTCTTTCTGCTCATCTTTTGCTTCTTTCTCCACCAACTTTCTTCACCTCTCTTGCCTCTTTCTGCAATTCTCCTGCCTCTTTCTGCACCTCTCTTGCCTATTTCTGTACCTAGCGTGCTTCTTTCTTCACCTCACTTGCCTCTTTCTGCACTTCTCTGGCTTCTTTCTGTACTTCTCTTGCCTCTTTTTGCACCTCTTCTGCTTCTTTCTGCACCTGTATTCATCTTTCTGTACCCTTCTTCCTCTTTCTGCACCCCTTCACTCTTTCTGCACTTTCCTTGCCTCTTTCTGCACCCCTCCCTTGCCTGTTTATGCACCTTTCTTGTCTCTTTGTGCACCTCACTTGCCTCTTTTTACACCTCTGTTGCTTCTTTCTGCACTTCTCGATTCTTTCTGTACTTATCTTGCTTCCTTCTACACCTCTCTTACCTCGTTATGTACCCCTCTTCCCTCTTTCTGCACCTCTCTTGCCTCTTTCTACACCTCTCTTGCCTCTTTCTGCACTGCTTGCTTCTTTCTGCATCCCTTTTGCCTCTTTCTACACCTCTCTTGCCTCTTTTTGTACCTTTCTAGACTTCTCCTGTCTCTTTCTGCACCTTTCCCCTGACTATTTCTGCACTTTTCTACCCACATCCTACACCCCTCTTGCCTCTTTCTGCACCTCTGTTGGTTGTTTCTGCACATCTCTTGCTTCTTTCTGTACCTCTGTTCCTTTTCTGCACACCTCTTGCCTCTTTCTATACCCTTCTTCCCTCTTGCTGCATCTCTCCTGACTCTTTTTGTACCTCTCTTGCCTCTTTCTGAATATCTTTTGTCTCTTTCTGCTCTACTCTGTTTTCTTTTTGCACCTCTCTTGCTTCTTTCTTCATCCCTCTTGCTGCTTTCTGCACTCGTCTTCCCCCTTTCTGTACCCTGCTTGTCTCTTTGTGCATATCTGTTGCTTCTTTCTGCACTTCTTTTGCTTATTTCTGTACCTCTCTTGCTTCTTTCTCCACTTCTCTTGCTTCTTTCTGTACCTCTCTTGCTTGTTTCTGTACCCCTTTGGCCTCATTCTGTATCCCTCTTGCCTCTTTCTGCACCTCTCTTGCCTCTTTCTGCACCTCTCCTGCCTCTTTCTGCACTTCTCTTGTCTCATTCTACAACTCTGTTGCTTCTTTCTGCACTTCTCTTGCCTCTTCCTGCACCTTGCTTCCACTTACTACACTTCTCTTGCCTCTTTCTGCACTTTTTTTCCACTTTCTGCACCTCTATTGCTTCTTTCTGCACCTTTCTTGCTTCTTGCTACACTTCACTTGCCTCTTTCTGCACTTCTCTGGCTTCTTTCTGTACTTCTCTTGCCTCTTTTTGCACCTCTTCTGCTTCTTTCTGCACCTGTATTCATCTTTCTGTACCCTTCTTCCTCTTTCTGCACCCCCTTCACTCTTTCTGCACTTTCCTTGCCTCTTTCTGCACCCCTCCCTTGCCTGTTTCTGCACCTTTCTTGTCTCTTTGTGCACCTCTCTTTTCTCTTTCTGCAACACTGTTGCTTCTTGCTGCACCTGTCTTCCTCTTTCTGTACTTCTCTTGCCCCTTTCTGCACATCCTTTCTACTTTTTGCACCTCTCTTGCTTCTTTCTTCTGCAACTCTCTTTCCTCTTCTGCACATCTGTTCCTTCTTTCTGCTCATCTTTTGCTTCTTTCTCCACCAACTTTCTTCACCCCTCTTGCCTCTTTCTGCACTTCTCTTGCCTATTTCTGTACCTAGCGTGCTTCTTTCTTCACCTCACTTGCCTCTTTCTGCACTTCTCTGGCTTCTTTCTGTACTTCTCTTGACTCTTTTTACACCTCTCCTGCTTCTTTCTGCACCTGTAATCATCTTTCTGTACCCTTCTTCCTCTTTCTGCACCCCCTTCACTCTTTCTGCACTTTCCTTGCCTCTTTCTGTACCCCTCCCTTGCTTGTTTATGCACCTTTCTTGTCTCTTTGTGCACCTCACTTGCCTCTTTTTACACCTCTGTTGCTTCTTTCTGCACTTCTCTTGATTCTTTCTGTACCTATCTTGCTTCCTTCTACACCTCTCTTGCCTCGTTGTGTACCCCTCTTCCCTCTTTCTGCACCTCTCTTGCCTCTTTCTACACCTTTCTTGCCTCTTTCTGCACTGCTTGCTTCTTTCTGCATCCCTTTTGCCTCTTTCTGAACCGTGATTTCCTCTTCCTACACCTCTCTTGCCTCTTTTTGTACCTTTCTACCCTTCTCCTGTCTCTTTCTAGACCTCTCCCCTGACTATTTCCGCACTTTTCTACCCATATCCTACACCCCTCTTGCCTCTTTCTGCACCTCTGTTGGTTGTTTCTGCACATCTCTTGCTTCTTTCTGTACCTCTGTTCCTTTTCTCCACACCTCTTGCCTCTTTCTATACCCTTCTTCCCTCTTGCTGCATCTCTCCTGACTCTTTTTGTACCTCTCTTGCCTCTTTCTGAACATCTTTTGTCTCTTTCTGCTTTACTCTTTTTTCTTTTTGCACCTCTCTTGCTTCTTTCTTCATCCCTCTTGCTGCTTTCTGCACTCGTCTTCCCTCTTTCTGTACCCTGCTTGTCTCTTTGTGCATATCTGTTGCTTCTTTCTGCACTTCTCTTGTTTATTTCTGTACCTCTCTTGCTTCTTTCTCCACTTCTCTTGCTTCTTTCTGTACCTCTCTTGCTTGTTTCTGTACCCCTTTGGCCTCATTCTGTATCCCTCTTCCCTCTTTCTGAACCTCTCTTGCCTCTTTCTGCACCTCTCCTGCCTCTTTCTGCACTTCTCTTGTCTCATTCTACAACTCTGTTGCTTCTTTCTGCACTTCTCTTGCCTCTTCCTGCACCTTGCTTCCACTTACTACACTTCTCTTGCCTTTTCTGCACATCTTTTCCACTTTCTGCACCTCTATTGCTTCTTTCTGCACCTTTCTTGCTTCTTTCTCCTGCAACTATCTTGCCTCTTTCTGCACACCTGTTCCTTCTTTCTTCTCTTCTCTTGCCTCTTTCTTTACCCTCTTTCTGCTTTCTGCACCTCTCTTGCATCTTTCTGCACCTCTCTTGCCTCTTTCTGCACTTCTCTTGACTATTTATGTACCTAGCGTGCTTCTTTCTTCACCTCTCTTACCTCTTTCTGCACTTCTCTTTCCTCTTTCTGCACATGCTTTCTACAGCTCTCATGCTTCTTTCTTCTGAAACTCTCTTTCCTCTTCTGCACATCTTCTTCTGCACATCTGTTCCTTCTTTCTGCTCTTCTCTTGCCTCTTTCTCCACCCTGTTTTTTCACCTCTCTTGCCTCCCCCTGCACTTCTGTTGCCTATTTCTGCACTTCTCTTGCCTATTTCTGTACCTCACTTGCTTCTTGCTACACTTCACTTGCCTCTTTCTGCACTTCTCTGGCTTCTTTCTGTACTTCTCTTCCCTCATTTTGCACCTCTCCTGCTTCTTTCCGCACCCGTATTCCTCTTCCTGTACCCTTCTTCCTCTTTCTGCACCCCTCTTCGCTCTTTCTGTACTTCCTTTGCCTCTTTCTGCACCCATCCCATGCCTGTTTCTGCACCTCTGTTGGTTCTTTCTGTACTTCTCTTGATTCTTTCTACACCTCGCTTGCTTCTTTCTGCATCCCTCTTGCTGCTTTCTGCATGTGTCTTCCCTCTTTCTGCACCTTTCTTGTCTCTTTGTGCTCCTCTCTTGCCTCTTTCTGCACCTTTGTTGCTTCTTTCTGCACTTCTCTTGCCTGTTTCTGCACCTCTCTTGCCTCTTTCTGTATCGTTCTTGCCTCTTTCTGTATCTCTCTTGCCTCTTTCTGCACTTCTCTTGCTTCTATTCGCACCTATCTTCCTCTTTCTGCACATCTATTGCTTCTTTCTGCACCTCTCTTGTCTCTTTCTGCACCTTTCATAACTTTATGCAGTTCTCTTGCTTCTTTATCCACTTCTCTTTCCTCCTTCTGCACCTCTCTTGCTTCTTTCTGTACTTTTCTTCCTTCTTTCTACAACCCTGCTGCCTATTTTAGCACCTCAGTTGGTTCTTTCTACACATCGCTTGCTCCTTTCTGCACCTATGTTGCTTCTTCCTACACCTCTCTTGCCTCTTTCTGCACCCTTCTTCCATCTTTCTGCACCTCTCCTGCCTTGTTTTGTACCTCTTTTGCCTCTCTCTGTACCTCTCTTGTCTTTTTCTGCACTTCTCTTTCTTCTTTCTGTACCTCTCTTAGCTTCTTTCTGCATCCCTCTTGCTGCATTCTGCACTTGTCTTCCCTCTTTCTGCACCTTTGTTGTCTCTTTGTCCACCTCTCTTGCCTCTTTCTGTACTTCTGTTGCCTCTTTCAGCACCTCTGTTGCTTCTTTCTGCACTTCTCTTGTTTCTTTCGGTGTCTATCTTGCTTTTTTCTGCACCACTCTTGCTTCATTATGTACTCCTCTTCCCTCTTTCTGCACCTCTCTTGCCTCTTTCTGCACATCCTTTCTACTTTCTGCACCTCTCTTGCTTCTTTCTTCTGCAACTCTCTTTCCTCTTCTGCACATCTGTTCCTTCTTTCTGCTCATCTTTTGCTTCTTTCTCCACCAACTTTCTTCACCTCTCTTGCCTCTTTCTGCAATTCTCCTGCCTCTTTCTGCACCTCTCTTGCCTATTTCTGTACCTAGCGTGCTTCTTTCTTCACCTCACTTGCCTCTTTCTGCACTTCTCTGGCTTCTTTCTGTACTTCTCTTGCCTCTTTTTGCACCTCTTCTGCTTCTTTCTGCACCTGTATTCATCTTTCTGTACCCTTCTTCCTCTTTCTGCACCCCTTCACTCTTTCTGCACTTTCCTTGCCTCTTTCTGCACCCCTCCCTTGCCTGTTTATGCACCTTTCTTGTCTCTTTGTGCACCTCACTTGCCTCTTTTTACACCTCTGTTGCTTCTTTCTGCACTTCTCGAGATTCTTTCTGTACCTATCTTGCTTCCTTCTACACCTCTCTTGCCTCGTTATGTACCCCTCTTCCCTCTTTCTGTACCTCTCTTGCCTCTTTCTACACCTCTCTTGCCTCTTTCTGCACTGCTTGCTTCTTTCTGCATCCCCTTTGCCTCTTTCTGAACCTGTATTCCCTCTTTCTACACCTCACTTGCCTCTTTTTGTACCTTTCTACACTTCTCCTGTCTCTTTCTGCACCTTTCCCCTTTCCATTTCTGCACTTTTCTACCCACATCCTACACCCCTCTTGCCTCTTTCTGCACCTCTGTTGGTTGTTTCTGCACATCTCTTGCTTCTTTCTGTACCTCTGTTCCTTTTCTGCACACCTCTTGCCTCTTTCTATACCCTTCTTCCCTCTTGCTGCATCTCTCCTGACTCTTTTTGTACCTCTCTTGCCTCTTTCTGAATATCTTTTGTCTCTTTCTGCTCTACTCTGTTTTCTTTTTGCACCTCTCTTGCTTCTTTCTTCATCCCTCTTGCTGCTTTCTGCACTCGTCTTCCCCCTTTCTGTACCCTGCTTGTCTCTTTGTGCATATCTGTTGCTTCTTTCTGCACTTCTTTTGCTTATTTCTGTACCTCTCTTGCTTCTTTCTCCACTTCTCTTGCTTCTTTCTGTACCTCTCTTGCTTGTTTCTGTATCCCTTTGGCCTCATTCTGTATCCCTCTTGCCTCTTTCTGCACCTCTCTTGCCTCTTTCTGCACCTCTCCTGCCTCTTTCTGCACTTCTCTTGTCTCATTCTACAACTCTGTTGCTTCTTTCTGCACTTCTCTTGCCTCTTCCTGCACCTTGCTTCCACTTACTACACTTCTCTTGCCTCTTTCTGCACTTTTTTTCCACTTTCTGCACCTCTATTGCTTCTTTCTGCACCTTTCTTGCTTCTTGCTACACTTCACTTGCCTCTTTCTGCACTTCTCTGGCTTCTTTCTGTACTTCTCTTGCCTCTTTTTGCACCTCTTCTGCTTCTTTCTGCACCTGTATTCATCTTTCTGTACCCTTCTTCCTCTTTCTGCACCCCCTTCACTCTTTCTGCACTTTCCTTGCCTCTTTCTGCACCCCTCCCTTGCCTGTTTCTGCACCTTTCTTGTCTCTTTGTGCACCTCTCTTTTCTCTTTCTGCAACACTGTTGCTTCTTGCTGCACCTGTCTTCCTCTTTCTGTACTTCTCTTGCCCCTTTCTGCACATCCTTTCTACTTTTTGCACCTCTCTTGCTTCTTTCTTCTGCAACTCTCTTTCCTCTTCTGCACATCTGTTCCTTCTTTCTGCTCATCTTTTGCTTCTTTCTCCACCAACTTTCTTCACCCCTCTTGCCTCTTTCTGCACTTCTCTTGCCTATTTCTGTACCTAGCGTGCTTCTTTCTTCACCTCACTTGCCTCTTTCTGCACTTCTCTGGCTTCTTTCTGTACTTCTCTTGACTCTTTTTACACCTCTCCTGCTTCTTTCTGCACCTGTAATCATCTTTCTGTACCCTTCTTCCTCTTTCTGCACCCCCTTCACTCTTTCTGCACTTTCCTTGCCTCTTTCTGTACCCCTCCCTTGCTTGTTTATGCACCTTTCTTGTCTCTTTGTGCACCTCACTTGCCTCTTTTTACACCTCTGTTGCTTCTTTCTGCACTTCTCTTGATTCTTTCTGTACCTATCTTGCTTCCTTCTACACCTCTCTTGCCTCGTTGTGTACCCCTCTTCCCTCTTTCTGCACCTCTCTTGCCTCTTTCTACACCTTTCTTGCCTCTTTCTGCACTGCTTGCTTCTTTCTGCATCCCTTTTGCCTCTTTCTGAACCGTGATTTCCTCTTCCTACACCTCTCTTGCCTCTTTTTGTACCTTTCTACCCTTCTCCTGTCTCTTTCTGCACCTCTCCCCTGACTATTTCCGCACTTTTCTACCCATATCCTACACCCCTCTTGCCTCTTTCTGCACCTCTGTTGGTTGTTTCTGCACATCTCTTGCTTCTTTCTGTACCTCTGTTCCTTTTCTCCACACCTCTTGCCTCTTTCTATACCCTTCTTCCCTCTTGCTGCATCTCTCCTGACTCTTTTTGTACCTCTCTTGCCTCTTTCTGAACATCTTTTGTCTCTTTCTGCTTTACTCTTTTTTCTTTTTGCACCTCTCTTGCTTCTTTCTTCATCCCTCTTGCTGCTTTCTGCACTCGTCTTCCCTCTTTCTGTACCCTGCTTGTCTCTTTGTGCATATCTGTTGCTTCTTTCTGCACTTCTCTTGTTTATTTCTGTACCTCTCTTGCTTCTTTCTCCACTTCTCTTGCTTCTTTCTGTACCTCTCTTGCTTGTTTCTGTACCCCTTTGGCCTCATTCTGTATCCCTCTTCCCTCTTTCTGAACCTCTCTTGCCTCTTTCTGCACCTCTCCTGCCTCTTTCTGCACTTCTCTTGTCTCATTCTACAACTCTGTTGCTTCTTTCTGCACTTCTCTTGCCTCTTCCTGCACCTTGCTTCCACTTACTACACTTCTCTTGCCTTTTCTGCACATCTTTTCCACTTTCTGCACCTCTATTGCTTCTTTCTGCACCTTTCTTGCTTCTTTCTCCTGCAACTATCTTGCCTCTTTCTGCACACCTGTTCCTTCTTTCTTCTCTTCTCTTGCCTCTTTCTTTACCCTCTTTCTGCTTTCTGCACCTCTCTTGCATCTTTCTGCACCTCTCTTGCCTCTTTCTGCACTTCTCTTGACTATTTATGTACCTAGCGTGCTTCTTTCTTCACCTCTCTTGCCTCTTTCTGCACTTCTCTTTCCTCTTTCTGCACATGCTTTCTACAGCTCTCATGCTTCTTTCTTCTGAAACTCTCTTTCCTCTTCTGCACATCTTCTTCTGCACATCTGTTCCTTCTTTCTGCTCTTCTCTTGCCTCTTTCTCCACCCTGTTTTTTCACCTCTCTTGCCTCCCCCTGCACTTCTGTTGCCTATTTCTGCACTTCTCTTGCCTATTTCTGTACCTCACTTGCTTCTTGCTACACTTCACTTGCCTCTTTCTGCACTTCTCTGGCTTCTTTCTGTACTTCTCTTCCCTCATTTTGCACCTCTCCTGCTTCTTTCCGCACCCGTATTCCTCTTCCTGTACCCTTCTTCCTCTTTCTGCACCCCTCTTCGCTCTTTCTGTACTTCCTTTGCCTCTTTCTGCACCCATCCCATGCCTGTTTCTGCACCTCTGTTGGTTCTTTCTGTACTTCTCTTGATTCTTTCTACACCTCGCTTGCTTCTTTCTGCATCCCTCTTGCTGCTTTCTGCATGTGTCTTCCCTCTTTCTGCACCTTTCTTGTCTCTTTGTGCTCCTCTCTTGCCTCTTTCTGCACCTTTGTTGCTTCTTTCTGCACTTCTCTTGCCTGTTTCTGCACCTCTCTTGCCTCTTTCTGTATCGTTCTTGCCTCTTTCTGTATCTCTCTTGCCTCTTTCTGCACTTCTCTTGCTTCTATTCGCACCTATCTTCCTCTTTCTGCACATCTATTGCTTCTTTCTGCACCTCTCTTGTCTCTTTCTGCACCTTTCATAACTTTATGCAGTTCTCTTGCTTCTTTATCCACTTCTCTTTCCTCCTTCTGCACCTCTCTTGCTTCTTTCTGTACTTTTCTTCCTTCTTTCTACAACCCTGCTGCCTATTTTAGCACCTCAGTTGGTTCTTTCTACACATCGCTTGCTCCTTTCTGCACCTCTGTTGCTTCTTCCTACACCTCTCTTGCCTCTTTCTGCACCCTTCTTCCATCTTTCTGCACCTCTCCTGCCTTGTTTTGTACCTCTTTTGCCTCTCTCTGTACCTCTCTTGTCTTTTTCTGCACTTCTCTTTCTTCTTTCTGTACCTCTCTTAGCTTCTTTCTGCATCCCTCTTGCTGCATTCTGCACTTGTCTTCCCTCTTTCTGCACCTTTGTTGTCTCTTTGTCCACCTCTCTTGCCTCTTTCTGTACTTCTGTTGCCTCTTTCAGCACCTCTGTTGCTTCTTTCTGCACTTCTCTTGTTTCTTTCGGTGTCTATCTTGCTTTTTTCTGCACCACTCTTGCTTCATTATGTACTCCTCTTCCCTCTTTCTGCACCTCTCTTGCCTCTTTCTGCACATCCTTTCTACTTTCTGCACCTCTCTTGCTTCTTTCTTCTGCAACTCTCTTTCCTCTTCTGCACATCTGTTCCTTCTTTCTGCTCATCTTTTGCTTCTTTCTCCACCAACTTTCTTCACCTCTCTTGCCTCTTTCTGCAATTCTCCTGCCTCTTTCTGCACCTCTCTTGCCTATTTCTGTACCTAGCGTGCTTCTTTCTTCACCTCACTTGCCTCTTTCTGCACTTCTCTGGCTTCTTTCTGTACTTCTCTTGCCTCTTTTTGCACCTCTTCTGCTTCTTTCTGCACCTGTATTCATCTTTCTGTACCCTTCTTCCTCTTTCTGCACCCCTTCACTCTTTCTGCACTTTCCTTGCCTCTTTCTGCACCCCTCCCTTGCCTGTTTATGCACCTTTCTTGTCTCTTTGTGCACCTCACTTGCCTCTTTTTACACCTCTGTTGCTTCTTTCTGCACTTCTCTTGATTCTTTCTGTACCTATCTTGCTTCCTTCTACACCTCTCTTGCCTCGTTATGTACCCCTCTTCCCTCTTTCTGTACCTCTCTTGCCTCTTTCTACACCTCTCTTGCCTCTTTCTGCACTGCTTGCTTCTTTCTGCATCCCCTTTGCCTCTTTCTGAACCTGTATTCCCTCTTTCTACACCTCACTTGCCTCTTTTTGTACCTTTCTACACTTCTCCTGTCTCTTTCTGCACCTTTCCCCTTTCCATTTCTGCACTTTTCTACCCACATCCTACACCCCTCTTGCCTCTTTCTGCACCTCTGTTGGTTGTTTCTGCACATCTCTTGCTTCTTTCTGTACCTCTGTTCCTTTTCTGCACACCTCTTGCCTCTTTCTATACCCTTCTTCCCTCTTGCTGCATCTCTCCTGACTCTTTTTGTACCTCTCTTGCCTCTTTCTGAATATCTTTTGTCTCTTTCTGCTCTACTCTGTTTTCTTTTTGCACCTCTCTTGCTTCTTTCTTCATCCCTCTTGCTGCTTTCTGCACTCGTCTTCCCCCTTTCTGTACCCTGCTTGTCTCTTTGTGCATATCTGTTGCTTCTTTCTGTACCTCTCTTGCTTGTTTCTGTACCCCTTTGGCCTCATTCTGTATCCCTCTTGCCTCTTTCTGCACCTCTCTTGCCTCTTTCTGCACCTCTCCTGCCTCTTTCTGCACTTCTCTTGTCTCATTCTACAACTCTGTTGCTTCTTTCTGCACTTCTCTTGCCTCTTCCTGCACCTTGCTTCCACTTACTACACTTCTCTTGCCTCTTTCTGCACTTTTTTTCCACTTTCTGCACCTCTATTGCTTCTTTCTGCACCTTTCTTGCTTCTTGCTACACTTCACTTGCCTCTTTCTGCACTTCTCTGGCTTCTTTCTGTACTTCTCTTGCCTCTTTTTGCACCTCTTCTGCTTCTTTCTGCACCTGTATTCATCTTTCTGTACCCTTCTTCCTCTTTCTGCACCCCCTTCACTCTTTCTGCACTTTCCTTGCCTCTTTCTGCACCCCTCCCTTGCCTGTTTCTGCACCTTTCTTGTCTCTTTGTGCACCTCTCTTTTCTCTTTCTGCAACACTGTTGCTTCTTGCTGCACCTGTCTTCCTCTTTCTGTACTTCTCTTGCCCCTTTCTGCACATCCTTTCTACTTTTTGCACCTCTCTTGCTTCTTTCTTCTGCAACTCTCTTTCCTCTTCTGCACATCTGTTCCTTCTTTCTGCTCATCTTTTGCTTCTTTCTCCACCAACTTTCTTCACCCCTCTTGCCTCTTTCTGCACTTCTCTTGCCTATTTCTGTACCTAGCGTGCTTCTTTCTTCACCTCACTTGCCTCTTTCTGCACTTCTCTGGCTTCTTTCTGTACTTCTCTTGACTCTTTTTACACCTCTCCTGCTTCTTTCTGCACCTGTAATCATCTTTCTGTACCCTTCTTCCTCTTTCTGCACCCCCTTCACTCTTTCTGCACTTTCCTTGCCTCTTTCTGTACCCCTCCCTTGCTTGTTTATGCACCTTTCTTGTCTCTTTGTGCACCTCACTTGCCTCTTTTTACACCTCTGTTGCTTCTTTCTGCACTTCTCTTGATTCTTTCTGTACCTATCTTGCTTCCTTCTACACCTCTCTTGCCTCGTTGTGTACCCCTCTTCCCTCTTTCTGCACCTCTCTTGCCTCTTTCTACACCTTTCTTGCCTCTTTCTGCACTGCTTGCTTCTTTCTGCATCCCTTTTGCCTCTTTCTGAACCGTGATTTCCTCTTCCTACACCTCTCTTGCCTCTTTTTGTACCTTTCTACCCTTCTCCTGTCTCTTTCTGCACCTCTCCCCTGACTATTTCCGCACTTTTCTACCCATATCCTACACCCCTCTTGCCTCTTTCTGCACCTCTGTTGGTTGTTTCTGCACATCTCTTGCTTCTTTCTGTACCTCTGTTCCTTTTCTCCACACCTCTTGCCTCTTTCTATACCCTTCTTCCCTCTTGCTGCATCTCTCCTGACTCTTTTTGTACCTCTCTTGCCTCTTTCTGAACATCTTTTGTCTCTTTCTGCTTTACTCTTTTTTCTTTTTGCACCTCTCTTGCTTCTTTCTTCATCCCTCTTGCTGCTTTCTGCACTCGTCTTCCCTCTTTCTGTACCCTGCTTGTCTCTTTGTGCATATCTGTTGCTTCTTTCTGCACTTCTCTTGTTTATTTCTGTACCTCTCTTGCTTCTTTCTCCACTTCTCTTGCTTCTTTCTGTACCTCTCTTGCTTGTTTCTGTACCCCTTTGGCCTCATTCTGTATCCCTCTTCCCTCTTTCTGAACCTCTCTTGCCTCTTTCTGCACCTCTCCTGCCTCTTTCTGCACTTCTCTTGTCTCATTCTACAACTCTGTTGCTTCTTTCTGCACTTCTCTTGCCTCTTCCTGCACCTTGCTTCCACTTACTACACTTCTCTTGCCTTTTCTGCACATCTTTTCCACTTTCTGCACCTCTATTGCTTCTTTCTGCACCTTTCTTGCTTCTTTCTCCTGCAACTATCTTGCCTCTTTCTGCACACATGTTCCTTCTTTCTTCTCTTCTCTTGCCTCTTTCTTCACCCTCTTTCTGCGTTCTGCACCTCTCTTGCATCTTTCTGCACTTCTCTTGCCTCTTTCTGCACTTCTCTTGACTATTTATGTACCTAGCGTGCTTCTTTCTTCACCTCTCTTGCCTCTTTCTGCACTTCTCTTTCCTCTTTCTGCACATGCTTTCTACAGCTCTCATGCTTCTTTCTTCTGAAACTCTCTTTCCTCTTCTGCACATCTTCTTCTGCACATCTGTTCCTTCTTTCTGCTCTTCTCTTGCCTCTTTCTCCACCCTGTTTTTTCACCTCTCTTGCCTTCCCCTGCACTTCTGTTGCCTATTTCTGCACTTCTCTTGCCTATTTCTGTACCTCACTTGCTTCTTGCTACACTTCACTTGCCTCTTTCTGCACTTCTCTGGCTTCTTTCTGTACTTCTCTTCCCTCATTTTGCACCTCTCCTGCTTCTTTCCGCACCCGTATTCCTCTTCCTGTACCCTTCTTCCTCTTTCTGCACCCCTCTTCGCTCTTTCTGTACTTCCTTTGCCTCTTTCTGCACCCATCCCTTGCCTGTTTCTGCACCTCTGTTGGTTCTTTCTGTACTTCTCTTGATTCTTTCTACACCTCGCTTGCTTCTTTCTGCATCCCTCTTGCTGCTTTCTGCATGTGTCTTCCCTCTTTCTGCACCTTTCTTGTCTCTTTGTGCTCCTCTCTTGCCTCTTTCTGCACCTTTGTTGCTTCTTTCTGCACTTCTCTTGCCTGTTTCTGCACCTCTCTTGCCTCTTTCTGTATCGCTCTTGCCTCTTTCTGTATCTCTCTTGCCTCTTTCTGCACTTCTCTTGCTTCTATTCGCACCTATCTTCCTCTTTCTGCACATCTATTGCTTCTTTCTGCACCTCTCTTGTCTCTTTCTGCACCTTTCATAACTTTATGCAGTTCTCTTGCTTCTTTATCCACTTCTCTTTCCTCCTTCTGCACCTCTCTTGCTTCTTTCTGTACTTTTCTTCCTTCTTTCTACAACCCTGCTGCCTATTTTAGCACCTCAGTTGGTTCTTTCTACACATCGCTTGCTCCTTTCTGCACCTCTGTTGCTTCTTCCTACACCTCTCTTGCCTCTTTCTGCACCCTTCTTCCATCTTTCTGCACCTCTCCTGCCTTGTTTTGTACCTCTTTTGCCTCTCTCTGTACCTCTCTTGTCTTTTTCACCACTTCTCTTTCTTCTTTCTGTACCTCTCTTAGCTTCTTTCTGCATCCCTCTTGCTGCATTCTGCACTTGTCTTCCCTCTTTCTGCACCTTTGTTGTCTCTTTGTCCACCTCTCTTGCCTCTTTCTGTACTTCTGTTGCCTCTTTCAGCACCTCTGTTGCTTCTTTCTGCACTTCTCTTGTTTCTTTCGGTGTCTATCTTGCTTTTTTCTGCACCACTCTTGCTTCATTATGTACTCCTCTTCCCTCTTTCTGCACCTCTCTTGCCTCTTTCTGCACATCCTTTCTACTTTCTGCACCTCTCTTGCTTCTTTCTTCTGCAACTCTCTTTCCTCTTCTGCACATCTGTTCCTTCTTTCTGCTCATCTTTTGCTTCTTTCTCCACCAACTTTCTTCACCTCTCTTGCCTCTTTCTGCAATTCTCCTGCCTCTTTCTGCACTTCTCTTGCCTATTTCTGTACCTAGCGTGCTTCTTTCTTCACCTCACTTGCCTCTTTCTGCACTTCTCTGGCTTCTTTCTGTACTTCTCTTGCCTCTTTTTGCACCTCTTCTGCTTCTTTCTGCACCTGTATTCATCTTTCTGTACCCTTCTTCCTCTTTCTGCACCCCTTCACTTTCTCTGCACTTTCCTTGCCTCTTTCTGCACCCCTCCCTTGCCTGTTTATGCACCTTTCTTGTCTCTTTGTGCACCTCACTTGCCTCTTTTTACACCTCTGTTGCTTCTTTCTGCACTTCTCTTGATTCTTTCTGTACCTATCTTGCTTCCTTCTACACCTCTCTTGCCTCGTTATGTACCCATCTTCCCTCTTTCTGTACCTCTCTTGCCTCTTTCTACACCTCTCTTGCCTCTTTCTGCACTGCTTGCTTCTTTCTGCATCCCCTTTGCCTCTTTCTGAACCTGTATTCCCTCTTTCTACACCTCTCTTGCCTCTTTTTGTACCTTTCTACACTTCTCCTGTCTCTTTCTGCACCTTTCCCCTTTCCATTTCTGCACTTTTCTACCCACATCCTACACCCCTCTTGCCTCTTTCTGCACCTCTGTTGGTTGTTTCTGCACATCTCTTGCTTCTTTCTGTACCTCTGTTCCTTTTCTGCACACCTCTTGCCTCTTTCTATACCCTTCTTCCCTCTTGCTGCATCTCTCCTGACTCTTTTTGTACCTCTCTTGCCTCTTTCTGAATATCTTTTGTCTCTTTCTGCTCTACTCTGTTTTCTTTTTGCACCTCTCTTGCTTCTTTCTTCATCCCTCTTGCTGCTTTCTGCACTCGTCTTCCCCCTTTCTGTACCCCGCTTGTCTCTTTGTGCATATCTGTTGCTTCTTTCTGCACTTCTTTTGCTTATTTCTGTACCTCTCTTGCTTCTTTCTCCACTTCTCTTGCTTCTTTCTGTACATCTCTTGCTTGTTTCTGTACCCCTTTGGCCTCATTCTGTATCCCTCTTGCCTCTTTCTGCACCTCTCTTGCCTCTTTCTGCACCTCTCCTGCCTCTTTCTGCACTTCTCTTGTCTCATTCTACAACTCTGTTGCTTCTTTCTGCACTTCTCTTGCCTCTTCCTGCACCTTGCTTCCACTTACTACACTTCTCTTGCCTCTTTCTGCACTTTTTTTCCACTTTCTGCACCTCTATTGCTTCTTTCTGCACCTTTCTTGCTTCTTTCTCCTGCAACTATCTTGCCTCTTTCTGCACACCTGTTCCTTCTTTCTTCTCTTCTCTTGCCTCTTTCTTCACCCTCTTTCTTCTTTCTGCGGCTCTCTTGCATCTTCCTGCACTTCTCTTGCCTCTTTCTGCACTTCTCTTGCCTATTTCTGTACCTAGCGTCCTTCTTTCTTCACCTCTCTTGCCTCTTTCTGCACTTCTCTTTCCTCTTTCTCCACATCCTTTCTACAGCTCTCATGCTTCTTTCTTCTGAAACTCTCTTTCCTCTTCTGCACATCTTCTTCTGCACATCTGTTCCTTCTTTCTGCTCTTCTCTTGCCTCTTTCTCCACCCTCTTTTTTCACCTCTCTGCCTCTTTCTGCACTTCTGTTGCCTATTTCTGCACTTCTCTTGCCTATTTCTGTACCTCACTTGCTTCTTGCTACACTTCACTTGCCTCTTTCTGCACTTCTCTGGCTTCTTTCTGTACTTCTCTTCCCTCATTTTGCACCTCTCCTGCTTCTTTCTGCACCTGTATTCCTCTTCCTGTACCCTTCTTCCTCTTTCTGCACCCCTCTTCCCTCTTTCTGTACTTCCTTTGCCTCTTTCTGCACCCATCCCTTGCCTGTTTCTGCACCTCTGTTGGTTCTTTCTGTACTTCTCTTGATTCTTTCTACACCTCTCTTGCTTCTTTCTGCATTCCTCTTACTGCTTTCTGCATGCGTCTTCCCTCTTTCTGCACCTTTCTTGTCTCTTTGTGATCCTCTCTTGCCTCTTTCTGCACCCTTGTTGCTTCTTTTTGCACTTCTCTTGCCTGTTTCTGCACCTCTCTTGCCTCTTTCTGTATCGCTCTTGCCTCTTTCTGTATCTCTCTTGCCTCTTTCTGCACTTCTCTTGCTTCTATTCGCACCTTTCTTCCTCTTTCTGCACATCTATTGCTTCTTTCTGCACCTCTCTTGCCTCTTTCTGCACCTTTCATAACTTTATGCAGTTCTCTTGCTTCTTTATCCACTTCTCTTTCCTCCTTCTGCACCTCTCTTGCTTCTTCCTGTACTTTTCTTCCTTCTTTCTACACCCCTGCTGCCTATTTCTGCACCTCAGTTGATTCTTTCTACACATCGCTTGCTCCTTTATGCACCTCTGTTGCTTCTTCCTACACCTCTCTTGCCTCTTTCTGCACCCTTCTTCCATCTTTCTGCACCTCTCCTGCCTTGTTTTGTACCTCTTTTGCCTCTCTCTGTACCTCTCTTGTCTTTTTCTGTACTTCTCTTTCTCCTTTCTGTACCTCTCTTAGCTTCTTTCTGCATCCCTCTTGCTGCTTTCTGCACTTGTCTTCCCTCTTTCTGCACCTTTGTTGTCTCTTTGTCCACCTCTCTTGCCTCTTTCTGTACTTCTGTTGCCTCTTTCATCACCTCTGTTGCTTTTTTCTGCACTTCTCTTGTTTCTTTCGGTGCCTATCTTGCTTTTTTCTGCACCACTCTTGCTTCATTATGTACTCCTCTTCCCTCTTTCTGCACCTCTCTTGCCTCTTTCTGCACATCCTTTCTACTTTCTGCACCTCTCCTGCTTCTTTCTTCTGCAACTCTCTTTCCTCTTCTGCACATCTGTTCCTTCTTTCTGTACTTCTTTTGCCTTTTTCTCCACCCTCTTTCGTCACCTCTCTTGCCTCTTTCTGCACTTCTCTTGCCTCTTTCTGCACTTCTCTTGCCTATCTCTGTACCTAGCGTGCTTCTTTTTTTCACCTCACTTGCCTCTTTCTGCACTTCTCTGGCTTCTTTCTGTACTTCTCTTGCATAGTTTTGCACCTCATCTGCTTCTTTCTGCACCTATATTCATCTTTCTGTACCCTTCTTCCTCTTTCTGCACCCCTTCACTCTTTCTGCACTTTCCTTGCCTCTTTCTGCACCCCTTCCCCGCCTGTTTATGCACCTTTCTTGTCTCTTTGTGCACCTCACTTGCCTCTTTTTACACCTCTGTTGCTTCTTTCTGCACTTCTCGATTCTTTCTGTACTTATCTTGCTTCCTTCTACACCTCTCTTACCTCATTATGTACCCCTCTTCCCTCTTTCTGCACCTCTCTTGCCTCTTTCTACACCTCTCTTGCCTCTTTCTGCACTGCTTGCTTCTTTCTGCATCCCTTTTGCCTCTTTCTACACCTCTCTTGCCTCTTTTTGTACCTTTCTAGACTTCTCCTGTCTCTTTCTGCACCTTTCCCCTGACTATTTCTGCACTTTTCTACCCACATCCTACACCCCTCTTGCCTCTTTCTGCACCTCTGTTGGTTGTTTCTGCACATCTCTTGCTTCTTTCTGTACCTCTGTTCCTTTTCTGCACACCTCTTGCCTCTTTCTATACCCTTCTTCCCTCTTGCTGCATCTCTCCTGACTCTTTTTGTACCTCTCTTGCCTCTTTCTGAACATCTTTTGTCTCTTTCTGCTCTACTCTGTTTTCTTTTTGCACCTCTCTTGCCTCTTTCTTTATCCCTCTTGCTGCTTTCTTCTTTTGATTATTTCTGTACCTCTCTTGCTTCTTTCTCCACTTCTCTTGCTTCTTTCTTTACCTCTCTTGCTTGTTTCTGTACCCCTTTGGCCTCATTCTGTATCCCTCTTCCCTTTTTCTGCACTTTTTTTCCACTTTCTGCACCTCTATTGCTTCTTTCTGCACCTTTCTTGCTTCTTTCTCCTGCAACTATCTTGCCTCTTTCTGCACACCTGTTCCTTCTTTCTTCTCTTCTCTTGCCTCTTTCTTCACCGTCTTTCTTCTTTCTGCACCTCTCTTGCATCTTTCTGCACTTCTCTTGCCTCTTTCTGCACTTGTCATGCCTATTTCTGTATCGCTCTTGCCTCTTTCTGTATCTCTCTTGCCTCTTTCTGCACTTTTCTTGCTTCTATTCGCACCTTTCTTCCTCTTTCTGCACATCTATTGCTTCTTTCTTCTCTTCTCTTGCCTCTTTCTTCACCCTCTTTCTTCTTTCTGCACCTCTCTTGCATCTTTCTGCACTTCTCTTGCCTCTTTCTGCACTTCTCTTGCCTATTTCTGTACTTAGCGTGCTTCTTTCTTCACCTCTCTTGCCTCTTTCTGCACTTCTCTTTCCTCTTTCTGCACATCCTTTCTACAGCTCTCATGCTTCTTTCTTCTGAAACTCTCTTTCCTCTTCTGCACATCTTCTTCTGCACATCTGTTCCTTCTTTCTGCTCTTCTCTTGCCTCTTTCTCCACCCTCTTTTTTCACCTCTCTTACCTCTTTCTGCACTTCTGTTGCCTATTTCTGCACTTCTCTTGCCTATTTCTGTACCTCACTTGCTTCTTGCTACACTTCACTTGCCTCTTTCAGCACTTCTCTGGCTTCTTTCTGTACTTCTCTTCCCTCATTTTGCACCTCTTCTGCTTCTTTCTGCACCTGTATTCCTCTTCCTGTACCCTTCTTCCTCTTTCTGCACCCCTCTTCCCTCTTTCTGTACTTCCTTTGCCTCTTTCTGCACCCATCCCTTGCCTGTTTCTGCACCTCTGTTGGTTCTTTCTGTACTTCTCTTGATTCTTTCTACACCTCTCTTGCTTCTTTCTGCATCCCTCTTGCTGCTTTCTGCATGCGTCTTCCCCCTTACTGTACCCTGCTTGTCTCTTTGTGCATATCTGTTGCTTCTTTCTGCACTTCTCTTGCTTATTTCTGTACCTCTCTTGCTTCTTTCTCCACTTCTCTTGATTCTTTCTGTACCTATCTTGCTTCCTTCTACACCTCTCTTGCCTCATTATGTACCCATCTTCCCTCTTTCTGCACCTCTCTTGCCTCTTTCTACACCTCTCTTGCCTCTTTCTGCACTGCTTGCTTCTTTCTGCATCCCTTTTGCCTCTTTCTGAACCCGTATTCCTTCTTTCTACACCTCTCTTGCCTCGTTTTGTACCTTTCCCCTGACTATTTCTGCACTTTTCTACCCACATCCTACACCCCTCTTGCCTCTTTCTGCACCTCTGTTGGTTGTTTCTGCACATCTCTTGCTTCTTTCTGTACCTCTGTTCCTTTTCTGCACACCTCTTGCCTCTTTCTATACCCTTCTTCCCTCTTGCTGCATCTCTCCTGACTCTTTTTGTACCTCTCTTGCCTCTTTCTGAACATCTTTTGTCTCTTTATGCTCTACTCTGTTTTCTTTTTGCACCTCTCTTGCCTCTTTCTTTGTCCCTCTTGCTGCTTTCTTCTTTTGATTATTTCTGTACCTCTCTTGCTTCTTTCTCCACTTCTCTTGCTTCTTTCTGTACCTCTCTTGCTTGTTTCTGTACCCCTTTGGCCTCATTCTGTATCCCTCTTCCCTTTTTCTGCACTTTTTTTCCACTTTCTGCACCTCTATTGCTTCTTTCTGCACCTTTCTTGCTTCTTTCTCCTGCAACTATCTTGCCTCTTTCTGCACACCTGTTCCTTCTTTCTTCTCTTCTCTTGCCTCTTTCTTCACCGTCTTTCTTCTTTCTGCACCTCTCTTGCATCTTTCTGCACTTCTCTTGCCTCTTTCTGCACTTCTCATGCCTATTTCTGTATCGCTCTTGCCTCTTTCTGTATCTCTCTTGCCTCTTTCTGCACTTTTCTTGCTTCTATTCGCACCTTTCTTCCTCTTTCTGCACATCTATTGCTTCTTTCTTCTCTTCTCTTGCCTCTTTCTTCACCCTCTTTCTTCTTTCTGCACCTCTCTTGCATCTTTCTGCACTTCTCTTGCCTCTTTCTGCACTTCTCTTGCCTATTTCTGTACTTAGCGTGCTTCTTTCTTCACCTCTCTTGCCTCTTTCTGCACTTCTCTTTCCTCTTTCTGCACATCCTTTCTACAGCTCTCATGCTTCTTTCTTCTGAAACTCTCTTTCCTCTTCTGCACATCTTCTTCTGCACATCTGTTCCTTCTTTCTGCTCTTCTCTTGCCTCTTTCTCCACAATCTTTTTTCACCTCTCTTACCTCTTTCTGCACTTCTGTTGCCTATTTCTGCACTTCTCTTGCCTATTTCTGTACCTCACTTGCTTCTTGCTACACTTCACTTGCCTCTTTCAGCACTTCTCTGGCTTCTTTCTGTACTTCTCTTCCCTCATTTTGCACCTCTCCTGCTTCTTTCTGCACCTGTATTCCTCTTCCTGTACCCTTCTTCCTCTTTCTGCACCCCTCTTCCCTCTTTCTGTACTTCCTTTGCCTCTTTCTGCACCCATCCCTTGCCTGTTTCTGCACCTCTGTTGGTTCTTTCTGTACTTCTCTTGATTCTTTCTACACCTCTCTTGCTTCTTTCTGCATCCCTCTTGCTGCTTTCTGCATGCGTCTTCCCCCTTACTGTACCCTGCTTGTCTCTTTGTGCATATCTGTTGCTTCTTTCTGCACTTCTCTTGCTTATTTCTGTACCTCTCTTGCTTCTTTCTCCACTTCTCTTGATTCTTTCTGTACCTATCTTGCTTCCTTCTACACCTCTCTTGCCTCATTATGTACCCATCTTCCCTCTTTCTGCACCTCTCTTGCCTCTTTCTACACCTCTCTTGCCTCTTTCTGCACTGCTTGCTTCTTTCTGCATCCCTTTTGCCTCTTTCTGAACCCGTATTCCCTCTTTCTACACCTCTCTTGCCTCTTTTTGTACCTTTCTACACTTCTCCTGTCTCTTTCTGCACCTTTCCCCTGACTATTTCTGCACTTTTCTACCCACATCCTACACCCCTCTTGCCTCTTTCTGCACCTCTGTTGGTTGTTTCTGCACATCTCTTGCTTCTTTCTGTACCTCTGTTCCTTTTCTGCACACCTCTTGCCTCTTTCTATACCCTTCTTCCCTCTTGCTGCATCTCTCCTGACTCTTTTTGTACCTCTCTTGCCTCTTTCTGAACATCTTTTGTCTCTTTATGCTCTACTCTGTTTTCTTTTTGCACCTCTCTTGCTTCTTTCTTTATCCCTCTTGCTGCTTTCTGCACTCGTCTTCCCCCTTTCTGTACCCTGCTTGTCTCTTTGTGCATATCTGTTGCTTCTTTCTGCACTTCTTTTGCTTATTTCTGCACTTCTCTTGCCTGTTTCTGCACCTCTCTTGCCTCTTTCTGTATCGCTATTGCCTCTTTCTGTATCTCTCTTGCCTCTTTCTGCACTTCTCTTGCTTCTATTCGCACCTTTCTTCCTCTTTCTTCACATCTATTGCTTCTTTCTGCACCTCTCTTGCCTCTTTCTGCACCTTTCATAACTTTATGCAGTTCTCCTGCTTCTTTATCCAGTTCTCTTTCCTCCTTCTGCACCTCTCTTGCTTCTTTCTGTACTTTTCTTCCTTCTTTCTACACCCCTGCTGCCTATTTCTGCACCTCAATTGATTCTTTCTACACATCGCTTGCTCCTTTATGCACCTCTGTTGCTTCTTCCTACACCTCTCTTGCCTCTTTCTGCACCCTTCTTCCATCTTTCTGCACCTCTCCTACCTTGTTTTGTACCTCTTTTGCCTCTCTCTGTACCTCTCTTGTCTTTTTCTGCACTTCTCTTTCTTCTTTCTGTACCTCTCTTAGCTTCTTTCTGCATCCCTCTTGCTGCTTTCTGCACTTGTCTTCCCTCTTTCTGCACCTTTGTTGTCTCTTTGTCCACCTCTCTTGCCTCTTTCTGTACTTCTGTTGCCTCTTTCAGCACCTCTGTTGCTTCTTTCTGCACTTCTCTTGTTTCTTTCGGTGCCTATCTTGCTTTTTTCTGCACCACTCTTGCTTCATTATGTACTCCTCTTCCCTCTTTCTGCACCTCTCTTGCCTCTTTCTGCACATCCTTTCTACTTTCTGCACCTCTCTTGCTTCTTTCTTCTGCAACTCTCTTTCCTCTTCTGCACATCTGTTCCTTCTTTCTGCTCATCTTTTGCTTCTTTCTCCACCCTCTTTCGTCACCTCTCTTGCCTCTTTCTGCACTTCTCTTGCCTCTTTCTGCACTTCTCTTGCCTATCTCTGTACCTAGCGTGCTTCTTTTTTTCACCTCACTTGCCTCTTTCTGCACTTCTCTGGCTTCTTTCTGTACTTCTCTTGCATATTTTTGCACCTCATCTGCTTCTTTCTGCACCTATATTCATCTTTCTGTACCCTTCTTCCTCTTTCTGCACCCCTTCACTTTCTCTGCACTTTCCTTGCCTCTTTCTGCACCCCTCCCTTGCCTGTTTATGCACCTTTATTGTCTCTTTGTGCACCTCACTTGCCTCTTTTTACACCTCTGTTGCTTCTTTCTGCACTTCTCTATTCTTTCTGTACTTATCTTGCTTCCTTCTACACCTCTCTTGCCACGTTATGTACCCCTCTTCCCTCTTTCTGCACCTCTCTTGCCTCTTTCTACACCTCTCTTGCCTCTTTCTGCACTGCTTGCTTCTTTCTGCATCCCTTTTGCCTCTTTCTGAACCCGTATTCCCTCTTTCTACACCTCTCTTGCCTCTTTTTGTACCTTTCTACACTTCTCCTGTCTCTTTCTGCACCTTTCCCCTGACTATTTCTGCACTTTTCTACCCACATCCTACACCCCTCTTGCCTCTTTCTGCACCTCTGTTGGTTGTTTCTGCACATCTCTTGCTTCTTTCTGTACCTCTGTTCCTTTTCTGCACACCTCTTGCCTCTTTCTATACCCTTCTTCCCTCTTGCTGCATCTCTCCTGACTCTTTTTGTACCTCTCTTGCCTCTATCTGAACATCTTTTGTCTCTTTCTGCTCTACTCTGTTTTCTTTTTGCACCTCTCTTGCTTCTTTCTTTATCCCTCTTGCTGCTTTCTGCACTCGTCTTCCCCCTTTCTGTACCCTGCTTGTCTCTTTGTGCATATCTGTTGCTGCTTTCTGCACTTCTTTTGCTTATTTCTGTACCTCTCTTGCTTCTTTATCCACTTCTCTTGCTTCTTTCTGTACCTCTCTTGCTTGTTTCTGTACCCCTTTGGCCTCATTCTGTATCCCTCTTCCCTCTTTCTGCACCTCTCTTGCCTCTTTCTGCACCTCTCCTGCCTCTTTCTGCACTTCTCTTGTCTCATTCTACAACTCTGTTGCTTCTTTCTGCACTTCTCTTGTCGCTTCCTGCACCTTGCTTCCACTTACTACACTTCTCTTGCCTCTTTCTGCACTTTTATTCCACTTTCTGCACCTCTATTGCTTCTTTCTGCACCTTTCTTGCTTCTTTCTCCTGCAACTATCTTGCCTCTTTCTGCACACCTGTTCCTTCTTTCTTCTCTTCTCTTGCCTCTTTCTTCACCCTCTTTCTTCTTTCTGCACCTCTCTTGCATCTTTCTGCACTTCTCTTGCCTCTTTCTGCACTTCTCTTGCCTATTTCTGTAACTAGCGTGCTTCTTTCTTCACCTCTCTTGCCTCTTTCTGCACTTCTCTTTCCTCTTTCTGCACATCCTTTCTACAGCTCTCATGCTTCTTTCTTCTGAAACTCTCTTTCCCCTTCTGCACATCTTCTTCTGCACATCTGTTCCTTCTTTCTGCTCTTCTCTTGCCTCTTTCTCCACCCTCTTTTTTCACCTCTCTTGCCTCTTTCTGCACTTCTGTTGCCTATTTCTGCACTTCTCTTGCCTTTTTCTGTACCTCACTTGCTTCTTGCTACACTTCACTTGCCTCTTTCAGCACTTCTCTGGCTTCTTTCTGTACTTCTCTTCCCTCATTTTGCACCTCTCCTGCTTCTTTCTGCACCTGTATTCCTCTTCCTGTACCCTTCTTCCTCTTTCTGCACCCCTCTTCCCTCTTTCTGTACTTCCTTTGCCTCTTTCTGCACCCATCCCTTGCCTGTTTCTGCACCTCTGTTGGTTCTTTCTGTACTTCCCTTGATTCTTTCTACACCTCTCTTGCTTCTTTCTGCATCCCTCTTGCTGCTTTCTGCATGCGTATTCCCCCTTACTGTACCCTGCTAGTCTCTTTGTGCATATCTGTTGCTTCTTTCTGCACTTCTCTTGCTTATTTCTGTACCTCTCTTGCTTCTTTCTCCACTTCTATTGCTTCTTTCTGTACCTCTTTGGCCTCATTCTGTATCCCTCTTCCCTCTTTCTGCACCTCTCTTGCCTCTTTCTGCACCTCTCCTGCCTCTTTCTGCACTTCTCTTGTCTCATTCTACAACTCTGTTGCTTCTTTCTGCACTTCTCTTGCCTCTTCCTGCACCTTGCTTCCACTTACTACACTTCTCTTGCCTCTTTCTGCACATCTTTTCCACTTTCTGCACCTCTATTGATACTTTCTGCACCTTTCTTGCTTCTTTCTCCTGCAACTATCTTGCCTCTTTCTGCACACCTGTTCCTTCTTTCTTCTCTTCTCTTGCCTCTTTCTTCACCCTCTTTCTTCTTTCTGCACCTCTCTTGCATCTTTCTGCACTTCTCTTGCCTCTTTCTGCACTTCTCTTGCCTATTTCTGTACCTAGCGTGCTTCTTTCTTCACCTCTCTTGCCTCTTTCTGCACTTCTCTTTCCTCTTTCTGCACATCCTTTCTACAGCTCTCATGCTTCTTTCTTCTGAAACTCTCTTTCCTCTTCTGCACATCTTCTTCTGCACATCTGTTCCTTCTTTCTGCTCTTCTCTTGCCTCTTTCTCCACCCTCTTTGTTCACCTCCCTTGCCTCTTTCTGCACTTCTGTTGCCTATTTCTGCACTTCTCTTGCCTATTTCTGTACCTCACTTGCTTCTTGCTCAACTTCACTTGCCTCTTTCTGCACTTCTCTGGCTTTTTTCTGTACTTCTCTTCCCTCATTTTGCACCCCTCCTGCCTTTTTCTGCACCTGTATTCCTCTTCCTGTACCCTTTTTCCTCTTTCTGCACCCCTCTTTTCTCTTTCTGTACTTCCTTTGCCTCTGTCTGCACCCATCCCTTGCCTGTTTCTGCACCTCTGTTGGTTCTTTCTGTACTTCTCTTGATTCTTTCTACACCTCTCTTGCTTCTTTCTGCATCCCTCTTGCTGCTTTCTGCATGCGTCAACCCTCTTTCTGCACCTTTCATGTCTCTTTGTGCTCCTCTCTTGCCTCTTTCTGCACCTTTGTTGCTTCTTTCTGCACTTCTCTTCCCTCATTTTGCACCTCTCCTGCTTCTTTCTGCACCTGTATTCCTCTTCCTGTACCCTTCTTCCTCTTTCTGCACCCCTCTTCCCTCTTTCTGTACTTCCTTTGCCTCTTTCTGCACCCATCCCTTGCCTGTTTCTGCACCTCTGTTGGTTCTTTCTGTACTTCTCTTGATTCTTTCTACACCTCTCTTGCTTCTTTCTGCATCCCTCTTGCTGCTTTCTGCATGCGTCTTCCCCCTTACTGTACCCTGCTTGTCTCTTTGTGCATATCTGTTGCTTCTTTCTGCACTTCTCTTGCTTATTTCTGTACCTCTCTTGCTTCTTTCTCCACTTCTATTGCTTGTTTCTGTACCTCTTTGGCCTCATTCTGTATCCCTCTTCCCTCTTTCTGCACCTCTCTTGCCTCTTTCTGCACCTCTCCTGCCTCTTTCTGCACTTCTCTTGTCTCATTCTACAACTCTGTTGCTTCTTTCTGCACTTCTCTTGCCTCTTCCTGCACCTTGCTTCCACTTACTACACTTCTCTTGCCTCTTTCTGCACATCTTTTCCACTTTCTGCACCTCTATTGCTACTTTCTGCACCTTTCTTGCTTCTTTCTCCTGCAACTATCTTGCCTCTTTCTGCACACCTGTTCCTTCTTTCTTCTCTTCTCTTGCCTCTTTCTTCACCTTCTTTCTTCTTTCTGCACCTCTCTTGCATCTTTCTGCACTTCTCTTGCCTCTTTCTGCACTTCTCTTGCCTATTTCTGTACCTAGCGTGCTTCTTTCTTCACCTCTCTTGCCTCTTTCTGCACTTCTCTTTCCTCTTTCTGCACATCCTTTCTACAGCTCTCATGCTTCTTTCTTCTGAAACTCTCTTTCCTCTTCTGCACATCTTCTTCTGCACATCTGTTCCTTCTTTCTGCTCTTCTCTTGCCTCTTTCTCCACCCTCTTTTTTCACCTCTCTTGCCTCTTTCTGCACTTCTGTTGCCTATTTCTGCACTTCTCTTGCCTATTTCTGTACCTCACTTGCTTCTTGCTACACTTCACTTGCCTCTTTCTGCACTTGTCTGGCATTTTTCTGTACTTCTCTTCCCTCATTTTGCACCCCTCCTGCCTTTTTCTGCACCTGTATTCCTCTTCCTGTACCCTTTTTCCTCTTTCTGCACCCCTCTTTTCTCTTTCTGTACTTCCTTTGCCTCTGTCTGCACCCATCCCTTGCCTGTTTCTGCACCTCTGTTGGTTCTTTCTGTACTTCTCTTGATTCTTTCTACACCTCTCTTGCTTCTTTCTGCATCCCTCTTGCTGCTTTCTGCATGCGTCTTCCCTCTTTCTGCACCTTTCTTGTCTCTTTGTGATCCTCTCTTGCCTCTTTCTGCACCTTTGATGCTTCTTTCTGCACTTCTCTTGCCTGTTTCTGCTCCTCTCTTGCCTTTTTCTGTATCGTTCTTGCCTCTTTCTGTATCTCTCTTGCCTCCTTCTGCACTTCTCTTGCTTCTATTCGCACCTTTCTTCCTCTTTCTGCACATCTATTGCTTCTTTCTGCACCTCTCTTGCCTCTTTCTGCACCTTTCATAACTTTATGCAGTTCTCTTGCTTCTTTATCCACTTCTCTTTCCTCCTTCTGCACCTCTCTTGCTTCTTTCTGTACTTTTCTTCCTTCTTTCTACACCCCTGCTGCCTATTTCTGCACCTCAGTTGATTCTTTCTACACATCGCTTGCTCCTTTCTGCACCTCTGTTGCTTCTTCCTACACCTCTCTTGCCTCTTTCTGCACCCTTCTTCCATCTTTCTGCACCTCTCCTGCCTTGTTTTGTACCTTTTTTGCCTCTCTCTGTACCTCTCTTGTCTTTTTATGCACTTCTCTTTCTTCTTTCCGTACCTCTCTTAGCTTCTTTCTGCATCCCTCTTGCTGCTTTCTGCACTTGTCTTCCCTCTTTCTGCACCTTTCTTGTCTCTTTGTCCTCCTCTCTTGCCTCTTTCTGTACTTCTGTTGCCTCTTTCAGCACCTCTGTTGCTTCTTTCTGCACTTCTCTTGATTCTTTCGGTGCCTATCTTGCTTTTTTCTGCACCACTCTTGCTTCATTATGTACTCCTCTTCCCTCTTTCTGCACCTCTCTTACCTCTTTCTGCACATCCTTTCTACTTTCTGCACCTCTCTTGCTTCTTTCTTCTGCAACTCTCTTTCCTCTTCTGCACATCTGTTCCTTCTTTCTGCTCTTCTTTTTCCTCTTTCTCCACCCTCTTTCATCACCTCTCTTGCCTCTTTCTGCACTTCTCTTGCCTCTTTCTGCACTTCTCTTGCCTATCTCTGTACCTAGCGTGCTTCTTTTTTTCACCTCACTTGCCTCTTTCTGCACTTCTCTGGCTTCTTTCTGTACTTCTCTTGCCTCTTTTTGCACCTCTTCTGCTTCTTTCTGCACCTGTAATCATCTTTATGTACCCTTCTTCCTCTTTCTGCACCCCCTTCACTCTTTCTGCACTTTCCTTGCCTCTTTCTGCACCCCTCCCTTGCCTGTTTATGCACCTTTCTTGTCTCTTTGTGCACCTCACTTGCCTCTTTTTACACCTCTGTTGCTTCTTTCTGCACTTCTCTTGATTCTTTCTGTACCTATCTTGCTTCCTTCTACACCTCTCTTGCCTCGTTATGTACCCCTCTTCCCTCTTTCTGCACCTCTCTTGCCTCTTTCTACACCTATCTTGCCTCTTTCTGCACTGCTTGCTTCTTTCTGCATCCCTTTTGCCTCTTTCTGAACCCGTATTCCCTCTTTCTACACCTCTCTTGCCTCTATTTGTACCTTTCTACACTTCTCCTGTCTCTTTCTGCACCTCTCCCCTGACTATTTCTGCACTTTTCTACCCACATCCTACACCCCTCTTGCCGCTTTCTGCACCTCTGTTGGTTGTTTCTGCACATCTCTTGCTTCTTTCTGTACCTCTGTTCCTTTTCTGCATACCTCTTGCCTCGTTCTATACCCTTCTTCCCTCTTGCTGCATCTCTCCTGACTCTTTTTGTACCTCTCTTGCCTCTTTCTGAACATCTTTTGTCTCTTTCTGCTCTACTCTTTTTTCTTTTTGCACCTCTCTTGCTTCTTTCTTCATCCCTCTTGCTGTTTCTGCACTCGTCTTCCCTCTTTCTGTACCCTGCTTGTCTCTTTGTGCATATCTGTTGCTTCTTTCTGCACTTCTCTTGCTTCTTTCTCCACTTCTCTTGCTTCTTTCTGTACCTCTCTTGCTTGTTTCTGTACCCCTTTGGCCTCATTCTGTATCCCTCTTCCCTCTTTCTGCTCCTCTCTTCCCTCTTTCTGCATCTCTCCTGCCTCTTTCTGCACTTCTCTTGCCTCTTTCTGCACTTCTCTTGTCTCATTCTACAACTCTGTTGCTTCTTTCTGCACTTCTCTTGCCTCTTCCTGCACCTTGCTTCCACTTACTACACTTCTCTTGCCTCTTTCTGCACATCTTTTCCACTTTCTGCACCTCTATTGCTACTTTCTGCACCTTTCTTGCTTCTTTCTCCTGCAACTATCTTCCCTCTTTCTGCACCTCTCTTCCCTCTTTCTGCATCTCTCCTGCCTCTTTCTGCACTTCTCTTGCCTCTTTCTGCACTTCTCTTGTCTCATTCTACAACTCTGTTGCTTCTTTCTGCACTTCTCTTGCCTCTTCCTGCACCTTGCTTCCACTTACTACACTTCTCTTGCCTCTTTCTGCACATCTTTTCCACTTTCTGCACCTCTATTGCTACTTTCTGCACCTTTCTTGCTTCTTTCTCCTGCAACTATCTTGCCTCTTTCTGCACACCTGTTCCTTCTTTCTTCTCTTCTCTTGCCTCTTTCTTCACCCTCTTTCTTCTTTCTGCACCTCTCTTGCATCTTTATGCACTTCTCTTGCCTCTTTCTGCACTTCTCTTGCCTATTTCTGTACCTAGCGTGCTTCTTTCTTCACCTCTCTTGCCTCTTTCTGCACTTCTCTTTCCTCTTTCTGCACATCCTTTCTACAGCTCTCATGCTTCTTTCTTCTGAAACTCTCTTTCCTCTTCTGCACATCTTCTTCTGCACATCTGTTCCTTCTTTCTGCTCTTCTTTTGCCTCTTTCTCCACCCTCTTTTTTCACCTCTCTTGCCTCTTTCTGCACTTCTGTTGCCTATTTCTGCACTTCTCTTGCCTATTTCTGTACCTCACTTGCTTCTTGCTACACTTCACTTGCCTCTTTCAGCACTTCTCTGGCTTCTTTCTGTACTTCTCTTCCCTCATTTTGCACCTCTCCTGCTTCTTTCTGCACCTGTATTCCTCTTCCTGTACCCTTGTTCCTCTTTCTGCACCCCTCTTCCCTCTTTCTGTACTTCCTTTGCCTCTTTCTGCACCCATCCCTTGCCTGTTTCTGCACCTCTGTTGGTTCTTTCTGTACTTCTCTTGATTCTTTCTACACCTCTCTTGCTTCTTTCTGCATCCCTCTTGCTGCTTTCTGCATGCGTCTTCCCCCTTACTGTACCCTGCTTGTCTCTTTGTGCACCTCTCTTCCCTCTTTCTGCATCTCTCCTGCCTCTTTCTGCACTTCTCTTGCCTCTTTCTGCACTTCTCTTGTCTCATTCTACAACTCTGTTGCTTCTTTCTGCACTTCTCTTGCCTCTTCCTGCACCTTGCTTCCACTTACTACACTTCTCTTGCCTCTTTCTGCACATCTTTTCCACTTTCTGCACCTCTATTGCTACTTTCTGCACCTTTCTTGCTTCTTTCTCCTGCAACTATCTTGCCTCTTTCTGCACACCTGTTCCTTCTTTCTTCTCTTCTCTTGCCTCTTTCTTCACCCTCTTTCTTCTTTCTGCACCTCTCTTGCATCTTTCTGCACTTCTCTTGCCTCTTTCTGCACTTCTCTTGCCTATTTCTGTACCTAGCGTGCATCTTTCTTCACCTCTCTTGCCTCTTTCTGCACTTCTCTTTCCTCTTTCTGCACATGCTTTCTACAGCTCTCATGCTTCTTTCTTCTGAAACTCTCTTTCCTCTTCTGCACATCTTCTTCTGCACATCTGTTCCTTCTTTCTGCTCTTCTTTTGCCTCTTTCTCCACCCTCTTTTTTCACCTCTCTTGCCTCTTTCTGCACTTCTGTTGCCTATTTCTGCACTTCTCTTGCCTATTTCTGTACCTCACTTGCTTCTTGCTACACTTCACTTGCCTCTTTCAGCACTTCTCTGGCTTCTTTCTGTACTTCTCTTCCCTCATTTTGCACCTCTCCTGCTTCTTTCTGCACCTGTATTCCTCTTCCTGTACCCTTGTTCCTCTTTCTGCAACCCTCTTCCCTCTTTCTGTACTTCCTTTGCCTCTTTCTGCACCCATCCCTTGCCTGTTTCTGCACCTCTGTTGGTTCTTTCTGTACTTCTCTTGATTCTTTCTACACCTCTCTTGCTTCTTTCTGCATCCCTCTTGCTGCTTTCTGCATGCGTCTTCCCCCTTACTGTACCCTGCTTGTCTCTTTGTGCTCCTCTCTTGCCTCTTTCTGCACCTTTGTTGCTTCTTTCTGCACTTATCTTGCCTGTTTCTGCACCTCTCTTGCCTTTTTCTGTATCGCTCTTGCCTCTTTCTGTATCTCTCTTGCCTCTTTCTGTACTTCTCTTGCTTCTATTCGCACCTTTCTTCCTCTTTCTGCACATCTATTGCTTCTTTCTGCACCTATCTTGCCTCTTTCTGCACCTTTTATAACTTTATGCAGTTCTCTTGCTTCTTCATCCACTTCTCTTTCCTCCTTCTGCACCTCTCTTGCTTCTTTCTGTACTTTTCTTCCTTCTTTCTACACCCCTGCTGCCTATTTCTGCACCTCAGTTGATTCTTTCTACACATTACCTGCTCCTTTCTGCACCTCTGTTACTTCTTCCTACACCTCTCTTGCCTCTTTCTGCACCCTTCTTCCATCTTTCTGCACCTCTCCTGCCTTGTTTTGTGCCTCTTTTGCCTCTCTCTGTACCTCTCTTGTCTTTTTCTGCACTTCTCTTTCTTCTTTCTGTACCTCTCTTGCTTCTTTTTGCATCCTTCTTGCTGCTTTCGGCACTTGTCTTCCCTCTTTCTGCACCTTTCTTGTCTCTTTGTCCACCTCTCTTGCCTCTTTCTGTACTTCTGTTGACTCTTTCAGCACATCTGTTGCTTCTTTCTGCACTTCTCTTGTTTCTTTCGGTGCCTATCTTGCTTTTTTATGCACCACTCTTGCTTCATTATGTACTCCTCTTCCCTCTTTCTCCACCTCTCTTGCCTCTTTCTGCACATCCTTTCTACTTTCTGCACCTCTCTTGCTGCTTTCTTCTGCAACTCTCTTTCCTATTCTGCACCTCTCTTGCTTCTTTCTTCATCCCTCTTGCTGCTTTATGCACTCGTCTTCCCCCTTTCTGTACCCTGCTTGTCTCTTTGTGCATATCTGTTGCTTCTTTCTGCACTTCTTTTGCTTCTTTCTGTACCTCTCTTGCTTCTTTCTCCACTTCTCTTGCTTCTTTCTATACCTCTCTTGCTTGTTTCTGTACCCCTTTGGCCTCATTCTGTATCCCTCTTGCCTCTTTCTGCACCTCTCTTGCATCTTTCTGCACCTCTCCTGCCTCTTTCTGCACTTCTCTTTTCTCATTCTACAACTCTGTTGCTTCTTTCTGCACATCTCTTGCCTCTTCCTGCACCTTGCTTCCACTTACTACACTTCTCCTGCCTCTTTCTGCACTTTATTTCCACTTTCTGCACCTCTATTGCTTCTTTCTGCACCTTTCTTGCTTCTTTCTCCTGCAACTATCTTGCCTCTTTCTGCACACCTGTTCCTTCTTTCTTCTCTTCTCTTGCCTTTTTCTTCACCCTCTTTCTTCTTTCTGCACCTCTCTTGCATCTTTCTGCACTTCTCTTGCCTCTTTCTGCACTTCTCTTGCCTATTTCTGTACCTAGCGTGCTTCTTTCTTCACCTCTCTTGCCTCTTTCTGCACTTCTCTTTCCTCTTTCTGCACATCCTTTCTACAGCTCTCATGCTTCTTTCTTCTGAAACTCTCTTTCCTCTATTGCACATCTTCTTCTGCACATCTGTTCCTTCTTTCTGCTCTTCTCTTGCCTCTTTCTCCACCCTCTTTTTTCACCTCTCTTGCCTCTTTCTGCACTTCTGTTGCCTATTTCTGCACTTCTCTTGCCTATTTCTGTACCTCACTTGCTTCTTGCTACAATTCACTTGCCTCTTTCTGCACTTCTCTGGCTTCTTTCTGTACTTCTCTTCCCTCATTTTGCACCTCTCCTGCTTCTTTTTGCACCTGTATTCCTCTTCCTGTACCCTTCTTCCTCTTTCTGCACCCCTCTTCCCTCTTTCTGTACTTCCTTTGCCTCTTTCTGCACCCATCCCTTGCCTGTTTCTGCACCTCTGTTGGTTCTTTCTGTACTTCTCTTGATTCTTTCTACACCTCTCTTGCTTCTTTCTGTATTCCTCTTGCTGCTTTCTGCATGTGTCTTCCCTCTTTCTGCACCTTTCTTTTCTCTTTGTGCTCCTCTCTTGCCTCTTTCTGCACCTTTGTTGCTTCTTTCTGCACTTCTCTTGCCTGTTTCTGCACCTCTCTTGCCTCTTTCTGTATCGCTCTTGCCTCTTTCTGTATCTCTCTTGCCTCTTTCTGCACTTCTCTTGCTTCTATTCGCACCTTTCTTCCTCTTTCTGCACATCTATTGCTTCATTCTGCACCTCTCTTGCCTCTTTCTGCACCTTTCATAACTATATGCAGTTCTCTTTATTCTTTATCCACTTCTCTTTCCTCCTTCTGTACCTCTCTTGCTTCTTTCTGTACTTTTCTTCCTTCTTTCTACACCCCTGCTGCCTATTTCTGCACCTCAGTTGATTCTTTCTATACATCGCTTGCTCCTTTATGCACCTCTGTTGCTTCTTCCTACACCTCTCTTGCCTCTTTCTGCACCCTTCTTCCATCTTTCTGCACCTCTCCTGCATTGTTTTGTACCTCTTTTGCCTCTCTCTCTCTCTGTACCTCACTTGTCTTTTTCTGCACTTCTCTTTCTTCTTTCTGTACCTCTCTTAGCTTCTTTCTGCATCCCTCTTGCTGCTTTCTGCACTTGTCTTCCCTCTTTCTGCACATTTGTTGTCTCTTTGTCCACCTCTCTTGCCTCTTTCTGTACTTCTGTTGCCTCTTTCAGCACCTCTGTTGCTTCTTTCTGCCCTTCTCTTGTTTCTTTCGGTGCCTATCTTGCTTTTTTCTGCACCACTCTTGCTTCATTATGTACTCCTCTTCCCTCTTTCTGCACCTCTCTTGCTTCTTTCTTCTGCAACTCTCTTTCCTCTTCTGCACATCTGTTCCTTCTTTCTGCTCTTCTTTTGCCTTTTTCTCCACCCTCTTTCGTCACCTCTCTTGCCTCTTTCTGCACTTCTCTTGCCTCTTTCTGCACTTCTCTTGCCTATCTCTGTACCTAGCGTGCTTCTTTGTTTCACCTCACTTGCCTCTTTCTGCACTTCTCTGGCTTCTTTCTGTACTTCTCTTGCATATTTTTGCACCTCATCTGCTTCTTTCTGCACCTATATTCATCTTTCTGTACCCTTCTTCCTCTTTCTGCACCCCTTCACTCTTTCTGCACTTTCCTTGTCTCTTTCCGCACCCCTCCCTTGCCTGTTTATGCACCTTTCTAGTCTCTTTGTGCACCTCACTTGCCTCTTTTTACACCTCTGTTGCTTCTTTCTGCACTTCTCGATTCTTTCTGTACTTATCTTGCTTCCTTCTACACCTCTCTTGCCTCGTTATGTACCCCTCTTCCCTCTTTCTGCACCTCTCTTGCCTCTTTCTACACCTCTCTTGCCTCTTTCTGCACTGCTTGCTTATTTCTGCATCCCTTTTGCCTCTTTCTGAACCCGTATTCCCTCTTTCTACACCTCTCTTGCCTCTTTTTGTACCTTTCTACACTTCTCCTGTCTCTTTCTGCACCTTTCCCCTGACTATTTCTGCACTCTTCTACCCACATCCTACACCCCTCTTGCCTCTTTCTGCACCTCTGTTGGTTGTTTCTGCACATCTCTTGCTTCTTTCTGTACCTCTGTTCCTTTTCTGCACACCTCTTGCCTCTTTCTATACCATTCTTCCCTCTTGCTGCATCTCTCCTGACTCTTTTTGTACCTCTCTTGCCTCTTTCTGAACATCTTTTGTCTCTTTCTGCTCTACTCTGTTTTCTTTTTGCACCTCTCTTGCTTCTTTCTTTATCCCTCTTGCTGCTTTCTGCACTCGTCTTCCCCCTTTATGTACCCTGCTTGTCTCTTTGTGCATATCTGTTGCTTCTTTCTGCACTTCTTTTGCTTATTTATGTACCTCTCTTGCTTCTTTCTCCACTTCTCTTGCTTCTTTCTGTACCTCTCTTGCTTGTTTCTGTACCCCTTTGGCCTCATTCTGTATCCCTCTTCCCTCTTTCTGCACTTTTTTTCCACTTTCTGCACCTCTATTGCTTCTTTCTGCACCTTTCTTGCTTCTTTCTCCTGCAACTATCTTGCCTCTTTCTGCACACCTGTTCCTTCTTTCTTCTCTTCTCTTGCCTCTTTCTTCACCGTCTTTCTTCTTTCTGCACCTCTCTTGCATCTTTCTGCACTTCTCTTGCCTCTTTCTGCACTTCTCTTGCCTATTTCTGTATCGCTCTTGCCTCTTTCTGTATCTCTCTTGCCTCTTTCTGCACATCTATTGCTTCTTTCTTCTCTTCTCTTGCCTCTTTCTTCACCCTCTTTCTTCTTTCTGCACCTCTCTTGCATCTTTATGCACTTCTCTTGCCTCTTTCTGCACTTCTCTTGCCTATTTCTGTACCTAGCGTGCTTCTTTCTTCACCTCTCTTGCCCCTTTCTGCACTTCTCTTGCCTCTTTCTGCACATCCTTTCTACAGCTCTCATGCTTCTTTCTTCTGAAACTCTCTTTCCTCTTCTGCACATCTTCTTCTGCACATCTGTTCCTTCTTTCTGCTCTTCTCTTGCCTCTTTCTCCACCCTCTTTTTTCACCTCTCTTGCCTCTTTCTGCACTTCTGTTGCCTATTTCTGCACTTCTCTTGCCTATTTCTGTACCTCACTTGCTTCTTGCTACACTTCACTTGACTCTTTCAGCACTTCTCTGGCTTCTTTCTGTACTTCTCTTCCCTCATTTTGCACCTCTCCTGCTTCTTTCTGCACCTGTATTCCTCTTCCTGTACCCTTCTTCCTCTTTCTGCACCCCTCTTCCCTCTTTCTGTACTTCCTTTGCCTCTTTCTGCACCCATCCCTTGCCTGTTTCTGCACCTCTGTTGGTTCTTTCTGTACTTCTCTTGATTCTTTCTACACCTCTCTTGCTTCTTTCTGCATCCCTCTTGCTGCTTTCTGCATGCGTCTTCCCCCTTACTGTACCCTGCTTGTCTCTTTGTGCATATCTGTTGCTTCTTTCTGCACTTCTCTTGCTTATTTCTGTACCTTTCTTGCTTCTTTCTCCACTTCTATTGCTTCTTTCTGTACCTCTTTGGCCTCATTCTGTATCCCTCTTCCCTCTTTCTGCACCTCTCTTGCCTCTTTTTGCACCTCTCCTGCCTCTTTCTGCACTTCTCTTGTCTCATTCTACAACTCTGTTGCTTCTTTCTGCACTTCTCTTGCCTCTTCCTGCACCTTGCTTCCACTTACTACACTTCTCTTGCCTCTTTCTGCACATCTTTTCCACTTTCTGCACCTCTATTGCTACTTTCTGCACCTTTCTTGCTTCTTTCTCCTTGTGAGACCGGCCTCACGGCGTATGCCCTCCCGATCATCCCGCCAACCTGCAACCACCCCCAAGACACGGCATCTCCGACTCCGGCCGCCCCAGCCACACAGATCCGAGGGCCGGCCAGAGTCCCCGACAGACTCGACACCCTACCACGCATGTCCGACCGAGGGAGCGGGAACCCCCGAGCCAGACCAAGAGGCGCCAGCCCAGTCGCACCTCGGATCGCCTTCCCCCGGGAGGGCTCGATCGGCCACCAGGCCCCTGGGGACCCTCCCAGACCCACCTGAAAAGACCAAAGAAACGAGCGGCAGGAAATCCCACCGAACCCCCTCAGTCACCAAAGACCCCTCTCTGCGAGGACTCCGGACTTCAAAGGGCAGGGGGAGTATAATAGGGGGTGCCGGAGGGACGAATGGCAGAGAAGACCTAGAACTATCGAAGCCTGCTGACGCTGTCTCGGCCCCCGAATACCGAACCACCTAGGCCTGCTGAGTGACTCGCGGCCCCCAGCCATTGAACCAACTGAGCCCTGCTGACGAGATCGCGGCTCCCGAACTCCGCACCACCTGGGCCTGCTGAGTGACTCGCGGCCCCCAGCCATTGAACCATCTGAGCCCTGCTGACGAGATCGCGGCTCTCGAACTCTGAACCACCTGGGCCTGCTGAGTGACTCGCGGCCCCCAGCCATTGAACCATCTGAGCCCTGCTGACGAGATCGCGGCTCCCGAACTCCGACTATCTGTGCCTGCTGAGTGACTCGCGGCGCTCCCCTCGAGGACGACTTGGCAAGAGATCGCCCAGAGAAACAACACCCTCCAGCTCGAGGATTGTGAGCTATCCGCAGGGTACTTTGCAGAGACACTACCTTCAAAGACTGTCCCGCTACCCCCATTCCCCTACCACCGATTTGTGGTATCTTGTGCCGCTGATGTACTACTTACTCCTTGGATCATAAAGATCCCTTGAACCCTTCGATAAAAGAAACTATCGTCCTACGAAGAATACGTGTGGTGTCTCTCTGTTCGTAGTGTAAGTTCAGGGTGTGCGCGCCTGGTTCGGCCTACTTGGGAAAGGTGGGTCAAAGGGGTGGGCAAGACGTGTACCGAACCCCCCTCCGGCGAACGCCTTTCCAACATTTGGTGGCAGACGACGGGATACGAGCCGACACCGAAAGAGAGCGTGCAGAGAACGACTGACGCACTACCAAACAGAGATGGAAGGAGAAACCTCCCTGGGTGCCGCAGGTACCGAAATGAGCTCCCCGTTCCGAGAGGATCAATTGGACTATTATAGGCATAGAGAATTAAAGCAATTTTGCAAAGACCTTGGAATCGTTACCACCGGATTAAGCACAAAGGAAGACTTCCAGAAAGTATTGAAGACCTGGGTCGAGACGGGGGCGCCCCCGACCCAAACGGAAGGAGACTCCGCCCATGAACCACTGAGCATCCCGGTGAGAAACAACGGGCCAGAGGGGAACCTGTCCCCCGAGGAACTAGCAGACCGAGAGAGAAACCGCAACCACGAACTTGAACTGGCCAAGCTGAAAATCGAGGGAGAAATAAAACTGGCCGAGAAAAAGTTAGCCGTCGAGCAGTTACGGCTACAGGGGGAACTCGAGGAGAAGAGACGCCAAAGAGAGCACGACGAAAAGAAACTCCAGCTGAAACATGAATGCAGCCTGAAAGAGATCGAGTTGAGGGCTAAAAGCGAAGAGTCCCGACCTTCCGGGAATCTACCATCCGCTTCCACCGTAGAAGCCAAAGTCCACATCCCCAAGGATGTGGTAAAGGAGTATTACAAGAACGACGATATCCAGCAGTGGTTTAAGGCCTACGAAGTCGCCATGACCTCTCACCGAGTCCCGCAGAAGGATTGGGGGGCTGGCCTGTGGGGCCGGTTCTTAAGCGAAGGAAGAGATACCCTGCTGGATCTGCCCTCCACGGTCATGAACTCCTACAGCCACATGAAAGAAGCCCTTGTGGGCCGGTATGGACTCACTCCCGAGATGTACCGGCAACGGTTCCGAGATTGCAAAAAGATACCGGGCACCACATGGGTGGAATACGTGAACTTTTACAGCCGGGCCTTGGACGGGTGGATCAAGGGCAGCAAGGTCTCCACCTTCGAAGAGCTGTTTGATTTGATCGCCTGGGAACATTTAGCAGCTAATTGCTTTGTAGAACTGCGCCAACATCTCTTGGACAGTAAACTCACCGACCCTCGAAAGCTGGCCGCCGAGGCTGACCGTTGGGTGAACACCCGGGCCACCCGAGGCCCCGTGGGAGACTACGGTCGCCACAGTCAAGGACCCCCCCACCAGAGGGGCGGAGGAAACCACGGCCGACCAAGAGACTTCCCAGGGGGGCCCCCGCACAGCCCTCCCAGCAGCCCGCCAGCGGCAGGTCCAGCTCCGTCCCCAGCCAGCACCGGAGCCCCGGGGCGGCTAGGGCCTCGAACCAGGATCACCTGCTTCCGCTGCCAACAGCCCGGACACTACGCCAATGACCCCCAGTGTCCCCAGTATCAACGAACCGCAACGACCAAACCCCCGGCCCGGCAGATGGCCTCCGTGGCCCTAGGGGAAGAGATAGAGGACTCTGAAGAGTGGGAACCAGCTGCCATGGCCCTGGTCTCCCTTGGTGACCGAGAGATGGTCCCCGGGACACCCTTGCCCGCCAACATGAAGAAGTACTGACAGCAGGTGACCATCAACGGCCACCGAGTCGAGGGCCTCCGCGATACCGGAGCAAGTGTCACCGCGGTCCGCCGCGACCTAATCTCTGAAGACCAGATCCTACCTGGTGCCCTCTGTCCGGTCATATCCTCCGACAATTCCGAGAGCCTCTGCCAGATGGCTCTGGTGCCTTTCGAGTGGGGAGGAGTCTCCGGAGAATTGAAGGTAGCCGTCCGAACATCACAGCCCGTAGACTGCCTCCTGGGCAACGACCTTGAGAGTTCCCCATGGGGGCAAGTGGAACGAAGAGCCCATCTCGGGATGATGGGCCTACCCAAATGGGTCTGCGCCACCATGCGCCCCATGACCGCGCGATTGCCTCCCTCCGAGGGCGGTGAGGCCCTCCCACCGAACACTGTCCCCGAGAACCGGGACACCCTACCGGAAACGGACAACCCTCCTTCGGAGGGAGAAGAAGACCCTACCGCGGAGAAGGGCCGGAGCCTTCCGCCCCTGAGACACTGACTGAGCTCGGAGAACTGCCCGAGATGGCCCAGTGGCGCTGTGAGGGAGGGCCCTCCCGTGAAGAGTTCTGCCAGGAACAGGCAACCTGCCCTTCCCTCGTGGGACTCCGACAACAAGCAGAAGCCCAAACCGCCGGTGACCGGACCAGGACCCACTGGGTCTATTGGGACAATGGCCTCCTATACAGTGAACAAAAGTCAGCCGAGCTAGGCGCAGCCCGAGTACTGGTGGTACCCCTGCGCTTCAGAAGCCTCCTCCTGGGCCTGGCCCACAATGTACCCTTGGCAGGACACCTGGGCCAAGACAAAACATATCAGCGATTAGTTACACACTTCTATTGGCCCAAGATGCGAGCCAATGTAGAAGTCCACTGTAAATCCTGCCTCACGTGCCAGGGCAGTGGGAAAAGTGGCGGAAAGCGCAAGGCTCCATTACAACCCTTCCCCGTTGTGAGTACCCCGTTTAAGCGGGTCGGCATCGACATCGTGGGACCCCTGGATCCGAAGACCGCCCAGGGCCACAGATTCATCCTCGTCCTGGTGGACCATGCCACCCGCTACCCCGAGGCCATTCCCCTCCGCACCGTGACGGCTCCCGTGGTGGGCCGGGCTCTCATGGGGATCTTCTCCCGTGTCGGATTCCCTTGCGAGGTTGTGAGTGATCGCGGCACTAACTTCATATCCCGCTACATGAAGTCCCTGTGGCAGCAGTGCGGAGTAACATATAAATTCACGACCCCCTACCACCCCCAGGGCAACGGCCTGGTGGAACGCTTCAACCGAACCCTGAAGGGGATGATCCTGGGCCTCGAGGAGCCCCTACGCCGAAGATGGGACGTCCTCCTCCCTTGCCTCCTGTTCGCGTACCGGGAAGTTCCCCAAAAGTCCCTGGGGTTCAGCCCATTCGAACTACTATACGGACACCCCGTCCGGGGGCCCCTGAGCCTGGTCAAAGAGGGCTGGGAGACAAGCCCCCGGGGGACCCCCCGGATGTGTTCCGCTACATCCTGGCGCTCCGCAACCAGACCCGGAAGTTCAGAGAACTCGCTGAGGCTAACCTCGAGGCCAGCCAAGAAGAGATGAAGCGCTGGTATGACCAGAACGCAACTCTGGTCGAGTTCCAGCCGGGCCAGCAGGTTTGGGTCATGGCCCCGGTGAAGCCCTGCGCCCTACAGGACAAATGGACTGGCCCCTTCAAGGTGATCGAGCGGAAGAGTCAGGTCACGTACCTGATCGATGTACAGTCCCCGCGGAACCCCCTCCGGGTTCTCCACGTGAACCGTCTCAAGCCCCACTTTGTGAGAACGGAGTTGAGTTTGTTACTGGCCACCGATGACGGGGCGGAAGAAGACACTGAACCCCTGCCCGACCCCCTGTGCGCGAAAGAACTGGATGGTTCCGTGGAGGGAGTGAAGCTGTCAACCACCCTCACTCCCCAACAGTCCGACGACTGTCGCCAGCTGCTCAGACAATTCGCAGACCTCTTCTCCCTCATCCCAAGAGTCACCGACTGGTGTGTCCACGACGTAGACACCGGCGACAGCCCACCTGTGAGACACCGAGCCTACCGGGTGCCTGACCGGGTCCGCACCTGTATCAAGACCGAAGTACAGAAGATGTTAACCCTTGGAGTGATCGAACCCTCCGATAGCCCCTGGGCCAGCCCGGTAGTCCTGGTCCCGAAAGCGGCCGCCCCTGGGGTCGCCCCCGAACTAAGATTCTGTGTGGACTACCGGGGGCTCAATGCGGTCACCCGGGCGGACGCTCACCCTATTCCCCGCGCTGACGAGCTCATCGACCGCCTTGGGGCCGCACGTTTCCTCAGCACCTTCGACCTGACCTGCGGTTACTGGCAGATTGCGCTCACGGAGGGGGCGAAAGAACGCTCCGCCTTCTCCACACCCGATGGACACTACCGTTTCAGGGTCATGCCGTTCGGGATGAAAAATGCCCCGGCCACTTTCCAGCGGTTGGTAAACAAGGTCCTGGCCGGACTCGAGGAGTTCAGCGCAGCGTACCTTGACGACATAGCCGTATTCAGCTCTCAATGGCACGAGCATCTCCAGCACCTCTGACAGTGAAGGCCAGCAAATGCCAGCTCGGGCAAGGCTCCGTGGTCTACCTGGGGCATCAGGTGGGCAGCGGGCAGGTCGCCCCCCTCCAACCAAAGATCGACGCCATCAAGTCCTGGGAGCCCCCCACCACTCAGACGGAAGTCCGGGCCTTCCTGGGCCTCACAGGTTACTACCGGCGGTTCATTAAAAACTATGGTAGCCTCGCAGGGCCTCTCACAGAGTTGACCTCCAAAAAGCTCCCGAAGAAGGTGCAGTGGACCCCCCCGTGCCAGCAGGCGTTCGACGCCTTGAAAACCGCCATGTGCACCGCCCCAGTACTCAAGGCCCCCGACTACTCCCAAGAGTTTGTGGTCCAGACCGACGCATCCGAACACGGCATCGGAGCCGTCCTCTCGCAGTTCAACGACAAGGGCATATATCAGCCCATAGCCTTCATCAGCCGAAGGCTGCTGCCTCGAGAACAACGTTGGAGTACCATAGAACGAGAGACCTTCGCCGTAGTCTGGGCCCTTAAGAAACTACGGCCCTATCTGTTCGGAACCCACTTCCGAGTGCAGACGGACCACCGGCCCTTGCGGTGGCTGATGCAGATGCGGGGAGAGAACCCCAAGCTATTACGATGGTCAATCTCCCTCCAAGGGATGGACTTCACTGTCGAGCATCGCCCCGGGACGGATCATGCCAACGCCGACGGCCTGTCCCGGTTCTTCCGCTTCGGCGAGGAGAACCCCCCAGTGGATGGGTAGTTCTCCACGCCTTTCAGCTGGGGGGGACGCGTGTGAGACCGGCCTCACGGCGTATGCCCTCCCGATCATCCCACCAACCTGCAACCACCCCCAAGACACGGCATCTCCGACTCCGGCCGCCCCAGCCACACAGATCCGAGGGCCGGCCAGAGTCACCGACAGACTCGACAACCTACCACGCATGTCCGACCGAGGGAGCGGGAACCCCCGAGCCAGACCAAGAGGCGCCAGCCCAGTCGCACCTCGGATCGCCTTCCCCCGGGAGGGCTCGATCGGCCACCAGGCCCCTGGGGAGCAGGCGCCTCGCCTGCCGAGCATCTGGGGACCCTTCCAGACCCACCTGAAAAGACCAAAGAAACGAGCGGCAGGAAATCCCGCCGAACCCCCTCAGTCACCAAAGACCCCTCTCTGCGAGGACTCCGGACTTCAAAGGGCAGGGGGAGTATAATAGGGGGTGCCGGAGGGACGAATGGCAGAGAAGACCTGGAACTATCGAAGCCTGCTGACGCTGTCGCGGCCCCCGAATACCGAACCACCTAGGCCTGCTGAGTGACTCGCGGCCCCCAGTCATTGAACCAACTGAGCCCTGCTGACGAGATCGCGGCTCCCGAACTCCGCACCACCTGGGCCTGCTGAGTGACTCGCGGCCCCCAGCCATTGAACCATCTGAGCCCTGCTGACGAGATCGCGGCTCCCGAACTCCGCACCACCTGGGCCTGCTGAGTGACTCGCGGCCCTCAGCCATTGAACCATCTGAGCCCTGCTGACGAGATCGCGGCTCCCGAGTGACTCGCGGCGCTCCCCTCGAGGACGACTTGGCAAGAGATCGCCCAGAGAAACAACACCCTCCAGCTTGAGGATTGTGAGCTATCTGCAGGGTACTTTGCAGAGACACTACCTTCAAAGACTGTCCCGCTACCCCCATTCCCCTACCACCGATTTGTAGTATCTTGTGCCGCTGATGTACTACTTACTCCTTGGATCATAAAGATCCCTTGAACCCTTCGATAAAAGAAACTATCGTCCTACGAAGAATACGTGTGGTGTCTCTCTGTTCGTAGTGTAAGTTCAGGGTGTGCGCGCCTGGTTCGGCCTACTTGGGAAAGGTGGGTCAAAGGGGTGGGCAAGACGTGTACCGAACCCTCCTCCGGCGAACGCCTTTCCAACACTCCTGCAACTATCTTGCCTCTTCCTGCACACCTGTTCCTTCTTTCTTCTCTTCTCTTGCCTCTTTCTTCACCCTCTTTCTTCTTTCTGCACCTCTCTTGCATCTTTCTGCACTTCTCTTGCCTCTTTCTGCACTTCTCTTGCCTATTTCTGTACCTAGCGTGCTTCTTTCTTCACCTCTCTTGCCTCTTTCTGCACTTCTCTTTCCTCTTTCTGCACATCCTTTCTACAGCTCTCATGCTTCTTTCTTCTGAAACTCTCTTTCCTCTTCTGCACATCTTCTTCTGCACATCTGTTCCTTCTTTCTGCTCTTCTCTTGCCTCTTTCTCCACCCTCTTTTTTCACCTCTCTTGCCTCTTTCTGCACTTCTGTTGCCTATTTCTGCACTTCTCTTGCCTATTTCTGTACCTCACTTGCTTCTTGCTACACTTCACTTGCCTCTTTCTGTACTTGTCTGGCATTTTTCTGTACTTCTCTTCCCTCATTTTGCACCCCTCCTGCCTTTTTCTGCACCTGTATTCCTCTTCCTGTACCCTTTTTCCTCTTTCTGAACCCCTCTTTTCTCTTTCTGTACTTCCTTTGCCTCTGTCTGCACCCATCCCTTGCCTGTTTCTGCACCTCTGTTGGTTCTTTCTGTACTTCTCTTGATTCTTTCTACACCTCTCTTGCTTCTTTCTGCATCCCTCTTGCTGCTTTCTGCATGCGTCTTCCCTCTTTCTGCACCTTTCTTGTCTCTTTGTGCTCCTCTCTTGCCTCTTTCTGCACCTTTGTTGCTTCTTTCTGCACTTCTCTTGCCTGTTTCTGCACCTCTCTTGCCTTTTTCTGTATCGTTCTTGCCTCTTTCTGTATCTCTCTTGCCTCTTTCTGCACTTCTCTTGCTTCTATTCGCACCTTTCTTCCTCTTTCTGCAAATCTATTGCTTCTTTCTGCACCTCTCTTGCCTCTTTCTGCACCTTTCATAACTTTATGCAGTTCTCTTGCTTCTTTATCCACTTCTCTTTCCTCCTTCTGCACCTCTCTTGCTTCTTTCTGTACTTTTCTTCCTTCTTTCTACACCCCTGCTGCCTATTTCTGCACCTCAGTTGATTCTTTCTACACCTCTGTTGCTTCTTCCTACACCTCTCTTGCTTCTTTCTACACCCTTAATACATCTTTCTGCACCTCTCTTTCCTTGTTTTGTACCTCTTTTGCCTCTCTCTGTACCTCTCTTGTCTTTTTATGCACTTCTCTTTCTTCTTTCCGTACCTCTCTTAGCTTCTTTCTGCATCCCTCTTGCTGCTTTCTGCACTTGTCTTCCCTCTTTCTGCACCTTTCTTGCCTCTTTGTCCACCTCTCTTGCCTCTTTCCGTACTTCTGTTGCCTCTTTCAGCACCTCTGTTGCTTCTTTCTGCACTTCTCTTGTTTCTTTCGGTGCCTATCTTGCTTTTTCTGCACCACTCTTGCTTCATTATGTACTCCTCTTCCCTCTTTCTGCACCTCTCTTACCTCTTTCTGCACATCCTTTCTACTTTCTGCACCTCTCTTGCTTCTTTCTTCTGCAACTCTCTTTCCTCTTCTGCACATCTGCTCCTTCTTTCTGCTCTTCTTTTGCCTCTTTCTCCACCCTCTTTCATCACCTCTCTTGCCTCTTTCTGCACTTCTCTTGCCTCTTTCTGCACTTCTCTTGCCTATCTCTGTACCTAGCGTGCTTCTTTTTTTCACCTCACTTGCCTCTTTCTGCACTTCTCTGGCTTCTTTCTGTACTTCTCTTGCCTCTTTTTGCACCTCTTCTGCTTCTTTCTGCACCTGTATTCATCTTTCTGTACCCTTCTTCCTCTTTCTGCACCCCCTTCACTCTTTCTGCACTTTCCTTGCCTCTTTCTGCACCCCTCCCTTGCCTGTTTATGCACCTTTCTTGTCTCTTTGTGCACCTCACTTGCCTCTTTTTACACCTCTGTTGCTTCTTTCTGCACTTCTCTTGATTCTTTCTGTACCTATCTTGCTTCCTTCTACACCTCTCTTGCCTCGTTATGTACCCCTCTTCCCTCTTTCTGCACCTCTCTTGCCTCTTTCTACACCTCTCTTGCCTCTTTCTGCACTGCTTGCTTCTTTCTGCATCCCTTTTGCCTCTTTCTGAACCCGTATTCCCTCTTTCTACACCTCTCTTGCCTCTATTTGTACCTTTCTACACTTCTCCTGTCTCTTTCTGCACCTCTCCCCTGACAATTTCTGCACTTTTCTACCCAGATCCTACACCCCTCTTGCCGCTTTCTGCACCTCTGTTGGTTGTTTCTGCACATCTCTTTCTTCTTTGTGTACCTCTGTTCCTTTTCTGCACACCTCTTGCCTCGTTCTATACCCTTCTTCCCTCTTGCTGCATCTCTCCTGACTCTTTTTGTACCTCTCTTGCCTCTTTCTGAACATCTTTTGTCTCTTTCTGCTCTACTCTTTTTTCTTTTTGCACCTCTCTTGCTTCTTTCTTCATCCCTCTTGCTGTTTCTACACTCGTCTTCCCTCTTTCTGTACCCTGCTTGTCTCTTTGTGCATATCTGTTGCTTCTTTCTGTACTTCTCTTGCTTATTTCTGTATCTCTCTTGCTTCTTTCTCCACTTCTCTTGCTTCTTTCTGTACCTCTCTTGCTTCTTTCTGTACCCCTTTGGCCTCATTCTGTATCCCTCTTCCCTCTTTCTGCACCTCTCTTCCCTCTTTCTGCATCTCTCCTGCCTCTTTCTGCACTTCTCTTGCCTCTTTCTGCACTTCTCTTGTCTCATTCTACAACTCTGTTGCTTCTTTCTGCACTTCTCTTGCCTCTTCCTGCACCTTGCTTCTACTTACTACACTTCTCTTGCCTCTTTCTGCACATCTGTTCCACTTTCTGCACCTCTATTGCTACTTTCTGCACCTTTCTTGCTTCTTTCTCCTGCAACTATCTTGCCTCTTTCTGCACAGCTGTTCCTTCTTTCTTCTCTTCTCTTGCCTCTTTTTTCACCCTCTTTCTTCTTTCTGCACCTCTCTTGCATCTTTCTGCACTTCTCTTGCCTCTTTCTGCACTTCTCTTGCCTATTTCTGTACCTAGCGTGCTTATTTCTTCACCTCTCTTGCCTCTTTCTGCACTTCTCTTTCCTCTTTCTGCACATCCTTTCTACAGCTCTCATGCTTCTTTCTTCTGAAACTCTCTTTCCTCTTCTGCACATCTTCTTCTGCACATCTGTTCCTTCTTTCTGCTCTTCTCTTGCCTCTTTCTCCATCCTCTTTTTTCACCTCTCTTGCCTCTTTCTGCACTTCTGTTGCCTATTTCTGCACTTCTCTTGCCTATTTCTGTACCTCACTTGCTTCTTGCTACACTTCACTTGCCTCTTTCTGCACTTCTCTGGCTTTTTTCTGTACTTCTCTTCCCTCATTTTGCACCCCTCCTGCTTCTTTCTGCACCTGTATTCCTCTTCCTCTACCCTTCTTCCTCTTTCTGCACCCCTCTTCCCTCTTTCTGTACTTCCTTTGCCTCTGTCTGCACCCATCCCTTGCCTGTTTCTGCACCTCTGTTGGTTCTTTCTGTGCTTCTCTTGATTCTTTCTACACCTCTCTTGCTTCTTTCTGCACCCCTCTTGCTGCTTTCTGCATGTGTCTTCCCTCTTTCTGCACCTTTCTTGTCTCTTTGTGCTCCTCTCTTGCCTCTTTCTGTACCTTTGTTGCTTCTTTCTGCCCTTCTCTTGCCTGTTTCTGCACCTCTCTTGCCTTTTTCTGTATCGCTCTTGCCTCTTTCTGTATCTCTCTTGCCTCTTTCTGCACTTCTCTTGCTTCTATTCGCACCTTTCTTCCTCTTTCTGCACATCTATTGCTTCTTTCTGCACCTCTCTTGCCTCTTTCTGCACCTTTCATAACTTTATGCAGTTCTCTTGCTTCTTTATCCACTTCTCTTTCCTCCTTCTGCACCTCTCTTGCTTCTTTCTGTACTTTTCTTCCTTCTTTCTACACCCCTGCTGCCTATTTCTGCACCTCAATTGATTATTTCTACACATTGCTTGCTCCTTTCTGCACCTCTGTTGCTTCTTCCTACACCTCTCTTGCCTCTTTCTGCACCCTTCTTCCATCTTTCTGCACCTCTCCTGCCTTGTTTTGTACCTCTTTTGCCTCTCTCTGTACCTCTCTTGTCTTTTTCTGCACTTCTCTTTCTTCTTTCTGTACCTCTCTTGCTTCTTTTTGCATCCCTCTTGCTGCTTTCTGCACTTGTCTTCACTCTTTCTGCACCTTTCTTGTCTCTTTGTCCACCTCTCTTGCCTCTTTCTGTACTTCTGTTGACTCTTTCAGCACATCTGTTGCTTCTTTCTGCACTTCTCTTGTTTCTTTCGGTGCCTATCTTGCTTTTTTCTGCACCACTCTTGCTTCATTATGTACTCCTCTTCCCTCTTTCTCCAACTCTCTTACCTCTTTCTGCACATCCTTTCTACTTTCTGCACCTCTCTTGCTTCTTTCTTCTGCAACTCTCTTTCCTCTTCTGCACATCTGTTCCTTCTTTCTTCTCTATTCTATTGCCTCTTTCTCCACCCTCTTTCGTCACCTCTCTTGCCTCTTTCTGCACTTCTCTTGCCTCTTTCTGCACTTCTCTTGCCTATCTCTGTACCTAGCGTGCTTCTTTTTTTCACCTCACTTGCCTCTTTCTGCACTTCTCTGGCTTCTTTCTGTACTTCTCTTGCCTCTTTTTGCACCTCTTCTGCTTCTTTCTGCACCTGTATTCATCTTTCTGTACCCTTCTTCCTCTTTCTGCACCCCCTTCACTCTTTCTGCACTTTCCTTGCCTCTTTCTGCACCCCTCCCTTGCCTGTTTATGCACCTTTATTGTCTCTTTGTGCACCTCACTTGCCTCTTTTTACACCTCTGTTGCTTCTTTCTGCACTTCTCTTGATTCTTTCTGTACCTATCTTGCTTCCATCTACACCTCTCTTGCCTCGTTATGTACCCCTCTTCCCTCTTTCTACACCTCTCTTGCCTCTTTCTGTACTGCTTGCTTCTTTCTGCATCCCTTTTGCCTCTTTCTGAACCCGTATTCCCTCTTTCTACACCTCTCTTGCCTCTTTTTGTACCTTTCTACACTTCTCCTGTCTCTTCCTGCACCTCTCCCCTGACTATTTCTGCACTTTTCTACCCACATCCTACACCCCTCTTGCCTCTTTCTGCACCTCTGTTGGTTATTTCTGCACATCTCTTGCTTCTTTCTGTACCTCTGTTCCTTTTCTGCACACCTCTTGCCTCTTTCTATACCCTTCTTCCCTCTTGCTGCATCTCTCCTGACTCTTTTTGTACCTCTCTTGCCTCTTTCTGAACATCTTTTGTCTCTTTCTGCTCTACTCTTTTTTCTTTTTGCACCTCTCTTGCTTCTTTCTTCATCCCTCTTGCTGCTTTCTGCACTCGTCTTCCCTCTTTCTGTACCCTGCTTGTCTCTTTGTGCATATCTGTTGCTTCTTTCTGCACTTCTCTTGCTTATTTCTGTACCTCTCTTGCTTCTTTCTCCACTTCTCTTGCATCTTTCTGTACCTCTCTTGCTTGTTTCTGTACCCCTTTGGCCTCATTCTGTATCCCTCTTCCCTCTTTCTGTACCTCTCTTGCCTCTTTCTGCAACTCTCCTGCCTCTTTCTGCACTTCTCTTGTCTCACTCTACAACTCTGTTCCTTCTTTCTGCACTTCTCTTGCCTCTTCCTGCACCTTGCTTCCACTTACTACACTTCTCTTGCCTCTTTCTGCACATCTTTTCCACTTTCTGCACCTCTATTGCTTCTTTCTGCACCTTTCTTGCTTCTTTCTCCTGCAACTATCTTGCCTCTTTCTGCACACCTGTTCCTTCTTTCTTCTCTTCTCTTGCCTCTTTCTTCACCCTCTTTCTGCTTTCTGCACCTCTCTTGCATCTTTCTGCACTTCTCTTGCCTCTTTCTGCACTTCTCTTGACTATTTCTGTACCTAGCGTGCTTCTTTCTTCACCTCTCTTGCCTCTTTCTGCACTTCTCTTTCCTCTTTCTGCACATGCTTTCTACAGCTCTCATGCTTCTTTCTTCTGAAACTCTCTTTCCTCTTCTGCACATCTTCTTCTGCACATCTGTTCCATCTTTCTGCTATTCTCTTGCCTCTTTCTCCACCCTCTTTTTTCACCTCTCTTGCCTCTTTCTGCACTTCTGTTGCCTATTTCTGCACTTATCTTGCCTATTTCTGTACCTCACTTGCTTCTTGCTACACTTCACTTGCCTCTTTCTACACTTCTCTGGCTTCTTTCTGTACTTCTCTTACCTCATTTTGCACCTCTCCTGCTCCTTTCTGCACCTATATTCCTCTTCCTGTACCCTTCTTCCTCTTTCTGCACCTCTCTTCCCTCTTTCTGTACTTCCTTTGCCTCTTTCTGCACCCATCCCTTGCCTTTTTCTGCACCTCTGTTGGTTCTTTCTGTACTTCTCTTGATTCTTTCTACACCTCTCTTGCTTCTTTCTGCATCCCTCTTGCTGCTTTCTGCATGCGTCTTGCCTCTTTCTGCACCTTTCTTGTCTCTTTGTGCTCCTCTCTTGCCTCTTTCTGCACCTTTGTTGCTTCTTTCTGCTCTTCTCTTGCCTGTTTCTGCATCTCTCTTGCCTCTTTCTGTATCGCTTTTGCCTCTTTCTGTATCTCTCTTGCCTCTTTCTGCACTTCTCTTGCTTCTATTCACACCTTTCTTCCTCTTTCTGCACATCTATTGCTTCTTTCTGCACCTCTCTTGCCTCTTTCTGCACCTTTCATAACTTTATGCAGTTCTCTTGCTTCTTTATCAACTTCTCTTTCCTCCTTCTGCACCTCTCTTGCTTCTTTCTGTACTTTTCTTCCTTCTTTCTACACCCCTGCTGCCTATTTCTGCACCTCAGTTGGTTCTTTCTACACATCGCTTGCTCCTTTCTGCACCTCTGTTGCTTCTTCTTACACCTCTCTTGCCTCTTTCTGCACCCTTCTTCCATCTTTCTGCACCTCTCCTGCCTTGTCTTGTACCTCTTTTGCCTCTCTCTGTACCTCTCTTGTCTTTTTCTGCACTTCTCTTTCTTCTTTCTGTAACTCTCTTAGCGTCTTTCTGCATCCCTCTTGCTGCTTTCTGCACTTGTCTTCCCTCTTTCTGCACCTTTGTTGTCTCTTTGTCCACCTCTCTTGCCTCTTTCTGTACTTCTGTTGCCTCTTTCAGCACCTCTGTTGCTTCTTTCTGCACTTCTCTTGTTTCTTTCGGTGCCTATCTTGCTTTTTTCTGCACCACTCTTGCTTCATTATGTACTCCTCTTCCCTCTTTCTGCACCTCTCTTGCCTCTTTCTGCACATCCTTTCTACTTTCTGCACCTCTCTTGCTTCTTTCTTCTGCAACTCTCTTTCCTCTTCTGCACATCTGTTCCTTCTTTCTGCTCTTCTTTTGCCTCTTTTTCCACCCTCTTTAGTCACCTCTCTTGCCTCTTTCTGCACTTCTCTTGCCTCTTTCTGCACTTCTCTTGCCTATCTCTGTACCTAGCGTGCTTCTTTTTTTCACCTCACTTGCCTCTTTCTGCACTTCTCTGGCTTCTTTCTGTACTTCTCTTGCCTCTTTTTGCACCTCTTCTGCTTCTTTCTGCACCTGTATTCATCTTTCTGTACCCTTCTTCCTCTTTCTGCACCCCTTCACTCTTTCTGCACTTTCCTTGCCTCTTTCTGCACCCCTCCCTTGCCTGTTAATGCACCTTTCTTGTCTCTTTGTGCACCTCACTTGCCTCTTGTTACACCTTTGTTGCTTCTTTCTGCACTTCTCTTGATTCTTTCTGTACCTATCTTGCTTCCTTCTACACCTCTCTTGCCTCGTTATGTACCCCTCATCCCTCTTTCTGCACCTCTCTTGCCTCTTTCTACACCTCTCTTGCCTCTTTCTGCACTGCTTGCTTCTTTCTGCATCCCTTTTGCCTCTTTCTGAACCCGTATTCCCTCTTTCTACACCTCTCTTGCCTCTTTTTGTACCTTTCTACACTTCTCCTGTCTCTTTCTGCACCTTTCCCCTTACTATTTCTGTACTTTTCTACCCACATCCTACACCGCTCTTGCCTCTTTCTGCACCTCTGTTGGTTGTTTCTGCACATCTCTTGCTTCTTTCTGTACCTCTATTCCTTTTCTGCACACCTCTTGCCTCTTTCTATACCCTTCTTTCCTCTTGCTGCATTTCTCCTGACTCTTTTTTGTACCTCTCTTGCCTCTTTCTGAACATCTTTTGTCTCTTTCTGCTCTACTCTTTTTTCTTTTTGCACCTCTCTTGCTTCTTTCTTCATCCCTCTTGCTGCTTTCTGCACTCGTCTTCCCTCTTTTTGTACCCTGCTTGTCTCTTTGTGCATATCTGTTGCTTCTTTCTGCACTTCTCTTGCTTATTTCTGTACCTCTCTTGCTTCTTTCTCCACTTCTCTTGCATCTTTCAGTACCTCTCTTGCTTGTTTCTGTACCCCTTTGGCCTCATTCTGTATCCCTCGTCCCTCTTTCTGTACCTCTCTTGCCTCTTTCTGCACCTCTCCTGCCTCTTTCTGCACTTCTCTTGTCTCATTCTACAACTCTGTTGCTTCTTTCTGCACTTCTCCTGCCTCTTCCTGCACCTTGCTTCCACTTACTACACTTCTCTTGCCTCTTTCTGCACATCTTTTCCACTTTCTGCAGCTCTATTGCTTCTTTCTGCACCTTTCTTGCTTCTTTCTCCTGCAACTATCTTGCCTCTTTCTGCACACATGTTCCTTCTTTCTTCTCTTCTCTTGCCTCTTTCTTCACCCTCTTTCAGCACCTCTCTTGCATCTTTCTACACTTCTCTTGCCTCTTTCTGCACTTCTCTTGCCTATTTCTGTACCTAGCGTGCTTCTTTCTTCACCTCTCTTGCCTCTTTCTGCACTTCTCTTTCCTCTTTCTGCACATCCTTTCTACAGCTCTCATGCTTCTTTCTTCTGAAACTCTCTTTCCTCTTCTGCACATCTTCTTCTGCACATCTGTTCCTTCTTTCTGCTCTTCTCTTGCCTCTTTCTCCACCCTCTTTTTTCACCTCTCTTGCCTCTTTCTGCACTTCTGTTGCCTATTTCTGCACTTCTCTTGCCTATTTCTGTACCTCACTTGCTTCTTGCTACACTTCACTTGCCTCTTTCTGCACTTCTCTGGCTTCTTTCTGTACTTCTCTTCCCTCATTTTGCACCTCTCCTGCTTCTTTCTGCACCTGTATTCCTCTTCCTGTACCCTTCTTCCTCTTTCTGTACCCCTCTTCCCTCTTTCTGTACTTCCTTTGCCTCTTTCTGCATCCATCCCTTGCCTGTTTCTGCACCTCTGTTGGTTCTTTCTGTACTTCTCTTGATTCTTTCTACACCTCTCTTGCTTCTTTCTGCATCCCTCTTGCTGCTTTTTGCATGTGTCTTCCCTCTTTCTGCACCTTTGTTGCTTCTTTCTGCACTTCTCTTGCCTGTTTCTGCACCTCTCTTGCCTCTTTCTGTATCGCTCTTGCCTCTTTCTGTATCTCTCTAGCCTCTTTCTGCACTTCTCTTGCTTCTATTCGCACCTTTCTTCCTCTTTCTGCACATCTACTGCTTCTTTCTGCACCTCTCTTGCCTCTGTCTGCACCTTTCATAACTTTATGCAGTTCTCTTGCTTCTTTATCCACTTCTCTTTCCTCCTTCAGCACCTCTCTTGCGTCTTTCTGTACTTTTCTTCCTTCTTTCTACACCCCTGCTGCCTATTTCTGCACCTCAGTTGGTTCTTTCTACACATCGCTTGCTCCTTTCTGCACTTCTGTTGCTTCTTCCTAGACCTCTCTTGCCTCTTTCTGCACCCTTCTTCCATCTTTCTGCACCTCTCCTGCCTTGTTTTGTACCTCTTTTGCCTCTCTCTGTACCTCTCTTGTCTTTTTATGCACTTCTCTTTCGTCTTTCCGTACCTCTCTTAGCTTCTTTCTGCATCCCTCTTGCTGCTTTCTGCACTTGTCTTCCCTCTTTCTGCACCTTTCTTCTCTTTGTACACCTCTCTTGCCTCTTTCCGTACTTCTGTTGCCTCTTTCAGCACCGCTGTTGCTTCTTTCTGCACTTCTCTTGTTTCTTTCGGTGCCTATCTTGCTTTTTTCTGCACCACTCTTGCTTCATTATGTACTCCTCTTCCCTCTTTCTGCACCTCTCTTACCTCTTTCTGCACATCCTTTCTACTTTCTGCACCTCTCTTGCTTCTTTCTTCTGCAACTCTCTTTCCTCTTCTGCACATCTGTTCCTTCTTTCTTCTCTATTCTATTGCCTCTTTCTCCACCCTCTTTCGTCACCTCTCTTGCCTCTTTCTGCACTTCTCTTGCCTCTTTCTGCACTTCTCTTGCCTATCTCTGTACCTAGCGTGCTTCTTTTTTTCACCTCACTTGCCTCTTTCTGCACTTCTCTGGCTTCTTTCTGTACTTCTCTTGACTCTTTTTGCACCTCTTCTGCTTCTTTCTGCACCTGTATTCATCTTTCTGTACCCTTCTTCCTCTTTCTGCACCCCCTTCACTCTTTCTGCACTTTCCTTGCCTCTTTCTCCACCCCTCCCTTGCCTGTTTATGCACCTTTATTGTCTCTTTGTGCACCTCACTTGCCTCTTTTTACACCTCTGTTGCTTCTTTCTGCACTTCTCTTGATTCTGTCTGTACCTATCTTGCTTCCTTCTACACCTCTCTTGCCTCGTTATGTACCCCTCTTCCCTCTTTCTGCACCTCTCTTGCCTCTTTCTACACCTCTCTTGCCTCTTTCTGCACTGCTTGCTTCTTTCTGCATCCCTTTTGCCTCTTTCTGAACCTAATTCCCTCTTTCTACACCTCTCTTGCCTCTATTTGTACCTTTCTACACTTCTCCTGTCTCTTTCTGCACCTCTCCCCTGACTATTTCTGCACTTTTCTACCCACATCCTACACCCCTCTTGCCGCTTTCTGCACCTCTGTTGGTTGTTTCTGCACATCTCTTGCTTCTTTCTGTACCTCTGTTCCTTTTCTGCACACCTCTTGCCTCGTTCTATACCCTTTTTCCCTCTTGCTGCATCTCTCCTGACTCTTTTTGTACCTCTCTTGCCTCTTTCTGAACATCTTTTGTCTCTTTCTGCTCTACTCTTTTTTCTTTTTGCACCTCTCTTGCTTCTTTCTTCATCCCTCTTGCTGTTTCTGCACTCGTCTTCCCTCTTTCTGTACCCTGCTTGTCTCTTTGTGCATATCTGTTGCTTCTTTCTGCACTTCTCTTGCTTATTTCTGTACCTCTCTTGCTTCTTTCTCCACTTCTCTTGCTTATTTCTGTACCTCTCTTGCCTCTTTCTCCACCCTCTTTTTTCACCTCTCTTGCCTCTTTCTGCACTTCTGTTGCCTATTTCTGCACTTCTCTTGCCTATTTCTGTACCTCACTTGCTTCTTGCTACACTTCACTTGCCTCGTTCTGCACTTCTCTGGCTTCTTTCTGTACTTCTCTTCCCTCATTTTGCACCTCTCCTGCTTCTTTCTGCACCTGTATTCCTCTTCCTGTACCCTTCTTCCTCTTTCTGTACCCCTCTTCCCTCTTTCTGTACTTCCTTTACCTCTTTCTGCATCCATCCCTTGCCTGTTTCTGCACCTCTGTTGGTTCTTTCTGTACTTCTCTTGATTCTTTCTACACCTCTCTTGCTTCTTTCTGCATCCCTCTTGCTGCTTTCTGCATGTGTCTTCCCTCTTTCTGCACCTTTCTTGTCTCTTTTTGCTCCTCTCTTGCCTCTTTCTGCACCTTTGTTGCTTCTTTCAGCACTTCTCTTGCATATTTCTGCACCTCTCTTGCCTCTTTCTGTATCGCTCTTGCCTCTTTCTGTATCTCTCTAGCCTCTCTCTGCACTTCTCTTGCTTCTATTCGCACCTTTCTTCCTGTTTCTGCAAATCTATTGCTTCTTTCTGCACCTCTCTTGCCTCTGTCTGCACCTTTCATAACTTTATGCAGTTCTCTTGCTTCTTTATCCACTTCTCTTTCCTCCTTCAGCACCTCTCTTGCTTCTTTCTGTACTTTTCTTCCTCCTTTCTACACCCCTGCTGCCTATTTCTGCACCTCAGTTGGTTCTTTCTACACATCGCTTGCTCCTTTCTGCACCTCTGTTGCTTCTTCCTACACCTCTCTTGCCTCTTTCTGCACCCTTCTTCCATCTTTCTGCACCTCTCCTGCCTTGTTGTGTACCTCTTTTGCCTCTCTCTGTACCTCTCTTGTCTTTTTATGCACTTCTCTCTCTTCTTTCCGTACCTCTCTTAGCTTCTTTCTGCATCCCTCTTGCTGCTTTCTGCACTTGTCTTCCCTCTTTCTGCACCTTTCTTGTCTCTTTGTCCACCTCTCTTGCCTCTTTCCGTACTTCTGTTGTCTCTTTCAGCACCTCTGTTGCTTCTTTCTGCACTTCTCTTGTTTCTTTCGGTGCCTATCTTGCTTTTTTCTGCACCACTCTTGCTTCATTATGTACTCCTCTTCCCTCTTTCTGCACCTCTCTTACCTCTTTCTGCACATCCTTTCTACTTTCTGCACCTCTCTTGCTTCTTTCTTCTGCAACTCTCTTTCTACAACTCTGTTGCTTCTTTCTGCATTTCTCTTGCCTCTTCCTGCACCTTGCTTCCACTTACTACACTTCTCTTGCCTCATTCTGCACATCTTTTCCACTTTCTGCACCTCTATTTATTCTTTCTGCACCTTTCTTGCTTCTTTCTCCTGCAACTATCTTGCCTCTTTCTGCACACCTGTTCCTTCTTTCTTCTCTTCTCTTGCCTCTTTCTTCATCCTCTGTCTTCTTTCTGCACCTCTCTTGAATCTTTCTGCACTTCTCTTGCCTCTTTCTGCACTTCTCTTGCCTATTTCTGTACCTAGCGTGCTTCTTTCTTCACCTCTCTTGCCTCTTTCTGCACTTCTCTTTCCTCTTTCTGCACATCCTTTCTACAGCTCTCATGCTTCTTTCTTCTGAAACTCTCTTTCCTCTTCTGCACATCTTCTTCTGCACATCTGTTCCTTCTTTCTTCTCTTCTCTTGCCTCTTTCTCCACCCTCTTTTTTCACCTCTCTTGCCTCTTTCTGCACTTCTGTTGCATATTTCTGCACTTCTCTTGCCTATTTCTGTACCTCCCTTGCTTCTTGCTACACTTCACTTGCCTCTTTCTGCACTTCTCTGGCTTCTTTCTGTACTTCTCTTCCCTCATTGTGCACCTCTCCTGCTTCTTTCTGCACCTGTATTCCTCTTCATTTACCCTTCTTCCTCTTTCTGCACCCCTCTTCCCTCTTTCTGTACTTCCTTTGCCTCTTTCTGCACCCATCCCTTGCCTGTTTCTGCACCTCTGTTGGTTCTTTCTGTACTTCTCTTGATTCTTTCTACACCTCTCTTGCTTCTTTCTGTACTTTTCTTCCTTCTTTCTACACACCTGCTGCCTATTTCTGCACCTCAGTTGGCTCTTTCTACACATCGCTTGCCTCTTTCTGCACCCTTCTTCCATCTTTCTGCACCTCTCCTGCCTTGTTGTGTACCTCTTTTGCCTCTCTCTGTACCTCTCTTGTCTTCTTCTGCACTTCTCTTTCTTTTTTTCTGTACCTCTCTTGCTTCTTTCTGCATCCCTCTTGCTGCTTTCTGCACTTGTCTTCCCTCTTTCTGCACCTTTCTTGTCTCTTTGTCCACCTCTCTTGCCTCTTTCTGTACTTCTGTTGACTCTTTCATCACATCTGTTGCTTCTTTCTGCACTTCTCTTGTTTCTTTCGGTGCCTATCTTGCTTTTTTCTGCACCACTCTTGCTTCATTATGTACTCCTCTTCCCTCTTTCTCCACCTCTCTTGCCTCTTTCTGCACATCCTTTCTACTTTCTGCACCTCTCTTGCTTCTTTCTTCTGCAACTCTCTTTCCTCTTCTGCACATCTGTTCCTTCTTTCTGCTCTTCTTTTGCCTCTTTCTCCACCCTCTTTCGTCACCTCTCTTGCCTCTTTCTGCACTTCTCTTGCCTCTTTCTGCACTTCTCTTGCCTATCTCTGTACCTAGCGTGCTTCTTTTTTTCACCTCACTTGCCGCTTTCTGCACTTCTCTGGCTTCATTCTGTACTTCTCTTGCCTCTTTTTGCACCTTTCTTGTCTCTTTTTGCTCCTCTCTTGCCTCCTTCTGCACCTTTGTTGCTTCTTTCTGCACTTCTCTTGCCTGTTTCTGCACCTCTCTTGCCTCTTTCTGTATCGCTCTTGCCTCTTTCTGTATCTCTCTAGCCTCTTTCTGCACTTCTCTTGCTTCTATTCGCACCTTTCTTCCTCTTTCTGCACATCTACTGCTTCTTTCTGCACCTTTCTTGCCTCTGTCTGCACCTTTCATAACTTTATGCAGTTCTCTTGCTTCTTTATCCACTTCTCTTTCCTCCTTCAGCACCTCTCTTGCGTCTTTCTGTACTTTTCTTCCTTCTTTCTACACCCCTGCTGCCTATTTCTGCACCTCAGTTGGTTCTTTCTACACATCGCTTGCTCCTTTCTGCACTTCTGTTGCTTCTTCCTAGACCTCTCTTGCCTCTTTCTGCACCCTTCTTCCATCTTTCTGCACCTCTCCTGCCTTGTTTTGTACCTCTTTTGCCTCTCTCTGTACCTCTCTTGTCTTTTTATGCACTTCTCTTTCGTCTTTCCGTACCTCTCTTAGCTTCTTTCTGCATCCCTCTTGCTGCTTTCTGCACTTGTCTTCCCTCTTTCTGCACCTTTCTTCTCTTTGTACACCTCTCTTGCCTCTTTCCGTACTTCTGTTGCCTCTTTCAGCACCGCTGTTGCTTCTTTCTGCACTTCTCTTGTTTCTTTCGGTGCCTATCTTGCTTTTTTCTGCACCACTCTTGCTTCATTATGTACTCCTCTTCCCTCTTTCTGCACCTCTCTTACCTCTTTCTGCACATCCTTTCTACTTTCTGCACCTCTCTTGCTTCTTTCTTCTGCAACTCTCTTTCCTCTTCTGCACATCTGTTCCTTCTTTCTTCTCTATTCTATTGCCTCTTTCTCCACCCTCTTTCGTCACCTCTCTTGCCTCTTTCTGCACTTCTCTTGCCTCTTTCTGCACTTCTCTTGCCTATCTCTGTACCTAGCGTGCTTCTTTTTTTCACCTCACTTGCCTCTTTCTGCACTTCTCTGGCTTCTTTCTGTACTTCTCTTGACTCTTTTTGCACCTCTTCTGCTTCTTTCTGCACCTGTATTCATCTTTCTGTACCCTTCTTCCTCTTTCTGCACCCCCTTCACTCTTTCTGCACTTTCCTTGCCTCTTTCTCCACCCCTCCCTTGCCTGTTTATGCACCTTTATTGTCTCTTTGTGCACCTCACTTGCCTCTTTTTACACCTCTGTTGCTTCTTTCTGCACTTCTCTTGATTCTGTCTGTACCTATCTTGCTTCCTTCTACACCTCTCTTGCCTCGTTATGTACCCCTCTTCCCTCTTTCTGCACCTCTCTTGCCTCTTTCTACACCTCTCTTGCCTCTTTCTGCACTGCTTGCTTCTTTCTGCATCCCTTTTGCCTCTTTCTGAACCTAATTCCCTCTTTCTACACCTCTCTTGCCTCTATTTGTACCTTTCTACACTTCTCCTGTCTCTTTCTGCACCTCTCCCCTGACTATTTCTGCACTTTTCTACCCACATCCTACACCCCTCTTGCCGCTTTCTGCACCTCTGTTGGTTGTTTCTGCACATCTCTTGCTTCTTTCTGTACCTCTGTTCCTTTTCTGCACACCTCTTGCCTCGTTCTATACCCTTTTTCCCTCTTGCTGCATCTCTCCTGACTCTTTTTGTACCTCTCTTGCCTCTTTCTGAACATCTTTTGTCTCTTTCTGCTCTACTCTTTTTTCTTTTTGCACCTCTCTTGCTTCTTTCTTCATCCCTCTTGCTGTTTCTGCACTCGTCTTCCCTCTTTCTGTACCCTGCTTGTCTCTTTGTGCATATCTGTTGCTTCTTTCTGCACTTCTCTTGCTTATTTCTGTACCTCTCTTGCTTCTTTCTCCACTTCTCTTGCTTATTTCTGTACCTCTCTTGCCTCTTTCTCCACCCTCTTTTTTCACCTCTCTTGCCTCTTTCTGCACTTCTGTTGCCTATTTCTGCACTTCTCTTGCCTATTTCTGTACCTCACTTGCTTCTTGCTACACTTCACTTGCCTCGTTCTGCACTTCTCTGGCTTCTTTCTGTACTTCTCTTCCCTCATTTTGCACCTCTCCTGCTTCTTTCTGCACCTGTATTCCTCTTCCTGTACCCTTCTTCCTCTTTCTGTACCCCTCTTCCCTCTTTCTGTACTTCCTTTACCTCTTTCTGCATCCATCCCTTGCCTGTTTCTGCACCTCTGTTGGTTCTTTCTGTACTTCTCTTGATTCTTTCTACACCTCTCTTGCTTCTTTCTGCATCCCTCTTGCTGCTTTCTGCATGTGTCTTCCCTCTTTCTGCACCTTTCTTGTCTCTTTTTGCTCCTCTCTTGCCTCTTTCTGCACCTTTGTTGCTTCTTTCTGCACTTCTCTTGCATATTTCTGCACCTCTCTTGCCTCTTTCTGTATCGCTCTTGCCTCTTTCTGTATCTCTCTAGCCTCTCTCTGCACTTCTCTTGCTTCTATTCGCACCTTTCTTCCTGTTTCTGCAAATCTATTGCTTCTTTCTGCACCTCTCTTGCCTCTGTCTGCACCTTTCATAACTTTATGCAGTTCTCTTGCTTCTTTATCCACTTCTCTTTCCTCCTTCAGCACCTCTCTTGCTTCTTTCTGTACTTTTCTTCCTCCTTTCTACACCCCTGCTGCCTATTTCTGCACCTCAGTTGGTTCTTTCTACACATCGCTTGCTCCTTTCTGCACCTCTGTTGCTTCTTCCTACACCTCTCTTGCCTCTTTCTGCACCCTTCTTCCATCTTTCTGCACCTCTCCTGCCTTGTTTTGTACCTCTTTTGCCTCTCTCTGTACCTCTCTTGTCTTTTTATGCACTTCTCTCTCTTCTTTCCGTACCTCTCTTAGCTTCTTTCTGCATCCCTCTTGCTGCTTTCTGCACTTGTCTTCCCTCTTTCTGCACCTTTCTTGTCTCTTTGTCCACCTCTCTTGCCTCTTTCCGTACTTCTGTTGTCTCTTTCAGCACCTCTGTTGCTTCTTTCTGCACTTCTCTTGTTTCTTTCGGTGCCTATCTTGTTTTTTCTGCACCACTCTTGCTTCATTATGTACTCCTCTTCCCTCTTTCTGCACCTCTCTTACCTCTTTCTGCACATCCTTTCTACTTTCTGCACCTCTCTTGCTTCTTTCTTCTGCAACTCTCTTTCTACAATTCTGTTGCTTCTTTCTGCATTTCTCTTGCCTCTTCCTGCACCTTGCTTCCACTTACTACACTTCTCTTGCCTCATTCTGCACATCTTTTCCACTTTCTGCACCTCTATTTATTCTTTCTGCACCTTTCTTGCTTCTTTCTCCTGCAACTATCTTGCCTCTTTCTGCACACCTGTTCCTTCTTTCTTCTCTTCTCTTGCCTCTTTCTTCATCCTCTGTCTTCTTTCTGCACCTCTCTTGAATCTTTCTGCACTTCTCTTGCCTCTTTCTGCACTTCTCTTGCCTATTTCTGTACCTAGCGTGCTTCTTTCTTCACCTCTCTTGCCTCTTTCTGCACTTCTCTTTCCTCTTTCTGCACATCCTTTCTACAGCTCTCATGCTTCTTTCTTCTGAAACTCTCTTTCCTCTTCTGCACATCTTCTTCTGCACATCTGTTCCTTCTTTCTTCTCTTCTCTTGCCTCTTTCTCCACCCTCTTTTTTCACCTCTCTTGCCTCTTTCTGCACTTCTGTTGCATATTTCTGCACTTTTCTTGCCTATTTCTGTACCTCCCTTGCTTCTTGCTACACTTCACTTGCCTCTTTCTGCACTTCTCTGGCTTCTTTCTGTACTTCTCTTCCCTCATTGTGCACCTCTCCTGCTTCTTTCTGCACCTGTATTCCTCTTCATTTACCCTTCTTCCTCTTTCTGCACCCCTCTTCCCTCTTTCTGTACTTCCTTTGCCTCTTTCTGCACCCATCCCTTGCCTGTTTCTGCACCTCTGTTGGTTCTTTCTGTACTTCTCTTGATTCTTTCTACACCTCTCTTGCTTCTTTCTGTACTTTTCTTCCTTCTTTCTACACACCTGCTGCCTATTTCTGCACCTCAGTTGGCTCTTTCTACACATCGCTTGCCTCTTTCTGCACCCTTCTTCCATCTTTCTGCACCTCTCCTGCCTTGTTGTGTACCTCTTTTGCCTCTCTCTGTACCTCTCTTGTCTTCTTCTGCACTTCTCTTTCTTTTTTTCTGTACCTCTCTTGCTTCTTTCTGCATCCCTCTTGCTGCTTTCTGCACTTGTCTTCCCTCTTTCTGCACCTTTCTTGTCTCTTTGTCCACCTCTCTTGCCTCTTTCTGTACTTCTGTTGACTCTTTCATCACATCTGTTGCTTCTTTCTGCACTTCTCTTGTTTCTTTCGGTGCCTATCTTGCTTTTTTCTGCACCACTCTTGCTTCATTATGTACTCCTCTTCCCTCTTTCTCCACCTCTCTTGCCTCTTTCTGCACATCCTTTCTACTTTCTGCACCTCTCTTGCTTCTTTCTTCTGCAACTCTCTTTCCTCTTCTGCACATCTGTTCCTTCTTTCTGCTCTTCTTTTGCCTCTTTCTCCACCCTCTTTCGTCACCTCTCTTGCCTCTTTCTGCACTTCTCTTGCCTATCTCTGTACCTAGCGTGCTTCTTTTTTTCACCTCACTTGCCGCTTTCTGCACTTCTCTGGCTTCTTTCTGTACTTCTCTTGCCTCTTTTTGCACCTCTTCTGCTTCTTTCTGCACCTGTATTCATCTTTCTGTACCCTTCTTCCTCTTTCTGCACCCCCTTCACTCTTTCTGCACTTTCCTTGCCTCTTTCTGCACCCCTCCCTTGCCTGTTTATGCACCTTTATTGTCTCTTTGTGCACCTCACTTGCCTCTTTTTACACCTCTGTTGCTTCTTTCTGCACTTCTCTTGATTCTTTCTGTACCTATCTTGCTTCCTTCTACACCTCTCTTGCCTCGTTATGTACCCCTCTTCATTCTTTCTGCACCTCTCTTGCCTCTTTCTACACCTTTCTTGCCTCTTTCTGCACTGCTTGCTTCTTTCTGCATCCCTTTTGCCTCTTTCTGAACCCGTATTCCCTCTTTCTACACCTCTCTTGCCTCTTTTTGTACCTTTCTACACTTCTCCTGTCTCTTTCTGCACCTCTCCCCTGACTATTTCTGCACTTTTCTACCCACATCCTACACCCCTCTTGCCTCTTTCTGCACCTCTGTTGGTTGTTTCTGCACATCTCTTGCTTCTTTCTGTACCTCTGTTCCTTTTCTGCACACCTCTTGCCTCTTTCTATACCTTTCTTCCCTCTTGCTGCATCTCTCCTGACTCTTTTTGTACCTTTCTTGCCTCTTTCTGAACATCTTTTGTCTCTTTCTGCTCTACTCTTTTTTCTTTTTGCACCTCTCTTGCTTCTTTCTTCATCCCTCTTGCTGCTTTCTGCACTCGTCTTCCCTCTTTCTGTACTCTGCTTGTCTCTTTGTGCATATCTGTTGCTTCTTTCTGCACTTCTCTTGCTTATATCTGTACCTCTCTTGCTTCTTTCTCCACTTTTCTTGCTTCTTTCTGTACCTCTCTTGCTTGTTTCTGTACCCCTTTGGCCTCATTCTGTATCCCTCTTCCCTCTTTCTGCACCTCTCTTGCCTCTTTCTGCACCTCTCCTGCCTCTTTCTGCACTTCTCTTGTCTCATTCTACAACCCTGTTGCTTCTTTCTGCACTTCTCTTGCCTCTTCCTGCACCTTGCTTCCACTTACTACACTTCTCTTGCCTCTTTCTGCACATCTTTTCCACTTTCTGCACCTCTATTGCTTCTTTCTGCACCTTTCTTGCTTCTTTCTCCTGCAACTATCTTGCCTCTTTCTGCACACCTGTTCCTTCTTTCTTCTCTTCTCTTGCCTCTTTCTTCACCCTCTTTCTGCTTGCTGCACCTCTCTTGCATCTTTCTGCACTTCTCTTGCCTCTTTCTGCACTTCTCTTGCCTATTTCTGTACCTAGCGTGCTTCTTTCTTCACCTCTCTTGCCTCTTTCTGCACTTCTCTTTCCTCTTTCTGCACATCCTTTCTACAGCTCTCATGCTTCTTTCTTCTGAAACTCTCTTTCCTCTTCTGCACATCTTCTTCTGCACATCTGTTCCTTCTTTCTGCTCTTCTCTTTCCTCTTTCTCCACCCTCTTTTTTCACCTCTCTTGCCTCTTTCTGCACTTCTGTTGCCTATTTCTGCACTTCTCCTGCCTATTTCTGTACCTCACTTGCTTCTTGCTACACTTCACTTGCCTCTTTCTGCACTTCTCTGGCTTCTTTCTGTACTTCTCTTCCCTCATTTTGCACCTCTCCTGCTTCTTTCTGCACCTGTATTCCTCTTCCTGTACCCTTCTTCCTCTTTCTGTACCCCTCTTCCTGTACTTCCTTTGCCTCATTCTGCATCCATCCCTTGCCTGTTTCTGCACCTCTGTTGGTTCTTTCCGTACTTCTCTTGATTCTTTCTACACCTCTCTTGCTTCTTTCTGCATCCCTCTTGCTGCTTTCTGCATGTGTCTTCCCTCTTTCTGCACCTTTCTTGTCTCTTTGTGCTCCTCTCTTGCCTCTTTCTGCACCATTGTTGCTTCTTTCTGCACTTCTCTTGCCTGTTTCTGCACCTCTCTTGCCTCTTTCTGTATCGCTCTTGCCTCTTTCTGTATCTCTCTAGCCTCTTTCTGCACTTCTCTTGCTTCTATTCGCACCTTTCTTCCTCTTTCTGCACATCTATTGCTTCTTTCTGCACCTCTCTTGCCTCTGTCTGCACCTTTCATAACTTTATGCAGTTCTCTTGCTTCTTTATCCACTTCTCTTTCCTCCTTCTGCACCTCTCTTGCTTCTTTCTGTACTTTTCTTCCTTCTTTCTACACCCCTGCTGCCTATTTCTGCACCTCAGTTGGTTCTTTCTACACATCGCTTGCTCCTTTCTGCACCTCTGTTGCTTCTTCCTACACCTCTCTTGCCTCTTTCTGCACCCTTCTTCCATCTTTCTGCACCTCTCCTGCCTTGTTTTGTACCTCTTTTGCCTCTCTCTGTACCTCTCTTGTCTTTTTATGCACTTCTCTTTCTTCTTTCCGTACCTCTCTTAGCTTCTTTCTGCATCCCTCTTGCTGCTTTCTGCACTTGTCTTCCCTCTTTCTGCACCTTTCTTGTCTCTTTGTCCACCTCTCTTGCCTCTTTCCGTACTTCTGTTGCCTCTTTCAGCACCTCTGTTGCTTCTTTCTGCACTTCTCTTGTTTCTTTTGGTTCCTATCTTGCTTTTTTTTGCACCACTCTTGCTTCATTATGTACTCCTCTTCCCTCTTTCTGCACCTCTCTTACCTCTTTCTGCACATCCTTTCTACTTTCTGCACCTCTCTTGCTTCTTTCTTCTGCAACTCTCTTTCCTCTTCTGCACATCTGTTCCTTCTTTCTGCTCTTCTTTTGCCTCTTTCTCCACCCTCTTTCATCACCTCTCTTGCCTCTTTCTGCACTTTTTTTGCCTCTTTCTGCACTTCTCTTGCCTATCTCTGTACCTAGCGTGCTTCTTTTTTTCACCTCACTTGCCTCTTTCTGCACTTCTCTGGCTTCTTTCTGTACTTCTCTTGCCTCTTTTAGCACCTCTTCTGCTTCTTTCTGCACCTGTATTCATCTTTCTGTACCCTTCTTCCTCTTTCTGCACCCCCTTCACTCTTCCTGCACTTTCCTTGCCTCTTTCTGCACCCCTCCCTTGCCGGTTTATGCACCTTTATTGTCTCTTTGTGCACCTCACTTGCCTCTTTTTACACCTCTGTAGCTTCTTTCTGCACTTCTCTTGATTCTTTCTGTACCTATCTTGCTTCCTTCTACACCTCTCTTGCCTCGTTATGTGCCCCTCTTCCCTCTTTCTGCACCTCTCTTGCCTCTTTCTACACCTCTCTTGCCTCTTTCTGCACTGCTTGCTTCTTTCTGCATCCCTTTTGCCTCTTTCTGAACCCGTATTCCCTCTTTCTACACCTCTCTTGCCTCTATTTGTACCTTTCTACACTTCTCCTGTCTCTTTCTGCACCTCTCCCCTGACTATTTCTGCACTTTTATACCCACATCCTACACCCCTCTTACCGCTTTCTGCACCTCTGTTGGTTGTTTCTGCACATCTCTTGCTTCTTTCTGTACCTCTGTTCCTTTTCTGCACACCTCTTGCCTCTTTCTATACCCTTCTTCCCTCTTGCTGCATCTCTCCTGACTCTTTTTGTACCTCTCTTGCCTCTTTCTGAACATCTTTTGTCTCCTTCTGCTCTACTCTTTTTTCTTTTTGCACCTCTCTTGCTTCTTTCTTCATCCCTCTTGCTGTTTCTGCACTCGTCTTCCCTCTTTCTGTACCCTGCTTGTCTCTTTGTGCATATCTGTTGCTTCTTCCTGCACTTCTCTTGCTTATTTCTGTACCTCTCTTGCTTCTTTCTCTACTTCTCTTGCTTCTTTCTGTACCTCTCTTGCTTGTTTCTGTACCCCTTTGGCCTCATTCTGTATCCATCTTCCCTCTTTCTGCACCTCTCTTCCCTCTTTCTGCACCTCTCCTGCCTCTTTCTGCACTTCTCTTGTCTCATTCTACAACTCTGTTGCTTCTTTCTGCATTTCTCTTGCCTCTTCCTGCACCTTGCTTCCACTTACTACACTTCTCTTGCCTCTTTCTGCACATCTTTTCCACTTTCTGCACCTCTATTGCTTCTTTCTGCACCTTTCTTGCTTCTTTTTCCTGCAACTACCTTGCCTCTTTCTGCACACCTGTTCCTTCTTTCTTCTCTTCTCTTGCCTCTTTCTTCACCCTCTTTCTTCTTTCTGCACCTCTCTTGCATCTTTCTGCACTTCTCTTGCCTCTTTCTGCACTTCTCTTGCCTATTTCTGTACCTAGCGTGCTTCTTTCTTCTCCTCTCTTGCCTCTTTCTGCACTTCTCTTTCCTCTTTCTGCACATCCTTTCTACTTTCTGCACCTCTCTTGCTTCTTTCTTCTGCAACTCTCTTTCCTCTTCTGCACATCTGTTCCTTCTTTCTGCTCTTCTTTTGCCTCTTTCTCCACCCTCTTTCGTCACCTCTCTTGCCTCTTTCTGCACTTCTCTTGCCTCTTTCTGCACTTCTCTTGCCTATCTCTGTACCTAGCGTGCTTCTTTTTTTCACCTCACTTGCCGCTTTCTGCACTTCTCTGGCTTCTTTCTGTACTTCTCTTGCCTCTTTTTGCACCTCTTCTGCTTCTTTCTGCACCTGTATTAATCTTTCTGTACCCTTCTTCCTCTTTCTGCACCCCTTCACTCTTTCTGCACTTTCCTTGCTTCTTTCTGCACCCCTCCCTTGCCTGTTTATGCACCTTTATTGTCTCTTTGTGCACCTCACTTGCCTCTTTTTACACCTCTGTTGCTTCTTTCTGCACTTCTCTTGATTCTTTCTGTACCTATCTTGCTTCCTTCTACACCTCTCTTGCCTTGTTATGTACCCCTCTTCCCTCTTTCTGCACCTCTCTTGCCTCTTTCTACACCTCTCTTGCCTCTTTCTGCACTGCTTGCTTCTTTCTGCATCCCTTTTGCCTCTTTCTGAACCCGTATTCCCTCTTTCTATACCTCTCTTGCCTCTTTTTGTACCTTTCTACACTTCTCCTGTCTCTTTCTGCACCTCTCCCCTGACTATTTCTGCACTTTTCTACCCACATCCTACACCCCTCTTGCCTCTTTCTGCACCTCTGTTGGTTGTTTCTGCACATCTCTTGCTTCTTTCTGTACCTCTGTTCCTTTTCTGCACACCTCTTGCCTCTTTCTATACCTTTCTTCCCTCTTGCTGCATCTCTCCTGACTCTTTTTGTACCTTTCTTGCCTCTTTCTGAACATCTTTTGTCTCTTTCTGCTCTACTCTTTTTTCTTTTTGCACCTCTCTTGCTTCTTTCTTCATCCCTCTTGCTGCTTTCTGCACTCGTCTTCCCTCTTTCTGTACCCTGCTTGTCTCTTTGTGCATATCTGTTGCTTCTTTCTGCACTTCTCTTGCTTATTTCTGTACCTCTCTTGCTTCTTTCTCCACTTCTCTTGCTTCTTTCTGTACCTCTCTTGCTTGTTTCTGTACCCCTTTGGCCTCATTCTGTATCCCTCTTCCCTCTTTCTGCACCTCTCTTGCCTCTTTCTGCACCTCTCCTGCCTCTTTCTGCACTTCTCTTGTCTCATTCTACAACCCTGTTGCTTCTTTCTGCACTTCTCTTGCCTCTTCCTGCACCTTGCTTCCACTTACTACACTTCTCTTGCCTCTTTCTGCACATCTTTTCCACTTTCTGCACCTCTATTGCTTCTTTCTGCACCTTTCTTGCTTCTTTCTCCTGCAACTATCTTGCCTCTTTCTGCACACCTGTTCCTTCTTTCTTCTCTTCTCTTGCCTCTTTCTTCACCCTCTTTCTGCTTTCTGCACCTCTCTTGCATCTTTCTGCCCTTCTCTTGCCTCTTTCTGCACTTCTCTTGCCTATTTCTGTACCTAGCGTGCTTCTTTCTTCACCTCTCTTGCCTCTTTCTGCACTTCTCTTTCCTCTTTCTGCACATCCTTTCTACAGCTCTCATGCTTCTTTCTTCTGAAACTCTCTTTCCTCTTCTGCACATCTTCTTCTGCACATCTGTTCCTTCTTTCTGCTCTTCTCTTGCCTCTTTCTCCACCCTCTTTTTTCACCTCTCTTGCCTCTTTCTGCACTTCTCTTGCCTATTTCTGCACTTCTCTTGCCTATTTCTGTACCTCACTTGCTTCTTGCTACACTTCACTTGCCTCTTTCTGCACTTCTCTGGCTTCTTTCTGTACTTCTCTTTCCTCATTTTGCACCTCTCCTGCTTCTTTCTGCACCTGTATTCCTCTTCCGGTACCCTTCTTCCTCTTTCTGTACCCCTCTTCCCTCTTTCTGTACTTCCTTTGCCTCTTTCTGCATCCATCCCTTGCCTGTTTCTGCACCTCTGTTGGTTCTTTCTGTACTTCTCTTGATTCTTTCTACACCTCTCTTGCTTCTTTCTGCATCCCTCTTGCTGCTTTCTGCATGTGTCTTCCCTCTTTCTGCACCTTTCTTGTCTTTTTGTGCTCCTCTCTTGCCTCTTTCTGCACCTTTGTTGCTTCTTTCTGCACTTCTCTTGCCTGTTTCTGCACCTCTCTTGCCTCTTTCTGTATCGCTCTTGCCTCTTTCTGTATCTCTCTAGCCTCTTTCTGCATTTCTCTTGCTTCTATTCGCACCTTTCTTCCTCTTTCTGCACATCTATTGCTTCTTTCTGCACCTCTCTTGCCTCTGTCTGCACCTTTCATAACTTTATGCAGTTCTCTTGCTTCTTTATCCACTTCTCTTTCCTCCTTCTGCACCTCTCTTGCTTTGTTGGACAGGCCTCACAGACGGCTTGCTCCCTCCCCGCTCGACAGGGCCCGGACTCCGGGCCACCTGGCATAACCCCGCGACAAGCACCTGTACTCCGTCTCCCGACGGACCCTTTGCCCTCGGACCCTTACTCATCACGGGGTCCAGCCCCACCGGCTTCCCCGGCCGGGTCAAGCCGCCATCTTGGGCCCTGCACCACGCGGCCGCCTGGCCTCCCCTCGACCCTAACCCCGGGCCTGGCCGGCCCCGACATCCCGGCACCACCATCCACCCAGGAGGTGAGCGGACCACTTGGCAGGTCAATGGGAGAACGGAGTGTCAAGGGCTCTCCCCCGCCAGGTGCCGATCGCCCCCAGCTCCCCCAGGCACTGGCTCCACCCCCTGCTGGGTGTCTGGACACCTTCATCCCGGACCCTCCGACCTCCAAGTGCGAGGGTCCGGACATCAAAGGGCACCAGCCCTATAACTGAGGCAGCTCCGGAGCAGGAAGGCAGTTGTATCCTGGAGTCGAGAGACACCGAGTGAACTCAACCTTGACGGTCTACTGGCGCTGCCGTAGCCCGCTCTTGTGAACCATCGTCCTGCCTGCTGGCGCTGCCGCGGCCTTCTGCAACATTCATCTTCCTGGGACCTGCTGGCGCTGCCGCGGCCCGTTGTAACGACCATCCTCACCGGGACCTGCTGGCGCTGCCGCGGCCTTCTGCAACAGTCCTCTTCCTGGGACCTGCTGGCGCTGCCGCGGCCCGTACCACCAAGCTCGAGGATTGTGAGCTCATCATCATCTCATCCGAACTACCTGATTGGTAAATAGACTGTCCCGCTACCCCCTTCCCTACCTTGCGAGACTATAATCGAGGGGACCCCTGAGTCCAGACCTCCTTGTACCATCCAACCGTACCTTAAATAAGTGCTTATAAAGAACACTGAACCTTATCCGTGTGTGATATCTGTCTGTGGGGGGGAAGTTACTTGTCTGTACGATCACTGGAGACGGCTCTCCCCGGAGACCTCTCCTCCTGACCCCGGCCGGCCCTCCCGGTCCGTCTACCTTTTCTAACATGCTTCTTTCTGTACTTTTCTTCCTTCTTTCTACACCCCTGCTGCCTATTTCTGCACCTCAGTTGCTTCTTTCTACACATCGCTTGCTCCTTTCTGCACCTCTGTTGCTTCTTCCTACACCTCTCTTGCCTCTTTCTGCACCCTTCTTCCATCTTTCTGCACCTCTCCTGCCTTGTTTTGTACCTCTTTTGCCTCTCTCTGTACCTCTCTTGTCTTTTTATGCACTTCTCTTTCTTCTTTCCGTACCTCTCTTAGCTTCTTTCTGCATCCCTCTTGCTGCTTTCTGCACTTGTCTTCCCTCTTTCTGCACCTTTCTTGTCTCTTTGTCCACCTCTCTTGCCTCTTTCCGTACTTCTGTTGCCTCTTTCAGCACCTCTGTTGCTTCTTTCTGCACTTCTCTTGTTTCTTTTGGTTCCTATCTTGCTTTTTTCTGCACCACTCTTGCTTCATTATGTACTCCTCTTCCCTCTTTCTGCACCTCTCTTACCTCTTTCTGCACATCCTTTCTACTTTCTGCACCTCTCTTGCTTCTTTCTTCTGCAACTCTCTTTCCTCTTCTGCACATCTGTTCCTTCTTTCTGCTCTTCTTTTGCCTCTTTCTCCACCCTCTTTCATCACCTCTCTTGCCTCTTTCTGCACTTCTCTTGCCTCTTTCTGCACTTCTCTTGCCTATCTCTGTACCTAGCGTGCTTCTTTTTTTCACCTCACTTGCCTCTTTCTGCACTTCTCTGGCTTCTTTCTGTACTTCTCTTGCCTCTTTTAGCACCTCTTCTGCTTCTTTCTGCACCTGTATTCATCTTTCTGTACCCTTCTTCCTCTTTCTGCACCCCCTTCACTCTTCCTGCACTTTCCTTGCCTCTTTCTGCACCCCTCCCTTGCCGGTTTATGCACCTTTATTGTCTCTTTGTGCACCTCACTTGCCTCTTTTTACACCTCTGTTGCTTCTTTCTGCACTTCTCTTGATTCTTTCTGTACCTATCTTGCCTCTTTCTACACCTCTCTTGCCTCTTTCTGCACTGCTTGCTTCTTTCTGCATCGGTTTTGCCTCTTTGTGAACCCGTATTCCCTCTTTCTACACCTCTCTTGCCTCTATTTGTACCTTTCTACACTTCTCCTGTCTCTTTCTGCACCTCTCCCTGACTATTTCTGCACTTTTCTACCCACATCCTACACCCCTCTTGCCGCTTTCTGCACCTCTGTTGGTTGTTTCTGCACATCTCTTGCTTCTTTCTGTACCTCTGTTCCTTTTCTGCACACCTCTTGCCTCTTTCTATACCCTTCTTCCCTCTTGCTGCATCTCTCCTGACTCTTTTTGTACCTCTCTTGCCTCTTTCTGAACATCTTTTGTCTCCTTCTGCTCTACTCTTTTTTCTTTTTGCACCTCTCTTGCTTCTTTCTTCATCCCTCTTGCTGTTTCTGCACTCGTCTTCCCTCTTTCTGTACCCTGCTTGTCTCTTTGTGCATATCTGTTGCTTCTTCCTGCACTTCTCTTGCCTATTTCTGTACCTCTCTTGCTTCTTTCTCTACTTCTCTTGCTTCTTTCTGTACCTCTCTTGCTTGTTTCTGTACCCCTTTGGCCTCATTCTGTATCCCTCTTCCCTCTTTCTGCACCTCTCTTCCCTCTTTCTGCACCTCTCCTGCCTCTTTCTGCACTTCTCTTGTCTCATTCTACAACTCTGTTGCTTCTTTCTGCATTTCTCTTGCCTCTTCCTGCACCTTGCTTCCACTTACTACACTTCTCTTGCCTCTTTCTGCACATCTTTTCCACTTTCTGCACCTCTATTGCTTCTTTCTGCACCTTTCTTGCTTCTTTCTCCTGCAACTACCTTGCCTCTTTCTGCACACCTGTTCCTTCTTTCTTCTCTTCTCTTGCCTCTTTCTTCACCCTCTTTCTTCTTTCTGCACCTCTCTTGCATCTTTCTGCACTTCTCTTGCCTCTTTCTGCACTTCTCTTGCCTATTTCTGTACCTAGCGTGCTTCTTTCTTTACCTCTCTTGCCTCTTTCTGCACTTCTCTTTCCTCTTTCTGCACATCCTTTCTACTTTCTGCACCTCTCTTGCTTCTTTCTTCTGCAACTCTCTTTCCTCTTCTGCACATCTGTTCCTTCTTTCTGCTCTTCTTTTGCCTCTTTCTCCACCCTCTTTCGTCACCTCTCTTGCCTCTTTCTGCACTTCTCTTGCCTCTTTCTGCACTTCTCTTGCCTATCTCTGTACCTAGCGTGCTTCTTTTTTTCACCTCACTTGCCGCTTTCTGCACTTCTCTGGCTTCTTTCTGTACTTCTCTTGCCTCTTTTTGCACCTCTTCTGCTTCTTTCTGCACCTGTATTAATCTTTCTGTACCCTTCTTCCTCTTTCTGCACCCCTTCACTCTTTCTGCACTTTCCTTGCCTCTTTCTGCACCCCTCCCTTGCCTGTTTATGCACCTTTATTGTCTCTTTGTGCACCTCACTTGCCTCTTTTTACACCTCTGTTGCTTCTTTCTGCACTTCTCTTGATTCTTTCTGTACCTATCTTGCTTCCTTCTACACCTCTCTTGCCTTGTTATGTACCCCTCTTCCCTCTTTCTGCACCTCTCTTGCCTCTTTCTACACCTCTCTTGCCTCTTTCTGCACTGCTTGCTTCTTTCTGCATCCCTTTTGCCTCTTTCTGAACCCGTATTCCCTCTTTCTATACCTCTCTTGCCTCTTTTTGTACCTTTCTACACTTCTCCTGTCTCTTTCTGCACCTCTCCCCTGACTATTTCTGCACTTTTCTACCCACATCCTACACCCCTCTTGCCTCTTTCTGCACCTCTGTTGGTTGTTTCTGCACATCTCTTGCTTCTTTCTGTACCTCTGTTCCTTTTCTGCACACCTCTTGCCTCTTTCTATACCTTTCTTCCCTCTTGCTGCATCTCTCCTGACTCTTTTTGTACCTTTCTTGCCTCTTTCTGAACATCTTTTGTCTCTTTCTGCTCTACTCTTTTTTCTTTTTGCACCTCTCTTGCTTCTTTCTTCATCCCTCTTGCTGCTTTCTGCACTCGTCTTCCCTCTTTCTGTACCCTGCTTGTCTCTTTGTGCATATCTGTTGCTTCTTTCTGCACTTCTCTTGCTTATTTCTGTACCTCTCTTGCTTCTTTCTCCACTTCTCTTGCTTCTTTCTGTACCTCTCTTGCTTGTTTCTGTACCCCTTTGGCCTCATTCTGTATCCCTCTTCCCTCTTTCTGCACCTCTCTTGCCTCTTTCTGCACCTCTCCTGCCTCTTTCTGCACTTCTCTTGTCTCATTCTACAACCCTGTTGCTTCTTTCTGCACTTCTCTTGCCTCTTCCTGCACCTTGCTTCCACTTACTACACTTCTCTTGCCTCTTTCTGCACATCTTTTCCACTTTCTGCACCTCTATTGCTTCTTTCTGCACCTTTCTTGCTTCTTTCTCCTGCAACTATCTTGCCTCTTTCTGCACACCTGTTCCTTCTTTCTTCTCTTCTCTTGCCTCTTTCTTCACCCTCTTTCTGCTTTCTGCACCTCTCTTGCATCTTTCTGCCCTTCTCTTGCCTCTTTCTGCACTTCTCTTGCCTATTTCTGTACCTAGCGTGCTTCTTTCTTCACCTCTCTTGCCTCTTTCTGCACTTCTCTTTCCTCTTTCTGCACATCCTTTCTACAGCTCTCATGCTTCTTTCTTCTGAAACTCTCTTTCCTCTTCTGCACATCTTCTTCTGCACATCTGTTCCTTCTTTCTTCTCTTCTCTTGCCTCTTTCTTCACCCTCTTTCTGCTTTCTGCACCTCTCTTGCATCTTTCTGCCCTTCTCTTGCCTCTTTCTGCACTTCTCTTGCCTATTTCTGTACCTAGCGTGCTTCTTTCTTCACCTCTCTTGCCTCTTTCTGCACTTCTCTTTCCTCTTTCTGCACATCCTTTCTACAGCTCTCATGCTTCTTTCTTCTGAAACTCTCTTTCCTCTTCTGCACATCTTCTTCTGCACATCTGTTCCTTCTTTCTGCACTTCTCTTGCCTATTTCTGCACTTCTCTTGCCTATTTCTGTACCTCACTTGCTTCTTGCTACACTTCACTTGCCTCTTTCTGCACTTCTCTGGCTTCTTTCTGTACTTCTCTTTCCTCATTTTGCACCTCTCCTGCTTCTTTCTGCACCTGTATTCCTCTTCCGGTACCCTTCTTCCTCTTTCTGTACCCCTCTTCCCTCTTTCTGTACTTCCTTTGCCTCTTTCTGCATCCATCCCTTGCCTGTTTCTGCACCTCTGTTGGTTCTTTCTGTACTTCTCTTGATTCTTTCTACACCTCTCTTGCTTCTTTCTGCATCCCTCTTGCTGCTTTCTGCATGTGTCTTCCCTCTTTCTGCACCTTTCTTGTCTCTTTGTGCTCCTCTCTTGCCTCTTTCTGCACCTTTGTTGCTTCTTTCTCCTGCAACTACCTTGCCTCTTTCTGCACACCTGTTCCTTCTTTCTTCTCTTCTCTTGCCTCTTTCTTCACCCTCTTTCTTCTTTCTGCACCTCTCTTGCATCTTTCTGCACTTCTCTTGCCTCTTTCTGCACTTCTCTTGCCTATTTCTGTACCTAGCGTGCTTCTTTCTTCACCTCTCTTGCCTCTTTCTGCACTTCTCTTTCCTCTTTCTGCACATCCTTTCTACTTTCTGCACCTCTCTTGCTTCTTTCTTCTGCAACTCTCTTTCCTCTTCTGCACATCTGTTCCTTCTTTCTGCTCTTCTTTTGCCTCTTTCTCCACCCTCTTTCGTCACCTCTCTTGCCTCTTTCTGCACTTCTCTTGCCTCTTTCTGCACTTCTCTTGCCTATCTCTGTACCTAGCGTGCTTCTTTTTTTCACCTCACTTGCCGCTTTCTGCACTTCTCTGGCTTCTTTCTGTACTTCTCTTGCCTCTTTTTGCACCTCTTCTGCTTCTTTCTGCACCTGTATTAATCTTTCTGTACCCTTCTTCCTCTTTCTGCACCCCTTCACTCTTTCTGCACTTTCCTTGCCTCTTTCTGCACCCCTCCCTTGCCTGTTTATGCACCTTTATTGTCTCTTTGTGCACCTCACTTGCCTCTTTTTACACCTCTGTTGCTTCTTTCTGCACTTCTCTTGATTCTTTCTGTACCTATCTTGCTTCCTTCTACACCTCTCTTGCCTTGTTATGTACCCCTCTTCCCTCTTTCTGCACCTCTCTTGCCTCTTTCTACACCTCTCTTGCCTCTTTCTGCACTGCTTGCTTCTTTCTGCATCCCTTTTGCCTCTTTCTGAACCCGTATTCCCTCTTTCTATACCTCTCTTGCCTCTTTTTGTACCTTTCTACACTTCTCCTGTCTCTTTCTGCACCTCTCCCCTGACTATTTCTGCACTTTTCTACCCACATCCTACACCCCTCTTGCCTCTTTCTGCACCTCTGTTGGTTGTTTCTGCACATCTCTTGCTTCTTTCTGTACCTCTGTTCCTTTTCTGCACACCTCTTGCCTCTTTCTATACCTTTCTTCCCTCTTGCTGCATCTCTCCTGACTCTTTTTGTACCTTTCTTGCCTCTTTCTGAACATCTTTTGTCTCTTTCTGCTCTACTCTTTTTTCTTTTTGCACCTCTCTTGCTTCTTTCTTCATCCCTCTTGCTGCTTTCTGCACTCGTCTTCCCTCTTTCTGTACCCTGCTTGTCTCTTTGTGCATATCTGTTGCTTCTTTCTGCACTTCTCTTGCTTATTTCTGTACCTCTCTTGCTTCTTTCTCCACTTCTCTTGCTTCTTTCTGTACCTCTCTTGCTTGTTTCTGTACCCCTTTGGCCTCATTCTGTATCCCTCTTCCCTCTTTCTGCACCTCTCTTGCCTCTTTCTGCACCTCTCCTGCCTCTTTCTGCACTTCTCTTGTCTCATTCTACAACCCTGTTGCTTCTTTCTGCACTTCTCTTGCCTCTTCCTGCACCTTGCTTCCACTTACTACACTTCTCTTGCCTCTTTCTGCACATCTTTTCCACTTTCTGCACCTCTATTGCTTCTTTCTGCACCTTTCTTGCTTCTTTCTCCTGCAACTATCTTGCCTCTTTCTGCACACCTGTTCCTTCTTTCTTCTCTTCTCTTGCCTCTTTCTTCACCCTCTTTCTGCTTTCTGCACCTCTCTTGCATCTTTCTGCCCTTCTCTTGCCTCTTTCTGCACTTCTCTTGCCTATTTCTGTACCTAGCGTGCTTCTTTCTTCACCTCTCTTGCCTCTTTCTGCACTTCTCTTTCCTCTTTCTGCACATCCTTTCTACAGCTCTCATGCTTCTTTCTTCTGAAACTCTCTTTCCTCTTCTGCACATCTTCTTCTGCACATCTGTTCCTTCTTTCTTCTCTTCTCTTGCCTCTTTCTTCACCCTCTTTCTGCTTTCTGCACCTCTCTTGCATCTTTCTGCCCTTCTCTTGCCTCTTTCTGCACTTCTCTTGCCTATTTCTGTACCTAGCGTGCTTCTTTCTTCACCTCTCTTGCCTCTTTCTGCACTTCTCTTTCCTCTTTCTGCACATCCTTTCTACAGCTCTCATGCTTCTTTCTTCTGAAACTCTCTTTCCTCTTCTGCACATCTTCTTCTGCACATCTGTTCCTTCTTTCTGCACTTCTCTTGCCTATTTCTGCACTTCTCTTGCCTATTTCTGTACCTCACTTGCTTCTTGCTACACTTCACTTGCCTCTTTCTGCACTTCTCTGGCTTCTTTCTGTACTTCTCTTTCCTCATTTTGCACCTCTCCTGCTTCTTTCTGCACCTGTATTCCTCTTCCGGTACCCTTCTTCCTCTTTCTGTACCCCTCTTCCCTCTTTCTGTACTTCCTTTGCCTCTTTCTGCATCCATCCCTTGCCTGTTTCTGCACCTCTGTTGGTTCTTTCTGTACTTCTCGTGATTCTTTCTACACCTCTCTTGCTTCTTTCTGCATCCCTCTTGCTGCTTTCTGCATGTGTCTTCCCTCTTTCTGCACCTTTCTTGTCTCTTTGTGCTCCTCTCTTGCCTCTTTCTGCACCTTTGTTGCTTCTTTCTGCACTTCTCTTGCCTGTTTCTGCACCTCTCTTGCCTCTTTCTGTATCGCTCTTGCCTCTTTCTGTATCTCTCTAGCCTCTTTCTGCATTTCTCTTGCTTCTATTCGCACCTTTCTTCCTCTTTCTGCACATCTATTGCTTCTTTCTGCACCTCTCTTGCCTCTGTCTGCACCTTTCATAACTTTATGCAGTTCTCTTGCTTCTTTATCCACTTCTCTTTCCTCCTTCTGCACCTCTCTTGCTTCTTTCTGTACTTTTCTTCCTTCTTTCTACACCCCTGCTGCCTATTTCTGCACCTCAGTTGCTTCTTTCTACACATCGCTTGCTCCTTTCTGCACCTCTGTTGCTTCTTCCTACACCTCTCTTGCCTCTTTCTGCACCCTTCTTCCATCTTTCTGCACCTCTCCTGCCTTGTTTTGTACCTCTTTTTCCTCTCTCTGTACCTCTCTTGTCTTTTTATGCACTTCTCTTTCTTCTTTCCGTACCTCTCTTAGCTTCTTTCTGCATCCCTCTTGCTGCTTTCTGCACTTGTCTTCCCTCTTTCTGCACCTTTCTTGTCTCTTTGTCCACCTCTCTTGCCTCTTTCCGTACTTCTGTTGCCTCTTTCAGCACCTCTGTTGCTTCTTTCTGCACTTCTCTTGTTTCTTTTGGTTCCTATCTTGCTTTTTTCTGCACCACTCTTGCTTCATTATGTACTCCTCTTCCCTCTTTCTGCACCTCTCTTACCTCTTTCTGCACATCCTTTCTACTTTCTGCACCTCTCTTGCTTCTTTCTTCTGCAACTCTCTTTCCTCTTCTGCACATCTGTTCCTTCTTTCTGCTCTTCTTTTGCCTCTTTCTCCACCCTCTTTCATCACCTCTCTTGCCTCTTTCTGCACTTCTCTTGCCTCTTTCTGCACTTCTCTTGCCTATCTCTGTACCTAGCGTGCTTCTTTTTTTCACCTCACTTGCCTCTTTCTGCACTTCTCTGGCTTCTTTCTGTACTTCTCTTGCCTCTTTTAGCACCTCTTCTGCTTCTTTCTGCACCTGTATTCATCTTTCTGTACCCTTCTTCCTCTTTCTGCACCCCCTTCACTCTTCCTGCACTTTCCTTGCCTCTTTCTGCACCCCTCCCTTGCCGGTTTATGCACCTTTATTGTCTCTTTGTGCACCTCACTTGCCTCTTATTACACCTCTGTTGCTTCTTTCTGCACTTCTCTTGATTCTTTCTGTACCTATCTTGCTTCCTTCTACACCTCTCTTGCCTCGTTATGTACCCCTCTTCCCTCTTTCTGCACCTCTCTTGCCTCTTTCTACACCTCTCTTGCCTCTTTCTGCACTGCTTGCTTCTTTCTGCATCCCTTTTGCCTCTTTGTGAACCCGTATTCCCTCTTTCTACACCTCTCTTGCCTCTATTTGTACCTTTCTACACTTCTCCTGTCTCTTTCTGCACCTCTCCCTGACTATTTCTGCACTTTTCTACCCACATCCTACACCCCTCTTGCCGCTTTCTGCACCTCTGTTGGTTGTTTCTGCACATCTCTTGCTTCTTTCTGTACCTCTGTTCCTTTTCTGCACACCTCTTGCCTCTTTCTATACCCTTCTTCCCTCTTGCTGCATCTCTCCTGACTCTTTTTGTACCTCTCTTGCCTCTTTCTGAACATCTTTTGTCTCCTTCTGCTCTACTCTTTTTTCTTTTTGCACCTCTCTTGCTTCTTTCTTCATCCCTCTTGCTGTTTCTGCACTCGTCTTCCCTCTTTCTGTACCCTGCTTGTCTCTTTGTGCATATCTGTTGCTTCTTCCTGCACTTCTCTTGCTTATTTCTGTACCTCTCTTGCTTCTTTCTCTACTTCTCTTGCTTCTTTCTGTACCTCTCTTGCTTGTTTCTGTACCCCTTTGGCCTCATTCTGTATCCCTCTTCCCTCTTTCTGCACCTCTCTTCCCTCTTTCTGCACCTCTCCTGCCTCTTTCTGCACTTCTCTTGTCTCATTCTACAACTCTGTTGCTTCTTTCTGCATTTCTCTTGCCTCTTCCTGCACCTTGCTTCCACTTACTACACTTCTCTTGCCTCTTTCTGCACATCTTTTCCACTTTCTGCACCTCTATTGCTTCTTTCTGCACCTTTCTTGCTTCTTTCTCCTGCAACTATCTTGCCTCTTTCTGCACACCTGTTCCTTCTTTCTTCTCTTCTCTTGCCTCTTTCTTCACCCTCTTTCTTCTTTCTGCACCTCTCTTGCATCTTTCTGCACTTCTCTTGCCTCTTTCTGCACTTCTCTTGCCTATTTCTGTACCTAGCGTGCTTCTTTCTTCACCTCTCTTGCCTCTTTCTGCACATCCTTTCTACTTTCTGCACCTCTCTTGCTTCTTTCTTCTGCAACTCTCTTTCCTCTTCTGCACATCTGTTCCTTCTTTCTGCTCTTCTTTTGCCTCTTTCTCCACCCTCTTTCGTCACCTCTTTTGCCTCTTTCTGCACTTCTCTTGCCTCTTTCTGCACTTCTCTTGCCTATCTCTGTACCTAGCGTGCTTCTTTTTTTCACCTCACTTGCCGCTTTCTGCACTTCTCTGGCTTCTTTCTGTACTTCTCTTGCCTCTTTTTGCACCTCTTCTGCTTCTTTCTGCACCTGTATTCATCTTTCTGTACCCTTCTTCCTCTTTCTGCACCCCCTTCACTCTTTCTGCACTTTCCTTGCCTCTTTCTGCACCCCTCCCTTGCCTGTTTATGCACCTTTATTGTCTCTTTGTGCACCTCACTTGCCTCTTTTTACACCTCTGTTGCTTCTTTCTGCACTTCTCTTGATTCTTTCTGTACCTATCTTGCTTCCTTCTAAACCTCTCTTGCCTTGTTATGTACCCCTCTTCCCTCTTTCTGCACCTCTCTTGCCTCTTTCTACACCTCTCTTGCCTCTTTCTGCACTGCTTGCTTCTTTCTGCATCCCTTTTGCCTCTTTCTGAACCCGTATTCCCTCTTTCTATACCTCTCTTGCCTCTTTTTGTACCTTTCTACACTTCTCCTGTCTCTTTCTGCACCTCTCCCCTGACTATTTCTGCACTTTTCTACCCACATCCTACACCCCTCTTGCCTCTTTCTGCACCTCTGTTGGTTGTTTCTGCACATCTCTTGCTTCTTTCTGTACCTCTGTTCCTTTTCTGCACACCTCTTGCCTCTTTCTATACCTTTCTTCCCTCTTGCTGCATCTCTCCTGACTCTTTTTGTACCTTTCTTGCCTCTTTCTGAACATCTTTTGTCTCTTTCTGCTCTACTCTTTTTTCTTTTTGCACCTCTCTTGCTTCTTTCTTCATCCCTCTTGCTGGTTTTTGCACTCGTCTTCCCTCTTTCTGTACCCTGCTTGTCTCTTTGTGCATATCTGTTGCTTCTTTCTGCACTTATCTTGCTTATTTCTGTACCTCTCTTGCTTCTTTCTCCACTTCTCTTGCTTCTTTCTGTACCTCTCTTGCTTGTTTCTGTACCCCTTTGGCCTAATTCTGTATCCCTCTTCCCTCTTTCTGCACCTCTCTTGCCTCTTTCTGCACCTCTCCTGCCTCTTTCTGCACTTCTCTTGTCTCATTCTACAACCCTGTTGCTTCTTTCTGCACTTCTCTTGCCTCTTCCTGCACCTTGATTCCACTTACTACACTTCTCTTGCCTCTTTCTGCACATCTTTTCCACTTTCTGCACCTCTATTGCTTCTTTCTGCACCTTTCTTGCTTCTTTCTCCTGCAACTATCTTGCCTCTTTCTGCACACCTGTTCCTTCTTTCTTCTCTTCTCTTGCCTCTTTCTTCACCCTCTTTCTGCTTTCTGCACCTCTCTTGCATCTTTCTGCCCTTCTCTTGCCTCTTTCTGCACTTCTCTTGCCTATTTCTGTACCTAGCGTGCTTCTTTCTTCACCTCTCTTGCCTCTTTCTGCACTTCTCTTTCCTCTTTCTGCACATCCTTTCTACAGCTCTCATGCTTCTTTCTTCTGAAACTCTCTTTCCTCTTCTGCACATCTTCTTCTGCACATCTGTTCCTTCTTTCTGCTCTTCTCTTGCTTCTTTCTCCACCCTCTTTTTTCACCTCTCTTGCCTCTTTCTGCACTTCTGTTGCCTATTTCTGCACTTCTCTTGCCTATTTCTGTACCTCACTTGCTTCTTGCTACACTTCACTTGCCTCTTTCTGCACTTCTCTGGCTTCTTTCTGTACTTCTCTTTCCTCATTTTGCACCTCTCCTGCTTCTTTCTGCACCTGTATTCCTCTTCCGGTACCCTTCTTCCTCTTTCTGTACCCCTCTTCCCTCTTTCTGTACTTCCTTTGCCTCTTTCTGCATCCATCCCTTGCCTGTTTCTGCACCTCTGTTGGTTCTTTCTGTACTTCTCTTGATTCTTTCTACACCTCTCTTGCTTCTTTCTGCATCCCTCTTGCTGCTTTCTGCATGTGTCTTCCCTCTTTCTGCACCTTTCTTGTCTCTTTGTGCTCCTCTCTTGCCTCTTTCTGCACCTTTGTTGCTTCTTTCTGCACTTCTCTTGCCTGTTTCTGCACCTCTCTTGCCTCTTTCTGTATCTCTCTTGCCTCTTTCTGTATCTCTCTAGCCTCTTTCTGCACTTCTCTTGCTTCTATCCGCACCTTTCTTCCTCTTTCTGCACATCTATTGCTTCTTTCTGCACCTCTCTTGCCTCTGTCTGCACCTTTCATAACTTTATGCAGTTCTCTTGCTTCTTTATCCACTTCTCTTTCCTCCTTCTGCACCTCTCTTGCTTCTTTCTGTACTTTTCTTCCTTCTTTCTACACCCCTGCTGCCTATTTCTGCACCTCAGTTGGTTCTTTCTACACATCGCTTGCTCCTTTCTGCACCTCTGTTGCTTCTTCCTACACCTCTCTTGCCTCTTTCTGCACCCTTCTTCCATCTTTCTGCACCTCTCCTGCCTTGTTTTGTACCTCTTTTGCCTGTCTCTGTACCTCTCTTGTCTTTTTATGCACTTCTCTTTCTTCTTTCCGTACCTCTCTTAGCTTCTTTCTGCATCCCTCTTGCTGCTTTCTGCACTTGTCTTCCCTCTTTCTGCACCTTTCTTGTCTCTTTGTCCACCTCTCTTGCCTCTTTCCGTACTTCTGTTGCCTCTTTCAGCACCTCTGTTGCTTCTTTCTGCACTTCTCTTGTTTCTTTTGGTTTCTATCTTGCTTTTTTCTGCACCACTCTTGCTTCATTATGTACTCCTCTTCCCACTTTCTGCACCTCTCTTACCTCTTTCTGCACATCCTTTCTACTTTCTGCACCTCTCTTGCTTCTTTCTTCTGCAACTCTCTTTCCTCTTCTGCACATCTGTTCCTTCTTTCTGCTCTTCTTTTGCCTCTTTCTCCACCCTCTTTCATTACCTCTCTTGCCTCTTTCTGCACTTCTCTTGCCTCTTTCTGCACTTCTCTTGCCTATCTCTGTACCTAGCGTGCTTCTTTTTTTCACCTCACTTGCCTCTTTCTGCACTTCTCTGGCTTCTTTCTGTACTTCTCTTGCCTCTTTTAGCACCTCTTCTGCTTCTTTCTGCACCTGTATTCATCTTTCTGTACCCTTCTTCCTCTTTCTGCACCCCCTTCACTCTTCCTGCACTTTCCTTGCCTCTTTCTGCACCCCTCCCTTGCCGGTTTATGCACCTTTATTGTCTCTTTGTGCACCTCACTTGCCTCTTTTTACACCTCCGTTGCTTCTTTCTGCACTTCTCTTGATTCTTTCTGTACCTATCTTGCTTCCTTCTACACCTCTCTTGCCTCGTTATGTACCCCTCTTCCCTCTTTCTGCACCTCTCTTGCCTCTTTCTACACCTCTCTTGCCTCTTTCTGCACTGCTTGCTTCTTTCTGCATCCCTTTTGCCTCTTTCTGAACCCGTATTCCCTCTTTCTACAACTCTCTTGCCTCTATTTGTACCTTTCTACACTTCTCCTGTCTCTTTCTGCACCTCTCCCCTGACTATTTCTGCACTTTTCTACCCACATCCTACACCCCTCTTGCCGCTTTCTGCACCTCTGTTGGTTGTTTCTGCACATCTCTTGCTTCTTTCTGTACCTCTGTTCCTTTTCTGCACACCTCTTGCCTCTTTCTATACCCTTCTTCCCTCTTGCTGCATCTCTCCTGACTCTTTTTGTACCTCTCTTGCCTCTTTCTGATCATCTTTTGTCTCCTTCTGCTCTACTCTTTTTTCTTTTTGCACTTCTCTTGCTTCTTCATCCCTCTTGCTGTTTCTGCACTCGTCTTCCCTCTTTCTGTACCCTGCTTGTCTCTTTGTGCATATCTGTTGCTTCTTCCTGTACTTCTCTTGCTTATTTCTGTACCTCTCTTGCTTCTTTCTCTACTTCTCTTGCTTCTTTCTGTACCTCTCTTGCTTGTTTCCGTACCCCTTTGGCCTCATTCTGTATCCCTCTTCCCTCTTTCTGCACCTCTCTTCCCTCTTTCTGCACCTCTCCTGCCTCTTTCTGCACTTCTCTTGTCTCATTCTACAACTCTGTTGCTTCTTTCTGCATTTCTCTTGCCTCTTCCTGCACCTTGCGTCCACTTACTACACTTCTCTTGCCTCTTTCTGCACATCTTTTCCACTTTCTGCACCTCTATTGCTTCTTTCTGCACCTTTCTTGCTTCTTTCTCCTGCAACTATCTTGCCTCTTTCTGCACACCTGTTCCTTCTTTCTTCTCTTCTCTTGCCTCTTTCTTCACCCTCTTTCTTCTTTCTGCACCTCTCTTGCATCTTTCTGCACTTCTCTTGCCTCTTTCTACACTTCTCTTGCCTATTTCTGTACCTAGCGTGCTTCTTTCTTCACCTCTCTTGCCTCTTTCTGCACTTCTCTTTCCTCTTTCTGCACATCCTTTCTACTTTCTGCACCTCTCTTGCTTCTTTCTTCTGCAACTCTCTTTCCTCTTCTGCACATCTGTTCCTTCTTTCTGCTCTTCTTTTGCCTCTTTCTCCACCCTCTTTCGTCACCTCTCTTGCCTCTTTCTGCACTTCTCTTGCCTCTTTCTGCACTTCTCTTGCCTATCTCTGTACCTAGCGTGCTTCTTTTTTTCACCTCACTTGCCGCTTTCTGCACTTCTCTGGCTTCTTTCTGTACTTCTCTTGCCTCTTTTTGCACCTCTTCTGCTTCTTTCTGCACCTGTATTCATCTTTCTGTACCCTTCTTCCTCTTTCTGCACCCCCTTCACTCTTTCTGCACTTTCCTTGCCTCTTTCTGCACCCCTCCCTTGCCTGTTTATGCACCTTTATTGTCTCTTTGTGCACCTCACTTGCCTCTTTTTACACCTCTGTTGCTTCTTTCTGCACTTCTCTTGATTCTTTCTGTACCTATCTTGCTTCCTTCTACACCTCTCTTGCCTTGTTATGTACCCCTCTTCCCTCTTTCTGCACCTCTCTTGCCTCTTTCTACACCTCTCTTGCCTCTTTCTGACTGCTTGCTTCTTTCTGCATCCCTTTTGCCTCTTTCTGAACCCGTATTCCCTCTTTCTATACCTCTCTTGCCTCTTTTTGTACCTTTCTACACTTCTCCTCTCTCTTTCTGCACCTCTCCCCTGACTATTTCTGCACTTTTCTACCCACATCCTACACCCCTCTTGCCTCTTTCTGCACCTCTGTTGGTTGTTTCTGCACATCTCTTGCTTCTTTCTGTACCTCTGTTCCTTTTCTGCACACCTCTTGCCTCTTTCTATACCTTTCTTCCCTCTTGCTGCATCTCTCCTGACTCTTTTTGTACCTTTCTTGCCTCTTTCTGAACATCTTTTGTCTCTTTCTGCTCTACTCTTTTTTCTTTTTGCACCTCTCTTGCTTCTTTCTTCATCCCTCTTGCTGCTTTCTGCACTTGTCTTCCCTCTTTCTGTACCCTGCTTGTCTCTGTGCATATCTGTTGCTTCTTTCTGCACTTCTCTTGCTTATTTCTGTACCTCTCTTGCTTCTTTCTCCACTTCTCTTGCTTCTTTCTGTACCTCTCTTGCTTGTTTCTGTACCCCTTTGGCCTCATTCTGTATCCCTCTTCCCTCTTTCTGCACCTCTCTTGCCTCTTTCTGCACCTCTCCTGCCTCTTTCTGCACTTCTCTTGTCTCATTCTACAACCCTGTTGCTTCTTTCTGCACTTCTCTTGCCTCTTCCTGCACCTTGCTTCCACTTACTACACTTCTCTTGCCTCTTTCTGCACATCTTTTCCACTTTCTGCACCTCTATTGCTTCTTTCTGCACCTTTCTTGCTTCTTTCTCCTGCAACTATCTTGCCTCTTTCTGCACACCTGTTCCTTCTTTCTTCTCTTCTCTTGCCTCTTTCTTCACCCTCTTTGTGCTTTCTGCACCTCTCTTGCATCTTTCTGCCCTTCTCTTGCCTCTTTCTGCACTTCTCTTGCCTATTTCTGTACCTAGCGTGCTTCTTTCTTCACCTCTCTTGCCTCTTTCTGCACTTCTCTTTCCTCTTTCTGCACATCCTTTCTACAGCTCTCATGCTTCTTTCTTCTGAAACTCTCTTTCCTCTTGTGGAAATGTGGATTTTCCTGATCAGTTATGTCCCCTATCTTGGACCCCAACGATTCTATGTGCATGTCACAAGTACATGTATGTTCCCTCCAGTTCCAGTTTCCAAGACGCAAACATATGTGTGTCTACCGTCGACATGTTCTCTGTCAGATCCGCCATCAATGGGCTGGATATTCAATTCCTAAGTATGAAAAGCCACCGACTTTATATGGCTAAGTTACTCCATTTTTACAGTTCAGGCAAGTAGGCCCGATTCTTTCCTCAAAGCCTTTCCCTGCTCTCTGTCTCTGACAGTTTCAGCTTGAGCTCGCATCTGTATCCATGAACTTTGTCCTACTCCCTGTGCAGCTAACGGTGCCTGCCTCGGCCAGTTTTCGCCTGCCTGCCAAGAAGCTGTATTTCACCTTCGAATTATCTATTTTGCTCTTCAGCCGATGCATTCCTGTCTAGTGATTTAGGTAAACATTTCCTTTAGCTCACAAGCAAAGGACTCAGCCTTTCCGTCCTCCTGCAAGTGATTCATAGCCCTGTTGCCATGGAAAGTTTTCTGCCCCTCGCTTCTCATATAGGCACTTAGACGCTTGTACACGCACATACAGTTAGTATAGAGTAGATTCTGTCCGAGAGTCCTTCCTTGTGGATAACATAGTTCTCTAAACATAGGATGTTAGATATGATTTGGGATTAGGTTGACATGACCCCCAGACTTCTCGTCTCCACATGTAGAGCTAAATGTCAAGTCCCCTTCACCCCCTAGTTGCACGTCAATCACACGTCATGCTGCTGCGCACGCATCTATGTTAAGTATTATCGTATAGATCCACCTATGTAAGATAATCAGAGCCAATCACGTTTCTTTTTGCTCCTTATTACGCCTAGTTTCAATTACGTATCACTATGTTAATTTATCTTATCAATTGTTACGCCTTTTTGCACTTGTTTCATTGTAAATGTATGACCTATAAAAGTTACTTCTTGTCAATAAAGTATTGTACTTCACTTCCTGAACCCTCGTGGTGACGGAACCTGAAGGCCGCGACTCGAGTCGGCCATTTTGGATGGAATAAAGCCCATTTAGAAAACCTCTTATACCACGGATTCTGCCTCTTGTTATTCTGAGCTATTTTACTTTATTTTAAAGATTCCGTATGAAATTCAGTTTCGGTAAAAAGAATATTTACCACATAATGGCGCCCGAACAGGGACACTTTCTCATCTCACGCGCCGGCGGTGCGTTGCAGGCCCGGTCTCCTGCCACAGCTGGACGGACCATAAACGCGTACCAGCAGGATTTCCTGTAAGCTCCCTCCGGTCAAGCGGGGGCGACTGAGGCTGCGATCAACCCAGACGAGGCGGTGAGAAGTGCGAAGTATCCCGACCAGAGCCTAGCTGAGAGAGCAAGATCCGAGGTATACAGAAGCCCACCAGGTTTTTCGAAATCCCGATGTCCAGAGGGTCCGCTGTCCGCAGTCATCGAGTCCTGTCCATTCTCTGAGGCCTTCCGTTTCAAGGAGCTACTCGGTGAGTACCATCGCCGAGGAGGCGTGTTGACGCGCACATAGGTTGTGCCGGTCAAGACGGATTTGGGTACACAAATCCGGTCTGCACTGTTTAGCAGTGTATATGTACTGTTTAGCAGTATATCAAGTATTCCGAAGTATTCAGTTATTGTCAAGAATTCAGCGTGGTGATTAGTTAGGCAGACTGTCATCATTGTCGGTTATTGTTAAAATGTTTAATGTTCAATGTTTAAAGTGTTCAAATGTCTTGCATATTGTGGTATGAATGATTGTTCTTTGTTCACTGTTCATTATTGTGTTTTTCGTATTAAGTGAATTCAAGAGTAAGTATCAGATCAGTTGTCAATATGCCGCTCTTCTCGAAGTTAAGACAGATTACTACCAGAAAAGGGGTGCTTGAAGAAGCAGTTCCTATTCCTCCTAGGGACACTCCAGGGCATTTTATGTACCACAAGCATGGCTTAGATGCCATATTGTTTCTTGATCTATGGGTAGATTATACCAAGGGATTACCGGAAAGTCAAAGGTGGCCCGCAGCGGGAACCTGGGATGCAGAGTGCATCATGAAAGTGGAGGAAGAGTTATGGAAAAGAAAGGTCAGACAGTCACAGAAAGACGCTGTTGAGTTATGGCGTAAAGAATCTCATAGACGTACAGAAAAAGCACGTAGACAAGAAGAGAGGAGTAAAGAAAGTTCAAATAAAGTTCAAGAAAATCTATTAATTGAGGAAGGTATCCGAGTGAAGTCAGAACAAGTAAATAGACAAAGAAATGCTCTTATGAATGGTATGTATCCCCTTCTAGCCGAAGGATTACCTACGGCTGTTCCAGGAATGCCAAAAGACTTGCCACCCCCGTTATTTCCAATTAAGGTACATCAAAAAGGGCATCCCAGAACCGCAGAAGATGTTTTTCTTTCCTCATATCTAGACGACACAGCTCCCGAGTATGCTAACGCCACACCACATAGACCGTCTGGCGGAGGGGTTCAACGTCAGGATCAGGTATCCGACCCCGTGCAACAGCAAGTCCCGATACAAGCTTCGGCAAGCACATCTGTCCCCGCAGTCGATTCTACAGTGGTATCGACACCCATAGTTGCTGTGTCACGTTCAACGAACCCATTCACACCCGACGCCCCAGATGGGGCCACGGGAGGTGCTAGCAATACCTTTACACCACCCAGAATAAATAAACTTGTCTTTCAAGAATCAGCGCATTCACGTACACCTAAATTCGTAAGTGAACGTACGCTTAAGGAACTCCTTGTAAATTGTAGATATGACCCGGTGGTTGGTAAAGAGGACGAAATGGTCCTGGCATCATTACGCATCAGGCGAGCCGCAGAGTATTTAGCAAGGTTACCAGGAATGACTACGCATCTAAATAACATATACCATTTTGTTCAAACAGGACGAGATCCAGGATGTATTAACAGAGCTATGGAATTCCAGAAAGTAGAGATACAGGGGGAACTGTTACGTTTCCTCATAAACTGTGTGATCAGAAATCAAGACCGTCCGGGGGTAGACCCGAATGCAATGCTTATTCTTACAAGATGGAGCCAGAATATATCAGAAGGGAGACACGATAAGCAAAATTGTATAATAGCCATGTGCCGAAAAATCCGTAGAGAAATAGAGCGTATTCATGAAGAAAGATTGGGAACAGACGAGTTCGAGCAAGATGAAGTGTCCGAATCAGGGAATTCCGCAAGACAGTCAGAGACCATAGCCTATGTAGGCAGAGGAAGATCCTGTGAAAATACTAGATGTTTTTCTGATCCCATACACTCTGTATGCCCAAATAATAGCAGAACGTATCCGACGCCTGTAATAAATCTGAAGTCTCCTGAACATTTGTTTCAAGCCGCAGATAAAATACTACGAGAACGAAGGGGTTACCACCTCCTCGATTCCATGGATGAGCAAGAATTAGCCAGATCAGCTGTTCACTGGATTGACAGTCCTGAAAAATACGGTGATGAGACCGTAGCACACACGTTTTTTAATCTCAGTGCAGATGAACAACGTTTAGCTGGAATCTATATGATTCAGCAACTCCTTATATTATACAAGAGCCAACATGCTGACCCTGGTCCTTTACCTGATATATTAACGGAACTACTCACGAACAGATGGAGAGGTTCTAGTAACAAGCTAATTAAAGAGATATTAGTGTCACGTAAACAGTATGTCCTTTTTGTAAATCCGGATTCTCTCTCGCTGCCCCACAGAGAAAGAACGCCGTACTATATGGATAGACAAAATCCTTTACGAGAAGTGCACCCAATAAAAGGCGAAGACAATGAGTTTCACCGTGTATTTGTTTACACACCCATATCAAAAATGGAATTATTAGAAATGAAGAAAGTAGTACCTAGTCATGACAAAGACCCAGCGGGTTTCCACCGAGAAATTAAAGACATGTTACTCATGGGAGAGTACACCTTTCCTGATATTATGACGATATTAAAGGTGCTTTTGCCTGCTGGCATCTATGAAAAACTGAAAGAAAAAGAGTGGGAAGTGGGAGACCAAAAGATAGACTGGACAGCATTAGCAGAGGAAGAAAGGGCCCGAACTGCAGGTTCAGGGCTCGGGGATAAAGTTAAACTGTTACCAGGTTTACTAGTACAGGTACTGCCACGTCTATTAACTACAAAAAAGGAAGATTGGGGTGCAATCACAGCCTGCAAACAAAAGCAAGATGAAGACACAAGCGATTATTATGCTCGATTTGAAAAATGTTTTGGTATAAACAGTGGTATAAAAGCAAGTAGTGACTCATATCCACATTTATTTGTAACAAAATTAGTGGAAAATGCATTGCCTCCAGTGAAGAATAGAATATTGAAATTCGAGAGTACCTGGCAAAGTAACACTCCGTCACAAATGCTACAAATGTTACAGTATCATCACAATAGAATTAGGGATGAACAAGAGCACGAGCATAGACGCATGAAGGATACAAAAATGAAAATGCTAGTTTCTCAGACAGTACCAGCAGAGGGTCACAAAAAGGGTGTGACACATTCTGGTGATTCTGCAGCTCCTGTAAAAGGAACCTGCAATTACTGTAAGCAACTAGGCCATTATGTACACGATTGTCCAGTCCTGAAACGTAATATCGCTACAGGTATTGCAAAAGAGAGACCACGATTAGTTAGACAAGATCAGAATGAACAAGGAGCTATGCAGCATGGACAGTCCATGCCAGTTCAGCAACAGTCCATGCCAGTTCAGCAACAGTCCATGCCAGCCTCACAGCAGCCCATACAGTTTGTGCCAGCTACACCACCGTTGCCTGCTACTGCCACACAAACCACAACACGACAAATGTATCAGACTGCACAATATGAATATCCTGAGTATCAGCGTTACGCATGAACAAGCCTAGAGAGGGAAGTTGACTTACCACTCATCGAGATTCCTGTAGATCAAGAAGGACCGTATGTACATAGTGAATTATTAGGTCAAGATCGAAAATTCTTACTCGATACAGGGGCAAGTCGAACAACTATAAAACGTAGTGAAGTTCCAGGGGCACCCCTCTCAGGCTCTCAAAATGTTTCCCTTGGTTTTTCAGGAAAACCTATTGTTAATGAAGTATCACAGCCTCTCCCACTTACGATAGGACCTTTGACACGAACTACAGATTTATTGCTTACTAAATCATGCCCAGAAAATCTGTTAGGAATTAAAACTCTGAAAGCACTAGGAGCCATAATATGTTGTTCTCCGGAAGGAGTAAGGTTGTTTCTACGTGATTTTAAAGGTCACTATGTGTCTAGGGACATGGATCCCCGACTACAGACTTTACCAGTACATCTATGGGCACAAGGCCCTACGGATGTTGGCTGCATGAACATTACACCATACCGAGTCACATTGAAAGCAGGAGTGGTACTACCACGAATGCGACAATACAAGTTACCGCATGATGCTGTAGTGGCTTTGCTGAAAATCATTGATGAGCTAATTGCCCAGGGAGTAGTTGTAGAAACAGACTCCAATGTATGTAATTCACCGATAATTCCGATTCTTAAACGAACTGATCCTACTGCCCCACCAGTATACCGATTGGTTATTGATTTGCGCGAACTAAACAAGTGCATTGTACCACAATTTCCTGTGGTCCCTGATATATCATCATTATTGACAGCAATTGATTCCGAAGCAACATTCTTTACTGTAATTGATCTCAAGAATGCCTTTTTCAGCGTCCCAATAGATCCGGAAAGCCAATATTTGTTCGGATTCAGTTTAAATGGGCGCAGCTTTAAATTCTCACGCGCTCCCCAAGGATTCACAGAAAGCCCCAGCATCTACAGCCAAGCACTGAAACGAGAACTTGACAGTATCCACATGCCAGTCAATACTGCACTGCTTCAATATGTCGATGATCTGCTGATCACCGCGAGAAGCGAACCTGAATGTGAAAAGGCTTCTCTGACAGTTTTACATTTTCTAGCCGACAAGGGGCACAAGGTGTCTCCTTCTAAGCTGCAATTCTGTGTCCAGCGAGTTATTTATCTTGGTCACTCGCTGTCCAAGGAGGGAAGGCAGCTTACACCAGATCGCATCCAGTTAATTGCTAACATGTCAATACCCCAGACACAAAAGGAAGTGCGGGCTTTTATAGGCCTCACTTCATATTGTAGGCAGTGGATCCCTCAGTACGCATTTCTAGCAAAACCACTCATTCAGTTAACCACACAGGAGGCAGCCACATCGACTGTTCTCCCTTGGACTCAGGAACATACACAAGCTTTTGAAAGCCTAAAGGAAGCTTTATGTCAAGCACCTGTTTTAGCAACACCATGTTATAGCAAACATTTTACACTCTTTGTTACAGAACGTGAAGGTACTGCCTTGTCAGTACTCACTCAGGATCAAGCAGGATCACGCAAGCCATGTGCTTATTTTTCCAGTACATTAGATCCCGTAGCTCAGGCTTTGCCTGCATGCCTGAAATCAGTGGCGGCGACAGCTTTAGCAATCAGACAAAGCGATGCCATAGTATTAGGACATCCATTGACAGTACAAGTACCACATGCAGTAGAGGTTCTTGTGAACCGAACACAAACACAACACTTGACCATAGCAAGACTTACCGGTTATGAACTGACATTGTTTCAACCACACATAGAGATCCGACGGTGTAATACATTGAATCCTGCTACACTATTACCTGTAATTGGAACAGACCCACTAGCTCATGATTGTGTTGAAATCATTGAAATAAAGACGAAACCTAGACAAGACTTGACAGACGTTCCGTTGTTAGATCCAGACCTGACGTTGTATGTAGACGGATCGTGCATGAGAACAAGTACAGGAGATTTAGTGGCCGCGTATGCAGTCACAACAGACACTGAAGTTATTGAGACAAATTGTATAGATACTTTGTCAGCCCAAGCAGCAGAACTTATTGCTCTAACACAAGCCTGTATTCAAGCCACAAATAAGAAAGTTAATGTATACACTGACTCACGTTATGCATTCGGAGTTGTACACGACTTCGGCGTACTGTGGCGAGAGAGAGGTTATTTAACCTCCCATGGTGCCCACATTCAGCACGGACCCCTCATTCATGCCTTGTTAGACGCAATACATCTACCCACTGCTATATCGATTATGAAATGTAAAGCACACACGAAGGTTACTGATATCATTTCTCAAGGCAATGATTTAGCTGACAGAACAGCTAAACAGACTGCTCAGAATCGCACATTAGACATGACAAAGCCAATAGTTCAGACACCAACACAGTGTATGACAATTAAGGATCCCGCACTTGACGTAATTGACATACAGACACATGCTACTGCAGAAGAATTAAAGAAATGGACTGAACTAGGAGGGATCCAGACAGATCAGGGATGGATGACGAAGGAGAAATCTGTATGGTTTCTTCCTGACTCTATGGTCCAAGCCATTATAGCTACAATTCACAGCCCGGCGCATCTAGGAGAAAAAGCTATGCTAGATAGCATTCAACACATTTGGTTCAATAAACATTTACGAGCAGCAGCTAAACAAAAGGTCCGTACCTGTATGATATGTTGTCAGTTCAATCCGGGAAAAAGTGTTCCCGTAGAACAGGGTGGATTCCAGACTCCTGATCATCCTTTTGAAGTGCTCCAAATGGATTATATCCAGATGGAACGATGTCGAGGATTCAAATATGTTCTTGTAGTTGTCTGCGCTCTCTCCCGATGGACTGAGGCGTACCCAGTATCAGATTACACGGCCCCGACTACTGCCAAACAGTTAGTTCGAGAATTCTTCCCACGGTACGGGCTACCACGTGTTGTATATTCAGATAACGGCCAGCCTTTCTCATCCGAATTAATGAAACATGTCTCACTTTTGTTGGGATATCAGTGGAAATTCCACTGTGTCCGACACCCCGAGGCAGCAGGTCTCGTGGAACGACATAATCAAATTTTGAAAATCAGATTGTCTAAAATATGTAAGGAGAAAGGTGTTGACTGGATAGTAGCCTTACCAGTTGCACTATTTTACATAAGAATGGTAGCACACTCTCGAACAGGGCTATCCCCGTATGAGGTGATCTTCGGAAGGCCACCAAATATGTGGGGGACGCCTGTACCACGTAAAATAACTGATGTTAATTGTAATATGCTGACAGATTACCTGGCTTCCTTGATGTCTGCACTACAATCTTGTCGTTCACAGGTAGCTGCAGCTTTTCCTGACAACACTGAGGTGAAACCCCATGACGTTGCTCCGGGGGATCTGGTGTTTGTGAGGAATTTCGATCGGAAAACCCAATTGGAGCCCAGGTGGAAAACACCGAAGCTAGTCCTGCTGACCACAAGAACAGCCGTGAAAGTGGAGGGCCGCAAAGGATGGATACATTCCAGCCACGTTAAGAAATTTCATGGACTATCCTCGGATATAGACACTGTGCCCTGCACTCCCTCACAGACTGATTCAAAACTTCCCTTTGTTGAAAGGAATGACTCTCAGAACTATAAATTAAAACTTAGGCCCAAACAGTCGAACAATTTGATTGTTTAAGTCCTCTCCAAGGTGAAGCGGTTGAATTGCCTCTGACTGTGAGAGGAGCTGCTGCAGCGTGAGTCATTATCGCTTGCCTTCTATTTCAAAACTCTGTTTGAATACCAGACGTATCCCACTAATCGACGCGGTTCGCCCGCCTAGAGACCACATTAGATGAGGCACTCTTCCTTTTGAAACGCATTAAACGGATTACCAGGCCATCCTACACCATTTGCTAGGTTGCCATGACCTTCTTAATGTCCTGATGAAGACCCTGCATGACGATTTAATTTCGCATAATCTGGGTTGAAACGTCGACGATAAAGTGCTAGGACCAGTTCAAGACCTGTTTTTCGAATACAATTTGATTCACTCATGAAACAGCGTCATTGTTTTCCCTAATACTGGCCCTCCTGTATATGATGTACATAGAATGTTTCCTTCGTATATGATGTACATAGAATGTTTCTTTTGCATTTTGTAAATATTGTGCACATAATTGTCACTCTTGTCACCTTGTCACTGATTCACTACTTCACGTTAAAGTTTATTTCATTGGTAACCTTGCGTTACAAGTAATATGGGGGTTCCTATATAAATGCTGAAATTTATATAAAAAACGACATCACACCCTCCAAATCCAGCATCAGTGTGATTTGTACTCTTAGTTTGTGTGGTCATCTCTTGATTTATTTGTATAACAAAGCGATTGTTTTATTTAATACCCGACAGAACCATTGTTTTTTGTAATAATATCCTCGGATATAGACACTGTGCCCTGCACTCCCTCACAGACTGATTCAAAACTTCCCTTTGTTGAAAGGAATGACTCTCAGAACTATAAATTAAAACTTAGGCCCAAACAGTCGAGCAATTTGATTGTTTAAGTCCTCTCCAAGGTGAAGCGGTTGAATTGTCTCTGACATGTATCCCTTGGACCTGAGTAGAGAAAATACCAGAGAAATGTTGAAACGACAGGCGTATTGTAAAACACTGCGTAGCTACTGTGTGAGGACATTATTAATTCTGTTTTTTTTGAGTGTTTTAATAATCATTACGAGTGTGATTTTGCACATATATCATCCTATTTCTAGACATGTTTATAATATTACTGCTGAACATTCTTTTAGCGATCTACCGCCACATGAATTATCTTATAGACTTGCGCTGCGCAATAACACCTTCATTAGTATGTTACATCATTCCCATCAGACTAGTAATGCCACCAATTGTTGGGTGTGTGGCCGACTCCCTCCCTATCAGAATAACAAAGGAGTTCTGCCTTTCTTTCCACATCCGTTCACACACAATGGCTCCTGTGGAGCATGGTTTAGTTTACTAAATTCCATAGACCCAGACACAGCAGTTTATCAACAACATTGGATATGGGGAAATCTGAATCTAGTTTTATTCAAAGTCTGTCACCCTAATAAGGAGGGTCACCCCAGTAGAACAGGAACTGATTTAGAAAATGAAGTGTATAAATTAGGTAATTTTACGCCTAATCTCATGATTTTGAACGTCAAATCCGAAGTTGAATTAATTCTGCCCACTATGTCAGTATTTCCAGTTAAGGGTGAATTATGTGTGAGAAAAGTTGGTTCCATACACATGGGCCATAGCCAATGCGTTACTACAGTAGAATATAGTGATCAAGGGAAATCTTCATTTAGAGCTTCTCGCCATTCTTACTTTATATGTGGTCAGACGGCATATATGCGTCTGCCTCTAGATTGGGATGGTACCTGTTACATAGCATTCCTTTTGCCACCTGTTTTCCTAGCTCCCCCTGATTATTATCGAAATGTTCATTTAGTACACAAAAGAGAGCGTAGAGATCTCCCAGTTGTCGATTATACTGAGACGGCATGGGACAAGTATGTAGATTTCAATAAAGGTATCTTTCCCTATATAGGTACAATATCAAATAGTAAGCTGATACGCAGACTCACCAAGACTCTTGAAGCTGTAGTAAACGAGACTATAGCCGCCCTAGGCAATCTGACAGAGGAACAATCAGTGATGAGAATTGTTGTTCTCCAGAATCGTCTTGTCCTTGACGTCATCCTGGCCGATAGGGGCGGAGCTTGCAGGGTCATCGGATCCAGCTGCTGCATATTCATACCAGAAAATTCGCCATCTGTATATAAAGCTATAACACGCCTTCATAAGATTGTAAGCCAGATACACGAGAATCCAGGCACTTGGACGTGGTCCGGGTGGTTTTGGAGTGTGATATCAGCCTGGGGATGGAGAGTTCTATCTTTCCTAGGTATTGGCCTTCTTATGCTCTTCAGTTGTTGTTTATGCCTACAATGTGGACCAGCGATTTGTGGTCTGTGTGCCACATCATGCATTCCATATCAAAGTTCTCGTTCAAAATGCCGGAAAAAGAAGGAAGAAGAAATGATGCTCCATGAGCAAATCGATGGAATAATGAAGATTGATATCTCTTGAAGGGCAAGTAGGGGACAAGGAGGGAATGTGGAAATGTGGATTTTCCTGATCAGTTATGTCCCCTATCTTGGACCCCAACGATTCTATGTGCATGTCACAAGTACATGTATGTTCCCTCCAGTTCCAGTTTCCAAGACGCAAACATATGTGTGTCTACCGTCGACATGTTCTCTGTCAGATCCGCCATCAATGGGCTGGATATTCAATTCCTAAGTATGAAAAGCCACCGACTTTATATGGCTAAGTTACTCCATTTTTACAGTTCAGGCAAGTAGGCCCGATTCTTTCCTCAAAGCCTTTCCCTGCTCTCTGTCTCTGACAGTTTCAGCTTGAGCTCGCATCTGTATCCATGAACTTTGTCCTACTCCCTGTGCAGCTAACGGTGCCTGCCTCGGCCAGTTTTCGCCTGCCTGCCAAGAAGCTGTATTTCACCTTCGAATTATCTATTTTGCTCTTCAGCCGATGCATTCCTGTCTAGTGATTTAGGTAAACATTTCCTTTAGCTCACAAGCAAAGGACTCAGCCTTTCCGTCCTCCTGCAAGTGATTCATAGCCCTGTTGCCATGGAAAGTTTTCTGCCCCTCGCTTCTCATATAGGCACTTAGACGCTTGTACACGCACATACAGTTAGTATAGAGTAGATTCTGTCCGAGAGTCCTTCCTTGTGGATAACATAGTTCTCTAAACATAGGATGTTAGATATGATTTGGGATTAGGTTGACATGACCCCCAGACTTCTCGTCTCCACATGTAGAGCTAAATGTCAAGTCCCCTTCACCCCCTAGTTGCACGTCAATCACACGTCATGCTGCTGCGCACGCATCTATGTTAAGTATTATCGTATAGATCCACCTATGTAAGATAATCAGAGCCAATCACGTTTCTTTTTGCTCCTTATTACGCCTAGTTTCAATTACGTATCACTATGTTAATTTATCTTATCAATTGTTACGCCTTTTTGCACTTGTTTCATTGTAAATGTATGACCTATAAAAGTTACTTCTTGTCAATAAAGTATTGTACTTCACTTCCTGAACCCTCGTGGTGACGGAACCTGAAGGCCGCGACTCGAGTCGGCCATTTTGGATGGAATAAAGCCCATTTAGAAAACCTCTTATACCACGGATTCTGCCTCTTGTTATTCTGAGCTATTTTACTTTATTTTAAAGATTCCGTATGAAATTCAGTTTCGGTAAAAAGAATATTTACCACACTCTTCTGCACATCTGTTCCTTCTTTCTGCTCTTCTCTTGCCTCTTTCTCCACCCTCTTTTTTCACCTCTCTTGCCTCTTTCTGCACTTCTGTTGCCTATTTCTGCACTTCTCTTGCCTATTTCTGTACCTCACTTGCTTCTTGCTACACTTCACTTGCCTCTTTCTGCACTTCTCTGGCTTCTTTCTATACTTCTCTTTCCTCATTTTGCACCTCTCCTGCTTCGTTCTGCACCTGTATTCCTCTTCCGGTACCCTTCTTCCTCTTTCTGTACCCCTCTTCCCTCTTTCTGTACTTCCTTTGCCTCTTTCTGCATCCATCCCTTGCCTGTTTCTGCACCTCTGTTGGTTCTTTCTGTACTTCTCTTGATTCTTTCTACACCTCTCTTGCTTCTTTCTGCATCCCTCTTGCTGCTTTCTGCATGTGTCTTCCCTCTTTCTGCACCTTTCTTGTCTCTTTGTGCTCCTCTCTTGCCTCTTTCTGCACCTTTGTTGCTTCTTTCTGCACTTCTCTTGCCTGTTTCTGCACCTCTCTTGCCTCTTTCTGTATCGCTCTTGCCTCTTTCTGTATCTCTCTAGCCTCTTTCTGCACTTCTCTTGCTTCTATTCGCACCTTTCTTCCTCTTTCTGCACATCTATTGCTTCTTTCTGCACCTCTCTTGCCTCTGTCTGCACCTTTCATAACTTTATGCAGTTCTCTTGCTTCTTTATCCACTTCTCTTTCCTCCTTCTGCACCTCTCTTGCTTCTTTCTGTACTTTTCTTCCTTCTTTCTACACCCCTGCTGCCTATTTCTGCACCTCAGTTGCTTCTTTCTACACATCGCTTGCTCCTTTCTGCACCTCTGTTGCTTCTTCCTACACCTCTCTTGCCTCTTTCTGCACCCTTCTTCCATCTTTCTGCACCTCTCCTGCCTTGTTTTGTACCTCTTTTGCCTCTCTCTGTACCTCTCTTGTCTTTTTATGCACTTCTCTTTCTTCTTTCCGTATCTCTCTTAGCTTCTTTCTGCATCCCTCTTGCTGCTTTCTGCACTTGTCTTCCCTCTTTCTGCACCTTTCTTGTCTCTTTGTCCACCTCTCTTGCCTCTTTCCGTACTTCTGTTGCCTCTTTCAGCACCTCTGTTGCTTCTTTCTGCACTTCTCTTGTTTCTTTTGGTTCCTATCTTGCTTTTTTCTGCACCACTCTTGATTCATTATGTACTCCTCTTCCCTCTTTCTGCACCTCTCTTACCTCTTTCTGCACATCCTTTCTACTTTCTGCACCTCTCTTGCTTCTTTCTTCTGCAACTCTCTTTCCTCTTCTGCACATCTGTTCCTTCTTTCTGCTCTTCTTTTGCCTCTTTCTCCACCCTCTTTCATCACCTCTCTTGCCTCTTTCTGCACTTCTCTTGCCTCTTTCTGCACTTCTCTTGCCTATCTCTGTACCTAGCGTGCTTCTTTTTTTCACCTCACTTGCCTCTTTCTGCACTTCTCTGGCTTCTTTCTGTACTTCTCTTACCTCTTTTAGCACCTCTTCAGCTTCTTTCTGCACCTGTATTCATCTTTCTGTACCCTTCTTCCTCTTTCTGCACCCCCTTCACTCTTCCTGCACTTTCCTTGCCTCTTTCTGCACCCCTCCCTTGCCGGTTTATGCACCTTTATTGTCTCTTTGTGCACCTCACTTGCCTCTTTTTACACCTCTGTTGCTTCTTTCTGCACTTCTCTTGATTCTTTCTGTACCTATCTTGCTTCCTTCTACACCTCTCTTGCCTCGTTATGTACCCCTCTTCCCTCTTTCTGCACCTCTCTTGCCTCTTTCTACACCTCTCTTGCCTCTTTCTGCACTGCTTGCTTCTTTCTGCATCCCTTTTGCCTCTTTCTGAACCCGTATTCCCTCTTTCTACACCTCTCTTGCCTCTATTTGTACCTTTCTACACTTCTCCTGTCTCTTTCTGCACCTCTCCCCTGACTATTTCTGCACTTTTCTACCCACATCCTACACCCCTCTTGCCGCTTTCTGCACCTCTGTTGGTTGTTTCTGCACATCTCTTGCTTCTTTCTGTACCTCTGTTCCTTTTCTGCACACCTCTTGCCTCTTTCTATACCCTTCTTCCCTCTTGCTGCATCTCTCCTGACTCTTTTTGTACCTCTCTTGCCTCTTTCTGAACATCTTTTGTCTCCTTCTGCTCTACTCTTTTTTCTTTTTGCACCTCTCTTGCTTCTTTCTTCATCCCTCTTGCTGTTTCTGCACTCGTCTTCCCTCTTTCTGTACCCTGCTTGTCTATTTGTGCATATCTGTTGCTTCTTCCTGCACTTCTCTTGCTTATTTCTGTACCTCTCTTGCTTCTTTCTCCACTTCTCTTGCTTCTTTCTGTACCTCTCTTGCTTGTTTCTGTACCCCTTTGGCCTCATTCTGTATCCCTCTTCCCTCTTTCTGCCCCTCTCTTCCCTCTTTCTGCACCTCTCCTGCCTCTTTCTGCACTTCTCTTGTCTCATTCTACAACTCTGTTGCTTCTTTCTGCATTTCTCTTGCCTCTTCCTGCACCTTGCTTCCACTTACTACACTTCTCTTGCCTCTTTCTGCACATCTTTTCCACTTTCTGCACCTCTATTGCTTCTTTCTGCACCTTTCTTGCTTCTTTCTCCTGCAACTATCTTGCCTCTTTCTGCACACCTGTTCCTTCTTTCTTCTCTTCTCTTGCCTCTTTCTTTACCCTCTTTCTTCTTTCTGCACCTCTCTTGCATCTTTCTGCACTTCTCTTGCCTCTTTCTGCACTTCTCTTGCCTATTTCTGTACCTAGCGTGCTTCTTTCTTCACCTCTCTTGCCTCTTTCTGCACTTCTCTTTCCTCTTTCTGCACATCCTTTCTACAGCTCTCATGCTTCTTTCTTCTGAAACTCTCTTTCCTCTTCTGCACATCTTCTTCTGCACATCTGTTCCTTCTTTCTGCTCTTCTCTTGCCTCTTTCTCCACCCTCTTTTTTCACCTCTCTTGCCTCTTTCTGCACTTCTGTTGCCTATTTCTGCACTTCTCTTGCCTATTTCTGTACCTCACTTGCTTCTTGCTACACTTCACTTGCCGCTTTCTGCACTTCTCTGGCTTCTTTCTGTACTTCTCTTCCCTCATTTTGCACCTCTCCTGCTTCTTTATGCACCTGTATTCCTCTTCCTGTACCCTTCTTCCTCTTTCAGCACCCCTCTTCCCTCTTTCTGTACTTCCTTTGCCTCTTTCTGCACCCATCCCTTGCCTGTTCTGCACCTCTGTTGGTTCTTTCTGTACTTCTCTTGATTCTTTCTACACCTCTCTTGCTTCTTTCTGCATCCCTCTTGCTGCTTTCTGCATGCGTCTTCCCTCTTTCTGCACCTTTCTTGTCTCTTTGTGCTCCTCTCTTGCCTCTTTCCTCACCTTTGTTGCTTCTTTCTGCACTTCTCTTGCCTGTTTCTGCACCTCTCTTGCCTCTTTCTGTATCGCTCTTGCCTCTTTCTGTATCTCTCTTGCTTCTTTCTGCACTTCTCTTGCTTCTATTCGCACCTTTCTTCCTCTTTCTGCACATCTATTGCTTCTTTCTGCACCTCTCTTGCCTCTTTCTGCACCTTTCATAACTTTATGCAGTTCTCTTGCTTCTTTATCCACTTCTCTTTCCTCCTTCTGCACCTCTCTTGCTTCTTTCTGTACTTTTCTTCCTTCTTTCTACACCCCTGCTGCCTATTTCTGCACCTCAGTTGGTTCTTTCTACACATCGCTTGCTCCTTTCTGCACCTCTGTTGCTTCTTCCTACACCTCTCTTGCCTCTTTCTGCACCCTTCTTCCATCTTTCTGCACCTCTCCTGCCTTGTTTTGTACCTCTTTTGTCTCTCTCTGTACCTCTCTTGTCTTTTTCTGCACTTCTCTTTCTTCTTTCTGTACCTCTCTTAGCTTCTTTCTGCATCCCTCTTGCTGCTTTCTGCACTTGTCTTCCCTCTTTCTGCACCTTTCTTGTCTCTTTGTCCACCTCTCTTGCCTCGTTCTGTACTTCTGTTGCCTCTTTCAGCACCTCTGTTGCTTCTTTCTGCACTTCTCTTGTTTCTTTCGGTGCCTATCTTGCTTTTTTCTGCACCACTCTTGCTTCATTATGTACTCCTCTTCCCTATTTCTGCACCTCTCTTGCCTCTTTCTGCACATCCTTTCTACTTTCTGCACCTCTCTTGCTTCTTTCTTCTGCTACGCTCTTTCCTCTTCTGCACATCTGTTCCTTCTTTCTGCTCTTCTTTTGCCTCCTTCTCCACCCTCTTTCGTCACCTCTCTTGCCTCTTTCTGCACTTCTCTTGCCTATCTCTGTACCTAGCGTGCTTCTTTTTTTCACCTCACTTGCCTCTTTCTGCACTTCTCTGGCTTCTTTCTGTACTTCTCTTGCCTCTTTTTGCACCTCTTCTGCTTCTTTCTGCACCTGTATTCATCTTTCTGTACCCTTCTTCCTCTTTCTGCACCCCTTCAATCTTTCTGCACTTTCCTTGCCTCTTTCTTCACCCCTCCCTTGCCTGTTTATGCACCTTTCTTGTCTCTTTGTGCACCTCTTTTTCCTCTTTTTACACCTCTGTTGCTTCTTTCTGCACTTCTCTTGATTCTTTCTGTACCTATCTTGCTTCCTTCTACACCTCTCTTGCCTCGTTATGTACCCCTCTTCCCTCTCTCTGCACCTCTCTTGCCTCTTTCTACACCTCTCTTGCCTCTTTCTGCACTGCTTGCTTCTTTCTGCATCCCTTTTGCCTCTTTCTGAACCCGTATTCCCTCTTTCTATACCTCTCTTGCCTCTTTTTGTACCTTTCTACACTTCTCCTGTCTCTTTCTGCACCTCTCCAATGACTATTTCTGCACTTTTCTACCCACATCCTACACCCCTCTTGCCTCTTTCTGCACCTCTGTTAGTTGTTTCTGCACATCTCTTGCTTCTTTCTGTACCTCTGTTCCTTTTCTGCACACATCCTGCCTCTTTCTATACCCTTCTTCACTCTTTCTGCATCTCTCCTGACTCTTTTTGTACCTCTCTTGCCTCTTTCTGAACATCTTTTGTCTCTTTCTGCACTACTCTTTTTTCTTTTTGCACCTCTCTTGCTTCTTTCTGCATCCCTCTTGCTGCTTTCTGCACTCGTCTTCCCTCTTTCTGTACCCTGCTTGTCTCTTTGTGCATATCTGTTGTTTCTTTCTGCACTTCTCCTGCCTATTTCTGTACCTCTCTTGCTTCTTTCTCCACTTCTCTTGCTTCTTTCTGTACCTCGCTTGCTTGTTTCTGTGCCCCTTTGGCCTCATTCTGTATCCCTCTTCCTTCTTTCTGCACCTCCCTTGCCTCTTTCTGCACCTCTCCTGCCTCTTTCTGCACTTCTCTTGTCTCATTCTACAACTCTGTTGCTTCTTTCTGCTCTTCTCTTGCCTCTTCCTGCACCTTGCTTCCACTTACTACACTTCTCTTGCCTCTTTCTGCACATCTTTTCCACTTTCTGCACCTCTATTGCTTCTTTCTGCACCTTTCTTTATTCTTTCTCCTGCAACTATCTTGCCTCTTTCTGCACACCTGTTCCTTCTTTCTTCTCTTCTCTTGCCTCTTTCTTCGCCCTCTTTCTTCTTTCTGCACTTCTCTTTCATCTTTCTGCACTTCTCTTGCCTCTTTCTGCACTTCTCTTGCCTATTTCTGTACCTAGCGTGCTTCTTTCTTCACCTCACTTCTCTCTTTCGGCACTACTCTTTCCTCTTTCTGCACATCCTTTCTACAGCTCTCATGCTTCTTTCTTCTGAAACTCTCTTTTCTCTTCTGCACATCTTCTTCTGCACATCTGTTCCTTCTTTCTGCTCTTCTCTTGCCTCTTTCTCCACCCTCTTTTTTCACCTCTCTTGCCTCTTTCTGCACTTCTGTTGCCTATTTCTGCACTTCTCTTGCCTATTTCTGTACCTCACTTGCTTCTTGCTACACTTCACTTGCCTCTTTCTGCACTTCGCTGGCTTCTTTCTGTACTTCTCTTCCCTTATTTTGCACCTCTCCTGCTTCTTTCTGCACCTGTATTCCTCTTCCTGTACCCTTCTTCCTCTTTCTGCACCCCTCTTCCCTCTTTCTGTACTTCCTTTGCCTCTTTCTGCACCCATACCTTGCCTGTTTCTGCACCTCTGTTGGTTCTTTCTGTACTTCTCTTGATTCTTTCTACACCTCTCTTGCTTCTTTCTGCATCCCCCTTGCTGCTTTCTGCATGCATCTTCCCTCTTTCTGCACCTTTCTTGTCTCTTTGTGCTCCTCTCTTGCCTCTTTCTGCACCTGTGTTGCTTTTTTCTGCACTCCTCTTGCCTGTTTCTGCACCTCGCTTGCCTCTTTCTGTATCGCTCTTGCCTCTTTCTGTATTTCTCTTGCCTCTTTCTGCACTTCTCTTGCTTCTATTCACACATTTCTTCCTCTTTCTGCACATCTATTGCTTCTTTCTGCACCTCTCTTGCCTCTTTCTGCACCTTTCATAACTTTATGCAGTTCTCTTGCTTCTTTATCCACTTCTCTTTCCTCCTTCTGCACCTCTCTTGCTTCTTTCTGTACTTTTCTTCCTTCTTTCTACACCCCTGCTGCCTATTTCTGCACCTCAAAAGGTTCTTTCTACTCATCGCTTGCTCCTTTCTGCACCTCTGTTGCTTCTTCCTACACCTCTCTTGCCTCTTTCTGCACCCTTCTTCCATCTTTCTGCACCTCTCCTGCCTTGTTTTGTACCTCTTTTGCCTCTCTCTGTACCTCTCTTGTCTTTTTCTGCACTTCTCTTTCTTCTTTCTGTACCTCTCTTGCTTCTTTCTGCATCCCCCTTGCTGCTTTCTGCATGCATCTTCCCTCTTTCTGCACCTTTCTTGTCTCTTTGTGCTCCTCTCTTGCCTCTTTCTGCACCTGTGTTGCTTTTTTCTGCACTCCTCTTGCCTGTTTCTGCACCTCGCTTGCCTCTTTCTGTATCGCTCTTGCCTCTTTCTGTATTTCTCTTGCCTCTTTCTGCACTTCTCTTGCTTCTATTCACACATTTCTTCCTCTTTCTGCACATCTATTGCTTCTTTCTGCACTTCTCTTGTTTCTTTCGGTGCCTATCTTGCTTTTTTCTGCACCACTCTTGCTTCATTATGTACTCCTTCTCCCTCTTTCTGCACCTCTCTTGCCTCTTTCTGCACATCCTCTCTACTTTCTGCACCTCTCTTGCTTCTTTCTTCTGCAACTCTCTTTCCTCTTCTGCTCGTCTGTTCCTTATTTCTGCTCTTCTTTTGCCTCTTTCTCCACCCTCTTTCGTCACCTCTCTTGCCTCTTTCTGCACTTCTCTTGCCTCTTTCTGCACTTCTCTTGCCTATCTCTGTACCTAGCGTGCTTCTTTTTTTCACCTCACTTGCCTTCTGCACTTCTCTGGCTTCTTTCTGTACTTCTCTTGCCTCTTTTTGCACCTCTTCTGCTTCTTTCTGCACCTGTATTCATCTTTCTGTACCCTTCTTCCTTTTTCTGCACCCCCTTCACTCTTTCTGCATTTTCCTTGCCTCTTTCTGCACCCCTCCCTTGCCTGTTTCTGCACCTTTCTTGTCTCTTTGTGCACCTCTCTTTTCTCTTTCTGCAACACTGTTGCTTCTTTCTGCACCTGTCTTCCTCTTCCCGTACTTCTCTTGCATCTTTCTGCACATCCTTTCTACTTTCTGTACCTCTCTTGCTTCTTTCTTCTGCAACTCTCTTTCCTCTTCTGCACATATGTTCCTTCTTTCAGCTCATCTTTTGCTTCTTTCTCCACCCACTTTCTTCACCTCTCTTGCCTCTTTCTCCACTTCTCTTGCCTCTTTCTGCACTTCTCTTGCCTATTTCTGTACCTAGTGTGCTTCTTTCTTCACCTCACTTTCCTCTTGCTGCACTTCTCTGTCTTCTTTCTGTACTTCTCTTGACTCTTTTTACACCTCTCCTGCTTCTTTCTGCACATGTATTCATCTTTCTGTACCCTTCTTCCTCTTTCTGCACCCCCTTCACTCTTTCTGCACTACCCTTGTGTAGGAAGGTGGATATCTGACTATGGTTCCCCCTAAATTTTTGCCTAGTGTCTAGCTGGTTTTTCGACTTAGTTGGCCTGAGATCCTGCTATTCAGGGTCTCAGCCTGGCTGTTCTCTCTTTAAAATGGACTCCATGTACCCTAGGTACATACCCAATTGGTTGGATCACCCTGTCAGCCCCTGTACCAGTGTACACTAGGTACCCAGGGCATTGGTGTACCCAAGGCCTGCCAGGGGCTGAAGCATGTATTATGCCACCCCAGGCTTGGCCTAACAATTTGACACAACTGGCTGATCACTCAGCTGGGGTAAGTTGGTGTAATCACCTCTTACTTAGGTGTAGTATACCTATACCTAACCTTAAATGGGACACCTGGTAACCTATAAGTCACTCCTATGGCAGGCCTTAACAATCCTGAAGGCAGAGTGCTTGGTTCCATGTGAGATGGTGCTCTAGCATGAGCTGAGCCTGTCTGCAGTGGTCGGAACAACTTCCTTCTACTGTTTCCAGATATCGTCATACCATATACTCTTAAGTGCATTATGAACCTCGCGGTTAAATGCTATCTTTGGTTTGGCTTTATCAAAACATGTCGAGTAAGGTGTCATACGAATTGGAATACTAACCCCTCGCCAATTCTGGCGACGGGGTTAGCATTCCACCCTTCTAGAGGGACACGACATGTACAGTACCTGAAACCCGGGTAAAATCAGACATAGCCTCAGCTCCACAAAATGGATGCTGCCACCACAGACACAAGTCTGCCCTCCTGCTGCTGGGAGTCCTTCCAGCTTGGGAGGTGTGGACAAAGGGTTTCCTGCCAGGGGAGGTGCGTGCACCACCCCAGACAGGATTTTGTGTATTGGTCAGGTAGGGCTTGAAAGAAACCAGACATGCCTGTGGCTCACAAGGAGCCTCGGTGCATATGCCAGTTCAAACCGGTCCTGGGGCACACCAGTCCCGGGCCTGGGGCGAGCTGGACAAAGGATTGGGGGTGTAACCACCCCCCTTCCTGGTCCCACCCTTAGGGAGGGACCTAGCAGGTAGTCCGGCCCCTAGAATCCGCTTAAAGGTAGGAGCTGTGTCCTAAGACTTCAGACATCCTGAAATCAACTTAACACTAAGAAGAAGACGGGAACTTCGACGCTCTGCTGCACAGAGGACTGAAGCCAATCTCCCCTGTGGTCAGGGAGTGACCACCTTGCTAACGCAAGCACCATCCAGCGAATCAACGTCTGCTTTGCCGCCACCTCCCGCCGGAGCCCGAGCCCAGAGACTGACAAGACCTGGACCTCCAGACCTCTCACCGCCCGATCCACAGTCCCTGAAAAGAGGAGACCCGTGGAGGCACCGAGACACGTGGAGCCAGCCATCTTGGATCGACTACGACAAGCTGACAAGTGCAACAACCGAGGCTCCCTCCAAGTTGTGCTTTGGGATCTGAGAAGCCCAACTCTCGAGCAGCATTTGCACCAAAGGTGAGCTCTCCAGCATCTCCACGATCTGCGTGGGGCCCTTCTGCATTTTGCCACTCGACGCGCCTAACCGGTTGCTGGCCCGCCGGCTAGTGGCCATCTTGGCGACGAACTCTACGAAAAACACCACTGGTCTGGTTGCTCCAGACTGGCCCTTGCTCCCCTCCAAAGGAGCCATCCCTCTGACCTTGCTGGTCAGAACCAACAGCTGATTTCCGAATCCTCCTACAATTGCTTTTGCCAAGGTTTGTTTGCTTCGACCAAGTCGCCGACACCGCCGACAGCGAGAGCCTGCGTGGGACAGCTCGTGAGCCGACTCCTGGACGTCGTCGACCTTCAGGGACCACGTGGCTGCGGAGACAAGCTACCCCTCATCACCTGTTTGCACCCGACATTGCCTGGTACCCACCTGGTGCCACGCTGGTCACTGGCTAGTGACTGTGAACACTGTCCCCTCTGCTTACAGGTCTTCTGCAACTCCGATCCACCCTTGGATCCACCGCATCTCTCCCGGACCGACCGCCTGCAGCATCTTTGTCCCAGGCTCAACGGAACAGATAGAAGAAACCCGACGCACTTTGAGGCCTATGCACCCGCTTCCCGTGGGTGAGGTAAAGCTGGTACTCCGGTGCCCATGTGTAGTAATACATCTCTAGTGCCTGTGTTCCAAATCTTAAGTTCCTAGTCAACCCGGAAGATCTCCTTTGCAGTAACTTTGTACTTTTTACGCACCCATTGAAACCTATGGGAGCACGCGTGTGACTATTTGCTCTGCACACGCCACCCGTGGACCTCCTGGTCACTAACTGACGTTAGCTCCTTGTAGGCCCAGCGATTCTAGAGGCCCTAGGCCTTTTCCCTTTTCTGTTCGTGGTACTTATACCACTATTTTAGTATATGGTTCGAGTGGCCACCAGGGCCTATCCATATAAAGTGCAACTTCTGTGTATTCTGTGATAATCTTGTTTGACGATTTGTGCTCCTGTGCTCATAAAGAGACTAGGGGTTACTTTGAGAAATAAATACATATATATTTTGAATATATATCTGTGTGGTGTCCTTTCATTGGTATAAAAGGGGGTTGCATTTGGTAAAACAGCTGGCTTAACACGTTTCACAAGTTTAGCCTCAAAGACTGCTTAGCCTACGCTACCACTAGGGCAGCTAGTCCGAAAAGGTTGACTTACAACCACACCATAAGGGTTGCTTGGCATGGTACAAGGTGATCACTTTAACTAGTGAGCATCATATACCAGGCCAACTTCTCACATTGGTGAGCAGCGGTTGGATTTGAGCTTGCTGTGTTTTACCATTGTAATCTCTTGGTTACCAATTGAAAGATCACATAGGTACCTGTAGGTACATATAAAACAAGATTAGATATACATAAGTTCTACTGAACTTAGTTGTTGTAGAGCAAAGGGAGTAGCACACCCTGACTACAACTACTAGATAGGTTTAGTAGGTAAACCCAAGTGTAGGTAGATTGCAACACATCCACCCACACTTAAGAGCAATGGCCGGGGCAGAGGGGTCCACTGTACCCATCTCTGTTGAGAGTGACCCCCAGAGGGCACCATCCAGCTTTGCTACCCTTAATCAGAATGAGCTCAGGCATTTGGCAACTCTTAGAGGCCTTAAACAGCCCAAGAACCCTAACTCTGCTGAGCTCAGAGAACTCTTACAAAATGATGAGAATCAGAGAGAACTCAGGAAAGCTTCCCAGTTAGCCCCCTTAGGGTCAGGAACAGGAGGCCCCCCTTCTGAAGATACTACAGAAGTACCCAGTTCCAATAGCCATCCCTTAGATGAGAATCATACTACAGGGGAGGAAAGTGGTGAGGATACAGAAAGTAGTGATGATGAAGGGAGAACTAGCCCAGTGCCAAGTATTATACTTGGCCCAGCTAAACTAAGGCTATTGGGGACTGACAATGGGTTTACACCATTGGATCTCCCCAGTGGACTTAACACAGGGCTTGGAAGGCAAAGGAATCGCTCAGGTGACTCCAATGCTTCCCATGGCTCTAGAGGCTCTCAAGGTCACTCCAGGAAAAGGATGACCACCCCTCAGAGGAGGGAACATGAGGCCAGAATGCAGGAAGCCCAGCTGAGGATCAGGAAGCAGGAGCTAGAAGTAGCCCTGATGGAAGAAAAACTGAACAAGGCTAGGCAACCTAGAGAGAGTGGGTCTATACCCACTGGTGGCAGCATTGTCCCTAAGGACAAAGATAGGGTCTTTGACAATAGGAACCTGTCTAAGGTTGTGCCCCCCTACAAAAGTGGGGATGACATCCACAAATGGATAACTGCTCTTGAGAGAGCCTGCAAAGTACAGCAGGTTCCTGAAGACCAGTGGGCAGCAATCCTCTGGCTCTCCTTTGAAGGAAGAGGCAGAGACAGACTCCTCACTGTTAGGGAGGAGGATGTCAGAAATTACAGAGCCCTGAAGAGTGTCCTAGTTGATGGGTTAGGCTTAACCACTGAACAGTACAGGTTAATGTTCAGAGACACCCAGAAGACACCGACTCAGGACTGGTCTGAATATGTTGAATGTGCCACTAAGGCTTTGGAGGGTTGGTTGCTGGGAAGTAAGGTATCTGATTATACAGGATTGTACAATTTGATGATGAGAGAACAGATTTTAAGTAACTGTCAAAACCAGCTCCTCCATCAACACCTGGTAGACTCAGATTTGACCTCTCCCCAAGAATTGGGAAAGAGGGCAGATAAATGGGTCAGGACCAGGATCAGGCCTAAGAATCAGGGTGGTGACCAAAAGAAAGATACCACCAAACCTCAAGAGAAGGGAGGGGATAAGGCAAAAGAGAAATCTTCCTCAGGGCCCCAAAACTCCACACAGGGTGGTGGGTCCCAAGCTCCCTCCGCTACCACAGGTAAAAAGCCTTACTGCCATGAGTGTAAAACTCCTGGGCATTGGAAAACTGACAGCAGTTGCCCAAGGGCTACAAACAAAACTGTTCCTCCAATTACTCCTGTCACACCACCTATTACTGTCAGCAGTAATCCCCCAGGTGGTGGGAGTGCCCCCAAAAATTTGGGTGGGTTTACTTGGGGAACACAGGGGGACCCTGGCTTAGCCAATTCCCCTGCAGCAGATACTCTTGTCTGTGATGGTGGCATGGGGTTTGCCAACTTCACTGCCTGTCCCAACACTTTGGGTAGGTACAGACAGGAGCCCTACATCAATGGTACAAAAGCTGAGGCCTACAGAGACACTGGAGCTAGCATCACAATGGTGGCCCATTGGCTAGTTCCCTCTGAGCAGCTTTTGCCTGGTTTCTCCTACCAGGTGACCAACATTGATGGCAAACAGAACAGTCATCCCATGGCAGAGGTATGTCTCAGCTGGGGAGGTGTCACTGGCCCTAAAAGGGTGGCAGTGTCCCCAACCTTGCCTGTAGACTGCTTACTGGGGAATGACTTAGAACTCTCAGCTTGGGCTGGAGTTGAACAAGACACCCATTCTAAAATGGTAGGCCTGTCACAAAAGGGTAGTGGGGTTGTGCCATTCACAACCCCTGTCCAAATAGATTTCCTCCCTGGAAAGGTTGGAAGGGCAGTGGTAGCCACAGCCCAGGCACAGACAGACTTCCCTGTAGAGACTGGCAGAGCTGTGACAGTCACAGCTCAAACACAAACTGAGTGCCCCCCTGAAAAGGTTGGCAAGGCTGTAATGGTCTCAGCCTATACTCAGACTGACATAGGTGTAGTGAAGCCTGAAACTATGGATCACTCCACACAAACAGAGAGTAGTGGGGAGGAAGAAAAGTCTCCCTCTCCCCAGACATTAGGAAAAAGTCAGCCTCCTCAGGGAGCTGACCTCACCCCTTGTGAAGGAACTGCCCCAGAGGTAGCCAGGCCTGGCCTGGCAGAGCCTCTGATGTCAGTGGCCCCTTCCAAGGTGGGACCCAGTCTGGTGCAGGTAGCCTGCCTCTCTCTACCCTGCCTCAGTCAGCCCAGGGCTGCAGAGGTCAGGGAGGCCAGTGGACCCCAAGAGGGCCCCTGTCCACAAGAACCCCCCCATCAAAAGAATGAGGATTGCCTGGCTAGTAGCCCTAGTCAGGTGATGGGTAAAAACATTCCTGAGGGATCTCCTTTACAGGTAGTTAGGGACCTCCCCCAGAGGGATTCTGTTGGGTACAGGCAAACATGGGACCTTAGGGCCCCAGACCTGACCTGTCCCTCCAGTAAGCCCACAAAAGGGACCCAGCCTCCAGCTTTAGGTAGCCAGAGGCTGACCCTGAGAGCACAGTGCAACTCAGTTAAGGAAAGAAAGGCATCCATGGTGGAGGGGGATTGGAGGAAGGTGAGGCCTCACTTTGAGGACACTCACTTCAGTACTCCATCTCAACACCAGCCTTTTACTTTGCCAAGACACACCAAAGGTAGAGATTCCCTATGGTGGAGACCCTCTGATACCCTTAGGGTGAGGGATTGCTTAGTGGACCATGAGACAGGGGGTAACCATGCCAGTGCTGGTTCCTCCTTATATGGCCCCTTGGGCAATATAGGCTTACCTGGTCAAGGTCAGCCTTATCTCCCTTCGTTTGGGGGGGGGTTGTGTAGGAAGGTGGATATCTGACTATGGTTACCCCCAAATTTTTGCCTAGTGTCTAGCTGGTTTTTCGACTTAGTTGGCCTGAGATCCTGCTATTCAGGGTCTCAGCCTGGCTGTTCTCTCTTTAAAATGGACTCCATGTACCCTAGGTACATACCCAATTGGTTGGATCACCCTGTCAGCCCCTGTACCAGTGTACACTAGGTACCCAGGGCATTGGTGTACCCAAGGCCTGCCAGGGGCTGAAGCATGTATTATGCCACCCCAGGCTTGGCCTAACAATTTGACACAACTGGCTGATCACTCAGCTGGGGTAAGTTGGTGTAATCACCTCTTACTTAGGTGTAGTATACCTATACCTAACCTTAAATGGGACACCTGGTAACCTATAAGTCACTCCTATGGCAGGCCTTAACAATCCTGAAGGCAGAGTGCTTGGTTCCATGTGAGATGGTGCTCTAGCATGAGCTGAGCCTGTCTGCAGTGGTCGGAACAACTTCCTTCTACTGTTTCCAGATATCGTCATACCATATACTCTTAAGTGCATTATGAACCTCGCGGTTAAATGCTATCTTTGGTTTGGCTTTATCAAAACATGTCGAGTAAGGTGTCATACGAATTGGAATACTAACCCCTCGCCAATTCTGGCGACGGGGTTAGCATTCCACCCTTCTAGAGGGACACGACATGTACAGTACCTGAAACCCGGGTAAAATCAGACATAGCCTCAGCTCCACAAAATGGATGCTGCCACCACAGACACAAGTCTGCCCTCCTGCTGCTGGGAGTCCTTCCAGCTTGGGAGGTGTGGACAAAGGGTTTCCTGCCAGGGGAGGTGCGTGCACCACCCCAGACAGGATTTTGTGTATTGGTCAGGTAGGGCTTGAAAGAAACCAGACATGCCTGTGGCTCACAAGGAGCCTCGGTGCATATGCCAGTTCAAACCGGTCCTGGGGCACACCAGTCCCGGGCCTGGGGCGAGCTGGACAAAGGATTGGGGGTGTAACCACCCCCCTTCCTGGTCCCACCCTTAGGGAGGGACCTAGCAGGTAGTCCGGCCCCTAGAATCCGCTTAAAGGTAGGAGCTGTGTCCTAAGACTTCAGACATCCTGAAATCAACTTAACACTAAGAAGAAGACGGGAACTTCGACGCTCTGCTGCACAGAGGACTGAAGCCAATCTCCCCTGTGGTCAGGGAGTGACCACCTTGCTAACGCAAGCACCATCCAGCGAATCAACGTCTGCTTTGCCGCCGCCTCCCGCTGGAGCCCGAGCCCAGAGACTGACAAGACCTGGACCTCCAGACCTCTCACCGCCCGATCCACAGTCCCTGAAAAGAGGAGACCCGTGGAGGCACCGAGACACGTGGAGCCAGCCATCTTGGATCGACTACGACAAGCTGACAAGTGCAACAACCGAGGCTCCCTCCAAGTTGTGCTTTGGGATCTGAGAAGCCCAACTCTCGAGCAGCATTTGCACCAAAGGTGAGCCCTCCAGCATCTCCACGATCTGCGTGGGGCCCTTCTGCATTTTGCCACTCGACGCGCCTAACCGGTTGCTGGCCCGCCGGCTAGTGGCCATCTTGGCGACGAACTCTACAAAAAACACCGCTGGTCTGGTTGCTCCAGACTGGCCCTTGCTCCCCTCCAAAGGAGCCATCCCTCTGACCTTGCTGGTCAGAACCAACAGCTGATTTCCGAATCCTCCTACAATTGCTTTTGCCAAGGCTTGTTTGCTTCGACCAAGTCGCCGACACCGCCGACAGCGAGAGCCTGCGTGGGACAGCTCGTGAGCCGACTCCTGGACGTCGTCGACCTTCAGGGACCACGTGGCTGCGGAGACAAGCTACCCCTCATCACCTGTTTGCACCCGACATTGCCTGGTACCCACCTGGTGCCACGCTGGTCACTGGCTAGTGACTGTGAACACTGTCCCCTCTGCTTACAGGTCTTCTGCAACTCCGATCCACCCTTGGATCCACCGCATCTCTCCCGGACCGACCGCCTGCAGCATCTTTGTCCCAGGCTCAACGGAACAGATAGAAGAAACCCGACGCACTTTGAGGCCTATGCACCCGCTTCCCGTGGGTGAGGTAAAGCTGGTACTCCGGTGCCCATGTGTAGTAATACATCTCTAGTGCCTGTGTTCCAAATCTTAAGTTCCTAGTCAACCCGGAAGATCTCCTTTGCAGTAACTTTGTACTTTTTACGCACCCATTGAAACCTATGGGAGCACGCGTGTGACTATTTGCTCTGCACACGCCACCCGTGGACCTCCTGGTCACTAACTGACGTTAGCTCCTTGTAGGCCCAGCGATTCTAGAGGCCCTAGGCCTTTTCCCTTTTCTGTTCGTGGTACTTATACCACTATTTTAGTATATGGTTCGAGTGGCCACCAGGGCCTATCCATATAAAGTGCAACTTCTGTGTATTCTGTGATAATCTTGTTTGACGATTTGTGCTCCTGTGCTCATAAAGAGACTAGGGGTTACTTTGAGAAATAAATACATATATATTTTGAATATATATCTGTGTGGTGTCCTTTCATTGGTATAAAAGGGGGTTGCATTTGGTAAAACAGCTGGCTTAACACGTTTCACGAGTTTAGCCTCAAAGACTGCTTAGCCTACGCTACCACTAGGGCAGCTAGTCCGAAAAGGTTGACTTACAACCACACCATAAGGGTTGCTTGGCATGGTACAAGGTGATCACTTTAACTAGTGAGCATCATATACCAGGCCAACTTCTCACACCTTGCCTGTTTCTGCACCCCTCCCTTGCCTGTTTATGCACCTTTATTGTCTCTTTGTGAACCTCACTTGCCTCTTTTTACACCTCTGTTGCTTGTTTCTGCACTTCCCTTGCTTCTTTCTGTACCTATCTTGCTTCCTTCTACACCTCTCTTGCCTCATTATGTACCCCTCTTCCCTCTTTCTGTACCTCTCTTGCCTCTTTCTATACCTCTCTTGCCTCTTTCTGCACTTCTTGCTTCTTTCTGCACCCTTATTCCCTCTTTCTACACCTCTCTTGCCTCTTTTTGTACCTTTCTACACCTCTCCTGTCTCTTTCTGCACCTCTCCACAGACTATTTCTGCACTTTTCTACCCATATCCTACACCCCTCTTGCCTCTTTCTGCACCTCTGTTGGTTGTTTCTGCACATTTCTTGCTTCTTTCTGTACTTCTGTTCCTTTACTGCACACCTCTTGCCTCTTTCTCTACCCTTCTTCACTCTTGCTGCATCTCTCCTGACTCTTTTTGTACCTCTCTTGCCTCTTTCTGAACATCTTTTGTCTCTTTCTGCACTACTGTTTTTTCTTTTTGCACCTCTCCTGCTTCTTTCTCCATCCCTCTTGCTGCTTTCTGCACTCGTCTTCCCTCTTTCTGTACCCTGCTTGTCTCTTTGTGCAAATCTGTTGCTTCTTTCTGCACTTCTCTTGCTTATTTCTGTACCTCTTTTGCTTCTTTCTCCACTTCTCTTGCTTCTTTCTGTACCTCTCTTGCTTGTTTCTGTGCCCCTTTGGCCTCATTCTGTATCCCTCTTCCCTCTTTCTGCACCTCCCTTGCCTCTTTCTGCACCTCTCCTGCCTCTTTCTGCACTTCTCTTGTCTCATTCTACAACTCTGTTGCTTCTTTCTGCTCTTCTCTTGCCTCTTCCTGCACCTTGCTTCCACTTACTACACTTCTCTTGCCTCTTTCTGCACATCTTTTCCACTTTCTGCACCTCTATTGCTTCTTTCTGCACCTTTCTTTATTCTTTCTCCTGCAACTATCTTGCCTCTTTCTGCACACCTGTTCCTTCTTTCTTCTCTTCTCTTGCCTCTTTCTTCACCCTCTTTCTTCTTTCTGCACTTCTCTTGCATCTTTCTGCACTTCTCTTGCCTCTTTCTGCACTTCTCTTGCCTATTTCTGTACCTAGCGTGCTTCTTTCTTTACCTCACTTGCCTCTTTCTGCACTTCTCTTGCTTCTTTCTGTATTTCTCTTGCCTCTTTTTGCACCTCTCTTGCTTTCTTCTGCACCTGTATTCCTCTTTCTGTACCTTTCTTCCGCTTTCTGCACCCCTCCTCCGTCTTTCTGCACTTTTATTGCCTCTTTCTGTACTTCCCTTGCTTCTTTTCACATATTTCTTCCTCTTTCTGTACCTCAATTGCTTCTTTCTGCACCTCTCTTGCCTCTTTCTGTACCTTTCTTCAACTTTCTGCAGTTCTCTTGCTTCTTCATGCACCTCTCTTGCCTCTTTTTGCACCTCTCTTGCTTCTTTTTGCACTTTTTTCCCTTTCTTCACCCCTCTTGGCCCCTTTGTCCACTGCTCTGCAAAAGCACCTCCTGGTGCGCTCTTTGTTTGGGAGATGAAGTCCCCTTGCCTCCTGAGGGTCTCTGGGAGCCAACTAGCCCTCCTATTATCTCTAGTAAGCCCCACACAGCTGGATTGCTGAGAGTGGTCAGAGGCCACGCCCCCTTTTCACACTACTCGGCAAATGCGCCTCCTGGTACACTGCTGCTTAGCGGATGAAGTCCACTTTAGTCCTGAGGTCCTCAGGACACAAGAGGACCTCCTCGCCCCACCAGCAATGTACCAAGAGGCACGTTTGCAGAGCGGTATAAAAAGGGGCATGGCCTTGGACCACCTCTCAGCAATCCCACTGTGTGGGACCAACCGGAGGTACCTTGTGGCCTATTTGGCACCCAAGGACCCTTAGCATTCAAGGGGACTTAATCCCAACCCAGAACGCACCAGGAGGTGCATTTGCATAGTGGTGCAGGGAGGGGATGGGGCCTCCGGCGAGTTGCCTCTTTTAAAAACAATTAATATATTTAATTTTGATGGAGGGGGCCGTGTGGCCCCCCCTTCTGGGCTATTTTCAGCCCCAGGGACCCCAACCCCGGCCATTTAAAAAAAAAAAAACTTTTCCAAAGTAGGGGGCAGCACGACAATACCACAAGAACATCAGGAGAGCACAAGCAGCCTTTTTTGAAGAAAACATAGAGAGGTCCTCAAACTCCTCGAAGGAGCTGTTCAAGATTGTAAAATCGCTCACAACAGTTGAATCAGGTGCCCACATTTCCTAACACTCAAAACAAAGATGTAATGAGCTGGCCACGTTTTTCAAGAATAAGGTGGAAAAGATGTATAATTCCCTTCATGCTGGTGTCTCGAATCTGGCTGAGAAAATAAAAAATATGAAGCGTGGGCTCCTGTGCTTTGGTCTATTTAAGCCCCCGGTTGGGCCAGGTCCTGGGGGCACTGAAAAAATATGTGGGGGGGTCCCAATCCCCCCACGCTGCCTGGGGACTGCCACCTCCCCGGAGCTTCATTTATGAGATGCGAGCGGCACGCAGCCCCCCCTGCAGCCCCAGGGACCACCACCTCCCCGGGGCTTTTAATTTATTTTAAAAACAAATGTGTGGGGGGCTCGATCCCCCACACACTCCTGGTGACCGCCATCTACCCAGGGCTCAGGTTAAAAACAATAAACAAATGTGTGGGGAGGGCACAAGCCCCCCCACACGCCCCGACGACCACCATCTCTTCAGGGCACTGTATATTTAAATTTGGAGGTTCGTTACGGACCCCCAAGCGCCGGGGACCACCACCTCCTCGGGGCTTCAAACACGTTTGGAGGGGGGCCACAAGGCTCCCCTCCTGGAGCCCTCGATGGCCATGGGGACTGCCACCACCCAGGGCCAGCTCCTGCAGTGTCCCGGGGTACCCACCCCCAGGACACTGCTGTTTGCTATGGCAGGACGGGAGCCGTGTGGCTCCCGCCCTGTCATAGCAAACACTGGTTTGGATTTTGGAATCGAGAGCACGTTTCCTGCTCTCGCTTCCCAAATCCAAACCAGATTGCTTTTCCACAAGAGGAGCTGCATGTTAGCAGCTACCCTTGTGGAAAAGCAATGCCGGCTCCTGCTAGAGGCGGGGAGCTGGTGGGACCGTGGGGGAATTGGGGCTACCCCCACGGTCCTCAACAGAGAGTCCAGGCCCCAGGGGATGGGGTCCCCGGGGCCAGAAGTAGCCTGGCAGGGGTGCCACGCGGTCCCCCTCCCTAACAAAACAAAAAAAAACACGGCAGGCCAGCCCCGGCGGATGGGGTCCCCGGGGCCATAATTGGCCTGAGGAGGGGGGCCCTACGGCTCCCCTCCAAAAAATAAAAAGGATGGCCAGGCCCCGGGGGATGGGGTCCCGGGGTCATAATTGGCCTTTAAGTTTTAAGTTGGGGGATTGAGTGCCCTTGAATTCTGAGGGTCCCTGGGAGCCAACTAGCCCTCCAGGTACCTCCAGTAAGCACCACAGAGTTGCGTTGCAGTGCGGTGTAAAAAGGGGTGTGGCCTCGGACCACCTCTCTGCAATACAGCTCTGTGGCACTTACTGGACCTGGTGGGCTAGTTGGTCCCTAGCGTATCAGTAGGTGGCAGTCAAGTTAGTCACAAGCCTATGGACTTCATGACGCTCTGATAAAAGAGAAAGTGCACATAACCAATGAATCTCAAAAACAAAACATAACAAAACCCCATATTCAGAAGAATAGGAAAAAAATTTTTTAACCAAATGGGGTGTTCATTATCTGGGCTGTGCAGAACCTCAGGTGGATGCTTTCTCCAAGAAAAGGGTAGGGAGCCCGAAAAAATCGCTTCATCATTGGCGTCTTTCCACACCCAGGTAAGGTGGTACTACCTGGGCGGACTCAACCAAAAGATGTGCTGGGAGTTCTTATATAAATTTTCTCTGGTTATGCAGGGAACCAGTTCAGTGATACATTCTAAAATTACCTCTAGGTATACCCCTGATTCGAAACTTTATTCTTGGGGTACCTGGGGTACTAAATAAAAAGCGTATGCTGTGATGGGGTTATTTTGAAATTCTTGTTTCAAATGTACCCACTTGTTATGCCAACATGTTTCGGCCCACGCACAGAGCCCACAAGGGTCTGGGGCCTTCTTCAGGGCTGTCTTCTCTAGTATTTGGTTTCCCTGACTCAAGTTTGATCATGTACTACATGCAAACCCAGATAAAAAATGAGGCCTATTGCACTCACCTAAGATATGAAGTCCAGTAGATTTTCTGGAAGGAGAAAATAGTGTCAGCGACATGTTAGAACTCTATTCTGGACTAACACCCATAGTGACGACTATAATAATGATCTATGTGGCTATATCACTCCACCCGTGATAGGTGCGATATCATCTATTATATTGCAGTGTTTGTGTCATAATCCACACATCTGACTTGAGTGTGACTATTACGAAAACTCACTACCCCTGCCCGGTCAACTCTCAAACTCTCAACTAATATATCCTACTGGCCACTGGGGTAATAGTATTGTATTTTCCTGTACACCCCGTGCTCAATTACAAAAAGGTGGGGGCAACACTGGGGAATATTCAATTGGTGCCACGTGTGTGAACCGGATATCCTCTCCAACCCTACACCTTTTTGTTGAAAAAACTGTGTTCATCAATTAGCCATTCTCACCTACTGGGTGGTGCTAGGTTGCACCATGCGGGTCACGTGATTTTTGGTGCCGTCTTGTAGTCACACACTAGAGGTATAAAACAATGGAGGTTCACAAATATTAGTGATCATGTAGTTACCAACTCAATTAATCACGTGCTTCCGTGAGTTTTTTGCGAGCTGCGTGTTTTTGTGCTGCATCGTCCGTACTCTAGAAGTTAATACTGAGCCCTTCCATATATATAGTGTTTCAAGTGTTTTCAAGTGCAGAGGTCTAAATGTTACCGCAACACCGGAACTCGAAGGAGTTCCGATTCTATATGTTCGGATCTACTGATTGTGAGACCAAACCCAAAAAATATATATAACCCATTTACATCGACCCTTAACGTTCTTCACTTGTTCAAGACACTCATGATAGCGTAATCTATCAAAGGTAGTTAAGGTGTACGGCATTCTCATACCACCCGCATGCTTTTATATAGCAGTATTGAGTCACACCCACACACACGCGCTTCATTCGGAATTGCTGCGTCTTACTTTGTCAAAGCTCGGACACCATGGGTACACCTATCGTGTTCACTGCCCGCCGCCGTGTGAAGTCAAAGTGTATGTGGTGATTTTAAATAGTTAGTGGGCTTTCGTCTGTCTTCCGAGTTACGTAGACAGCGTATAATTTGATTCGATGCGGTATGTCACGTGGAGAATCAATTGAAACGTGCATACGTCATGGGTGCTACTGTTACGTCCATGATGGGTTTATGGGAATTGTAGGCTACAGGTCCGATGTTGATATATTTGCACCCATGATGCATACAGAAGGGAATCTGTGTATCGTACGGTAAAGTTATGTTCCCTGGTCATTTGGAATCGGATGTGTGGTGCGGGACTGTCACTGTCAGATAACTTTGGAAATCGGTATTACATATGTATTTGTGACACAGGCTTAATCCCATATATATCTGTATGTGGTGATTACTCTCGTACCCAGTAGTTGTTGCATTGTGAAGTTATTATCTGTAGCTAGAATAGTGATCCGCATATCTGCCTCAGGGGTCAAGAAACGATCACTGTATACCTTTATGTAATCCGCGTTGCATATGGTATAGGGTTGTTTCAAACAACCCGAGTTTGTGCTGTTTCTACTAACCACTCTAGTGTCCCTTCATGTTGTTTTACAATACGAGTCTCCATCTCAAATTCTGTTTGATTGTTCTCATCATTGGTATGTACATACTGTAAGGAGAGGATACCAATCAATAATTTTGACGTTCAAAACTATGTATGGGGTCCCGCTCATGTTAGCAAAGACCACGGGATTTCCTCATTTAACCCATTGCTGACACTTGACAATCGGTAAATCCATCGTTGTTCTGTTTTCAATAGTTGTTTCTCATTGCAATGGTTAGGCAGTTTTTCAATGATTGACCAAGTGAAGTCATTCTCACTGTGTCCCTGCATTAGAAAATGGCGCATCATTTTGGTGATCGTTTTTCCACAGCGAAAAGTGCTGCGGTGTTCATTTAATCGTGTTTTGACTTTGCGTGAAGTCATGCCAATGTACCTCAGATTGCATTTGCAGGTCATGATATACACCACGTTCTGGCTGTTACAATTCGAAAATGACCTCTGTTCCCATGGTGTCTGTAGCCCCAGGTTGATGGTTTTACTTGCTTTCGTTAAGGTGCACACATTACAGCTTCCACAAGGAAAGTGTCCTACAACTGCGGGTAAATCCCATAGTGTGTTTGTATTTTCTCTGATTCCTGTCCTCTTTTTGGGGCAAGTGTGTACTATTGAGTCCCGTAGGGATTTGCCACGTTTGAATGCGAAGAGGGGTTTTGGTAGTTTCAGGATTCCTGAGTTTAGGGTCTTCCAGTGTCTTGAAATGATCCCCTTTAGTTTGTTAGATTCAGTGCCAAAGGTGGTGACGCACACTATTCTCTTATTCTCAGGTTTGAAGTGAGATTCCAGTAATGCTTCCCTTGGATTGTTGATTGCCCTCTTGTTGGCCTGTTTTACTAGTCGTGAAGGATACAGTTTCGAGTGTAATTTTGTAGATAGTTTCTTTGCGTGCACCCTGTAGGTACAAAGCCTAGTCCTTTGTTTAGGACAGTCTGTTGTACCGGGGAAAGAGTCTTGGAGCTGAGGTTTAGTATTCTGTTGGTTCCTGCTCGTGCTGGGTCTCGCTTTCATCCGAAAACCTTGAAGGATAATTTACCAGTAGGACAATTCCTGAGACTACGCAGGAATTGCACAGATAAGGAAACATACAGGGTGCACGCAAAGAAACTACTAGGTGCAGAAAAAGGTACTGCACCTTTTCCTTGCTTTGTGGATGGGGAAGATGAAGCGCCAAAGTTACAAGTAAAAGATAAAGCATTGCGCTTATGAAATGGGTGCCGCACTGAGAGTAAAAGTATGGTTTAAGTGATTGAAGAAATGGAAGTGGGCGAGCTGTGCTGTGCACAAGAACAGAAAGGTGTGGGCACCATATTTTAAGATAAAGAGTGGCACGACGTGCAGCAACTAAAGTAATACAATAAATAAAAAAATACTATTATGGTGTGGGAAGTGCGGTCAGAAGCATAAGTAAAGCTCTCAACAAAATTAATATAATAAATCAAAAATATCATTATGGTGTTTGAAGGGCAGTCGGAAACATAAGTGACATACTGTTAGCAGTGGAGAGGCAACCTTTTCCTAAATGTCTGGCTGAAGACAAAGGCGTGGTCTCCCTAAACAGTCAGCAGTGCCTGGAGGAGTGTAAATTATGCAAGACTTTTTTGGTGGAGGGAGGGAGGACACTAAGCCTGGGTGGAGTTCCACTATGCGGCACTCTACGAAGTGCAAAAAAGCCTCTGCCGTGCTAGCTCTGAAGTGCGATAGATAAATGCCGTACGCTGTGATTTTCAGCTTCGGGTGTTTTTCTGCACTGTGAAATCATCGTGATTGGCAGCATGCACAGCGCACGCAGGTGCTGCTTCTTTTCTGCCACTCAAGTAGATTTTTTAATCGAGCGACAGCTTTCTTACCACGAAAGGGCGGTTTCTCAACACAAGTGGTCACAAGCATACGTGACCTCTCGGAATGAGAAATATGACTGTCCGCATTGAGATATCTCGCCGGGATGTTGATTTTCCATGCTCGCGCTCGCCCTCTTGACGTTGACAATAGCGAATCAGGTAAAATCTCACCTGGAGGTGAATTTTCCTCGCTCGCCAACTTGACATTGATGAATGGGAGTGAGGAAAAAACTCCGCTCCGCTATGCGTAACACGGAGTGAGGAAAACTCTGCAAACTCCATGAGTGGAGCGGAGCTCACCGCCCAGACTTAGAGGACACACCACGGTGAGATGCAGCGCAGAAGCTGCAAGTAAAAGATAAAGCATGGCGTTTGTTAAATGGGTGCCGTGCTGAGAGTGAACAGCGGTGCCAGGAGGAGTGTTAATTAGATGTGCTTTTTTTCTGTGGATGGAGGGACGACACCCCACTGTGAGATGCAGCACAGAAGCTGCAAGTAAAAGATAAAATGTGGTGCTTATTAAACGGACGCTGAGTTGAGAGTGAACAGCAGTGCTGGGTGGAGTGTAAATTAGGCAAGCTATTTTCAGTGAAGGGAGGGATGACACCTCACGTGGAGATGCAGTTCAGAAACTGCAAGTAAAATATAAACTGCGATGCTCATTAAACAGGCACCGTGCTGAGAGTGAAAGTTATGTTTTAAGTAATTTACAAAATGGAGGTGGGTGAGCTGCACCATGCTGAACAAAAGAAAGGGGCCGTTGCCACACTCTAAGATAAAAAGGGTGTCATCGCAGGAGCTGCAAGCAAAACATAACGCACACCACTCATTAAACAGGTGCCGCTCTGAGAGTGCAAGTCTGTTTTAAGTACTTTACAAAATGGAGGTGGGCGAGCCGCACCATACTGAACAAAAGAAAGGAGTGCCCACCATACTTTAAGATATAGCAAGTCATTAAAGAAGCTGCAAGTAAAAAATAAAGCAGTGAGCTCATTAAATCGATGAAAAGATGAAAGAATGTTTTAAGTAATCTACAAAATGGAGGTGGGCGAGCCGTGCCGTGGCGCAGGCACCATACTTTAAGATAAACGGTGGCATGCCTAGCTGCAACAAAAGAAATATAATGAATTAAAAATACCATTAAGGTCTGGGAAGTGCGGTCAGGAAGTGTGTAGCTGTCGTGCCTGCAACAGGAGCTAAAAAAACGGATTAACAAAAGGGTGCTCACAAACTGTAATTAAAAGGTACAGAGTAACATCACAAGTAACAGGGACAGTCCTTAAGGGATGTTACAATAATAGAAAGGGAGGGACTACTAAACAAATTTACCAATGAAAAAAAGTATTTACAAAACACAGTTAATGAAGCCTATTAAAAACAGGGACGAACATGGGTGGATCTTGAAGCCAGAATACAAGAGACAGAGCAAGCGCTGCCTAAGAGAGACCTAAAAAGGACCTTGAAAAATTGTCTGAAGTCCTATTTCTCTTTGAAATTCTTCAAACCGAAAAGCTGCAAAGACATAAAACACAGCTGTAACAACAATGTCTAAAGGCACTAAGAGAATAACAATAATGCATGGGGGCAATGAATAAGTTGAAAAGGATTCAATGTAAAGAGATTCTTATCATAGGTGTTGGACTTGGCCCTTTTTGGCTAATGTTCCCTAAACATTTTGCCTTCCCCCTAGACCTTTTTTCTGACATGGTGTTGCCAACGTAGATGCTTTGGGCACTTTGCCACTGCTGATCAGTGTCCAAGTGCAAGTGCTCCCTGTATAAAGTGCAATGGTAATTGGTTGTCCATGATTGGTATGTTTGCTTTACTAGTAAAGTCCCTAGTAAAGTGCACTATGTGTTCCAGGGCTCGTAATGCAAATGCTACTAGTGGGCCTGTAGCACTAATTGTACCACCCACACAAGTAGCCTTAAAGAGAGAACTCAGGCCTGCCACTGCAGTGCCTATGCGCAGTTTATTAAACTGCCATGTTGTCCTGACAAGTGCACCACTTGCCAGGCCTTACCCTTTCTATGCACATCAGACACACTTATGGTAGGTCCAAGGTACCCCCTGGGCAGGGTGCATTGTATGTGAAAGGTAGGACATGTACTGAGGTATGTACCATGTCCTAACAGTGAAATATTCTCCATTTTGTTTTTCACTGTTGAAAGGCCATCTTGCCCATAGGACATAATGGGGAGGATGTGTAATATGTTTCCAGCCTAACTTCCCATAGGCTTAAGATGGAGAGGTGAAGTTTAGTGTGCCTGAACTCACAATTCAATAACACATCTTTTTGTGAAGGTGGTTTTTGCATAGTGTGTTTAGAAACCACTCTTTTAGAAGTGGCTGGGTTTTTGTGCTCTATCATTTCTGTGTGTCTCTGCCTGGTTGTGGATTGAATGTCTGGATTTGAATGTGATAGGCTCTGGGGAATGTCTTGACCTAGGGGAGGAGGTGAGACAGCAACAGGCTGACCTGCATCTGGAGTGTAGGGGGAGGAGTAGCCCTTGGAGGTGAAGAGGCCTGGGTTGCTACCATAAAACAATGGCTCCATCTCCTGCTGAGTGATTAAGGATCCAGACCCCGACTATCAAAGGAAGAAGGTGTCACTGGCAGGGAGACACCCAGAACTGGTTTGGACAGGGTTCTGTGCCCCCCTGAACACAAAGGCTTCAAAGACATTAAGGGGTACTTGAGAGCTGAAACCCCTGAATGTTGGAATGGAACTGTTCAAGACTGTAAAGGATTGAAACTACTTCGTGGTCAAGAGGAACCTCTGCTAAGGAAGAAACAGCTGAAGAGACTGAAGGAAAGGACTGACCATTGCTGTGTGTTCTGGGGTTGGCCTGCAGTTTGCTGATTTAACCAAGGAGAGGCTAAAGGGACTTTGCTGTGTGCTGTGTCCCCCTACTTGAAAGGACTTTGTTGTGTGCTGTGTCCTGAAGTAACTTATCCCCAAGTGCCCGAGGAGAGCCGGCTCCCTGTTGTGGTAACTCAGGAACACAAAAGTTTCCAGGTGAGTCTCAGCGACGCTGTGTGCGTGTGCTTCGTGCAACCTGAGACCTTCGTGAGGATTGCCCTGTGATCGTGCTCACCTGGAGTCCAAGCGAGTCTCAGCGACGCTGTGTGCGTAAGCTTCGTGCAGCCTGAGACCTTTTTTGAGGATTGTCCTGTGATCGTGTGCACCTGGAATCCAAGTGAGTCTCAGCGATGCTGTGTGCGTGTGCTTTGTGCAGCCTGAGACCTTCGTGAGGATTGCCCTGTGATTGTGCACACCCAGAGTCCAAGTGAGTCTCAGCGGCGCTGTGTGTGTGTGCTTCGTGCAGCCTGAGACCTTTGTGAGGATTGCCCTGTGATCGTGTGCACCCGAAGCTCAAGTGAGTCTCAACGACGCTGTGTGCGTGTGCCCTGTTGAAGCCTGAGATCTTCGTTATCGCCATCGGCCCGGACCGGCATCCCCAGAGGAGATGTGCTGCCGGCCCAAGCCCGCCGTTGCCAGATGATTTGGTGATGGTTAGCATGGCAAATGATTTGAAGGGGTTGCTCAATTTGGCCCCCAGGGAGCCTAGGCTCAGTAATTGTTTTCCAGGATTGCGCCAACCCTTGTTAGGGTTCGAACTCTTTGATTACCGGGAGCTGGCACAAGAGCCCAATCCCTGGCCATGGGTCCAAGGGTCTGAGGAGGCATTATAGAGGGAAGAGAAGCGAAGTAGAGTAGTTAGGTCCCAGAGTAGTGGGGCAGGCATGTGGGCTAGCGTCCTGTCTCAAAGGAGAGGGAGGGAGTGTGAGCAGCATCCCCAGGGGTTCACCACACCACCCCAGAGACTGGAGGGTTCCTTAGAGGAGCACCAGGTTGGAGTCCTAGCGCCTACTTGCCAGCTGTGTGAGGAAGAACACCTAGCGTCTGGAGGGCGTGAGGCATCTGTAACCAGAGCAGCTGCGGTCCTGAAGCTTGTGTGTGCCATTTCTAAATGGCAGGCACAGAAATCTAAATGGAAGGTTAAGGGAGGTGTCCCCCTTGCGAAGACCCGTGGGACAGTGCCCAGTCAGTAGGGCTAGGTCCCCTAGAAGTGATCGGGGTAAACCCACCTCTAACCTGGAGGGCAGTATAACTGGAGACAGTATCCTGACCAATGGGTCTTCGAGGGGTACCGCTCTAGATGGGAGTTGGCAAGGGACCAGCACCCCTGGTGGGCCCCTAACTGCCAGGAAGTACCCATGGAGCACCATAGTTTTTTTGTTTTTTTTATACATACTTTATTGATGACCTTGACAACATTTCCAGTGCAATGAATACAATAGAAAGGTGGTCTTTTGTACTTAAAACAGATACAGCATATACATTGCATGAATCTACCATACCCTATTCATATTAGTTGGTAGGAAATGAAAGGCAAAAAGTCCCGATGACAACATAAGTTCTGTATCCCTGCAACTGTGTCACTAAAGTTACAGTATAAAGCATATACATTTCCAATTAAAAGAACAACAATCCCAACCATAACCCTTCCCTCCCTAAAGCCTCCCACCCCCTACTCCTGGTCGTTCCGTGTCTAGGAACCATAGTAATCAGAGGAAGATGCTAGCAGTATAATTCTGAGGGGTCTGCGACGCCCATAGGTCGTAGTGTGTATAGTTGGCCCAGGGAGTAGTGACCAAGAGAACCCCATGCGGTCAGTAGGGCATAGAACAAGAGGGTGTCCCTGCAATAGCAGGCCTGCGTCCGTGTTCTATCGCCCCAAGCAGGAAAGTCCATCAAGGTAGTTGATTGGTCTACCCTGGCTTTAGGCTGGGAGGGGGTTGTGCTGGACTTTGCCCTTTTTGGCTAAAGTTCCCTAAACTTTTTGCCTTCCCCCTAGACCTTTTTTCTGACATGGTGTTGCCAACTTAGATGCTTTGGGCACTTTGCCACTGCTGATCAGTGTCCAAGTGCAAGTGCTCCCTGTATAAAGTGCAATGGTAATTGGTTGTCCATGATTGGTATGTTTGCCTTACTAGTGAAGTCCCTAGTAAAGTACACTATGTGTGCCAGGGCTAGTAATGCAAATGCTACTAGTGGGCCTGTAGCACTAATTGTGCCACCCACACAAGTAGCCTTAAAGAGAGAACTCAGGCCGGCCACTGCAGTGCCTGCGCGCAGTTTGTTAAACTGCCATGCTGTCCTGACAAGTGTCCCCACTTGCCAGGCCTTACCCTTCCCTTTCTATGCACATCAGACACCCTTATGGTAGGTCCAAGGTACCCCCTGGGAGGGGTGCAGTGCATGTGAAAGGTAGGACATGTACTTAGGTGTGTACCATGTCCTAAAAGTGAAATACTCTCCATTTCGTTTTTCACTATTGAAAGGCCATCTTGCCCATAGGACAGAATGGGGAGGATGTGTAATATGTTTCCAGCCTAACTTCCCATAGTCTTAAGATGGAGAGGTGAAGTTTAGTGTGCCTGAACTCACAATTCAATAACACATCTTTTTGTGAAGGTGGTTTTTGCATTGTGTGTTTAGAAACTACTCTTTTAGAAATGGCTGGGTTTTTGTGCTCTAACATTTCTGTATGTATCTGCCTGGTTGTGGATTGACCATCTGGATTTGAATGTGATAATGGGGAATGTCTTGACCCAGGGGAGGAGGTGAGACTGCAACAGGCTGACCTACATCTGGAGTGTAGGGGGGAGGAGTAGCCCCTGGAGGTGAAGAGGCCAGGGTTGCTGCCATAAAACAAGGACTCCATCTCCTGCTGAGTGATTAAGGATCCAGACCCCTACTATCAAAGGATGAAGGTGTCACTGGCAGGGAGACACCAAGAACTGGTTTGGACAGGGGTCAGTGCCCCCCTGAACACAAAGACTTCAAAGACATTTAGGGGTATAACTATGAGAGCTGAAACTCCTGAACGTTGGAATGGTACCCGGAGTCCAAGTGAGTCTCATCAACGCAGTGTGCGTGTGCTTCCTACAGCCTGACACCGTCATGACGATTGCCCTGTGATCATGTGCACCCAGAACTAAAAGTGAGTCTCAGCGACGCTGGGTGCGTGTGCTTCGTGCAGCCTGAGACCTTGTTTATCACCATTGGCCTGGACCGGCATCCCCAGAGGAGCTGTGCTGCCGGCCCGAGTCCGCCGTTGCCAGAGCGGGACCTGGACCCAACCCCGTTGGGGTAGGGCCCAAGTTCCACTGCCCGTAATCAACAAAGTCACATCGGAGGCCCAAGTCGCGAGGAGAGGAGGGCGAGGTCACACCCCCAGGGAACGTGTGTCGCCGCCTGGAGTGGGGTGCGGGCTCGGAGAGAGACGCTCTCTGCCTTTCCCATTCTTGCAGCGCAAGCCTCTGCTCAAGCTTGTATCACAGCCTGTACTTGCCGAGGAGTAGTAGTACAGGGTCAGAGTGTGGAGCTGCACTTTGGTTTACACCATACCCGTGTTGGGGGCATATCTTGGCGGAAGGCATAGAGACCGTCTAAAGCACCATGATCGGTGCCAGAGTGCATTACCCATAACACAATTTTTGCATTACGAACTGCCTGATTGTTGCATTATGCATTGCATTAGTTTTTGCATAATGAACTGCCTGATTGTTGCACTACGCCTTGCATTGTTTCTGCATTATGAACTGCCTGATTGTTGCATTACGCATTGCATTATTTTTACATTGCGAACTGCCTGATTGTTGCATTACGCATTGCATTATTTTTGTATAATGAACTACCTGATTGTTGCATTACGCATTGCATTATTTTGGCATTATGAATTGCTTGATTGTTGCATAACGAACTGCATTATTTTTACATTGACCCTGGGCTCTGCCTTACCAGGCCCAGGGCCGGTGCCAAGCTGAAAGGAACACATTAGAATACAGTTAAAACACCTAACATACACTAGGGTACACTATGGTATGGTGGGGTACCCCTGTGATTGGCATGACCTACCCTATAAGCCCCTAGTATATAATAGGGCAGGGGGATTGAAACTACCTTGAAGTCCTCAGTACCCTGGGGCATGGCAGTTTAGAGGCCAGCAGCTCTTTTTGCACTTGCATGTGTGCACTGCTGAAGCCTGAGGTCAGTTTAAAAACAGCCCTGAGTGCCAGGACTGCTTTTAAAAAGTAAATTGTACCCAAACTCGACTTTGGTGGTAGGGGCCCTTAAAAATGGATAACCTACAATGTTTTGGCATATTAGGGACCCCCAGGGTCTCCCCTAAGTATCCCAGGGGTGGGGGGTCAGATATATATAAGGTACACCCTTATAAAATGAGTTTTTATATGCCTGGGAAAAGTGAAATTTCACATTTCACTCCCCAGATTGTGGTAAAGTGCTGGTCAAATTCGACTTTGATGCTAGAAGCACTGTGGAAGGAAGATCTGCAATATTTCTGCAGATTCAGAACCAGGCTGCTTTGAAAAGGTGATAAAGAGCCCCTGGGGTTACCAGCTCTGCTTAGGAGGGCAGTGTGTTGTTTCATAGGAATGCCAGGCCAGGGGGTGGAGTCGCAAACCATGCTCTTCAAAGGCAGAGGGGAGGCCTGGGTGTCAGTTACACTTTTACACTTTTGATCCAGAGTCAGGGCTAGGCTTAAGGAAGGTATGTGCAGATGGTAGTGGGAGAGTTTAGGGAAATAAGCCATCCCTGGGGGTGTGTTGAGCCAGGTCTTGACTCTCTGCTGGAAAATCAGGCATTATGGATTTGGAAGATTTGATGCACTCGGGGACAAAATAATGCCACACTCTACAGGAAGTGGTCATCGCCTTGAGGAGTTACCCTGCTGCCATTGGTCAGGAGTGACCTGCTGCTTGACCCAGAGAATTTTGAATAAGTATCTGAGAGGGGCAGAGCCCTCCAGATCTGCTGCTTGAAACTTACTGAAGCAAGAAGGGCCCTGCTGAGAAGTTTTGCTGTGCAAAGATATCTAAGGCCTGACCTCTGAAGACTGCACCAACTGAGACTGCACCAACTGAAACGGCAGCCCTGTGGATTACCTTGCTGCAAAAGGACTAAAGAGTGGACTCCCTGCAAGCTACAGGTTTAACAGAGCTCACCTGGATATCTCCACAAAGAATTCCCAGCCTGGAGTACCAGTGGATTTGTAAGGGTTTTGTTCAAGTGGATTGCGGAATTGAAGTTTCACACTTTCAAGGACCCTATTGGAGATTCCAGAACCTTGGATTGTGTGTTGGATACTTTGGGATTCGCAAGCAGAACTTCAGAAAAGAGTTCTAACTGGACCCCGCTTGCTGGAGAAGGCGCACCACACATTTGGTGAGATTCTCCAGATCAATTTCTAAAGGTGTCCCTGTCAGAGAAAACTAAATGACTAAAAGGGGCACTGTTGGTTTCTAAGCACTAGAAATTGACTAATCTTTAAAAATTCATATCTCTGGTTCCCTACAGTGGATTGTTTTTGTTTTGGTGTCATTTAAAAGATACAAATATTACTTATTTTTATAAATTGGTGTTGAATTTTTATTTTGTGTTGTGTCTTTATTATTTACTGAAATTGTGTTTTTAAATACTTTACATACCTGTCTTTGAAGTTAAGCCTGTCTGCTCGCAGCCAAGCTACCCAGGGTTGAGCATGGGAATAATTTTCTAAGACCTATGCTGAGACCTACCATGTGTTAGTGGCCTTATTGCCAGTGGCAGACCTACATTTGTCCCTACCAATAATCCACTTTCCAACACTTATATTACATGTCATTGCACGAGCACTGTTGTAAACATTCCTAAGTTCCTTAAGTAGATACTTTCACCTATGGTACACTTGGATATCATTGGTGAGAGAACATCTTCCTGTCTCCAGTGACACTTTACTTTAAGACAGGTGACGCAGAATGCTTTCTTATTGTATGTGCACTTCGAGAAAATCACTGTAGCTGGGAGAAATTGAGAACAAGGGGCCTGCCACCACCAGCCCGCCGGTGGTGGTCCCACTGCCATCTGTGACTGAATCACCACCCGCTACATTACTATGGGGGGCGGTGTGTTTGCGGTCGGAAAGACTGACTGCCACGCATCCAATGGGCTCCTCGAGCCCGCCCATGCCGCGGAGGGACCCGTAGTCCCTACAATGGTGGCAGTGCCTACCAGGCACTGCCGTAGGGATCATGCTGTCCTTTTCTGTCCGCCTATTCATGGCAGTTAACCCGCCATGAACAGGCTGGCGTAAACGGATGTTGGGGGCCCATAGCGGGCCCCCCGTCCACCCCAGGCCCTAAGCTGTGGGCACTGGGGAGCATCTATGGTGCCTCCTACATATCCCTGCATGGTGTCTGCCACGTAGTGAAGGGATATGTAAAATATCCTATTTTTGCATTGCGGCAGGTGCTGCCGCCAGTAGCATCTGCTGCAATGCAAAATATAGGCATTGCGACTGCTGTGGTGGCAGTCGCATCGTAATGCCTAGTGCAGGACCACCAAAAGCTTGTCGGGCAGCCCTAATTATGGATAGGGTGACAGGCAGACAAAAGTCCGCTCACCATCCTAATAAGCCCCAGGATGATGATAGGCTGCTCATTTTGTGTCCATAGATTAGGGCAATGAAAATGAACTTCTTTTCTACTCATATGAGGATGGCATAGTGGGCATAAGAGAAACAAATATCTATGTTTTAGATGCTGAATCTGTCATGTTATCACCAAATTATTGGAGTCACGCCCAGTAGATCACTTAAGCCCCAGAAAGTAAATGCAACTATTTCAGGGAAAAGGAGAACTGACAGGTTTCTCAGACTCCTCTTCTACAGTGATAGGAGTCAGACTAACCAGTCAGAGAACGTCTCATCTCAGGTGGTATGTACAAATCCCTTCCCGTATTCGGAAATCAGTAAGCAGTTACAATATACAATTACTTATTATGCACTATTCAATACCAAGTAGGGTGCTATTGAATGGTTGTTAATTTTACAAACAACAGAAAGAATAACACAAATGAGTGTCAAGTTTAAATCAGCCTCATTCATATTCGATCACATATCCCCATCCTATCAGTCTACCTGTGAAATAACCAGCTGTGTAACAGCAAATATGTACTGATTCTACATAATATGCCAAGTCATGTAATGCCTCCACACATACATTATCGGCCCATGTGTGTTACCTGCCCCTCTCAATGATTTCTTATATAGCTTTATCAAGAATGGTGGTCGATGAACTAATGGTGGTCGATGGACCAAGGGGTGGCCTACTTGTGCCCAGCTTTGTATTATTATAACAGTATATTTGAATAATGCTTTTCACTCAAAATATAGCCAGAAGCTCACTGCTATTTGTGTTCCTTTTTACTGTGAAACAGAACATACAATGGGTAGCCACATCTCAACTGCTTCATTTCTGATGAGTGGGCCTCATTTACAAGGCCATTGCACTGCTGGTGCTCAGTCTGCCTGCCCATATTTACAAGGCCAAGTAAAGTCACTTGGCGTGACATTTAATGGCCTTGTAAATATGTGCGTCTTTCACACATTAGTCTGCGTGAAAGGGATGTTCCATGGATGTTGCTATGGGTGTTACCACGGTACATGCATGGAACCTGACACATTCCCAGATTTACAACGTTTTGTGAAGCTGGGAACGCATCAGAATCCTACGCCTTCCCAAGGGATGCAACGATGAGAAATACTTTTATTTCTCCTTTTTTTCCTCTTTCTTTGTGTTGTATTCTGCAGCACGCACAGAAAGAGGAAGATGCCATCAAAGATAGTTTTTGTGCAGGAAGGTCTCCCTTACTGCACAAAAAAAAATCATCCCCTCAAAGCAGGCACCCTTGCAACATGACTCAAGGAGCCTGTGCTGCAACATGGCAGCCAATTGTGTGCCAGGGCAGGGAAAAGCACACAGTTGCGTTGTATTATTGTTAATACGATGCATCCGTGTGTAGCAAAATGGATCAAGGCGTCGTGCTGCGTCATTGTTTTGTAAATGAGTCCCAGTGACTAATTCATCAACGTTTGTGTGTGTGTGTGTGATGCTAAGAACATTGCTATATTTATCCTACTGCAACAGACTGATTCATACACCATTTTGAGTACAACGTGAAAGATGTTTTTTATAAATATTATAATTGACCTGTTTTATTTATAATCAGAAATTGTTTGCAACTAATTGGATACAACGCGCTGAAATGAGCAATAATACTCGTTAGGCAAGTTGCAATAACATTGTCCAACAACAAACATTATGTTAAGATTGCCAGAAACCATAGGCACATTTTGACTCTTTTTTTCCCCTTACCCTGCAGCTGCTCCATAAAAGCTAAACAAGTAGGCGCAGATTTGATATAAAAATGTGAGTTCAATGACCCCTTAAGAAAATGTGCAAACAAACTATGGATCTAGCATTAATCATCAAATTTAAGACTGTCTGAAAAAAATGAATCACACAGCAAACAACCAGAAGAGAATTAAACAAAAATAGAATGTGATCACATTTTGGAAAAACCCTTCAGATGTTGTTGGCTTATGCTGGTAAAATCTTCAATTTGTAAAAGTGATTCTTTATGTGTTGGACTGTGCAAAAGCAGGATACTCCAGAGCAGTGCAGGTGAGGTCTGCCAGGCGTCCGACCTGCCAAGCACTCGGTGGAGTTTGAAATCATTGCGTAATGTACATATCTGTGCCACAGAAAAAATGTGTTAATAGGAAAAAAATATCTCTTGAAGAAGTTAATGTACATTTTCTGTTAACTCTGAAACATCTTGGCAGTGCAGAATTATCGATTATTTGAAATATTCTACTTATTTAGCATTTTGATTGAGTCACTCCAGCCCCATTGTAATGTGCATTTGATTTGTGAATAAAAGCATACTTTGGGTTCTGCAATGATTATACAGATGTGTTTCTATTTTAATCTAATTGATTTTGATTGATGTCATGTGGGTTCTTTGTGTTGGATTTTTTTCTCCAGAATTATATTTTTGTTAATTTGATACATTGATGTAAACAGAATTGCAATGTTATTGTTATTGCCTATTTTGGGTCCATTCCAATTTTAGGCTCTACTATAGTTTATGTGAGAAATTTTAAGTATGAGTATGCAGAGGAATGATTTCTTAAACTAAGCACAGGGCGTAATCTTCAGTTAAAGACTAAGGCTGACTTTGTCGTCAAAGTGCTTTGTTTCTCCTGCTACCCTTGTAAATTAACAACAATCGTGAAATAATTATTTAATGGATGCCTCTGGATATTGAAAATGATCTAAAAAATATACCCTGCATATGAACATACATATATTGGCTTTTCAGCTTTCAGTCAAATTCTTCAGGAAAAAAAATCACATTTTGGGGGTAGGCTGATTCCCAGTGGGTTTTAGATTCTAAATGTTTTCTACTTTTAGATAAGAAGAAAATTCATTTTTGTCTCAAGGAGTGCTCCTGCGCACCGCAGCAACATACGTAGTTGATTTATGAAGACTGGACCTTCTGCCTTGACCTACTGCTGCTGAGCTTGAAATGAGGAGATAACAATATGGGTGCCACAAGATTTGTCTGCAAGAGAAGTAGAAGGCCCGCTACAGCAAATTGCATTCAATTGTGACTCAAGAACAAAAGCTTTTCATTGTGGAAAAAATATGGGGGAGATGACTGGTTTGCTTCATGCACATCAGTGCCACACATGGCTTTGAACGGAGTAGGGAGCTGTGGCTGTTGAAAAGCAGATGTGGGAGATATGTGTGAGAAAGTGGCTCCCCAAGCAATGGAGGCTGCACCCTCCTGGTGTAGTGGCTGTTGACCTTCCAAACCTAGGACAATGCTGCAGAACCAGGCAGCCTTACCGAGGTCACACAGCCTGGCTCTGTGTCAAATGACCCTGCACTCACCTTTTAAGAGGAGGCCTGAGCCTATGGATCTGAGTGGGGCATATCATGAACTTCATCGTCTATTGTGGAGTCCTCAACCCCTGAAACCTGAAAACCAGGGGCCGTATTACTGAAAGTGCCGCAGGGGTGCAACAGGCGTTTGCCCCCACTTTGCGCGCCCAGGGGCACCTTGGTATTACAGAAGGAGCTGCAGACACTTGTGCAGCTCCTTCTGTAATACTGATAGTGCTGGTGCAGATAAAGCACCAGCAATATCTGCAGGGGGCATTCCCTCATTTGCTTAGGGGCGTGGCCCATGCAAATGAGGGAATCCCTTTTCCTCTGCTCCCACGCCATATTACAGACGTGGGCGCAGAGGCAAAGAAGCGGTCAGGGTGTGCACTGAAAGTGTGCCCCTAAAATCCATGTGCACTGTCAGTGCATGAGCATCCCTCTGGCAGGAGAAAGGAGGGTCCCATGGATCCCCCATAAATCCTGTTGCAGGCGGGTGTAGTCACTGACTGCACCCACCTGCAAGGGGATCTCTAATCCCCCTTCAAAGTGCAGGTGGTACAGCCGCTCCGTTTTTCACCTGAATGAGCGGCCCCCAGGGCAGCGCCAGTTTGCAGCTGCCCTGGGGGCAGCGCATTCATCGTAATAGGGCACATTTTCATTGTTTACACCGGGTGCACCTTTTTAAAGGTGCGCCCAGTGCAAACAATGAAAATGTACTTATTGTGTGATGTGGCCCCAGGTAGGTCCCGCAGTTTTATTGAGCAACGAGTGTAACATCTGCTATTGTAAGGGGTGAAGGGCACTTTGCTACGTATGCACTTTTCATAGCAGACCTCTGCACTGATCTTGTAATAGAAGAACTGCTTGGCCGAAGACAAGGGGCAATGAAGTGCAGCAGTAATAAGAGCAGTATTCTTTTAATAATATGTAACATGTTTTACCCCTTGCTACAATTATTGTATGTTAAAAGTATTTTGCATGTTTGTTTGCATGAAATATTAAGGAATTTTGTTAAGGAAAGGTGTATAGCCTTTATTAATACTCTGATATACTTGATTCAAATGGACATTGTACTTTCATTACTTACAACAGATGTAACATTTTGTTTTGAGAAAGGCAACTAAAATTAGCAGACATCATCTTACTGACCAGGGATTTATAGTCATGCCAGTGACATGAACCTGTGTTTCTTAGGGCCTGATGTACAACAATGGAAATTACTGATTTATAATTTGCAAAAAAAAACCTCGCAAAGCATAAGTTCTAACTGTGACTGAACGAAGTAGACTTGGACTGTGATAATGATTCATTATCAGTCACTTTTAAAATTGACCAAGTCATAAATTCCCATTCAGTGATATTAACAAACTGGGAATGTCACACCACCAGTCGATGATAATATAAGCAAACAAGAAGGTCAGCCAGGTGCATTGTTTCTGAAATGAGCAGAGTAGCACTGACCTTGTTTTGCATTGCTCCAGCACTCCTTCTTCAAAAAGCAATTTGTTGAATTGAACTGACGCTGGATTGAAGATTCTAGTAGAAGAATATTCAGCAGATGCCTAAACATTATTTTGGAAATCTGCATTTAATGTCCCAGAAACCAGGACACATGAGCACATAAATTATGTTGAAGTCACAAAAAGGACCATTGAGCAATGGTAATAAAGGTGTTCCTACCTGTGGTCGAGGACCAAAGAAAGGGTGATAGCCAGAAGTGATGGTAATTGCACAAGAGGAGGTAGCAGCACCTACTCCGATGGAGAAAATGATCTTACATCTGAATCCGTTGGCACCTCTGTTCCAGTGGATATACTCTCAGGTAAGATAAACATTTACTTCTTTTATATAAGAAAAAAATAATATAAAGAAAATAAAAATAATAACATATTCTACAGAATCATTGAATGTAGTTGACTTAAGTTTAGTTAAAAAGGCCATTCCTTTATTACTGTACTATATACATAAATTCGAACGATAAGAGGTTTAGGTCAATTGGTGTACAACATATACAATTAATATTTAAAGGAAAGTGCATTTAAATAAATCATTAGAAAAATATTATCATATGCCCATACATTTTAGAAAGAGTAGAAATATGTTACAATCTTGAAAAACAAAAATGTTAAATATTGAAAACTATTAAGCACATATAAATGAAACTACATTTATTTAATGTAAATTAAAAACAGATTTGAAAAATTAATGACTACTATTTGTTCACACCGAAACATCTGCACAATGTGCGACAGAAGATACCCATGATAATATAGAAGAGGTTTGTATGAGCACACAGACATGGAGATAACATCCAGTAACTCCAACTGCCAAGCCCCCACACCCCAGAAAAACAATATAAGCAAAAGACACAGAAGGTGCTTTTTTTAGCACACCACTTTAGAAAGTTGAGAAATTCTATGCTTAATGTATAACAAAATAACACAAATAAATATGTGAAATAATGCGTGTGATCAGTGACTTAAAAAAAACTGTAAACAAAAGATTTGAACGGTTTCCCCATAGTATGATAGATATTTTGAACTCTTTTACATTAGTTTGTGGATGAATAGCAGAAGAAGAAAATGGCAGTGAGGAGATGATAGAGTCACACAGACAATCACCTTCAGCCTTTTTTCCACTCTGTAGATGGTTTAGCTGCAAGCATGCTTTATATGTCATCACTCATTAAATGTAAGAAGCTGAGTTAACAAGGTAAAATGGGGATAGTACAAGGACTCTAGTTAAAGAAGCTAGTGTCTTGCAAGAACTTAGGGGGTGATTACGATGGCGGGCGGACTTGATCTGCCTGCCACCGTAGCAGTGATTGGGACCGCCCGCCAGACATGCGGCAGTCTCACCACTACATTTGGGCCTTTAACATTGCGGGCAGGTGCTGCTGGCTGCAGCACTGTACGCAATGTTAAAGGTGCTTGCACTGCATTTACCTGCACCACGTGACTGGCACCATGCAGTGCCTGCCACTTGGTGCATGGAACTGGGTACCCGCACACACACAGAGGGGGCCCGCAATGTGCCCCCAAGGCCAGTCTCTGCCTGTTTTTCTGTGGCGGGATATCCGCTGCAAAAAGACAGGCGGAAAGGGATACCGTAGTCCCTAAATCGGTGCCTGCACGGCACTGCCTCAATGTTGCCCTGGTTCCGCAAAGCGGGCGGAAAAGGACCGCCTTGTGGAACCATGGTGGATGGACTTACCAGCGGTGACAGTCCTTCTGCCATCATAATGAGCCCCTTAGACGGGTTACTCCATCACAACAGTGATGGATAACCCCTCAGCAAAAATATAATTCTCATAGGATATAATGGGATTTATATTTTGGCGGATGGGATATTCGTCACCGTTGTGACGGAGTAACCCATCCGCTGAAATCTAAATCAGGCCCTTTACACAGCTGACTACAGCTGGGCTTATGCCTGCCTTATCAGTATCTGAGAGTGAGAAATGCTCAAGTGTGAGAAGCTCTTCAGCACAAGAAAATAATACTGTTTTATGAAGTAGGAGTAGATGTGTGGCAGGTTAGTGTACTTTAAGGCAGGTGCACACACCGTGGTCAAGTGGTGCTCGGCAAAACAAAATATTTTTAGAAGTGTACGAAAGGTCTTGCTTTAAATGATGTGACATGTGATATATTTTTAATTTGTAAGTCTTGTATCAAAATTAATTTGTCCTTGCATACAAATGTAGAGTAAATGTGATAAAGTACTTTTTGAAAAATTGCATTGTATTTGTTATTGTTAAGCATTAAACAAAAAATCCTATGTCAAAAGTAAATGTTAGCAATTTGCATTCTGCTTTCTTATCTCTCATTAGAATTCACATTGTCCAGTCAATAGGTTCTATGACTTGGTTCTGATTATTCACCATCATCTAAATCATTTTCCATTGCTTCCACTGGCAATCTCCTCTGCCGTGCACTGTTGTGAAAATCTTTTTATGACCGCTTTTCTAAATTAGTAGAGACAATTTCTGATATCTGCTGTCCAAACATTTATTACTTCAAGACAAGAAAACTAAGATGATCACATGACTCATTTTCAGCAGTATTCCATTGCCCTTCTAAAAGCTATTTTTCATTCTGCTCCATGTTTGATGGTTGGTAGATGGAAACTTGCTAAAATGACCATAAATTTAGTTTTAGCTTCATCCGTGAATCATATTAATTTGGATTCTATTTAGAATTTGCTACATCATCTTCAAGTTCCTTGTCTTTTAATACTTTGGGGCTGATTTCGATAGCCGGTCGGACAGCTGTCCGTAGCCTTACCGTGCGACCGACACGTACCCGGAGCCGGTCCGTCCTGTAGAGTAAGTACGATGCGCATAACTGCCAAAAACACGACCGACACGTAGGCTGTGAATCAAGCCACATTCTCCGTCCGAGTCGTAACTCCTAACGATGACCCGAGTCGCCCGGAAGCAGTATCCAAAGCAGTTTCCGGCATGACAAGTACGATGCGTACTTCCTACGCGCCGGACGGGTCGTCACGTACCGCACGTCACAGCATCTGGAAAACAAGCATATCAGCTACGATTCGTGCCACAACTCAATACACGGCTACGAGACGGAGCAACAAGCATCGTGTGTGACACGAACACATCATGAATCCCATCGCGCAGGTCATACCAGTACTCTACATCTATGACCAGATCAGGAATCGACGCCGACGGCGCAGGCGGTAAGTAAGACACCTACCCTATAAACGACACGACACGTACCCGCAAAATGGCACACACACACAGGGGATCCACATCCTGGCCACTAACAACAGCCCACCATAGGGGACCTGTTGCCCATCACCCCTGTCACCCCCACCCATGGGGCTTATGTTGCCCATCACTACTGCCACTCCCAGCCATGGGGCTTATGTTACCCATCACCCCTGCCACCCCACCCATATGGCTGATGTTGCCCATCACCCCTGCCACCCCCACTCACAGGGGACCTGTTGCCCATCACCCCTGCCACCCCCACCCATAGGGCTTATATTGCCCATCACTACTGCCACCCCCAGCCATGGTGCTTTTGTTGCCCATCACTATTGCCACCCCTGTTGTGAGGACTGCTATTTATATACGTACATTGCTAAGTTAGCACAACCGTGTTAGATGTTAGAAAGCCATCTTGCCACTTTTGCTGCTTTTGCACACGACACTGCAGTTACATGTTATTATTTGAGAAATGCTTGCTCGCCTTTGCTTCACATGAGAACTGTCTGTTGTTCACATCCCTAACAGTGAGCTGCAACCTTGGTCTGAATATTGTGTAAAGAAACAGATTGGGTCGCTAGACGGTGCATGTTGTTGGGTTCAGGTTGATCGGCCCACTATTTAGCCATAACACGCACGCAGCTGCAAATACCTGAAAGTCGAGTGCTTTTAATATTGCAGGCTGCATGCTTTATACACATTCGGAAGAAGAGCTTTCCCAGGATCAGAGTATACCTGATCCTGTGATGTGATTCCACTAAGCTGATCTTTACGGCATGGGGTTCCCCATTCAAGCCTAGAGACCTTCTATTAGTCTAATAATAATAATATTAGTTTACTAGCGAAAGGAAGGTGCTGTAATCCACTGTCATTTTAATATGATTTCTCCTTTCATTTTCTATGGTATTGTAACTAGGCTGATGGTTTTGATCTTAATCATTTGTCTGCTTATGTTAGCCAAAGTACTGCATCTTAGGACACGAGGTTTATAAAATAAACTCTTTAAACTTTACCGTGTCTCTGTTTACTCTTGTTGTGGACTGATATGAGAATAATTACGAACAGGTATTTCTGATTCCTACCATTCCTGAGAATACACTAAGTCGCTTGTTCTGGGTTGTCTATACATTGGGACCGCCGAGATAAAACTCGGATAACTAATGGGACACTGATGCTGGTCGGATAAGGGGTTCTGGGTTCTGAGGTGAGTTTTTGGTACACCACAATTCACTGAGGTCCTGGTTTCCTGTGCATAGTTCTGTGCATAAGCAGAATCCCTGCAACACCCCCACCCATAGGGCTTATGTTGCCCTTCACCCCTGACACCCCCACCCATATGGCTGATGTTGCCCATCACCCCTGCCACCCCCAGACATATGGCTGATGTTGCCCATCACCCCTGCCACCCCCACTCACAGGGAACCTGTTGCCCATCACCCCTGCCACCCCCACCCATATGGCTGATGTTGCCTATCACTCCTGACACCCCCACAGACTATGCTGCTCATCACCCCTGCCACCCCCACACATAGGATAGGTGATGCGCAACACATCCAGCATACTCCAACATCAGGTATGTCCGCAAAATACATCCCCTCTAACATCATGTCAAGAGTGTGTAGTCTGTGACAAATGCCCACAACAGTGATTATGGATACGAGCATACAATGTAAGTAACAGCACATGTGTGACCAACGCATGAGTGTGACATACACAAGGCAAGCATCACCATAGCACTGTGGCAATGTAAAAAGAATACCCCCTCACTGTGTAGAACAGAAGTTAAGTGGGGGCTTCCAAAATGCAGCAGATGTTGAGCATTGTGGTGATGGGGACTAAACCCCCCTTATCACAGTGACCAAAAGGTAAGTGTCCTCATGGTCAAAGCTGCAAATAACAAACAGCATGTATGATCCCTGCTCCCAACACATCAAACACTTCTGGGGCAAACTAGTGGTTGTGTCCCATACACACAGAGATGTGGTGAGGCTAAAAGTGCTGTGAAAACATAACACACTCTCGGCCATGTGCAGACAAGCACCACACATGGGGGCTGACAATGCATACAGCGTACAATGACACAACAGCAGAAGGGACCATCACCAAGCATGCACACATCTCGAAAATAGACACACCAATCAAAACAACATGTGTAGACTGTAGGTGTCAGATCCCAAACTCACATTCCATGCCAGAAATCGCACCTAACAACCAGGATGAATGTGCACAATGATGTGATATGACTCACAGGGACAGCATGCAAAATCACAGAAACAGCATCCAGACAAAGGCCCACAACAGCAATACCAATGCACTGGTGCAGATGCACAAACAGGCAAACTCACACTGCACATCTGACACAGCATGTGTGTGTGTGTGTCACAGAATCCCCAGGCAACTACACAACATATGAGAGGGGCTGAACCACAGTGACACAGATGTGGACACGGTGCCATACAAAAGTAAACCATCATTGGGACACCCTCAGTGGGCAATCAGGCATTGGGAGATGAGAGGGAGCACAACAGACACATGTGACACAAGCTGGAATGAACACCAACTAACACAGCAAGAGACTGACACACAACACCACTACCCCCAGGGAACAGACGATGGGGTGACACAAGCATGCATGACACCTCCACTGTGATGACAAAGGTAGATGTTGTACAAACTGGGAAACCCAGACATGTGTCCTGTGCCTCAAAAATACATCACACATACACAAACACAAATCACTCAGCATGGCCCCTCATCCATAGACAAACGGGAGCTAGGGGACCACCCATGCAAACATTCACATCAGTCTACCTTCAACACCACACACCCTGAACTGCAACAATGTGTATCTGTGAAGCTCACATGGACAGGTGACATTGCACATGCACCCATGACAAACACAGGAATGTTGGGAGGAACTAAGGTGCACAGACACATCACACAAGGACAGTTCACAACCCTGGGAAATGACAGACATACTGCACAGTATGCGGTACATGGCCATGACCTCAAAGCTCACGTAACCTTCAGAATCCCTGCCACAGTCCCAGGACAATGCAGATGCCAAGAGGAACCACAAGGCACACATGCTGACACCTCCCAGCATCGCAGCCATGAACCCGACAAGTGGGAGCAGTCACACACACATACAAATGTCTCAATTACTGAAACCTACCACCTAGGGACAACTACATGATTTAGCAAATAAACAGGTGCCTTGAGGAACCCTGACTTTGTCCCATCTGTTTCTGACAACATCATCACCACTCCGAACTGACAAATCCCAATGATGATACACCAATTAACAGTAGTGTGTCATGCACCCACACATCTGGTAGCCCATTGGAAAAGTAGTGGGATGAAACCAGTACCACTCAGCAAGCATTAACAACAGGAACATATCTGTCTGTGTATGAACAGGGATGTGGACACACACACATGCTCATACAACACACATCATGGGCCCAGGCCATGTCACTGGACAACACACTTACCTGAGGGGACCCAACTCCTGTGGGAGCCCAGCTGTGCCAAACATATTCACCGCAAGTCCCACTCATGTCTGCTGAACATTTGGTCAGTCAGCCATCAGTTACCACACAATGAAGGCTCTGGTCACAACAGCCTGGGTACGTGAGTCTCCCCTAAGTCATCTGCACATACGCAAAACATATGTCTAGCAAGTTGCACAGAGGACCCAGTTGCTCCTATTACAATGATGCACACACCTGTAGGTCCAGTGTTGATGAGCACAAAGTCTGTGGAAGTGACAAATTGGACAATGGGAAGCACATCATATGTGCAGGGGTGCAAGCCAGAGATGTGACCATGCAAATGAAATGCTCACAGAGAGATGTCCACAAATAGTTGATCCTGACACACCCAGGTAGCTGAAAAGGATGACATGGATACCCACCAGAATAGGATACATATCTCATGGACCACGGAGAGTACCTCACAGCAACACATCAGAATTCAACATTGTAAACGAAGCATCACAGGTGCAAGGGCATGTTAAACATCATCAACATAATGTACAGCGAAATCTAGTTCCCAGGGAGAAAGAAAAAAAACTTTATTCAGCATTTTAAAAGTTAAACGTCTGTGCAAACAAAATGCCAATGGCCAGTCCATGTCCAAATGCCAAGGAGTGAAGTAGAGTGACAACTGTCACACCTTGCCTGCCTGCACTGCTAAGGACCGGGGTCATCCCCTCAGAGGGGCATACATGGGTGCAGGCCAGGCACCGCAAGGACAGGATCAGGGCGCAGCAGAAGGAGGCAGTGAAGAGTTGGGGGATGCAGGCGAGACACTTGCAACTGCAGTGGAGCTGACTGAAGTGGTGGGTGCTGTCACAACTGTGGGGCACAAGTCAGATGGTGGGGGTGCCGGCACAACTCCAGAGGGCAGGTCAGATCGAGTGGATTGGCTCACAACTGCAGTGCCCAAGTCAGACGGGGTGGTCGTGGACTCCAAAGCAGTGCCTACATCCATGGGAGCGGAATGGGGTACAGGTGAGGTCAGCAGGGCAGGGGGGGACACGGTCCCCACATCAGTGGCACTAACTGTCTGACCAGGTGTGGAGGAGCAAGTGCTAGGTGGGGATGGCCTTAGCATTTTGGGTATGGTGTATCTGTGGGTGGGGGAACCCAGGGCAGGGAGTGGCGGGGGAACCTCTGGAGTGGTGGCCTGCGGATGGAGGACGGAGACTTTGCCTTGGAGCTGCGTGGTGGCGGGGGGGTCTTGCTCTTCTGGCGCCGGGGGAACTTGTGGGTGGGGGTCTCTGTCTGACTGCGCCTGGGGGAGGGTGTCCGGGTGTAAGGGGCACTCCCTTCTGTGTGTGTGGACTTCCTCTTTCCCTTGTAATCAGATCTGCAAGGTCAGTGGGGAAGAGGCCACGGTCACAGAGGAAGAGCTTCTGGGGGATGGGGTTGCAGGTGAGGCAAGGGAAGGGGGCTGGGAGGGAGAGGTCTCGGAGGACTGTGGAGTGGTTGTGGATGACTGTGTGTGTGTCTGCAAACCAGCCCCTGTGAGTGTGGAATCAATCCCCTGTGCTTGCTTGTGTGCACGTCTAGACCTTGATTTGGGGGTTTCTGTGCTTGGGACACGAAGGGTGCTAGGAATCGTGGGTGGTGCAGGGGTAGGAGGGGTGCAGGACTGTTGGAGGAGGGACACTGCTGCCGTCAGGGAGGAGGCCATGGACTGATTGGTCCTCTGTAGGGCAGACATGCCCGAGGAAATGCCCTCCATGAATGACACCAGTTGTGTCAACAGATGCGTGTGTGCATGGAGGACCTTAGGCTTCAGCATCGACGTCTGCCCTACATGGATCTGTCGAAGTAAGTCCACAGACTCCTCACTCAGGGCAGCAGGGGACACAGGGGCAAGGGGTGCGGTGCCTGGCACAAAGGAGACATGCTCCCGAACATGGGAGCCCACAGGGACCTCTGGGATGAGGAGCCGATGGGAGGGGGTGGTGGTGGTGGCGGTGGCGGGGACAGCCTCACTAGCTGGGGTTTGGTGGCTGCTGACACCCGCCTCCTCAAGGGCGTCATCCTCAGAGCTGCTGTGGCCCTCAGCTGGGGGGGATGGTGCTGACGACTCTTTTGTGTGGCTCCACTCGCCCTCCGTGCCACTGGGTCCACCCGACTCCTCTCCTTCTGTCCCTGTAAGGCTCTGTGGCTCCTCCTGGTCCATGGAGCTGTCCCCTCCTGTGGCCGTGGATGTATCTGGATAGGAATAGGAAGTAAGAGAACAACATCAGTCACCTGCACCAACTGCACACACCACAGTGAGTACATCACATCACAGGGCAAGCCCTGGCATCATCAGCTGAACACAGCTCAAAGTGCCAACACTGTTTAGGACAAGACAATTGTCATTCTCATCATCAACCATGGCACACATATCCCTCCTTGACTTTCACACGTATATCCGTTGCATGTTGGATGCCAACACCCCAATGTGCCAACATGCACCACCCACACATTAGTTGTACATGCAAGTGAACATTTAGGAGTATGTCAGTATACACACAGCACATCTCTTGCTACTGACTAAGTACAGGTGTCCAGATGAAGGGATGGGCAGAGACTCATTTCTCATGCTTGGGATGCATGCCAGCAACACACACTATGATGTACTCATGTCCTGATGGGCAATGCCACAATGGGGTGCATGGTGCACACTTGAACACAATACAGGCTCACTCATAGCAAGTTAAATGCCATGGCACTGGGATGCCCTGAAAGTCAGTCAACACAGTCTCCTGTCACAGGGGCAGGGCATCCAGACAACAACAATATGCACTGACTCACAATCCTAGCTCAGGGGTAAAGCTAACTCTGCAAATGACCGGCGCACTTGCCCATCCCATGCAAACAACATATTCAGGACCCAGAAGACCCCACATCATGCAAATCATACATATGAGTCTCAGCAAACACAAATCCCTGTACATTAACACATCACAGTCTGCCATGCATGTAACCCAGCTGCATGAAGGACACAGTTGCATACACCATTGTGCAATGTCAGATGATCACACACCTATATGTCACACAGGTCTTGTCTCTCACAGTCACATCTCAGATGTTATGCTGACCCTCTGAATCATGGACACCCTAGTTGTATGTAACAACAAGCCACACCCTAATGACACAGAGGCAGACACCTAAGGGCACATGTCACTAAGCACAACCTGCAATTTCATACACAGGAGTGGGATTACAGAGTGTTGCTAAATGCCCTTGAGGGGGCATGACTGGCCAGGACTACGTGAAACAGTGTTTGGCCATGGACAGTAGTCAGGTGGCTAAGCAAGTGTGACATACTTGATATACATACTCCTGAGGCCCACAAACTGGAGTCCCCTGATGCATGGCTTTGTTTGACATACCACAGCCACATGTTGCGAGTCAGACCAGCAATTGGTACACATCTCAAGAGCACACACAGATCACATGTCAGATCTCAGGCATTGTGTAAATAATTGACCCACCCATGAAACACACAACAGATTCACGGGAACTGATGCTGACCGGTACCTGAAGCATAGCTGACTGCAGGGACACAGTGCCCTAGTGACACAAGCAACAGACTGGAGGGGCCACACCTGTGGAACAGATGAGGAGGGTGCATCACACAATTGAGGGACCTGAGTTTTGGACTACAACACCTACGTAATGTGGAAGTGTGACCAGGCCAAAAGACTACTATTAGCATGTCAGACATGGTACACAGATTAGGCATGGACTTACCCCCTTCCTGCTGCTGTCTGGCCTTCAGCTGCCTATCCAGGTCCGGGAAGACCACTGCCAGTATCCGAAGCATGTGGGGAGTCAGGGTCCCGTGTCCACCCCTCCTGCGTGGAGGTGACAGCTTCAGCTGGACTCTAGCTATCCTCCGGGTCCAGCCCCGAAGGTCCTGCCACCTCTTCTGGCAGTTGCGGATCCGGCGCTTATAGACCCCCACAGTACGAACAGCCTGGGCGATGGTCAGCCAGATCTCCTGCTTCTGGTGGGCATCAAACTGTGAGGAGGACAAAGTGAAAAGTACTTTAACACACATGCCCCAGATTTGAGCAGCACACATTTGGATATATCATCACAAAGGGAAATGAATTACACAGGTAGTGCAGCCATGGGGAAGGAAAAATCACCTGCATGTCTGACATGTTAACAATGCCTGGATAGTTTAAGCTTGCAATAATGCACTTTAGCAGCAGGAAAACTATTCATTACATGTCCCTACACACTTCGGGGGATGAAAGTAGTCAGTGAGAATGCTTGCCACTGGTGTACACACTGCTAGTACAGCTAGTCAGACAACATGCATAATTAGGAGGTCAGTGGACTACACACTCACCTGCTCCCCTGGTTTCCCATAGAGCTTTCTGAACTCTGGAAGGAGCCCATCCAGCAGGGCCTGGCTCTCCTCCTCAGTGAAGGCTGGGGCCCTCTCCAGAGTATATACCATAGCAGGAGCCAGAGGATGCATAGACAGCAGCAGCAGTGGTAGCAGGGATGTGATCCAGTAGCATGTAGTGCAGGCAAGTGAGCTCCCTGGGGGCCAGCCAGCCTTATATCTGTGCTGCAGAGGCAGACTCTGTGCCATGTGTCCCAAGTGATAGGTCCAACACGGTTGCATTCTATGAATCTGGCCAATCCATTTAAAAGTATGACTCGTACACGCCTTCTGCATCGTTCAAATCTACACCTTCATGGAACACTTGAAATTGCAACATTGTTGTAGGCTTCCAACTGAATTTCGAGTGCACAACTCGTACAAGTTTTGAATCCGCATCCTGTACAACACGTATTTTGAATATACACATGCACCCGTCTCCATACGATTCAATGGCCAAGGCATACGCCTGTCTCGGACCATGCCTGTCCGACGAGTATGCATGATAGTCACCCGCGTCGGACCTCATTGCATTCAATGACAAAGCGTACGCACAGCTCGGACATGACCCATGCAATGCATATGCAGTGTCACCCGCGTCGGACCTCATTGCATTCAATGACAAAGCGTACGCACGGCTCGGACATGACCGTGCAATGCGTACGCAGTGTCACCCGTGTGACTTTTATACGGATGCAACACACATATGCTGGCCAGGGACACCTGTGCACACCTACCACACTACAGCATTGGCCACACAGTGTCCCATGGCATGTAAGGCTGCATTCCCTGGGTGTTTGGGGGGGCCAGATCTGGTTTTTTGGCTGGCACTTTGTGCAGCCTCTCCCAGGCTGTGCACGTGTACATGGGGGCAGAATCCTTTGTGTGTTGTGCACATTACCAGTGTGATGTGCAATTGGACAGTAATGGGCATGAGTCATGGACACAGTGTCAGGTTGGATATGTTTAGGACAGGTCACATACACCCTGAGTCCTGGGGGTGATGGCATGTACGTCACAGTGAGACCTGTAGCCACAATACTGATGTGCACCCCCAGTCTGTGTGCATTTTGTGTCTCAGATGTGTCTGATCCAATGTTACCAATGGGTGACAGTCTCCACATCCATGTGGTATATGCATCAACCTTGATGGGGTGTGTGTCTAAGAGACGTACATGTAGGGCTGGCAGGAACAACAGTGGCCACTACCTGTCGGACTTATGCTTGCCTTGTGGTGTGTACGTGCTACGCCATGTCCATTGCTGTGTTGATGTGGCAATACAGGGAGCCTGGGTTTCTGCATGGCAAAAATCTGTGATGCCTGGGAGACATGAGGCCTCAATTGTCACTGTGGTGTGTTTTTGGAACATTGCAGCAGAACATAGGTTGGGTGACACAGCCAGATGATTGGCCATTTGCACTACATGGGACTCATGTGGACATATGGAATTGAGACGTGAGGTGGTGGTCTTGTAGGTGACATATGTGTCCATGACCAACAGCACACACCTCAGTACATTGTGTAATGTCATGAACTAGCATGTGATAGTGATTGAGGTCATGGCCACATGGGTGGATGAACTGACAATCTTCCTTTGTGCATCTCTGTACTGCAGGGCACCCTGAAGAACCAGAACCTTTTGGGCCTGGCGGCGCAGGGTACGCCTTAATCTCCTGGGTTCTCCTGCTCAGCTACACAGAGACACGGGACACTCTGTTAGGCGTCAGAAGATCAGATTTATTAGCTGCAGCTAGTACAGTTATCCCAGAAGTACACAAGGTAGGTTCTCAGGAGACTGCCACTTTACTCCGTGGCGCACAATCTTTTATACCATATAGGTAACATATACATTAACCAAATACACACCCAGAATATACAAGAAAGAGCCAATAAGAAAAGTTGAAAAACAGGACAGAACCAATAGGAAAGGTTTGAAAACAAAGTGTCAGATGACTCGAAGAAACCTCTCCTCCAGCTATGTTTGTCACCCCTCCCTCAAACTAATTCATTAACGATTCGTAACTAACTTGCAGGTGGCGAGATACGTTTGTGTGTGTTGGAGGACAGTTGTGAAACAAGAGAATGCTAGCAGAGGACAGTGAAGGCCAGACGATAAGATAAAGTCAGAAAAGAATAGTGTGAACCAACAGATAGTTGAGACGGGGATTAGAAAAACCAGACAGGGATTAGTGTACTGGCCAGTCCTAACACCTGCTTTGCAAATAGAGGCAGAAGGGTTATTCCAACACGAAGCTGCAGAAAAAGCAGAATAGACTTTGTTCGCCATGCTGCCTGAGTGATGGCAACACAAAATGGCGGCGGAGCACAAAATGGCGGGTCGATTCGATCACGATCAGAAATCGAAGTTCCTCAGACCCTCCTTTTGCCAGAACTCAGGCAAGATAGACTCATGTTAATCTGAGTCAACGTCGATAGCCATGAGGTCATCGAGCTGTTGCTGTAACATCATTCTTATGTTTTCTGTTCTTGGTGATTTGGGTTTAGGGATGCACATAGTAGCACATAGGTCACAGATGGCGGGACCACAGTGCATACAAAGGCAACAAGAGAAAATAATGGTCAAAATTATTCCAAGGAATGTCAATGCTTTCCAACCCCATTTGGACAGTAGTCCCCAAAACCACTCCGAAAAGGACCAATCTCCTTCGTCCTGATGAATCAACTCAGAGATTATATGCAACTTGGAGATAGCTTGGTATACTGTCGGAGCGTCATTAGGTATGAAAATACAGCAGCTTGACCCAATCAATTTGCACACTCCACCACGATCTGCGAGAACAAAATCTAAGGCAACTCGATTTTGTAAGGTCATAAGACGGTCCGCCTGTAGTTCTGCCGTGATATTACTTAAGGCTCCTACAGTGATGTCTATTGTGGTCTCTACGACACGGACCAGTTGCCTTATATTTCTGCTGTTGGCCATTGGACCCCAAAAAGGAAGAAATCCTTTGAGGAAATCTCCTCCCTCTTGTCCTGCTGTGTCTTTCGAATCAATAATCCCTCTGCCATATCTGTTCCGATGATAGTTTGCAGAAACGGTGTATGTAGGGGGAAGAAGGAAAGCCATGTAACAGGTACCAGAAAAACCCGTTGGTAACCACGTGTAAGCTCTATTGTGGCAGATAAAATACGTGCCTTGAGATGGCACTAGAGGAGGCGAGTTCTGAGAGGAATAAACGTATGTGTGGAACAGTTATTTCTTTGTATGGTGTCAAAAGAGCGATCATTTATTTGCAAACAGAAATTTCCCTGATGAGGAATCGTCCAAATGGTGGAGATTTTCTTTGTTTAACCTTATCACTTAAGCTAGTGACATAATGGGTGACGTTCCAGTTCGTATACGCTTTCTTTTCATCAATGGAAATCTTACTATTTTCCATGATTTTAGCCATAGCTACCATTCCCTTTATCAATGAGCTATGACTAAAATCTGGACCACCAATATATGAACTAACGGATCGTTTGAACTTGCTTTGGTAGGCATTGGAGAAAATGACAAAATAAGCCCAAGCAGAACCCTCATAAGAAAACGGGAGAACTAAATATGGCATTCCTTTCTCTGTGGTATGTGGCATAAGTCCACACACCCAACAGTCAGTCGTATTGACCACTAACTGGTGTTGGTGTAATAGCTGGACAAAGGAATTGTTATAATATTCAGTTCTTCTAATGAGTTCATGTTGAGGAAGGGTATGAAATAGATGTGGAGAGACAGTAGAAGAAGACGAAGAGGAAGAAGGAGAGACAACTTTTTGCTGCAGAGCATAAATAATCCAACCTATAGACGCCAAAACAATACACAATAATATAATAACACATAAGGTTATATTAAAACGACTGTACATTAATTTACAGGAATCTTTCTTCATTTGATCCTTTCTCTCTCTTTTGCCGAGTGTAGTTTCCATCTTTCTAATGGATGCTCACGGCAATCTTCCTCGATCACTCAATTATGATTATCTGCCATTCCTATGACACCGCAAGTCCTGCAGGCCTATTGCCACTACTCAGGTCACAATCAAGACTCCTACAGTGACCCTGCAACCGGGACAGAATACTACACAAGAGAGAAAAATCTTAAGTGTTCTTTGGTCTAGGTCTCAAATTATAATGTTCTTTGTTTGGCACAGTCTGGTCTTGGAACAATGTTCGTGGATTTGTTGTATCTAAGCGACGATGTGGTGTTATCGCTTCCTGCAGAATGTCATCGTCCTCTTTCTCAGACAGTGTCCCATTCAGGCGTGCATCACTAAAGGGCACGAATCGTGGAACCTTCTCACTCTCTGAGTCACCAATGCCCCTACGCACCCATTGATCGTAAGGTAAAGGCAAAGGCACTTTCTTACAATGCACGCCGTGAATCCAATTTTTCTTTCCTTCAACTTTAACTGTTGTTCTCGTGGTCAAAAGCACCAAACAAGGCTCCCTCCACCTGGGCTTCAAATTTCTCGTCCTTTGGAAATTCTTGGTGCAGACCCAATCACCTGGTCGGATGAAATGACCTGGATCTGTGGAAGCCTCCAGTAAAGCACTCTGAACCTGTTGATGGAGAACACGCAATTTAGTCGTAAGATCATGCAAGTAGTCAATCAACATTGGATATGGCAAGTATGAGTATTTCTTAGGGCGAGGGACTCCCCATATATTAGCCGGGCGTCCAAAAACCACTTCGTAAGGGCTAAGTCCCAAACGAGAGTGTACTGCAGTTCTGGTGGACAGCAGAGCCAATGGTAAAGCATCGGGCCAATTGAGACCTGTACTAGCCTGAACTTTCGCTAGTTTTAACTTTAATGTACCGTTGTAGCATTCTACTAAACCCGCTGACTGTGGATGATTTGCTGCATGGAACTTTTGCTTGATACCAAGACCCGCACAAACTCTTTGCATGACTTGGCCCACAAATTCGCTCCCATTGTGACTCCAGACAATGCGCGGCAAACCAAACCTGGGGAAGAATTCTTTTAGTAAAGCTTTAGCTGTGGATAAGGCTGTGTTGTCTTTTAAAGGGTATGCTTCTATCCATCTTGAAAAGGCGCATACTACCACCAGAACATATTTAAGGTTGTTGCATTGCTCCATATGAATATAATCGATCTGCAACACCTCAAATGGATATGTTGGAGGAGCAAAGTGACCCGCTGGAGTTGGGGTTCCCTTTCCTGGGTTGTACATTAAACAAACAATACAATGTTTCACTACATTGTCTGCACACTTTGGGATTCCTTGATTTTGCCACACTGGAGCCAGAAGTTTGCATATACCTTTTGCACTTAAGTGGGCTGGACCATGCGCCATAGTAACCACTGGGAGTACATAGGCATCTGGTAACAGCCAACGTTGATGTTCAGATAATTCCACCCAACAACCCATTTCATCTAACATTCCCGTGCTTTCTTTCCACCTACTTAATTCCTTCTCTGTAGCCTCTTCCTGAATTGATTTTACACTTTCTACTGTATTCTCATACATTCCTCTCTCTCTAACCCAATTTGCAGGACCCGCCACATACATTCAACTTGTTGCGTCTCTCGCTGTCTTTTTCGCTACTTCATCTGCAAATGCATTTCCTCGACCAACATCATCTGTAATCTTTTTGTGTGCACTACACTTCACAATTGCTATCTGGGCAGGCAAAGAAAGTGACTCAAGAAGATCAGTCACTAATTGACCATGTTGTATTTTAGTGCCATAAGAAGTAAAGTAACCCCTTTCTTTCCAAAGATGCCCCAAATTAAACGCTACACCAAAGGCATACTGACTGTCGGTGTATACGTTTACTCTCTTTCCTTTTGACAACACACATGCTCTCGTTAAAGCTATCAATTCTGCTGCTTGAGCTGAATTGTGTCTGATACGTGCGGTTTCCACAACTGTATGTAAAGTAGTAACAGCATAGGCTGAAACTGTATCTCCATTAGGAAGCTTGAAACAAGAACCATCTACCCATAGACTTCCATCCGGATTCTCTAGTGGCGTATCTTTCAGATCAATTCTTCCTTTTGTCTCTACCTCGGTACGGAGGAAACAATCATGTTGTTCTTGGTCATCTTTGTCCACTGGAAGATGCAACAAAGTAGCTGGATTTAAAGTATTACATCGTTTGATGTGCACGTGACTAGCCAAAAGTGTCAACTCATATCCAGACAAACGAGCACTCGTAAGATGCTGCATTTTTGTTCGATTTAGTAAGGTGTCCACTGCATGCGGCACCATAACAATGAGAGTGTTATCCAACACCACTCCGGCGGACTGTCGAATAGAAATTGCTGCTGCTGCTGTCGCTTTGAGGCAACTGGGCAATGCTTTAGCTACTGGGTCTAACGTAGCCGAAAAATAGGCACATGGCCGCTGTTTGTCCCCAAATTGCTGTGTTAAAACTGACAACGCACAACCTTCTCTCTCATGAACATAGAGCGTAAAAGGCTTACTGTAATCAGGAGTACCCAATACAGGAGCAGAACACAGAGCAGTACGTAAGTCGGTAAAACTCCTTTGGCACTCATCAGTCCAAGGTAGGGGGCTGAGGCGTATCTTTCAAAGTGAGTACCAACAAAGGCTTGGCCAACAGAGAGAAGTTAGGGATCCACTGCCTACAATAAGAGGTGATACCCAGAAAGGCACGTACCTCCATTTGTGTGGATGGCACAGACATTTGCGCAATCACCTGAATTCGTTCTGGGGTTAATCGTCGTCCCTCCTTTGATAAGAGATGACCCAAGTAGGTAACCTCTCGACGGACATATTGTAATTTGGAAGGTGAAACCTTATGATTCAGATTAAACAAATGGCGTAACAATGCAACAGTCAAATTTTTGCAAATATCTTCTGAATTAGCAGCGATCAACAAGTCGTCCATGTACTGAATAAGAGAAGCACCAGATGGCAAATGAAAAGTATCAAGATGACATTTTAAAGCTTGGCTGTAAATGGAGGGACTTTCACAATAGCCCTGAGGTGCGCGCTTAAAACGGAAGCTTCGGCCTCCAAGAGAGAAGCCAAAAATGTCCCTACTCTCTTCTGCCATGGGAATACTAAAGAAGGCATTCTTTAGATCGATAACAGAGAACCAAGTCGCTGTGGAAGGTATCATTGTCAACAGAGCAGTGATATCTGGGACAACAGGAAATTGTGGTACAACAATTTTGTTTACCTCCCGAAGATCAATTACGAAACGATATACAGGTGGCTGAGAAGGATCAGTGCGTATAAGAACAGGAAGAATAGGACTATTGCATGTGTTACCTCTCGTTTCTTCAACCACACCCTTCTGAATCAAATCATGAATGATTTCTAAAAGCGCTTTTTCACCTTCAGTGGAAATTCTATACTGCGGGATGCGTGGTAATTCAACATTGGGCTTGAGAGTGACAACATAAGGTGGAATTTCGAGACAGCCCACATCATTTGGACCCGTGGCCCAAAGCGTTGCTGGAAGAGAAAGCAATTCAGGTGGAAAATGATCTTTGGACAAATACATTGGAGAGGTCAATTTCTGTCCTAAAGTAAGATGTACACCTGAAGGAGAACAATATATCGTAGCATACATTCTTTTCAATAGGTCCAAACCCAACAGATTCTCACCGCAACCATCCGTCAAAAGAAGGGGAGCTTCCAAATCACAAGGGCCAATTGGGATAGGCAAAGTGCAAGAAACCGGATTGCGAACGGGGGCGCCAGAAAATCCTACAGATACATTCGTTAAGCCAGACAAAGGTGCCCCAGGGAGTTTAGAATAAATGATAGAACTTCTCATCGCCCCAGTATCTAAAAGAAATGGCTCTAAAACACCCATTGTAGTGACGTTAACATAAGGACCACTCTGGTCTACTGGAAACGACACAACTCCCTTACTTTGTCCATGGCTGTCCTAGTTGGCATGAAGACTTTCATTTCCCCTTTCAATATAATGGTCTTCATTGTAGTACTGAGCAGACTTAACATTTTGCTGATCAAAGTAGTTCATGGAATTGGGAGAAGGAAGGGCACGCTGTTCTTGAGTTAGCACACCTCGACCTCTACCTCTGTTTGCTGACTGGAGGCCAGTATGACCTCGTGGAGCAGATAATGCTCCATTGCGCTGCAATAAAACCGGACAACTATTCTTAAAATGACCTTCCTCTCTACAATAGACACATTGATTAGGTCCTAAAAAAGGTTGCGGAATGTATGGCTCAGGTTTTTGATACAACCTCTGAAACTGCGAAGGCTGTTGAAATTGAGGCTGAGCATGACGAGGAGGATAGGCTTGTTGCAAGAGAACCTTCGTTTTTAATTCATTCGTCTTTTTCTCTTGCTTTTCTTTTTCTTCTTTATCTCTGTTTTCATAATATTGTGCAGTAGCCAATATCTGGGCAGAAGAAGAAACAGCCCATGAACTTTCAGAATCTTTCAATTTGTGTGACAGCTCAGGAAGCAAATTAAATACGAATTTGTCCACAAATAATCGCTGTCCACCCTCTGTAGCCATATCTTGACCACTGTGATCGATAAATGTCTCCTCGAAACGAGTAAAGAAATCAGAGACACTTTCATCTTTCTTTTGTTTGCATGCTGCTAGTTTATCCCAATTAACTCTCAATGCAGGCATCATCGTTTTCATTAATGTAATAATCCTACCAGGGAGTTCTGAAATCAATGCATCAGGCTTTACACCACCCACTTGGTCTCTATCTGTGGCAATTATAACATCCCAATTAGCACCTAATTCCTGTGCGTGATTCTCCTTACGAATCTTAGCCCATATTGTCTGTGGGACTACATTTCCCATTAACATATCGATATCAGCTAAATTCATGATGCAAGCATCAACTGTTTGTGATAATTCTTTATAATAACCCGCAGGGTTTTTACGAGGATCCGGTAGAGTCTGTTTAAGGGCCAAAACTTCAGATCTCTTCCAGGGGACATGTACCCATATACGCTGAAAATGAGCGGGAATAGCTGGATTGGCACCTGCTACTGCAACCTCTTCCTTCCATACTGGAGGAACCTCTCTCATGGGATAATTTTTCAGTGTCAGACTAACCGACGGATCAGAATCAAGGAAAGTCTGAGAGGATAATAAGTTTCTAAAGGAAATAAGTGTCCTTACAGCATTTTCAACTTTAGGACCCACTACAAGTCCTTTATCAAAGTCAGCCTGAACATCTAACAGAGCCTGAGGAACCAAATTTAAATTCACATCCTCCCATTCCTTAATGAGAGTATCACACATTATATCGAAAACATATCTTTGTGTGGGTGCATTCTATTGTGAGAAGGTAGGCATAATATGGGGCACACTGTATTGGGGACCCTTTTTGATCCATCTATGTGCAAGAGATTCCAACCTCTCTCGTTCTTCCTAATCTGGGAACTGACTACGAGACTGTCTTCAAGTAAAAGCCGGAGACACATTTAAAGCTCCAAAGAAAGGAGATAGAATACCAGTGACAGTGTCTGTAAGTCGCTTGCGCATGGACGGGGAATTGGACATGAGAATTGGAGACAAAGTATTAGGCGAACTGACAGGAGGAGAACCGATAATTGCAGGAAGTGCAGAAGGCAAAGGGGATCGAAGATCAGAGATGAGGGTAAAGAAGTCGAAGTTAATGGTAAAACTGGCAGAGGCGGTAATGCTGGAGGAGGCAAATGCGGAAGAGCCGGAACAGGCGGAGGTACCGCTGGCGGCTGAACAGGCTGTAACAATTGGGGTGCATTGGCACTTTGTGCATAGGGCGGAGGCAATCTCAATAAGTGAGACATTAGGGGATCTTCTTCTAAATCTTTCTTGTTTTCGGAAGGGGAAACTGGCAACACCGGATAGCATTTATCTATCGCCATGCGATGCTGTCTCTCTGAAATTTCAGTCGCATTATTAATTTCATCATCTTTAAATTGTTGGGCAGCCTGTATAATTGTCATACCCTGTGCTTTTCTATCTCGTTTTGCTTGCTTAATTTCTTTCTGTTTGGCTCCTTTACGCCAAAGGCGGAAAGAGTCAAACATTGCCGGCCGGGCTTTTCTTTTGAATAGAATTGCTTCTAAATTATCTAGCACATCAGGCTCAAAGCTACCATTTTCTGGCCATTTTAGAACACCATCTTTCTTCGTGTATCGGGTCCATGCCTCGTTAAAGGCAATGGGGCCAATACCATGTTTTGAATAGAGCTCATATGTGGGGGTTCCAACCGAAGGAATCGGACAAGAGTCCTGAAGCCGGGAATCCCTATTACAACCAAAGCAACAACATTTTCCAAACTTAGTCAGACCAGGCATCTCGTGATATCACCGGACTGTTCACAAACTTCAAGGGGGTAAAACTCAGTTTACGCAGCACAAATGCACTTACCCCTCGGCTTCGGCTATTGCAATAGTCGAATCTAAGAACCAGAGGTACTAAGGAACAAAGGACAAAAATTGTGGGCGCGACCCACGAAATACTTAACTAAGGACGTCTTCTTACACCAACAGAGGCCCGTCTATCATCTTGCCTTACCATACATCACCAAAGGAAGGGCCAAGGCAGGGCGGCAGTCAGGGCAGCGGTCGTCAGTAGCCGTCAGGAAGGAGTAACACGGGACACTCTGTTAGGTGTTAGAAGATCAGATTTATTAGCTGCAGCTAGTACAGTTATCCCAGAAGTACACAAGGTAGGTTCTCAGGAGACTGCCACTTTACTCCATGGCGCACAATCTTTTATACCATATAGGTAACATATACATTAACCAAATACACACCCAGAATATACAAGAAAGAGCCAATAAGAAAAGTTGAAAAACAGGACAGAACCAATAGGTAAGGTTTGAAAACAAAGTGTCAGATGACTCGAAGAAACCTCTCCTCCAGCTATGTTTGTCACCCCTCCCTCAAACTAATTCATTAACAGATTCGTAACTAACTTGCAGGTGGCGAGATACGTTTGTGTGTGTTGGAGGACAGTTGTGAAACGAGAGAATGCTAGCAGAGGACAGTGAAGGCCAGATGATAAGATAAAGTCAGAAAAGAATAGTGTGAACCAACAGATAGTTGAGACGGGGATTAGAAAAACCAGACAGGGATTAGTGTACTGGCCAGTCCTAACACCAGCTTTGCAAATAGAGGCAGAAGGGTTATTCCAACACGTAGTTGCATAAAAAGCAGAATAGACTTTGTTCGCTGTGCTGCTGAGTGATGGCAACACAAAATGGCGGCGGAGCACAAAATGGCGGGTCGATTCGATCACGATCGGAAATCGAAGTTCCTCAACCCGCTGTCCATTGTCCGTTCCCAGACCTTGCAACCATGCAGGAACGCAACTGCATCAGACGGTACCGCTTCACCAGGCCACTGATTGGTAAGTTGGCGGAGCAGTTGGTGCCACATCTGCTACCTGGCCGGACATACCCTACAGCACTGACCCCAGAGGTGAAGGTGATGGCAGCCCTGCACTTCTTTGCTACTGGTACCTTCCAGTACACTGTGGCTACTGCTGGTGGGATGTCGCAAACGATGTTTAGTCGGGTGCTGCGCAATGTCTTGGAGGGGATGTTGCAATTCCTCGACCTGTATATCAAGTTCCCGACCCCAGCTGAACTCCCTGAAATAAAGGATGCCTTTTATACACTGGGGAGGATGCCGAACGTCATCGGATCTATTGATGGGACAAATGTTGCCCTGATACGACCACAGGCACATGAGCAGGCATACCGTAACAGGAAGCACTACCATTCGATCAATGCTCTGGTGGTCTGTCTTGCTGACATGTCGATCACACATGTGTGTGCACGGTTCCTACATTATGAGGAGTAGTCGCATTGCAACGCTGATGTCACAGATGCCAGCTCAGCATGCATGGCTTGTCGGTGTGTACTGACTGTTTCTCAATGTTGTATTCCGCACTCCGACAAAACTCAGCTACTTGTTCATTTTTGTGTGTGTAGGTGACTCTGGATACCCCAACATGCCGTGGTTGCTGACACCCCTCAGGAACCCTGTGACACCAGCCGAGCTGCGCTACAATGAGGCACATGGTCAGAGCAGGAGAGTGATTGAGCGGACATTCGGCCTCCTGAAAAGCCGTTTTCGCTGCCTGGACACGACCGGAGGGGCCCTCCCATATGAGCCTGCAAAGGTGTGCAAAATAATCCTTGTCTGCTGCATGCTACACAACATGGCGGTGCGGAAGGAGGTGCCTCTCATCCAGGATGACGATGACGACGACCAACGACCGGCACCTGTGGAGGATCCTGGCCGGGGCCAAGATGCTAGTGATGATGAAGATGATGGTGACGTCCGCTCCCAGCTCTTCAACAACTTCTTCACCTGAATGTGAGTTTCCAGGGTTGTTATGTGAATGTATGGAGGTAGCCTGGAATGTGTTGTGCCAGCTCTGTTGCTGTCTGAGTGTGTCTGTGTGCCACTTGACTGGATGTGTGCTGTGATGTGTCCATTCAGGTGGTGTGTACTCCACAATAGGGTAGTACTGCTAACTAGTGTTTGTGTAGGTGTCTTGCAACATGTTTTGTGCATGTGTATTGCATTTCTCTCCTGTTCTTCTGTGCTTTTGACTGTATCTTGTCTGTCCTTCCCAGGGTATTTTGCCTGTTGTGTGGTCAACACTGACCCCCAACACCCGGAGGCCAACACCAGTGTGGAAGTTGACAATTCCCATCAACTGATGTACCACACATCCTTGGACTTTCATTCTCCAACACATTGGGAGCGTGTGTCCACTGTTACTTAGAATTACCGTGCAACTAGTGTGGAATAAACGTGTTGCTGATGTGTAATGAACCTGTGCTACGCTATGTTATGTGCGTTGTCTGTCTTCCCACATCTGAGTGACATCTGCTTACCTCACCTGTGGACTTGTTACCACTGACTGGGCTTGGTGTTGTGTCTGTGCATGCCAGTGTGTTTCAGGTCAACATCATTGTGTGTGATGAGGAACATGGCCATGGTGAGTATGTTTTGTGTTGCCATAGTGGTGTGTTATCCTCACATGTGTCACATCCCCATGACTCACCTTACGTTGGTCACATTGTTGCAGTATTTGGCATGCACTGTGTTGTGTAGCAGATCGACATCTCCCTGAACATGACAAGTTGGAATCACAACAGAGGCAAGTATGGTGTACTGGTGAGTTTATTTACAAACATGTGTGAGGGAAGTGCACAGGATGGTGGGTGCTGTACAGTGGTTTGGGAATCCAAAGTTCACATTGGAGTTGGAAGTGCTGGTAGATGAAATGTCCAGAGTAAAGTCCACAGTCATCTGATGCATTGGCCCAACATGAACCCTCCATGTCATGTGGGCGAGTTGTGTGCGATTGGACAAGGTGAATGGGTTGCGCACAAAGAACATTGTCCAGAACAGGTTTAAAGGCCCTGGGGGATGTGCTGGGACATCTGCCTCTCACATTTCATTCTTCGGACGACCCCTCCTCTTCCGGGGGGGGGATCCTCATGTGCAGGCCTCTGCAGCGCAGGGGACTCTCCGCCAGAGTCCTCCTCCCTCCCTGTGGCGCTGGCAGATGGTGTTGCGACAGATGTTGTGGGAACACAGAGGGGTGTGGACAGGTTGGTGTTGATCTGTCGGAGGCATTGTAGTATGTCTCGATGCACCGCAGTGATGTCATCCCACTTGGCCTCCATGCGGGCATGGTGGGCGACCTGCTCGTGTTGCATGTCCTTGAGGATCCCCACTACCTGGCCAAATCCTCCGGTGCTATCCTGGTACGCATCTAAGATGCGTGCCAGGTGGGGGTCATCATGCAGTCCAGACTCCTCTGCAAGGCGCGCCCTGTGCCTCCCACCCCTCGCAGCACCCCTCTCCATACGGGCAGGTCCTGCGGCGGGATGCACAGGTGACACTGTGACCCCTTGGGTGGTGTTGCTGGTGGTGTTGGCTGTAGCTTCCGAGGGGTCCAGTGTCCCTGTGCTGTGGGTGTTGATTGTCCTTGGTCTGTCTGTGTTGGCGGGGGTGCCCTGTCGGTGTCCAGATGCTGGAGTCGTGGGTACAGGGGGGGCAGATGTTGATGCTGCTGGTGCTGCATGATGGCTCACACCGGAGGGGCCAGGTTGGTCGTCGTCATCCGAAGAGGACAGTGAGAGAGTCAGATCAGAGTCTGGGACTGGGTATCCTCATCATTTGGTGCTGGGTGCCCAGCACCACCTGTGTTTGGAAGAGACACACAATGTGATTTATGTTTCTACATGCATCGTTGGTTCACAAACATGACATTTTCTACTTTTCAAACAGATGCCTGCCTGTACACTGCTTTTTCCCAGCCTGTTACGGACAGACTTTGATATTGTTGTTGGCCATTTCCCAGCATGTCCTTGTGCTCCCCACAACAGAGCCCAGTGTCAGACATCTTGTCAGTCCCTTCTCACTCCCGGTGAGGCGAGTATGGTTCAGTTTGATCTTGCTGGGCCATGTGGGCCATGTGGGTGAGTGTAGGTTGTCTGTGACTGTGAGTCCCATCATACTCTTGGCTACACCCCCCTTCCCAGCATGCCCATACTTCCTCTGTCTTGACTCTGCTTCCCTGTGAGGGGGTGTGACAGCAATGGCAAGATGGCTGACTGTGACTGACAGAGCCCAGTGTCAGACATCTGGTCAGTCCCTTCCCACTCCCTGTGAGGCGAGTATGGTTCAGTGGAGAAGTGTGGCTCAATGATTAGAGCGGCAGACCCTGATGCAGAGGTCTAGCCCGGGACCAGGGTTCAATTCCCTGCCTCGGCGGGTCTTGGGCTCAAAAATTCCACGGACCTGATAATTTTCACCTCGGTGCCTATTCCAATCATGGACTCCCACTCTGCAACTCTGGGCAATAGATTGCTTAATCTCCACAATGGCCCCCACAACGCTAAGGATGCCTGGCCTCCACCTTGGGGGTGCCCAGGAGTGGACGCCTCACAGGGAAAGCCAGGATGGGTTCCACAGCGGTATTCGTACAAACGCCTTGAGACACTTGCGGGTGAGTAGTGCGCTATACAAGTATCAAATTTACAAATTTATTTAGTTTGATCTTGCCGGGCCATGTGGGTGGGTGTAGGTTGTCTGTGACTGTGAGTCCCATCATACTCTTGGCTACACCCCCCTTCTAAGCATGCCCATACTTCCTCCCTCTTGACTCTGCTTCCCTGTGAGGGGGTGTGACAGCAATGGCAAGATGGCTGACTGTGAAGTCCTGATGTTTCTTGTTGGCCATTTGACAGCATGGCCTTGTGCTCCCCACAACAGAGCCCAGTGTCAGACATCTTGTCAGTCCCTTTCCACTCCCTGTGAGGCGAGTATGGTTCAGTTTGATCTTCCTGTGCTCTCTCGGCTTCCCTGTGAGGGGGTGTGACAGCAATGGCAAGATGGCTGACTGTGAAATCCTGGTGTTTGTTTGGCTACAAGTCCCAAGTGAGCCCCTGGGCTTCACACAGCAGCACCCAGTACGGGGTATCTTTTGCTGATATTTCAATGAGGTGTGTGTCAATGCATTGTACCCGGTGAGTTGTGTGGAGTTTGTGTTGAGGGGGGTGTCTCCCCATGCTGATAAGTATGGTCAGGGCTGTCAGTCCTCCTTCCCATCATGAAACATGCTTCCATTGTAGGGCATGCAAGTTGTCTTTCAGGATGTCAGTCAGTGGTGTCTTCTGATTTGCACACAAGCCCTAGCAGGGCCTTGTGCTCCCCACAGCAGGACCCAGTGTCATCCATCTTGTCAGTCATTTTCCACTCCCTGCGATGTGGGCATGTTTCTGAGAGGTCTTGATGGGCCAATCAGGAGGGGGAGCATTATCTGTGACTACAGGCCCCATCATACTTGTGGCTACACTCACTTCACCTGCATCCCCACTATTCCTTCCTTACAGTCAGCTGCACTGTGAGGTGGTGTGTTTGTGGTGTCAAACTGTCTGGCAGTGTGTATTTGGCTTAGTGCCACTGGCTTGCTCTATTTGTTTGTAGGTTGGTGCATGTCATGACACAGTTCCCAGTCACTATGAGATGGCAGGTATTGTGTTTGTGTGACTGGCATACACATCTTGGGCTGATTATCTATTGCTTAGTGTAGCTTTGCTTGCGGTGCATGGTTTCACTGTCCCCTTGCCACACAGTCTTGGATATGTTGTTTGTGTACTCACCAGGCTCTGGGATGTCTGTTAGGCCATGGGCACTCTCTGGTGGTAGGATGTCCCGCACCTTCTCCTCCCAGGTCCTGAAGTAGACTGGTTTGGCAGGAAGGCCATCGCCGGTGCACTGACTCAGGGCATGATCTTTTTCGATGATTTTCTTGACCCTCCTGCGCTCCTCATACCACCTGTTCTGGATGTCGTCCTTTGTGCGCCTTGCTGGTGCTTGTGCGTTCACCTTGTCCACAATCCTCGCCCACATCTTGGTTTTCTGTGAGATGGGGGTCCTTTGGACCAATGTACCAAACAAATGTGGCTCTACTCTGATGATCTCGTCTACCAGCACTTCTAACTCACTATCTGTGAACTTTGGATTCTTCTTTGGAGGCATGGTGATGGGTGGTGGTGGTGAGGGATGTGTGTGGGAGGGTGCAAGTGTTGGTGGTTTGGTGTTGGTTTTGCTGGGTGTATGTGTGTGTTCTTTTGTATGAGGTGCTGATGGTGTGTGAGTTGTGTGATGGGCGAGTTGTGAGTGTGTCTGTGGTTGCTGTGTACTGGTGTTTGCTACTGGCTGTGTCTCCTGTTTGCAAGGGATGATGGTGGTGATTGTAGTCCTTTATATATTTGGAGTGGTGGGTGTGTCTTTGTCCCATTTTTTGTGGTTTTTATTGGCTTTGTCATTGCTTGTTTGGTCCTTTTTTTGTCTTTTTTCCTTTGTGTTTTGTAGGCATGAAGGAGACGTTCATGTGACGGAAACGGATTCTGCTGTTGTCTCGTGCGGGCTTCTCCTCGTTCACGCTGCCTGTCTTCTGTGTTTGGTACGCGTCATTCGCGGCGGTCTCTATTGCTTGTGTGCCGGGTTGTCTGTGTGTGTCAGTTGTGCGGCTTGTTCTCCGTGCGAGTCGGTATGGTTTTGCATGCATTGCATCGTACTGCGCAAATCGTACATCGCGGGTTCGGGTCGGTCGGCTTCATTCGTGGTTCGTGTCAGTCGGTGATATTCGCGTCGGTTTTCCAGCCGGATCACTATTTTCCCTACGGCTCGGTCGTACGGCTTAAATTCCATATGTGTCAGTTGTAATTCACACGTGTTGCATCATACTGCACAGGTCGTACGGCACTGGTCCGTGTCGGTCGGTGTTCGGTCCGGATCCGTGTCGGTCGGTTCGTTTTGTGGCCGGAATCGGATTCGACCCCTTTGTGTATTTTGTGTAGAAGATCGAGGTCTCAGGAGGTTTCAGAGTAAGAACGTTCTTTTGATATGCTATGATATCCTACAGTCTATGACAGGCCTGGAGGTGAGTATTTTGCTTGCTCTCTTCCCTTTAAACAGCAACTTACCTGAGAGGAAAACAACATTAAACTACAAAATGAATAGCTCATAGAAAAAAAACACACATCACATGGTTCAATTGTAGTTCTAGGGTAAAACAGCACATCCATTTCAGCATCTTTCTGATGCTGTTATGAGTTAAGTTCCTGTCTCAATCCTTTATTTTAGACTGTAAAACGGTAGTGACCATAATAATGTACTATTTGTGATTAAGGTGATACATGTTTCTGATGGATACATCTGCCTGTGGATTCCTCACCTTTTAAATTACCCCTGCGCCAGCATTCCACGGCAACGATTTTCTTATGTATCCCACGTCAACGAGGACGTCATAATAGCATGGCTCCACTCGCGACCCCGTATGACGTCACCAGAGCCATAAGAAGACCTCGTCGTGACGTCAGTTCCCTTTTTTCCGCACCGTCCACGCATAACGTTTTTTTTTCTGGGACTCTCCATTTCTCTGAGATTACTTTGTTTCTTCCATTCTTCGTGTTTCTGTAGGAATGGCTACTTTGGCGAAGTCGGGTTTCAAGCCATGCAGGGAGTGTTGGGGCTATATGTCTATTACAGACCTTGACGACAGCCTTTGGTGTCTTTCTTTGAACCACGACGTCAAAGGGTGTTCGTGCTGTTGAAAGATGAACCCAAAGGCACTGAAGGAGCGTGAAGAAAAACTCTTCATGGTAAGGGTGAAAAAAGAGAAGAGAGGTCGTAAGCGCTCAAAGTCGTCGACCTCGCATACTTCTAAGTCTAAGAAGCATAAGAAATCGAAGAGGAGACACGGTTCTCGGCATCGCTCTTCGAAGGGCAATGCTTCGAGGTCAGCCTCACCTGTTCAGTGGTGCCGAGAAAAGGACATTGTTTCTCCATCGCCTTCTCCTTCTAAGCAGGTGACTCCGATCCACTCACCAACTCCAAGGGGTTCGCCAGCGTCCAGAGGCTCTTCGACGCCCAGAGGTTCTCCGGTGCCCAGGGTTTCTTCAGGTCCCAGAGAGTCTTCTCATGTTCCTGCAGCTTTGCCTGTGCGGGCGCCTATCTCCCAGGCTCCGCACACCCAGCCTTCAGTTTGGCCTCGGATGGAACCAGACGAAGGAGGTTCGGATCCTTACCCTCCTTTCCCAGTATCCCTTGCATTTCCTAAATGCGATGCTTGGCATGTTTGCCAGGGCAGCCTACCCTTCCGGTGTGCCTTCTGGCCCCGTGGGTCCGCTTGCCTTTAACTTGGGTGTCCCCCCAGCAGTATGCCCAGGCACCCTTTGTGCCTTTTATGCTGACGGCTCCATCTTGGCAGTTTCTGGCACCGAGGTTTTTGACTCCAAAACCTCAATCACCGCCTGGTGTAGAATCGGCGCCATTTCGGATTTGATTGGTGCTGCTACCTGTTTCAGAAGGTCCTCCTTCGACGCCGGAGCCGTTGTCACTGGCGCCACCGACGCCGATCCCGAAACAGCAATCCAGGAGGGAAGCACAAAGGCTGATAGAGGAAGAAGAGTACCAGCAAGAGCAAGGGGAGATTCTCAACTCCGTAGATGAATTTGAAGGTCTACATGAGGCTAGTGGTTTAGACACTTCCCCGGAGTGAGAGCTCTCTTCACTAAAGGCCATTTCCTTTCAGGATGTCGCCTCTTATCAGGTGATGATTAGGAAAGCTGCTGAGTTGTTGGACCTTCAGTTGCCTTCAACTGAAGTAAAGTCAAATATTCTGACTGAGGTGCTTAATACTTCTTCTTCTAGTGAGCCTCTACTGCCTTTCAATGAGGCGTTGACGGAGCCAATTATGGAGGTGTGGCAGTAGCCCCTGTCTGCTCCTGCAGTTTGTAGATCAGTAGCAAGAAGACATAGACCTGCTCCTGGTGATCCAGCTTTTCTTTCTGCCAACCTTTCTCCAGAAAGCTTGGTGGTGCAGGCTTCTTGCTCCAAGCAGTCATCTGGGTCCTTTCCTACCACCCCGGGGGATAGAGATAAAAAAAAACTAGAACAATTGGCCAAGAATGTGTTTTCCTCAGCAAGTATGGCGCTGAAGTCTACAAACGCCACTTGCTTGCTTGGGAGGTACATTCATGCCCTTATGGACTCTGTTAAGCAATTAGCCCCTAAACTTCCTGAGGAAGATTGAGTTCATTTTCGTGAGGCTCTTTCAGATTCTCAAGCAGCTGCGCAACAGGTCATTCAGTCGGGTCTGGACACTGCAGACTCAGTTGCCCGGGTAATGGGTTTTTCAGTTGCTACGAGAAGACATGCCTGGCTCAGATCTTCAGGTTTTTCGCCAGATGTTCAGGCTACTGTGTCTTTCGATGGCTCAAGATTGTTTGGTACCAAAGCGGACTCTGCTTTGCAGCATTTTAAAGACAGTAGGGCTACTGCAAGATCTTTAGACTTGCAGTCATAGCCTAGAGGGTATGGCTTCAAGAGGTATCGAGGCTTTGGGAAGGTGGCTTCCTTTCGAGGTCGTCAGCAGCCTCAGCAACAACAGCAGCAAAATCCTCTGTACAGGTCATACGGGGGAAAAATTGAGGCCATCTTCGAGGAGCCTCTCGGCAGCAGTCCTCCTCCTCCTCCTCTTCTCCTGTCCCCCGCTCTGGTACCATGGGAAAGCAGCTCTAGGTCCCCTATCTTGGAGCATGTTGGTCATGTAGGGGGTCGGGTGTCCCATTTTCTACACGATTGGAAATCGGTTACCTCAGACCTTTGGGTTTTGAATCTTATGGAAAATGGGTACGCCCTCCCTTTTCTAGAGTTTCCACCTCCTTACCCTCCTCACCAGGATTGGTGTTCAGAGGACCATTTACTACTCTTACAACAGGAGGTTCTTGTCTTGTTGCAGAAAGGGGCAATAGAGGTGGTTCCAGAGCTGGGTCAGGGATGTTACTCCCGTTATTTCCTGATTCCCAAGAAGGACGGCCAATTGAGGCTGATCCTGGACCTCAGGATTTTGAATTTTTACCTCAGGCAGGAAAAGTTCAAAATGTTGACCTTGGCTCAGACTCTTCTAGCGCTGCAACAGGAAGACTGGATGGTGTCGATCGATTTGCAGGAAGCGTATTTTCATCTTCCCATCCTGAAGTCCTTGCGCTGGGAGGTCTCCTGGTATGCGCTTTATAAATGCAAAATTCATTCATTCATTCAAGTCACATCTGAAGTATCTCCGGTTTATGGTAGGGTCACAACAGTAACAGTTTGAGGTCCTTCTGTTCGGTCTCACTACCGAACCACGGGTCTTCACAAATGTGATGGCGGTGGTGGCAGCACATCTCAGAAGGTCAGGGGTTCCTGTTTTCCCCTATCTGGATGACTGGCTGCTAAAAGCCAAGTCTCCAGAGATGGTGTTGCGCCATTTGCATGCAACACTGCAATTGTTGTTCAACTTGGGTTTCTCAATAAATGAACCCAAATCACACCTGGTGCCCTCTCAGCGCAGCCAGTTCATAGGGGCAGTACTGGACAATACTGTGTGTCGACCTTTCCCGCCTCCGCATAGGATTCTCGGCATACAGGAGATGATTCCTTTGTTTCATGATGGAGCGGTTGCTCCAGTCCTGAAGGTCCTATGCCTACTCGGTCTGTTCGCTTCCTGCATACTGTTGGTCAGCCATGCATGCTGGCACATGAGGGTAGTCCAGTGGTGCCTCCGCAGGCAGTGATATCTGCATAATGGAGATCTCAGGGAGAAGATCAGAATCTCCAGAGACACTGCAGCAGAGCTGTCTTGGTGGAGTGTGCAGGGCAACCTGTCTCAAGGAAAGCCCTTTCAGTCTCCTCACCTGTGGCCACAGTGATCACAGATGCCTCTGCTCTTGGGTGGGGTGTTCATCTGGGGGATCTGGAGGTCAACGGTCTTTGGTCTCCAGAGGAAAGGTTGCTGCACATCAACCTTTTGGAATTGCGGGCGATACGTTTGCCTCTCAAGGACTTCCTTCCTACACTTCGCGGTAAGTCGGATCAGGTCCTGACGGACAACACTACCGTGATGTGGTACATCAACAAACAGGGAGGTGTAGGGTTGTATCATCTCTGCAGAGAGGCTTTGCGAGTCTGGTCCTGGGCTCAGGGCCATCAGATTTTTGTAATGGCAAATCAACCGGCCGGTGTGCTAAATGTACGTGCAGAGGGTCTCATTCGGCATTACTCGGCCGATCACAAGTGTTGGCTTCATCCGGAGGTGGTCCATCTCATCTTCAAGATGAGGGGATTTCCTCGGTTGGACCTCTTTGCCACTCACGAGAACGCGCACTGCCCGTCGTTCTGCAGTCTCCAGTTTCCAATGCAAGGAGCATTGGGAGACGCGTTTCAGTTGGAATGGAGTTCGTAGCTCCTTTAGGTGTTGCCCCCATACCCTTGATTCATCGAGTTCTGAGGAAGATTCACCAAGACCGGGCCCAAGTTATATTGATCGCCCCGGATTGGCAAAGAAGGGTGTGGTACACAGATCTACTTCACCTCTCATCCCACCCTCCGCTCTGTCTCCCTCTCAGGGCAGATCTCCTCTCGCAGTTGCAGGGGCAGGTTCTTCATCCCCACCTCCGGAGCCTGCACCTTCATGATTGGAGATTGAACGGGGCGACCTGAGTTCCTACTCTCTCCTTCCGAATGTGGTGAATGTTATTTTATCATCATTTACTCCACCAAATCTATTTATTCCTCCAGGTGGTCCAAATTTGTGAAATGGTGTGGAGAGAGGTCCATTGATCCTTTGAAGACCTGTTTGTCTGATGTGCTAAGTTTTTATCTTTCTTTGGTTCAGCAGAGTTGTGCTGTGGCTACAGTTAAAGGATATTTGTCAGCTTTGTCGGCTTTCCTTTGTTTGCCGGACCAGCCGTCTTTGTTTAAATCTCCAGTTGTTATGAGGTTAATTAAGAGCCTAACCAATAAGTTTCCTCCCACCTCCTTTATTATACCTCACTGGGTTTTGAATCTTGTTCTTACATTTCTGATGGGTTCTCCTTTCGAGCCTCTTCATAGTTGCCCTGTGAGGCTTCTTTCTTTCAAGACAGTCTTTTTGATTGCTATTACCTCGGCCAGGAGGGTAAGTGAGCTTCAGGCTCTTAGTTCAAAACCTCAGTTTTTAAGCATGCATGCAGAAAAGATGGTTCTCAGGACCAGGGCTGCTTTCCAGCCTGAGGTGGTTACTCCTTTCCATTTAGGTCAGTCTGTTACCTTACCTATCTTCTATCCTTCCCCTAACCCTTCCAAGGAGGAGGAGATATTTTATCGCCTGGACCCTAAGAGGGCAGTCAGTTTTTAACTGGACAGCACCAGGGAACTAAGGCTGGATGAACAGCTCTTCGTGGGCTACATTGGACGGATGAAAGGAAAAGCTGTCCACAAACGAACACTCTCCAGGTGGATCATCTTGTGTATCAAGATCTGCAATGGCCTGGCCAAGAAAGAGCCACCTGAAGGTATTAGAGCTCATTCCACCTGAGCTAAGTCATCTTCTTCTGCTTTGGTTAGAGGTGTTCCTGTTGTTGATATTTGTAAGGCAGCAACTTGGGCCTCCCTCCACACCTTCGCGAAGCATTACTGCTTGGATTCTGAGGTTAGAAGGGATGGCCATTTTGCACGTACTGTTCTGCAAGATGTTTTGGTATAGTCAGGTGGACACCCTCCTCCAGGAGAGGTATGGCTTGGAGATTCAATTCAAATGGTGAGGAATCCACAGACAGATGTATACTTCAGAAGAAGAAGTTGCTTACCTTTGGTAACGCTTTTTCTGGTGGATCCAGTATCTGCCTGTGGATTCCTCCCTGACCCACCCTCCTCCCCATTGTCCTCTTGTTTATAATGAAAAAGTTAGAACTGTTTGACACAGATGTTTTTAATATGTCATTTTCATGCATACAGTTTGCTGCTAGGAAGTGCTTTGCTTATTGGCTTTTCCTTTCTGTTTATGTATATACTATATGTAATTGTATATACATAATCTATACTGTGTATACTTGTGGAAATGTTGTCGGTCCGCCCGTTTGCCTCAAGGGCACAAAAAAATGGGTGGAACTGACGTCAGCAAGCAGACGAGGTGTTCTTATGACTCCGGTGACGTTATACGAGGTCCCGAGCAGAGCCATGGTATTATGACGTCCTCGTCGACGTGGGAGAGCTAAGAAAAGAATTTCTGTGGAATGCTGGTGCAGGGGTAATTCAAAAGGTGAGGAATCCACAGGCAGATACTGTATCCACCAGAAAATGTGTTACCAAAGGTAAATAACTTGTTCTTCTACCTTTTAGTATCAAGTGCCAGGCGATGGCAGTATACCAGACTGTCAGTGGTTCATTTAGGCTGATTTAGTTGATAAATATTATACGTGGCCCCTGCCTCCTTACACTGGGAACATAAGAGTCTGATCACCTGAGGAACCTCACACTCCCAATTGCAGATTTCCCAGATATGATGGATCTGCACAAAATTTGACTTTCATTTTGTGGATGCAACTAATTTCCAGAATACTAATTTTGATACACTTCCAAGCAGGGAGAAAAAAGTTAAATGTGAGATTTTCATTGTAGCCTAAATTGGCATGAAAAAGAACATTACTAAGAAAATGGTACAAATACATTCAGTAGTGTCTAAGATAAAAAGGTGCCACTTGATATTTTTAACACATTATGGGGCCAATTTCGAGATCAGTCAGGAAGCCTCCGACCGTTAGTCGGAAGCTTTCTGACCCCGGCCGAAGGTTTTCCGAACGACACGGTCGGTTTGCAGTCCGACCGCTGAATTACGATGTCGGCGGTCGGAGCATAAACCGGCCTGTCATTCTTACGTGATTCCAACTGGCTCTCTGAGTCTTCCAGCTGGTCAGACCGCACCATAATTCCCTATGGACGGCATTTCCGCAGTCAGGATTACGATGTCAGCTTCCAACAGCCATTACATGCTGGCCTTTCTGACACGGAAAGGCTGTTGGAAAGCGACTTAGGGGGCCCTACTGCCTCCGCGGCCTACGGTTGGTGGCCGAGGGGTCCCCCCCTGTAAATCCATACACTGTGTGCCAGGCACCGTGGGGTGCCTGCCACAGGGTGCAGGGTTTTACACACACCCCCATTTCTTTACGCAAGCCTGTATTACACCCGGTTTACTGAGTATGCGACCAAACAGTGTTCGTCGCATTGTAATCAGAAGGTCAGAACTGCTGACCGGAGGTCAGTCGGTTCCGTTTCTACCACAGTGTCAGTCAGAGAAAACTCCGACCAACATCTTAATAGGCCCCTAAATCTGGTCCTTTGAAAAGCAAAGTAGATTTGCTCATACCTTTTGTACCATTTGAAGAACATGCATAAAATTTGGCAGTATCTCCGGGGCTAGTCATAAATGTAAGTTATAATTGTGAGTAGTTTAGAGGCATACCTTTACTCTTATACTTTTGAGTATTTGTATTGCCTGTGGCCATTCACAAAATCCAAGTTTAAAGTTTGATAAAAAATTAGACATGCATGCCTCCATTCCCGACACAGGGAGCAGTGCCTAATTTACGAGTGTAAATTACTACTAAAACACAATTAATAGTAAGCCTAGCAACACACATGGCCAATACCTAGTGCTACAACACGCTTACATAGAAAATAAAGAAGGCAGGGAGTTAAAAGGACAAAAAGTCAACCCTAAATGAAATAATGTTAAACTAATTAAAGTATTTAAATAGTTAAAAATGTAAATAATTATAATTTATTAAAAAATATATATTATTTAAAATCATTTAACTATAAAACATTTCAACAACTTTTTTCCATTTAAAAAAACTTGAATTTTAATTAGCATCAAGCAACCCTACAATAAACACGTAGGGTTGCTTGCTGCTAATTAAAATTCTCACTTGCACTATTGACATCGCAGTGTGTGTGACTTTTTTCCTGGATGACGAAATAGGGTATTTAATTTTGAAACGTATGGGAACTTTTCCCTAAATTGTATCATAGGGAGATCTCAGCCCAAAACTGTTGGGTCTCTCTATGTACCTGTGCTATATAAAAATGTGAAATAAATAACCGCTAAATAAATAACCCCTTGTACCTTAAGTATTTCCATGCTACCTCTTTAGAGTGAGCTCTTCTTTTATTCTACAACATTCACCTAAAAACTGATGTCTTAGACAACATCATTATTTGAATACATTTTACACCTAGAAAGAGTTTTATTCTTCCTCTGTGTATACAATGTGTTACATTAGGTTATGTATTTGTAGAATATCAAATACTACCAGGAGGTCAGGAATGCATGCATTCTTGTAAAGCTGGACAAATCTGTTACATCTTGCAAACTATACACAAACATAAAAATGTTCCACATTTTTCACAGAAGGTTTACCCAGCAGTCACAGCATAACGCATGTTGATCATTGAGGCCTGCCTAACATTAAAGTGCCAAAAAGGCATTTCCATCAGTTGTGCCAAAGAATGCCTCTCCGTCTGTTATTGTACAACATACCACAGTACCTATACATCAGTTGCAATGCTGCAAAATAAATGCTATGTAGTTACTGTTCCACGAAATGGCTGGCTAGCAGCCATTGTCACAAACTAAGGGCCTCATGTCGAATTTGATGAAGAAGGTACTTAAACACAAACTTGTTTTTGACAGCAGTTCCTCCAGCCCGTCATGCTGGTGGAAATCTTATAACGAAACTCAGCAGACTTGGGGTTGTCGGTGTAAGTACATCATATTGTCAGCCCTATTTAGAGTGGACAGTCTATTGTAATTTTTTCTTCTTCGGGAATTTCAGAAAAGCCTGACAATCCAGGACAGAAAAGAAGAAAAGTGATCCCCACACCGTAAGAGAAAATACCCAGGATATCATAGTCTTTAGTATTTTGTTTAACACTTTGGGAGTTTGTTCCTGTAAAACAAAAAAGTTTACTGAGCTCAGCAAAACTTAAGTGCCTTTTGAGGAACGGCCATGATGATATCTCAGTTGAAGACAGAGAGATCTCCAACAGGACAGTTGAGATCTCTAAAATATGGTGGGTGTAGTCTGACAGGTTGGCAAAGGTAATCACCCCTACCACCCTGCCATATGTGCGGCAACCTGCCAGACTATAAATGAGGACCTAAATTCCCATAGGTGTCTCTCCACATCACTCTGAGACATTCTTTTGGAGCCCAACCTATCTCTCTGCTACATCTCTCTGTCTAGCTCTCTTTCTCTTTCTCTCTCTCTCTCTCCTTCTCTCTCTATCTTTTTGTCTCTCTCTTTTTCTTGCCCAGTGTTGCCATGTGCCTCTTTCCTTTCTTGATAGATGTCAACTTCTGAGAAGGTGGGTGATAGATACAGTTAACACTTGCCTTTAAATCAGTTACTTATTTTATGCCTATAGCATCAGAGAGCATATTCCTTGAGATATTCAGAATGCATAAGACACTTCCAATATTTAAATGTAATATGGAATTAAAGACCAAAACATCTTTCATTAGGTTTATAAACTCTTTACAGATCAATTGAATTAAGTCTGTATCACTTTACTTTTGATAAACACAAACCTTTATTAATTCACACTAATAGCAGAAAAATTTATACTAGGCGTTCAGGGATTTCACCTATTCTGCATGATCACCATACATTTGTTGCCTTTTTTTAGATCTTATTTTCATGGTGCTATGCATTTGTCCACTTTGACATTGCCATTCAGTGCCACACTGCTTGTGATCTAGACCTTAAACTGTACTGTAGAATTGTTTTCACGCAATTTGGTTATGTAACTTTCCAGTAAGCCTATTGTAAGTTAGCACAGAGACTGCACCATTGGCATGAAATTCAAATGTCATATGTGGTATGTAGTGTGTAGTGACATTTCCTGTGTATATGACAAATATGTATGGCTCCAGAGGGCACCATTTTGCTTTGGCAGGGGTACAGTTTAAAAGCCCTGCACTGACATATTCCATGAAAAGTGTCTCTACCAAGTAGAAAAAAACGTCTTTCAGATTAATTTAGAGATCCATAAGTGTGCCTTTTAAGCCCACTGGGCTGAGTGCCTAATATAGAAAAGTGAAGACATGCCTGATAGTGGCAAATATATGCCCTACAATAAATAGTTACAAATGGCTGTTTCACACTGTAGATCATGGTACTTTTTAAATGAAGAGGCCTAGATGTGATTAAAAACCCCTTTATCCTGTCTCGCTTGATCCTTGTCTGTAAAATACGTCATGAGTCAATAAACGTTATTGTCCACTTAAGGTTTAAAAGTCTACTTATAAAAGTTGAGTTTTCATAACTTTAGTACAAACAGTGTACTTTATGCTGCCTGACAGCAAATTGACTTAGACCTGATGTGCCTCACAACCCTGCTCCAGACTTTGAATAGACATTCCTGCTTGGCTGTGTACAACCCTCCTCCTGGAAGCCTTGTTCTCTGGTAGCAGAAAAGCAGGTTGGGTTGATCATGTGGCTGTGGTTAACCATGTTGGAAAGGGACAGGAACAGTTGGCAACACAAAGAGCAGGTTTCATAGCTCTTCCTTCGAAAGGAAGATAAAAAATCAGGCTGTCAGGAATTTTCAAAATGATGAGGTTCAGAAATGTAGAATTTATTATTATAGGGTTGCATATTAAATGTTATCTGTTATGCGATTTTGGGGTGATTAGGCAGGTAATTTTTTAGTAGAAGAGAAATACATTTTTAGCAAATTTATTGTATTTATATTTATCATTTGCTTATATTTATTTTAATTAAACTTAAAATTGTTATTTAATAACTAGTGTTTCCATGATATCCAACCACTCTCTTTGGCCTCTACCCCTTCTCCACCCTCCCCCCTTACTGCATACATGGCATATGAACACCTAGAGGGTATACAGTATCTGATACTCCATTGGTTAGCTTGCCTGTCTCATCTTTCCTTGTCCTATGGATGAGGCGGCCTGCATACCTCAGCACTGGACTGTAGGAGCACTTCACTTGTCTTATGCGCCCTGTTTTCACCCTAGCTCATATTCATGGGATCCCTCCAGCACAAGCTATGGTGTTTCACAGTTGCCGAAGGCAGCCCCTCCCACAGACTCTGTCCTTCATTTATCTATTGTTACAGAACTTCTACGTGCAGGATGCTTCCCTCCTAGATCATTGCTCTGAAAAAACTCTTTCTTTCTTACGTTTTCATTTCAATGTATGATTTCCAGGTAGACCTCTTACAGTACCTTTTAAGTGTGCCATAGGTGCATTACTTGTCTTGTTTAGGTGCAGCATTGCGACTCTGGCTGCTGCATACAGTTCTCTCAGCCAACACATGTACATGGATACATATCATGTTATTATCGACAAAATGGTCAGCAGCCTGTGTTTGTTTGATATGATTTGTTTGTTTGATCTATTTCTTGCCTTTCAACCTCCGCCTTTTGTCTATTGGTTTTGCACTGCTTGAAGTTTTGAAACTACATTTAAAAACATAAATAAAGGGATCACAAGAAATAATAACTGGTGTTCAAAGAGTACTTATAAAAATGACTTTGTGTTGAAATTACTGTTTGCTATTTGTGTTATTTTCACTTTTTTAATATAACATTTGAGGATTGAAGTCTATTTTATGTGCTTTAAATTATTTAAAAGATGAAAAGACTTTAATATTTGTCATATTTTAAGTGAAATATAAAAATGCATCTACATCTTAACATTTATAAAAGATTGTTGTACATTGATTTTTTATTCAACTTTATTTGGTGATACATCTTAATTTTATTAGTATTACATTTGTAATCAAAATGTAAAAAAATATTAGAATTTCTTTTTTGTTATAATCTAACATTTTAGGAAAATAGTTCTTTAGAAATTAACAATGATTTGTTTATGAGGGAAGAGTTACAATAGTATATTTGCTACCCTCCTCCATAGCCTATCCATTTCAGCTACGTTTGTAAGAGTGGAGTTAGAATAGTATAATGGGCTAAGCCAATATATGCATTTTTCACAAATTTTGTGGAAATGGAGAAGGAAGTGTGAATGCAAACCACATTAACAAATGCAATCCCCCACTTTGTTGGCACTGGAGTTAGAATCGTATATCTGACCCATTAAATATATGCACTTTCCTAAATATTGCTTGGATTTGAGTTGTAACAGTAGATCACATGTCTTCAATAGTTCTGCTTTTCCCATAGCACATGTGACTGTAGTTAGAATAGTAAATTAGCCTCTCCCTCCCCCTGCATATATACTTCTCAACATTCTTGGTGGACAGGAGAGCTAGTAAGATGTAATGACTCCCAGGCAAAAATATTTGCATGTTCCCCAATGTTTTGGGGATGGCATTAGCATAGAAAATCAGCCTCATCCCAAATTTACACTTTCTGCAATGTCTGTGGAACTAGAGATAGAAAAGAACACCTGACCTCCACCAATGTATGCACTTACCACAGTGGGCGATCGGAGTTTGAATGGTAAATCAGACCTCCTCCCAAAATATACGCACTTTCCCCCGATGTTTGTTGGACTGCAACTAGAACTGTAATTAATTTTCCTCCTACAATATACACTTTATACAATATTGATGACACTGATTTAGGAGTAATTAATCAGCCCCTCCCCCTAAAATATATCCTTTCTACAATGTTAATGGAACTGGAGTCAGAATAGTATGTCTGACCTCCCAAATGTTTACACTTACTACATTCTTTGAGCTATTGGAGCCTGAATAATAAATCAGACTGCCTCAGGTCGAAAATATATGCACCTTTCCCAAGGTTTGTGGGACAAGAGTTAGAATAATAAATAAACCCCTGTTAAAGATTGCAGGGATCTGTTAGCATGAGCTGAAAGCCATTTTGTACTTGGCAGACATTTTAGTTAGAAATGTGCTAGCCAATTGCTTTCTCCCTCTTCCAGAACCTCGCACATGCTCAGAAGGGCCTAGCTAGTAGAATGCACATGCTCCTAGTATAGAACTGTCAGGTTGTTCTAACTAATGTCAGCAACTCATTACTCCTCCTACTTGTTGACTGTGCATTTTCTGCATGACCATCTATGTGTTTAACTCTACTCATGTGTACTTGTACCGCTTTCTTTTGAGCCCCTGTGTGGGTATATAAGGCCCCTGTTCTCTGTACTCCTTAGAATGCCACATACAGTGACTTGAGAGTACTGTGTGACGCAATCTCCCTCATCTGAGGTTTAATAAATGCATTGTTTTTATGTTACAGCTTCTGTGCCAATCTCTTCTTTGTTGGTTTAAAAGGACCAGGTGTATCAGTGAAACCCCTGAGAAGGTTTCGATTTCTTCAATTGGCGCTCAACGTGGACCTCATCAGAGAAGTGGCTATCCAAGGGAATGGTCTTGATGGGAGACAGGAATCTACTGAGGAGGACAGGACAGGACTCTAGTAAGAAGGTACCCTACACTGAGATTCTCTGTCTCTGCAGCCCAGTTTATTTCTGGTCTTCCTGATTTGACTCCTCCAAATGTTTCCCACTCCTGACTGAGAACCTTTTTGGCGTGAGTATTCTAAAAACGACCGTTTGGTCACTCAGAACTTGGCATTGAGAAGATGGAATTTTTTGTGCTTGGTAAGGTCATTTGTTGCTACGCTTTTTGGAATTGTATGGAAATTGGCCAATATGTGGAATTTGGAAATATATAAATTGCAATTTATGTAGGCAGGTAATGAGAAACTTTTGAAAACTTGAACGGCACACTTTGAGTTAAGTGCAACTTTGTGTATAATATTGTATATGCTGCAATATTCTTGGCATGCCTGTTCTTAGCACACATCATAGAATGTGTTGCTTTCTTGGAGGCACCATTATGGAAGTGGTATAAAATCAGCCGGCTCCCCTAGAGGGGATACCTAACTAGGATTAGGTATAAAAACATATTTCTTCCTCGGTGACTAGTACCCCAAGGAACTAAATATGTACATAAAAAGGATCCTGGTCTGTGCACTTAGTAACATTCATAAGTGGTGATATGCAGAGCGATTGTTGGTGTTCTGCCAGCCAAATTGGCGAATTTGGTGTATTTTGGCTTCTTGAAAATGGAACAGTCTTTTTGGGCTGTTTTTAAACTACTTTTGAGAGCTTTTCATGTAAATATGACTTACAATTAATATTTACAAATGGTTTGATTTCAGTACAGTCTGTGGGCTGTCTATTGTTTCTGTCCTAAATGTTGATTTGTGGGTTAAATGTGTGTTTAAATGTCTATGTGGTTTGTCATTGGTGGTACTTGTGTGAGTAAGTAGCGATTGCGCTCTTTGTGTAAGAATAGCTAGCCTTAAGCGCTACTCAGGTGTACTTGTAACGCCTTCTTTTGGGCCCCTGTGTGGGTATATAAGGCCCCTGTTCTCTGTACTCCTTAGAATGCCTCCTACAGTGACTTGAGAGTACTGTGTGACGCAATCTCCCTCATCTGAGGTTTAATACATGCATTGCTTTTATATTACAGCTTCTGTGCCAATCTCTTCTTTGTTGGTTTAAAAGGACCAGGTGTATCAGTGAAACCCCTGAGAAGGTTTTGATTTCTTCACCCCACCTGGAAAAAAAAATTGTAATTTTTTTTTAGGGTATTCTAATTAGAATAGTACATTCCAAATCCCCAACTATATATGTTTAATATATTTTTTGTGAGATTGTAGTTTGACATAAGTTAGAATAGAAAATTAGCTGACATCCAGATATGCAATTTCTAAAATGTTTGTGCCATTGGAGTTACAGAATAAGTCTTGCCTTCCCAATTGTATGCACCTACAGTTTTTTTGAGATTGGAGTTTTAATAGCAAATCAGAATCCACCCCCCCCACCCCCACACACTCACATAAATTCAGTTTTCCCAATTTTTGTGGGATGGCAGTTAAAATAGGCAATCAGTCTCCCTCCAATTATACGCTTTCTACTATGTTTGTAAACCTGTAGTTAGAGCAGTAATTTTTACACCACCAAATATGTTTGTGGAATTGGATTTAGAATGGTAATTCAGTCCTCCCAAATATATTTTTCTACAATAGTTTTGAACCTAGAGTTATATTTTGATCCCACCAAATATATGCACTTTCCCCATAGTTTGTGGCACTGGAGTTAGAATAATAAATTAGCCTACATCCGAAAATGCAATTTCTAAAATAATTGTGCATTGAAATTGGAATATTAAATCTCTCCCCCTCAGCTGTAAACATTTACTATGTTATGTTTGGGATTAGAATTATAATGGTAAATCAGAGTCCACTAAATATTGTCCTCAATGTTTGTGGCAGTGAAGTTAGATTAGTAAATGCCCTCTCCCCCACCCTCCAATATACACTTTCTGCAAAGTTTATTGAACATGAGTTAGAATTGTAAATGTGACCTCCCCAAATATAGGCATTTTTCACATTGTTTGTGGTTAACCAGACTCTTTTTAATTAAATATTTGTTTGCATTTTTACAGGACTCAAGGATGTGAAATAGAACATTACATTTAGAATTATTGTATTTCTGGAACATATGTATTTTTTGGTAGTAACATATGGACTGTTTGTGATGGATGAGGATTCTTCTGAGGAATTTCTACAGCTACTTAATTATATTTTGTTAACATTTATTTTATTTGAACAGAGAAAGGGTTGATGGAGAGGTGTTTTATTTTTAATTTGTACTATAATTCATCCTTTTCTTATTAGGTGGTAGATTGAAAGTGCAATAATAAATGTATTACAACCCGTCATACATAACAAATGCTGATTTAAAAGCAGCTTAGCTTGGAATTTAAAAAACTATTATAAATACTATTGTCATACACCAAATGAGAAACGGTAAATAAATTGTATAACAATCTACAAATAATACATTTTTAAAGTGTGTAGTGAGCAATTGCAATCATAAATAGTGGAAAAATAACAAGAGTTATGTGGGCACCATAAGTCAAACAGACAGGTCTCATTAGGTAAAACGTCTAGGTATGCTAGCTAAAAAGATCTAAGCACTAGAAATACAGATAGGTATGCATATTTCGGCATAGCCGAAGCATAGTGTAAAGCATAACATATAAGTGCAATACTTCCAGTAAAAATTTGAAAGCTGCTGATCATATTCATTCAAAGTGCATAGTGGACATGGGCAATCGTAGATATGGCAAAGACAGCATTTCAAAAAGATGCAACATTCAACAAGAAAAATAGGAACAATGCTAAAAACATGAACACAATCTACTCCGATATGCAGAGAGAATTTTAACCACATAATCAGAGCATGTTCTTTAAAGTGCATATACCCATCAGACATAGTGCAACTGTGCCCCTAAAGTGCACAAAGTCAAGTGCAACCAAGCAACTCTATAAAAATTATAAGTATATCTCAATATGAACAAACTAATGGATCCCACATTTTTATATATATCATTATACCCCCTTTGCAAAGTGGGAAATAGCTCCACATATGCTAAAATTTATCGGTTTGGTTATTCCTTTTGGCATACATAAATTCTAATTGCCATATCTCACTCATTTTAATTTGCCATTGACCAAATGATGGGCATCTAGGAGTTTTCCAGCACAGTAAAATGAGTGATCTAGCGATTGAAGATGCCGTGAAGATCCTCAACAGAGGCATTAAACAGCACAATTTCTGATTTATTATGATTGATCGTATGGCCCCCGATTAGAGTGAAATCATTAAACCTATAAAGTGTTCTTTGGATTTATCCGTATGGTTGTAAGATTTAAGTGATGTGTAAAATAAGTATTGTGTAAAGTTTTAATAAAAGAATGAATATTGGGGAAAGCAGATAGGTTTAATTTAGGGCAATGTGCAAAATGTGCCAGTAGTACCAAAACAGTAATACAGTCAAAACACCAAACAATAAAAATCCCAAACAACTAGAAAAATGAGTTCATTTCAGGTTTTTTGTGAAAGGAGCACTAAAAAGCACTAAGTGGCAATTGCAGTCTATGGTTGTGGTAGAACTGGGATCCAGGAGCATTTTGAGGCCAACGGCATTGGATCCAAAGGTTGAATACGTCAATGATGGCCCGGTCAAGGAATTTAATTTCAGACTTAGGGGCCTATTAGGATGGTGGCGGACTTTAGTCTGCCTGCCACCCTAGCGGTGCAGGGACCGGCCGCCAGTGGTGCGGCGGTCCCGCACCGGCAATTAGGATGCCACTGCCACCGTGGCGGTGGCATCCTCTATTCCCAGCATTGTGGCGGGCGGTGCTGTGAGCACCGCCCGCCACAATGCTGGGAATGCACGTTGTGCAATGTCATGAACAAGGTGACAGGCACCGCGAAGTGCCTGCCACCTTGTCCGTGACAATGTAGGTGGGTACCATGGGTACCCCCCATGTGCACCCCACACCCCCAATACCCTGGGGGCCCGCAAAGCACCCCCGTAAGTGAAATCCGCATGGCTTTCCATGGTGGGGTCTCCGCTATGGAAAGCACTGCACCGCTGCCCATGCTAATATGGATGTGGGTGTCTAGCAGACACCGCCACCATATCTAGCCCCTTCTCCGCCCAGTCGACTGGTCGACCGGCGGAACACCGGCAGACGGTATTTCAGTCCGCCGGGGTCCCCCGCCATAATAATATGGCGGGGGGAAATGGGTGGCGGGTGGGGTATGATGTATGGCAGATCGCCACCACCATGCGGGCGGTGGTGATCCCCCTTGCATCCTAATAGACCCCTTAGTCTTCAAAATAGAAGTCAGAATCTCTCAGCAGGGCAAGGCATAAGGCTGTGTCCTGGAAGGTCTCACTAAAGTCTGATATGTGTTGAGCAAGGTTCTGCTGAAATCCTTCATTTTGGTGGAAAAATTGCAGAGTTAGAAATGTCATATTTCGTGTCTTGGGCCGTTGTCACATCTGTGGTATACTGGTCAAGATTTCTACCTGGGACTTAGTCTCGAAAACGGAGCTCGGATTACTCCAGCAAGACAAGGTGCGAGCCTGTATGCCAAGAGGGTTCCACTGGAATGGATTTGCTGCTGCAGGGAAGCTCCAAGTGAGACACGCCTGTTTCTTCAGCCTTGTGAAGCTGTGCCTTTGCCAGATCGGCTCTGGTGGTTTGTCCCAGTCCTCCCATGGCTGAAATTCAGAATTTATTTTAGTCTGAAAACTTTGCAATAGTTAGTTCCTTTTTCCTCAACTTTTCACCTAAGGCTCCCAGGCTTCGGTGGGCTCTTAGGACTTCAGGGTTTGGTTCAGCAAAGGCTTTGTATGGGGTCCATGACTGGGCAACTGGTCATCCAATGAAAAGTGTTTCCTCAGCTTGTTGTGTCCCTTTAGCCATACAGTAGGTCAGACCAATGGAGTCATCTTCTTTGTCCTCAGTACACGGGGAACAGGTAGAGTTCTTGGGTACAGCAAGCAGAGTCCAGTCCACTTCTCATCTTCTGAAAATGGTCTCAAACGTGTTCTGTTGAAGGTTCCGTCGGGGGCACTTTTATGATTGGCGACACAATCCAGTGGGTGGAAGTTGACTCCTGGCTCTTCCCTAAAAATTGGGCTAAAAGTTCTCAGGGGTAAGTTACCCAGTTTTCCAGTAATTTCTATATGTCCTACTTCAAATATTTCTACAATATACCTCACTCCTAAATTTCAAGTAGAAGAAACCCTTCCTCTATTTTGCAGAGCCCTTGAGTCCACCCAAAGGTGTGAACTGGGAAATGATTAATCCCCACTCCTGCGTCCTATCCAATCTGGTTCTGGGAGCAGCTTCCCACCCACTGGGTCTGGAGCCAGCCTCTGGTGTAGTCCTTAAGGAGAAAGTCTGGCCTTTTCCCAAGATTCACTTTATGTTTACTTACAAAAGGGCAGCTAGCATCTTTAACCTTTAAAACTCAACAAAATTCCTGGATACACCCACTCTGACATTTAACTTTCCGTGCTATTAGTGTATTTTTGTCACCATATATGATGTCCTTGCAGGAAAGTTCAAAATGCCAATACTGGGTAAGTCAATTCAGACATGTTTAAAGGAGGAACACATGCACTTGACTTCTGTTAAGAAGGTGTTAAGCTAACAGAGACCTAACACCAGTAAAACAGATAGAGCAAAGATTGGGGGGGGGGGGGTTCACGCAAAATATGGTCATTTCCTACAATAGTAATATATGGTTTTAGTAACATATAATATATGTAGTTTCTAATTAAAAATAATTTGTGGTAGTTCCTAAATGAAGAAAAAACCATGTTGTGGGTTAGTTCCTTAAATATGTTTTTGAATTAGTTCAGTTTTGGTTGTAGCTGTAGTGTTTAGGTTTATTATGGTTGGTTATTTTAATCTTGGTTTTTAAGACTTTTGTTAAATTAGAGTGTAAACCATAGATTCTATATAGTCTAGCCTTGAAAATGTTCGAAGAGTTTGGCTTTGTTTGATAGCATGTTGTGCTTGTGCTTTCTTTGTTCTTGGGCATAGAGTTTGGACAAGGACTTGACTCTGTCTAAAGTCTTAGTAGCTGTGGCCTTTATTAAATATTACAATTAATCGTGAATTGTAGGCATAGGTGAAATCTAAATTACACTGGTGTAATTTGCTTAACTTTGGGAACTTTGAGTTGCGCTTGTTATGTGAAATTCCTGAAATTATGACATTAACCATTTCTCGTAATTATACACCATTTGCCATAAAAATATTCAGTGAAAAGACCCATTTGCAGTAAACATTTGCTGCAAACACAAGTGAGCAACAGAACACAAGAGACTGCTGTTTGCTATGCTTTTGTTAAATTTGTCCTTGTGCCGAAATTTAATTGAGGGCACGTCATTCTCAAATATAGTGTGAAATTACAGTTCTACACTTGGTGTAATTATGAGTAATGTATTGAGTTTTTGCCTAGATTTTTGGTTTTGACTTCTTTATTTGGTAGGTATTCCACATTGTGATGTGGAACCTGGGTTGTTGCCTGGCCCTGATCCACCCATGTGACCAACCCAGGTCATCAAAATAGTTAAGAAATGCTAATTTGTTCTAATTGGCTCTGTAATAGGGAAAGTGCATTAACTGAACAGTGTGCTTCACAACTTCATTTGTTGGGATAAAAGCAAGTGTATATTAGCATTTTATTTTAAAGACAGGTTGGCTGTTAGTTGCATATTCAGCACTTAAGACCATTTCACATAAGAGTAGTAATTCTACACTCATAAATTTACATCTGCTCTTTAGTACAGATTAATGAAAGTCATGTAATTCTCCATTTGGCATCCCACTCCCACTGTAGAGCATTCTTCAAGTTGTGTTTCGTCGTATGGCTACTTTGCCTTTGCCTTCTTCAGGGCTGATGTAGAGTAAAACCGTAGATCCTTATAAGGCATATCAAGCTCAAAGTATGATTTCCAAAATTAGGTATAAAATCATTCGGTGGCACATGTCAAACATGGAGAGTTCTCCTTCTCAATATCTGCATAGGCATATTCATAAGCCTTAAAAGAATCTAGTACAGTTTTACTCTACATCAACCCTGAAGAAATCAGAGGCAAATTAGCCATACAACGAAACATGTGTTGGCTGGTTGTTTATAGTGTATCACCGCTGTATAGTTTTAATGTACAGAAACATTTTCCTCTGACTTGAATTGATGGATCGGATTAAAGCTGACAGACATGGTACGACCCCTTGGACTCGATTAATATTTGACTCATTCAGAACTTTCAGTGCTCAGAACCATTGTAAGGCATTCATTTTATTATTTGCTAGAATTTATTTGTAAAAAAAACCTCATAAATATTTATTAAGCACATGTGCATTTACTACAGTTAGGCTTATATTTGATGTAGTATTTTAGTTGCTCCTGTCATGTAGATTAACATTCTCCTCTCTCCTCAGGCTAGTGTGGCAGCAACTGTGATTGTTCTGCGCCTTGTCTACTTACACCCTTCATTATTTATTATGATTCTAAATGTTGCATTTTTGAAAGTTATTAGTTCAGTAAATATTTTTTAACTTTATTGGTTAAATGTTTAGGTAGATGTTACTTTTAATTAACTTGTGCTTTAAAGTGCACTTATATTTGTTGGCTTTTTAAAATATGTTTCATTGTTATAATTCTTGACAATATTCAAGTTGTAGATATTTTGGTCTCCTTTCATTTAGTTGTGTGGAACATGATTTGTGTAGTCAATGTTATTGCTTTATGAAACTTTTAATGGGAATATTTTTGTTGTTGGTAGGTTACGACTTTACATACATTGTGAAAAAACTGAGGGCCCGATTCACAGAACTAACTTAAGACAAAATCCTAAACTTACTACCATTTACTCATTTTGGTATTCACAGAAGGCACTTACTTATCAATGAGTAAGTGCCATCTGTGAATACCAAAATAAGTAAGCGCACTTCCTCATTTTGGTATTCTCAGAAGGCACTTACTCATCAATGAGTAAGTGCCTTCTGTGAATACCAAAATGAGTAAGTGCCCTCTGTGAATACCAAAATGAGTAAGGGCCCTCTGTGAATACCAAAATGGTAGTAAGTATAGGATTTTGTCTTAAGTTAGTTCTGTTAATTGGGCCCTGATATTTTAGTAGATGATGTTTAGGTAACAATATTATACATCATAATTGTTGTTGTTGTTAATGTTGTGATATACAGCCAGCTAACAACAGAAGCTGGTCCCACTCTATGTTGGCTTCTGAGGTTAAATCAGCCTGAGCTTTTTATTGGCTTTATAACACATAATTTGCTGCAAGTATAGCAGACAGGGGGATCCACTCTACTCTATCTAGTAACTATGGGCAAAAGACAATGCTATTACCTGTACATTTTTGATGCAGTACTTCATTACAAAGTTGTAGTACTTCATTATAAAGTTGGTTTAAGAACCACGTTTCTATCCATTTAACATAGTTGTAAGGCATTCCATGTAAGTTTAATTGAACTATGCACACATATGTTTTTTTAATGGAGATTGTTGCATAATTATCAATACAACATATTTTTCTGATTGAAGTGAGTGTCCATTTTTAGTCGACAGTTGAGGTCTATTTCTTCATGAGAAATAGCAATTGTGTTTAATGCATTTGCAATCTCTTCCACAGTACAAAATATTCTAATACAAGCGTTTGTGAGACCCTAGTCCCCTTTAAACAAGAGCTGTATTAGCCTGTTCATTTCCTATCGTACTGCTGCTTTTAGCAATATTTACTCTGCCAAGGCAACTGTAATTATTCAATAGATTATTCTAAAATCCTTTTCTTTTTTTCCCAGTAAAGAAACTCCTACCCCTGTTCTCCCACAAATCTTTGAGGTGGTCAATCTGCCTTGACTACCTGAAAGGGGAGTTGCCAGAGCCTTTGCTAGAATACATTTCTGACCATTTTCAAGGCGGACATTGTTTGATTGTAAAAACATCACAAGCTTGTGGGGAATCACATCCTCAAAAGGCAAACTACACTTTGCTCTTTCCACTAGCCAACACTTTGAAAGAGGGTTACTATTGCATATTTATATGCAGTTGTGACATAAAAAGAAGTAGTAACATTTACACCTACAAAGCATCCTTGCCCAAACTTATGATATGTGTGAATCGAGCAATTTTTAGCTGTAAATGCAACTATACAGCTGTTAAAGGCGTGGTGAATCGATCCTGTGGGATGCAACTCCTTTCAGTCATCCTTTCAGTCTGCAAATCTAGCCCAAACTCTAGTTTTAACTGCCCCCTGCACAGCTGTCAAGCAGCATCGAAATCAACATTCCATAATCCTCTCAAAGATACTCTGCAGCTTCTGGCTGGCTCCAGCATGTACCCTAAGGGCCTGATTCACAAATGTAAACTTACACTTTTGTGTAAGCTTACAATTGTTCGCAATTCACAAAGGTATTTTACTAGTAGTGTCTTTATGACTACTGAGTATACGCACATAAAAAGATAGGACTGTCTCTTTATTTAAGGAGACTTTGCAGTTGTAAAGATACTGCTCACAAAATACTTTTGTGAATAGCAAACAATCCTAGACTTACACAAAAGTGTATATTTCCCTTTGTGAATCAGGCCCTGTTGTTGTGTAAACTACAACTTGGATGTAGTTCTACAAAGTTTGCTTTCCCACCCATGGGTGACACCAGTGAACGGAGTTCAATGCAACAGCGCTGAATGTGAAAGACAAGTTATTGTAGCCTCACAGGACCCTATCCAATACATTGTTAAAATAGAGTTTTTGCTTTTGGGTTACTAATAATCCCTATGAAGGGATCAGGGTATAACATACACACAGTAAGAAGAAAACACAATTTTAATAAAAAGCATGTATTATGACAGGGATGACTTGTTTCTCTATGGCTAAAAACACAGGACATCATAAAATCAGCAAAAAGACATGTTGCAAGCAACGAGAATAAAATCATCATTTCCAATATGGTTAAAATGTCATCTAAAACCTTACACCCTAAAGCCTACTTCTATGTGCTACACTGAAAGAGCAGGAAAAGCAGAGCAACTTGTAGTCTAGAGATTCTTAGGGAGAAATGACTCACTGCATACCTTGTTGACAGCAAAGGCTATTGTTATTAGTGAAGGTGTGAAGGCAGTGATCCCTGCGCAGGGCACATACACACTGCGGTAGCAACCTTCATCCGGGACTTGGCTTTATCAGCGCTGAGTGAGATGTAGCATCTTCGAAGTGCGCCAGCAGTAGGTGAAACCACCTTCTGGCAGAATCTTGGGTGATAATATGGGTGAAGGACCTCTCACTTAAGTGGTTAAATGGCAGGCCTTACATACTAAATCTCACAGTAGATTGGAATTTCTGACATACGAGAATGTCAATTCAACTACACTACTTAGACTATATGTCTGTACTTGTTCTTATTTGAACTAGTCATGGTTATAAGTAGACCCTTGACCCAGACTGATGTCACGTCAGCTGTCATAACTATGCCATTAATTGAACGACCTGACACTTTCATAGTTCTTAGAAAGATAAGGTCAGACAACATCTGCATCATATGGAGGACATGGGAATGATCCTGCACAAATGGAAAAAGATGGCAAACTCCATGATCTAAAATGGCGACCTCCAGCATCTAAAATGGCAACATCCATTGTCTTAACAGTGACGGGCCCTACCTAAAATAAAGTCTGATCAGTCGGACCTCTGAAATATTATTTCACTGTGAGTCGCTATGAGTGTAAGAATACATATGGCATGCAGGTAGGAAACTCCCAGTGAAATTGTCAGCACTCTCATTTACAAATCAGGATGTGATCTTTAGCCTGAAAATATTTATAAGCCAAAAGAAAAACTGAAAATACTTGTCTGGCATCTGGTGTCAGGTGTTAATTCCCCCGCTTTGTGGCTTCTATGTTCAAAGGATACAATTTTGTTATATTGCCTCCATTTATAAGGATATTTTTGATGTCATCACCTCACTTTACACCAATCTCAAGCTGTTTTTGATTATATTGGTTTTAAGGGTTGGCCATTTTGGCAGTATGGCTCATAGTCCTGTGGATGGTCTCATGCATTGTTGACTATGAAGAACTAAACATCAATAATTATTCCACATTGGCTACGAATCTCCCTACAGTGCCATCTACATTACGAACACAAAGACATTAATGGACACTTTATTTATGGCCAAGAGAAATCTATACTGATTAATACCACTCTGGTGTGTACTTGTAAAAAATAAATCATAAGGCAGACATCAGTGAATGCAGCCTTTTCGGAATCTTTGTACTTATACACTATCAAGTTCATAATTCACTATATTTTTGTTAAAATAAATTCCCTATCGTTGTGGTCAGTCATACAAAGAGCAGTCCTATTTAAAAAAAAGGATTTTCTATTCCACTTACGATGTATTCAATCTAGTAGGATGAATCCACTTTAGTACCAGTCTCCTTCAACCATTTCTAAGAAAATATTTGTTCAAATTATTCCTTTGGGTGCTCCTAGAGTATTTGCAGTTTTATACCCAGTAGCCTGGAGGGTTATTTGGTTGCCTTGTTTGCGTTTAACGTGTTTAAATAAAGAAAATTAGAGCATATACCAGCATCAGTCAATTCCACTTATTGTTGGGAAGCTTCATGCAAGAGATAAACAGACAGTACACATTCTAAATGCTACAAGTGAATATTCTAGCTTTGATTTTTCGAAATCTATTCTATCTATCGCACTGTGTATTCATAGGTATAGGTGTAGGCATGTTTTTATCACCTGATAAATTAAAATCATTGCAATGCAATGCACAATAAAACACATTATAGCATATAAAACAATACCATCCAAATCCATTATCATTAAAAATGCATTGCAAAAATTTCCATCTATACATTCAGTAGCGCGTTCAATGAACAAAACAAGGCATATAAACATCTTATCCATAAGTAAGTTAATTAAATTGAGAGAGAGAGACTATTCTGCATGCCCTACTATCCTGACGCCTTATGTTATTTGAAGTGCTCTCTTTTATTAGCCAGCAGGAGCATTTATACATTGGAGCCTACCCGCTAGGTCAGGATAACGGGGGCGAGGGGGGGAGCTGGGCCATCTAAACATAAGCCATGACGCCCACATTCCTCTAATCTGTGCATTGTCCTAAAGATGCTGGAGTGACAGGCAATGGGCAGTGGGCTAAAAACCGAATTGAAACGTCCCTTCTTGTCGGTGAAACATATAATTCAAAAATAAATTAAGATACAATCACTCCTATCAGCTTCAACCCATGGCGTGTAGGGGGTCCTGAAACCTCACGCCTCCCAAGGACATACTTTGCCTGGAAAAAGTATTCGTCCAGCGGTTAGCACAGAGCACCCTCTTGAGGATGTGTCCTAGGGATATGCACAGCACATATACCTCATGACAGCAATCAATTAAAATACGAAGGACCGTATGAGGTTTATAGTGCAAGTACTCATAATGGCTTGAAATTGCCCTGAAGGCGCCTTCTAATAGTCTTCCATTTAAAGTGCATACACTAAAGAGCCTTAAAGTGTGCTTGCGCCTTCCCCTGACATCCCCTCCCCGTACATGCTGCCTTCATCAGTTTAGTGGTTAACTCAAAGCAGCACCCTGCTGAAATATCACCCATACCTTTTGGAATGCTTAGAACTGTGTGAGAATTAAAATGCAAGTGCTCTGATGATTTTAAAATTCCCACCATACATGTTCTAATATTCATCCATTTAAAGCGCATAAGCAAGGGATTCTTAAAGTGCATATGCCTCCCACCAACATGCGCCCCCCACAGAATGTTCCAATCTGCCTTGCGATTGCACTGCCCCTAGTATATACAGTGTCCTGTTAATCAGTAGTATTGCTAAAGAAAAAGGCCACAAACAGGTAGAAGCTAGCTGTTTGAGCCTGTTGCCGCATTCCCCTGTGAATGTTAAGATATAAAGGACAGTGTGGGGCTTAAAGTGCGAGATCTCGTTACGGGTTCCAAGTTGGCCGCAAGACAGCGTTTTAATAAACCTTCCTTAGGGTCAGAGGCATGAGTGTCTTGGAGTGCTTGCTCCTTTCCCCACACATGCACCTCTTACTCTCCCATAAAGAACTCTTCTAACTTACTAAAATTGAGATGAGAAGACTCTTGGCTCTATAGTGTCAAATTCCTCAATAATGCTGCCAGTTCAGAGACCCAATAAGCAGAAGAAGCTAGTTTTTTTAGCCTGTCACCGCTTCCAATGCATCCTCGTGATCCTTAGCAACCAACCTTTTCCCAATTTTCTGTAGAAATTTCATCACAGTTATGCTGTTCCATTTGGGATCTGTTGATTCAAAACAAGCAATCACTGCCTCCCTGTATGACCTTATTCCTTTTCTTTCCATTTCATGAGTAGAAGCACGCGCCGTTCTCCCAGAACAGTTCTGCACAAGCATAACACATGGAGAAAGAATATCCTACGGGCCTTGATCACATAGCCAGCAGGTTTCCTGTCCTTCCATTTGCTTCCATTGAGATCGTGTTACACCACAGGCAGTATCCCCAGCCTATAATTCAGGAATTGTTCCTTAGCCTTGTTGCTGTAGGGTTCTCCGAAGTAATACTGTGGTTTGAGCTTAGTGTAGCTGCAGACTGTTATCCATCCGTGGCTACGTTTAGACAGACTGACTTTATCCTCTACAATTGATCGCATCTGAGCACTGGATTTTGTCATTTTTTTTAACTCTGAATGGTTAACAGATAGATCCCAGGCAGCAGATAGACCAATGGTGCATGAGACCTGATACAAATAATCTCGTTCTGGAAAGGTAGGCCTCTCTTTAATTTTGGTCCAGAGATGAAGGCCCAATAAGCCCCCTGGAGCATGCTTTTGCCTGTGGCTGCAGTTCAGGTAGGCCAGTGATTGTGTGGCAATATCAAACTCTAACCTGACTTGCTCAGGTGATGTATATGCTGCTACTTGGAAAATTGACCTGTATACTTTAAGTATGATTTTTTCCAGAATAGCGCTGGCTCATCCCCTCAGGGCCTCACTTTCATAGAACAGTGTTGGAAGGACCTTTGCTTGAGCCACCTGAAGGACTGGCATAAGTGTTGAACCTTTCGGTTTCTTGTAAAGGGTCCTCTGGTCAAAAGTCAGGGCGTTGCCTTTCTTTCTAATTTCCTCCAGTTGATTGCTGATCCTTCCATTTGCAATGAAGAAAATCTCAAGGAACTTGAAGCTTTACACCAACTCTATTTCTTCAGTGCCTAGAAACCAGGAGTGCTTCTGCGATCTTTTTCCGTGAACTACGAGTATCTTGATTTTGTTCCTATTAATGGTCACAGTGTATTCATGCAAATCCAAATTCAAGGAGTCAACTTGTTATCCATAAGCAAATGTGCAATGGAAATGTGAAACATTCACTATATAAAGGTTCCTCTATCTTCTAAAGTATAGCATATTGAATATAGTGATTAGAACAATATGAAATTGATTTATAACTGTAGGTGTCATATAGCTACAATTATAAACTTCAACTAGGGATACAAAGAAGTAGCAGCTTCTAATCATGATTTGCCTTTGTCATACCATGGCCCTGGCCTTGCTATACCCAGTCACAGGAAAGCAAGTCCATGCCTGTGATGGGCCAGTAAAGAGCTGTTTCAGAATGGCCTACCGATTCGGCAAGGGGTCAACAGAGTGATGTCAACATGGAAAGTGTCTATGTGTTTGTGATATAGTGTGCGTGTGAATGCATGTATGTTTGTAGCGTATAACATTACTTTCACTGCCCTGGACAATTTGTTGAGTAGATGTCTATATATTGTGAGCACTAGTAAAAGTAATTATGAAGAGTGCCTACCTGCATATGATTTCTTCATTGGCAAGGTAATTTCCGTTCTTTTTCTGAATACCTTGTGGAGATATAAAAGCAATTCCTTGTAAAAGGTTTGTCTACAGTGAGGTAGGGTTAATTAGGGGTGGGCGAAAATTTCTCTCCGCGGATGGAGCTCACAGAGTTTTGCCTACTGAGTTTTGGCAAAACTCCGCCAACCGCTGTGTGGTTTGCGGCTCACCAACATTAAGTTGCCGAGAGTGAATGGGAATTTGTGTCCCCTAGTGTGATCTTTGAGTGCTAGAACACCTCCCAATGAGATTTCTCAACCTGGGAGATCGCTGCTGGTCACAACTGGTCAAATCCCAGTGAGTTTCTTTTCTTCTGTGTCCTTCATGCCTATATGTCTTTCTCTGATTTGCTGGGAAAAGTAATTCATATGCCAATTACATTCGGTTCAATTAATTATAGTTCCATTCCTTTGCTTGAGGCTCCTTGATGGAATTCTTCCATTGAGGGTCTGACAGAGTAGGGGCTGTTGAAGGAAGGATTTTATACTGTCTACCTTATTTAGAGTAAAACCCAGCAGCGGCTGGTGCATTTTAAACGTGGTGAGGCAGAAAGATGTGAGTTGAAAAGAAAGTGTGAGCACTCTTGAATAAATTATGTATTTTAAGCATATCTTTCAAGAAAGCTTGCTACTATTTATTTAAAAAAAGAAGCAAATGAACTCACAAAGACTTGCCATTCTCCCTACTCTCACACAAACACATAACTCACCCTAAACTCACAGACACTTTACCCCTCTCACCATATAGTTAGAGACGCCTATTGCTTTACTCAGCCTACACTCACACATGCATACTGCTCACCCAGCACTCACACAGGCAAACACTTCCTGCTGTACTCATTCAGCATCCCCACACACCAAGTGGACTCTCACTACTGCTCCTGCACTCATACAGGCACACTGCTCACCCTGCACTCATACAGGTACACTGCTCACCCTGAACTCATGCAAAATCCCCACTCACCATGCACTCATACAGCCACACAACTCACCCTGTACTCCTACAGCATCCCCACTCACCCTGCACTCTTACAGGTACATCACGCACACTGCACTCATACAGTGTCCTCACCCACCCTGCACTTATACAGTGTCATCACTCACCCTGCACTCATACAGCATACCCACTCATGCTTCACTCATACAGGCATACCACTCACCCTGCATTAGTGATGGCTACTGACATTTTAAAGTGGTGGGGTGTACAAGTTTGGTATGACTTTTATGTAGTGAGCTACGCGGGTAAGCTTAATAACCAAAGTGGGGTCCAGGCTAGATCCTCTTGCAGAGATTTAAAAAATAAACCGGCACATCTTCAACCACCTCTCTTTCCTCTTCAGCACCCTCTTTTCACTCTTCCAGGAATGCACTTCCTTGCATCTCCCTCACTTCACCACTTCCAAACATACACTGCACTCACTCACATTTAAGCAATTTATTTATGTTTGCTTTTATATTTTGCCATCTGTGCACCCCTTCACACACATTTTCACAAAATTGCAATTACAACTGGAATAAATGACCATTGTTCTGGTTGCTCTGCAGAGAGGCCAACCCACTGACAGACACATTGCTTTGGCTTCAGCATCAGAGCTCTCAATCAAAGAAACACAACGGGGCATATGTATCAAGCCATTTTCCTGTTCCCAAACGGGCTGATTCTCATAATCAGCCCATTTCCGAACAGGAAAAAGCTTTTTGGAATGTATCACCCCAAAAGGCCATCGCAAAATAAGGAATTGCTAAATTTGAGATTCCCTATTTTGTTACTGCATTTAAGGAATCGCAAATTGCGATGCCTTACATGCAATTCTGGTAGCACCCAAGTTGTGCGAATTTGCCTTAAGAAATCGCAAACCACCACCAACTTCAAAATGGTGGCAATTTGCAATTTACTAGAAAAATGCGCTTTTTTGCAATTTTCAAAGTGTCTTGTGCACACATGAATATTTCAGGGGTTCAACAGGGTGTCCTTTTGACACCCTTGCACCCTTGAAATTGCATTCGCAATTTGCGAGTACCTAATGGGTACTCACAAATTGCGAATGTCTTCCCATTCGTTCCTATGGGCCTCTATCATCCCATATCCCTGCTGCCAGCACCAGCCAAGATACTTGAAAACAATATTAACCAGGAATTAGTTAAAGTTATTGAGACTCGTGATATTCTGACCCCTTGCAAAATGATGCATGAGTGGCCACAGTACTGTGTTTGACCATATTGTGGCTGCAGACAGTACCCGTATCCGGGGTTGATCAGGGTCGGGTGGCTATTCTGGTAATGCTTGATGCTTGATTTGTCTATAGCATTCAACATCATCTCACCTGTAGCAATGATTCAACGCCTGCAGCATGCCATTATTGGTGCTTCTGCCCTAAAGCTCCTCCACTCTTTCCTTACCAACAGAGTACAAATTGTCAGCTGCAGGGGTTTTAAGGCGGAAGGCTTTCGCCTTCCCTGTTGGGTGCCCCAAGGCTCATCCCTAAGTCTGACTCTTTTTAATATGAATTTTGCTCCGCTGGCTGAATTGGAGCATACAATAGGTTCTAGGTGCTTTTGTATGCAGATGATACCCAGATCATCATGGCTATCTTCAACGACCTACCATCTGTAGCTGAGAAGTTCAATCATTGTATGTCACGCAATAATAGGTGGATGAAAGATAATGCCTTAAAACTAAATGCTGACAAAGCTGATGTATTGGTGTTTGGCACTCAAGAGTCTATTTGGTCCAATGTCTGGTGGCCAGGAAACTGTGGACCTCTTCCCACTCAGATAAAGTCAGCAAAACACCTGGGTGTCTTATTCGCAAGGCCTTTATTTTTTATACTCTGGTCAGTCACACCACTAGCACCTGTTTCCTCATCATCAGGAATCTGAGAAAGATCTTCTCCTATATTCCTCTGGAATTCCACCAATCAGTCATCATTGCAGTTGTTGCCTCGCAATTGGACTATTGCAACTCACTGTACCTCAACATGAATGCTTCCTGCCTTAACAAACGTCAAGTCGCTCAGAACATGGCTGCCCAACTTATCCTTAATATCCCCTGGTGCCTCTCAGTCAAAGATGGGATTCAATCCCTTCATCGGCTTACGGTTAGAAAGAGGGTTATCTTCATGGCAGACTGTATCTATTTCTAGCCCTCCATCAGAAATGTTCCATCCAGCTCAATTCACTCCTCTGCTGGCATTCTCCCAGCAGGCTTCTCAGATTCTCCTTCCGATCCTTGTTTGTGCCCAGATTCCAGTAGGTCAGATGGGGAGGTCGTTCCAGCTCTGTGGCTGTTGCCAAACTGTGGAATACTGTCCCTGCTTACATTTAGGAAGCTGACACACTTGCTGTATTAAAGAAAACATCTAAAAACATGGCTTTTCTCCTCCAGAACCCTTAACCATCTCCAGGGTAACTCTTGACTGCTACAGTGTACATTCTTACAGCGCTTTGACACCTCCGGGTATAGCGCATTTTATAAATTATTTTCATTTAATTTCATTTCATAACCTTAGATAAGTCCCACATAGACAAAAATTGCACTTGTGGACAGAGAAAACCTCCAGTCCAGTTAGAAGAACTGGCTCAGCAAGGTGAACGTTTTACCTTCTTTCTAACATTTATAACAGGAAATGTTCCCTCCAAAGAGCCCATAAATAAAATAATGCCTGGTGGATTGTAACCTCCTCAGTCTCCCTTACAGGACAAAATCCATTTAATGAATCAACATATTCCTCTTCTCTGTGCAAACCTTTATCATCTCTCTCATGAGTCAGGTATTGTTCAGCCAGACACTTTCCCTGCGTCCACCTATACCTCTCTCCCACCGAAAGCTAGACAAGCAAATGCTGATCAAAGCAAGTATGACCAAATGACATCCTCTTAAACTACCTTTTTAGGCTCCAAAATATCTTCAGCCCACATCAGTTTTAAATCACATTACCATGGCCATCCATACCAATCCAAAATGACTAGATAGAGGGATATGAAGGAAGTGAAATCATGTTACCCCTGACGCAGTATTTAGAGATTTTATATTAACCACCAGGCAGAGATTCTGTGTTGCCTTGCAGATGATGCTGATCCAGTAAGAATACAAAATAGTTTTAGTAAGATATGCGGATCGGTTGCAGAAGCCCTTACCACTAATAAACCTCCATTGAACCCCCGAGTGCAATCTTGGTTTAACCACAAATGCACAAACACTTATAAAGCACTAAAGCAAGTTACTAATAAAGTCCCACAGGATTGGATTGCAGTTAACCAGGCCAGAGAAAATTACAAACATCTGATAGAAAAGAGGAAAAGTAAGTTAAGAAATAGAGCCTGTGACGATTTGGAAAGGGCGGCCCACCATAAAGATAATAGGGCTTTCTGGGAGATTGTAAACCGCCTTCTCCTTTCTGGAAGGTCACCCACGGGCACTGAATGCCACATATTAGACACAGAATGGGTAAAGCAGTTCTTGTGTATTTTTATCCCAAACAATGAGGACATCAATCCCTTAGCTGTAACTGAACCCTCTGTTTACTCCCAGAACTTTTAAAATTTAGTGAGACCATTTTGATAGATGAAGTTCACAAAGCAATTTTAAGTTCTGCAATGGAAAGGCACTATGGCCGGATGGGGTCCCAGCAGAGTGTTTTAAACATAACCTTGACATCTGAGCACCATTGCTTTTTAGATCAGTTGTTAAAAAAGAGGCTATAGAGACCTGGAAGGAATCTATCACTGTTCCCATTTTTAAGAAAGGTGATAGAAACTCCACTACAAACTACAGACCCATCTCATTATTAGAAACCTCACTTAAAATTTTTGGTAGGGCAATTTTAGCAAAATTAGAGGAATGGACGAAAGAGAATTCTTTCTTTATGGAAGAGCAATATGGTTTTTGCCCACAGGCTTGGGGACCACTGACCAAGCTCTGAACCTAATTTTGATCATATGTAAATATGCTAAGGCCAGTAGAGGGGCCATAGATATGGCCTTCATGGACCTCTGCTGTTCCTTTGACTTGGTGGACAGGGCATCTTGGATCATGCAGGGATTGACCCTGCATTATTTAATGAATTAAAAATTTTCTACCAAGATACCCATATAAGGGTCCTCTATACGCAACAAGGAGACTATAAGTCCCCTATTCATGTCAAGCGTGGAGTCAGACAGGGCTGTATTTTGGCCTCTTTTTTATTTTAAGTGTATATAAATGCCTTGGAGATCTTTTTAATTTTGTGCACCTGTGACAACCACAAAATTGAGACCCACTTAATACCTGTACTGTTGTACGCGGACAACGTTGTTTTAATTGCGTACACAGCAAATGGGTTGCAATCACTTTTAGATAGTTTTAATCATTTTATGGAAGATCTGAAGCTGAAGGTGAATTTAAAGAAGCCTTGTGTGGCTCAAACAATACCCAGTCAAAAACGTTTTTATTGGGGGGACTGAGGTTCAAAAAACAAAAGCTTTTAGTTATCTAGGCCTGAAGTTTAGTGAGAACACGAACTGAGAATGATTATTAATTCAGAGAAGACAGGTGATGGAGGCAGCTTCTGAATCAATTTTTAGTTTTGCAAAGAAGTTAGGACAAAACCCCTCCCAGAAATGAATATGCTTTATAAAAGTAAAGCTCTTAGCATGGTTACATACGGGCTGGAGTATGGGGTTATCCTATTCCTAAGGCCCTACAAGGAGCAGAAAACGCATTTTTAAACAGAATATTAGGGGCCCCAAAGACCACCCCAAGTTTTATTACCCATAAGGAGCTGGGCGAGGGGTTTTTGGAAGATAAGGTAGACATGGCCCCTATTCAATTATCGTGCAAAATTTGAAACATACAAGAACTGGGCTTCACTCATAATATATTAAAAGATTCCTTCGTGCAGAGTAATATGATTGCAGTGCCATGGATCAAGTACATTAAGAACACTTTTTGTGACCGGTGACTGAGTGACTTTTTTGGAGAACCAGATAAAATACCCCTAAATATGAAGTATTTAATAAAAGAAAAACATATTGTATATAGTGAGGAAGGTTGGTTCATGAAGGTACTAGACCTGGTCATGGTTCAATCATATGTGCTGCTTTCTACATCTACAGGTATGGAGCCCTATTTCACCTGGGTAAATGAACCCGAGCTAAGGTTCTGCCTCACTAGGTTACGCGGGAACAAGATTCACTTTTTGGTGGCTTTTCCATTGCCAGGTACCTGGTTTCCATCATTACCTTCTTGTCCGTGTGATGAGAAGTCACATCAATCTATGAAGCACTTTGTGATCTTTTGAACACTATATTCTTCTCTCAGGTTACGGTTTCTGTGCCCAATTTTAAGAGGGATATTTTTTAATAATACTCCTGGAGGGTTTGTGTTTCCTCCAACGCTTGGTGTCCAAAACTATATACTGCTCAGTCTTAAATGTTATTACCCAAGCACTGACACTGAGAAGGAGATATGCACTTTAGCTCAAGGTTATGAGCTTTTAAGGACTTTTATATGTGAGCCCAAAAAGCTATCATGAAACTTTGTAATTCTTGGGGATTTGAAAATATTTCTTTAAGTACTTTTACTTTTCTTTTAAATGTGGGGGACAGTTGATATTTGCATGATTTATTGTGATTTTATGGTTTTAAACTGTGTTTTTTATGGTGCTTTTATGGTCCTTGTGGTAGAATAAAACGTGATGATGATGATGATGACTAGACACAAAACATTCATTCAGAATATATTTGTCACGGGCCCTCGGAGGCCTCTCAGGATCGGTTCGTTGCTCAATTGGGGTCCACCTATTGACAACCTCAATTTCCGATATGCTGTAAAAGCACGGACATTAGAGGGGGTCAATCAGGGGAAGGAAAGGAAGGGAACAGCGGGGAGGGAGATCTGTGGAGAAAAAAAATGATTAAGACACACTTCACCCACTGCACCTCAATACGTTAGCTCCCTCCTTACAGGAAGTACACAACGATACATATATGTCTGCATGTATACCTGTAAAGAAAACAAAGAACTCTAGGATAGCATCTACAACTAGAAGGACGATTGTTTCATCATCTGACCCTCTAAGATATATGGGATGCTTGTCTGATTGTTCGTATCACCTGTACGTGATACACAGCAGAGAACTGTGGATTACATAAACATTATCAGCAATGATCTTCCTCTATACTGTTGCCACATAATCACAGAACATGTGCTTCTTACCCACCATAACCAGTGCGACTGTGGGCCTCACAAGGGAAGAAGGAATTACGCAATATGTTCAGCACCTCTCGTATATCCCCTGCTATGACGAAACAATACACACAGAAATTAAACCATTAAGATGGAGAACTGATGTCTGGCAGACAAGTTGCAGGAAATCGTAGAATGGTGATATACCACCTGGTACTGGTTCCTCGAGTTAAAGTCTAGTTTATACCAAGGCGCTTTCGTTGCCATACATGTGGTATAGCATCAATGTATGTGTCAGCAATGGATTCTATCCGGCACTGTTATCCAACAGGGCCTTTAGACGAGAATGTGCAAGTATTGACTCGTGGCGGTGTCACTCAAGTCCGCTATGGCATAGGTTCAAAGGCAGCATTAGCGGCGTGATTCACAACACCGAAATACTGGGATTTACAAAGATATGACTCTTGGCGGTGTCACTCAGGTCCGCTATGGCAGAGATTCAAGGCAGCACTAGCGGCGTGAGTCACAACGCCGGAATACAAAGAGCTACAATGATATGACTCTTGGTGGTATCACCGACACCCTTACCCCACCAAAGCCAACATGGAATCAGCAAGGCCGATGGAACGTCCTCCTCCTTCGGCAGCTCGACACGAAATAATCTGCGCCGTTCCTTCTGCTTCCTCGGCTTACGTAGCCGGGCGGATCCGCGCAGCGTTGTCTCCTGCGCATGCGCGCAGCTAAGGATGCCGGGAATCGTAGTGCACCAGAGAGCCCCTCCAGATCTCACGCATCTCGCGGAGATGGAGCGCGGCTCTCGTCCACCAAGCGCGGTACTGTCGTCCTTGCAGGGAGTGTGCAGCGGTCGCCACGGCGGACGTGACAGCACATCCCTCTCCCAACGACCGCTGACACGAAACAGGTTTGTTGGGGAACCGTTCAAGAAAGGCATTTACGCACCGGGGCGCATGCACGCCCACCGCTGGTTCCCATGAATTTTCTTCCGTGCCATATCCTTTCCAGGACACCAAATACCACAATTTGGATCCCCTCATTTTCGAGTCCAGAATCGACTGTACTTCATACTCCGGCTCGTGATTGATCCAAATGGGCGCCGGTCTCTTTTTGATGGGTGTATATGAGGGCTTCAATAAGGACACATGAAAGACCGGATGTATTTTCATTGCCTTGGGCAGTGCCAATTTCATGGCCAATGGTGAGATCGCCTTGAGGATTTTATAAGGCCCAATGAACTTGGGATTAAACACACTATATCGACGGAATCGAATGTTTTTCGTCGATAGCCACACTGTATCTCCTACCTTGTAGATAGGTGTGGGTTGTCGGTGTTTATCTGCCTTAGTTTTGTAGATCCCTTTGGCCTTTTCCAAATTTCTACGAGTGAGGTGTAGGGTTTGTTGAATGTGTTTCACCCGGTCTTGTGCTTCTGGCACCTCAGGTATGCTTACAGGTTGAATCAAAGAGATAAAGCGTGGATGGTATCCGTAATTACTGTAAAACGGTGTGAAGTTGGTGGATTGGTGTTTGGCACTGTTGTATGCCACCTCAGCCAAACACAAGAGGTCCACCCACGCGTCGGTGTTCTTTTCCACGTAGCACCGTAGGTACTGCTTGAGAGTCTGATTCAGTCTTTCTGTTTGCCCATCAGACTGAGGGTGAAAACTGGTACTTTTGGACGTTTTCATATGTAATGCTTTACACCAGGCTGTCCAAAATCGGGCAGTGGATTGGGGGCCCCTGTCGGACACTATATTTGCAGGTAGGCCATGGAGCCTTATCACATGAAACAAAAGCAGTTTGGCCAATTGTCCTGCCGTGTGTTCTTTAGCACAGGCTATAAAGTGTCCCATCTTGGTGAGACTGTCCACCACTACCACGATGGCTGTACATCCTTGATCCAGTGGCAACCCAACGATAAAATCTATAGAAATGGTTTCCCAAGGCACCAAAGGTGACGGTAGGGGTTGTAACAGTCCTTTGGATTTCCCGTGTTCTGGTTTAGCAGTCACACATGTCTCACACCGGTGAATCATGGCCGTGGTGTCTTCCACCACTGTTGGCTAACAAAACTGGCGAGAAATGCGATCTAGGGTTTTCTTAATACCGTTATGTCCCGCACTGGGCGTGTGGTGACACCAGTGGAAAACCTCTTTCCTTAAGGTTGGATTGGGTATTAACAACTGTTTGCCTTTCATTGGGAGACCCTTAATTATCTTCCACTGCGGGTGGTTCTGTAACCATTTCTTCCAGTAAGGAGTCTTCACCCCTTTGATTACTTTGTGTAGAAAGGTATCAGTTTGTAGAGCTCCTATGACCCTTTGAGGGTCCAAAACTGACTGTGAATGTTCTATCTGGGTTCCATCAGGGATGTCTTTGCGGGAAAGAGCGTCCGCTTTTTTATTGTCTGCCCCAGGTCGGTACGTGACAAGGTAGTGAAATTCAGAAAAGAATAGCATCCAGCGTAACTGCCTGGGAGATAACATCCGAGTCGATCTCATAAACTGCAAGTTACGATGATCGGTATATACAGTTACCACATGCTTGGCTCCTAATAACAGGTGTCTCCAATCGCTAAAGGCTTCTTTTATGGCTAGGAGCTCTTTTTCGGTGATGGTATACCGTGTTTCGGCCAAATTTTATTTCCTGGACATATAGGCCACCGGATGAAGTTGGCCCATCGTCTTATGGCGTTGTGAGAGTATGGCTCCTACTGCAACATCGGAGGCATCTGCTTCCACGATGTATGGGCTCTCCGGGTCCGGATGTATCAATACCGGGCGGTAACAAAAGCATCCTTTAAGCTTTGAAAGGAGGCCTCTGCTTCTGGTGTCCACCAAAATGGTTCATTTTTTCGTAACAGCTTGGTAAGGGGAGCCACTACTGCAGAGAATTGGTTAATGAATCTGCGATAAAAATTCACAAACCCGAGAAAGCATTGAATTTCTTTAACATTTGTAGGCTGTGCCCATTCTTTCACTGCTCTAATCTTTCTTTCTGACATAACCTGGCCTGAGGGTGTCAGCATCACTCCCAAGAATTCTACTTCTTTCACGTGGAACTCACATTTACTGAGCTTACAAAATAGTTTATTCTGTCGTGATGCCTCAAACACCAAACCCACATGTGCCTTATGTTCCTCCTCTGTGGAGGAATATATCAAAATATCATCGATATATGCCACCACGAACTTGTCCAAATACTCCCGCAGCACCTCGTTAACGAAGTATTGAAATGCGGCGGGGGCATTGCACAGTCCGAATGGCATCACGGTATATTCGTAAAGGCCATAGTGGGTCCGAAAGGCGGTTTTCCACTCGTCCCCTTCCCGAACGCGGACCAAGTGGTAGGCCCCCTTTAAGTCAAGGCGAGTGTAGATGGTGGCTGATTTAACCTGCTCTAACAGAACAGATATCAAAGGCAGAGGATACCTATTTTTGATCGTTACGTTGTTTAATGCCCTAAAGTCTATGCAGGCTCTCTTTTCCCCGTTGGCTTTTGGAATAAAGAAAATAGGAGAGGCTGCCGGGGATCGTGAAGGGCGTATAAACCCGTTCTCCAAGTATTTATCTAGGTATTTTCTTAAGTGAGTATTTTCTGCTTCAGTGAGTGCATATAATCTTCCACACGGTATAACTGCCCCGGGGACTAAGTCGATACGGCAATCATAATGCCGGTGAGGGGGGAGAATATCAGCGGATTTCTCACAGAACACATCTTGATACTCAGCGTACCACGCAGGTAACTTCACATCAGTTTCTGCGGCCGTGGCTATTGAGTTGGGACTTCCCTGACTACAAGCAATATCCCCCCCATTTGTTAGTACAATGCTCTCTGCACCATGAACTCTTAAACTCCACCTGGTTAGTCTTCCAATCGATGGTTGGGTTGTGTAATTTCAACCAGGGCAGGCCTAGGATCACTCCATACTGCGGGGCTTTGATGACATTGAAAGATACAAGTTCAGTATGCCCTTCCCCGCACGTCATGGGCATGGTATCGGAATGGTACCTAATAGGGCCTGTGCTTAAAGTCTTCCCATCTACAGCCAACACCTCTTCGGGGGAGTCTTTTCTAATCAATTCTATCCTTATACGCCTGGCAGTCCCTAGGTCCATAAACAATCCTGTCGCGCCAGAATCAATCATGGCTTCACAGGTCTGCCAACCCCCTAGTGTTTTAAGTGTGATGGTTACAAACAAATGTTGAGACGACAATGCTATGGTATTCATGGTAGAAGGAATATGCAACCCACCCAAGGACTCCCCTCCTGCTTTCCCTGGGTGAATCAGTTTTCCGGCAAGACCTCTAAGGACAAGCCAGACACTCTTTTGGCCCCTACGTTGGTTTTAGGTTTGGCCAAACATTCCTTAACGAAATGCCCTTTTTTTCCGCAATACATGCAGAGCCCAGTCTTTCGCCGGAGGTCTCTCTCCGCTTGCGTAAGTGGGGCTCGAATGGTACCTATGTCCATAGGTTCTGATACCGGGGCCACCCCCACTCCTGATCCCCTACTTTTCTCAAATCTCATAGGCTGACGCTCTACTTTCTTTCTGTCCCCTCTGCGTTCCCCTATGCGATAATCTAACCGTAAGGTGAGGTTGATAAGATCTATACAGGTGGATGGTTGAGGGTCTATCTGGGCTAACACGTCTTTCATGTCGTCCCTCAGCCCTTGATAAAAGATAGCAGCCTTCTTTTCCTCTGGCCATTGGGTTTCGGCTACCAAACGTTGGAAGGTGTTGATGTACACCACCAAGTCCTTATTCCCCTGTTTAAGTTCCAGCAATTCTCTATCTGCTGAGAAGGAAGCCGCCCTACGATCGAACACCAGCTCGAATTCTTTACGAAACGCATCCCAATCGTATAGAAGGGGGTCGTCGCGCCGCACATAAAGTACTGCCCATTGGGCCGCGTCACCTGTTAGGTATGAGATCATAAAAGCCTCCCGAGCCTGATTGGTGGGAAAGGCCTTGGGTTTACATGAAAAGTGTAGTAACACTTGAGTCATAAAGACTTGTACCTTGGATGCCTCCCCATAAAACCGCTCGGGGGCGGCCAAAGGGATGGGTGTAGGCATTTCCACTGTAAGTGGGGAAGGAACAGAGGATGATCCAAACTGAAATGTACTCCCACCCCAAGTTCTACCTGATTGGGCATCAAAGGGGTTTCTTTGTAACCTAGTGACTGAGTCTTGCAAGGCTGCAGTTTCGGCCCTAGATGCCGCTATCTCCACCCTGGAGTCGGCTATCTCCTGCTGCAGTGCCCCTAAGGTAACTAGGACGTTTTCCAAGGTGGCCATCGTAACAAAGAACCGACCGGGAGAGGTATATTTAAGTAGGCAGATTATTCTGTCACGGGCCCTCGGAGGCCTCTCAGGATCGGTTTGTTGCTCAATTGGGGTCCACCTATTGACTACCTCAATTTCCGATATGCTGTAAAAGCACGGACATTAGAGGGGGTCAATCGGGGGAAGGAAAGGAAGGGAACAGCGGGGAGGGAGATCTGTGGAGAAAAACGATGATTAAGACACACTTCACCCACTGCACCTCAATACGTTAGCTCCCTCCTTCCAGGAAGTACACAACGATACATATATGTCTGCATGTATACCTGTAAAGAAAACAAAGAACTCTAGCATAGCATCTACAACTAGAAGGACGATTGTTTCATCATCTGACCCTCTAAGATATATGGGATGCTTATCTGATTGTTCGTATCACCTGTACGTGATACACAGCAGAGAACTGTGGATTACATAAACATTATCAGCAATGATCTTCCTCTATACTGTTGCCACATAATCACAGAACATGTGCTTCTTACCCACCATAACCAGTGCGACTGTGGGCCTCACAAGGGAAGAAGGAATTACGCAATATGTTCAGCACCTCTCGTATATCCCCTGCTATGACGAAACAATACACACAGAAATTAAACCATTAAGATGGAGAACTGATGTCTGGCAGACAAGTTGCAGGAAATCGTAGAATGGGGATATACCACCTGGTACTGGTTCCTCGAGTTAAAGTCTAGTTTAAACCAAGGCGCTTTCGTTGCCATACATGTGGTATAGCATCAATGTATGTGTCAGCAATGGATTCTATCCGGCACTGTTATCCAACAGGGCCTTTAGACGAGAATGTGCAAGTATTGACTCGTGGCGGTGTCACTCAAGTCCGCTATGGCATAGGTTCAAAGGCAGCTGTAGCGGTGTGATTCACAACACCGAAATACTGGGATTTACAAAGATATGACTCTTGGCGGTGTCACTCAGGTCCGGTATGGCAGAGATTCAAGGCAGCACTAGCGGCGTGAGTCACAACGCCGGAATACAAAGAACTACAATGATATGACTCTTGGCGGTGTCACTCAGGTCCGCTATGGCAGAGATTCAAGGCAGCACTAGCGGCGTGAGTCACAACGCCGGAATACAAAGAACTACAATGATATGACTCTTGGCGGTGTCACTGACACCCTTACCCCACCATAGCCAACATGGAATCAGCAAGGCCGATGGAACGTCCTCCTCCTTCGGCAGCTCGACACGAAATAATCTGCGCCGTTCCTTCTGCTTCCTCGGCTTACGTAGCCGGGCGGATCCGCGCAGCGTTGTCTCCTGCGCATGCGCGCAGCTAAGGATGCCGGGAATCGTAGTGCACCAGAGAGCCCCTCCAGATCTCACCCATCTCGCGGAGATGGAGCGCGGCTCTCGTCCACCAAGCGCGGTACTGTCGTCCTTGCAGGGAGTGTGCAGCGGTCGCCACGGAGGACGTGACAATATTAAAGCTTTAGACCCCTGCGCAAGAGATGAGAAAATAAGAATGCAAGCCTTCACCTTTCTATGCTCCCAAATTATAGAAGGATATTTCTCTCTCCATCTGAGATTGTTCCCCTCACTACAAATTCTCAGAAAAGAACTTAACCCTATCATTGGTCCATAACCGTCTCCCATGGCCTCTGCCCTCATATCGCACTATGCTTTTGTAAACGTCTGTCTATACAACAATTGTAGGACAGAAATAAATTGTTGCAGTTTTGCTCCCCTAACACGTCCTTGTGGAGAGTGCTCCAAGATGTTCCAGACTTGGATGGCTAAGGGCTTCAATGGCACATTCAAAATAGTCTGGGTGTGAGCCACAGGAGCAACAGGAGGCCCAACTCCCAAATTTGACAAGATTGCTTTTATCACACCTAAGCACTCATAAATGGGGCAGAAACTAATATCCAATAGAGAAGAGAATGTATCAAATAGCACATCTACAAGTGCATTTGAATTTTGTCCATCATGAGCAAATTGTATAGGCATAGCAATTTTTCCATCGCCTTCTCTGATGCTAATCACTTCTTCTTATTCACCAGAGGGGCTGCTGCAGTGGAAGGGGGAGAAACAGGAAGAGAATGAAGATTGGAAGACAAAGAGACGTAAGACCTCTCATCCAGATTGAAATTGAAGCGAGGTGCGTGAGACCCAGTTACTGTCATGCATTGAGCAGGATGGACAGAGGGAATAACTTGGACATGACAGCTGGGAGCAAGAGATCCCTTTCGGCCCGTTCAATGTCTTAGACATTATCTGCACAGCCTACTTGAGGAATCCATCTATCGTATTCTTGAATTGTTTTTGTTCACTTGCCCCAATTTCACATTGGCCCATTATAAACAGCTATTTGGGGTGCCAGGGCATACTGATCCAACTCTCATCCGTTACTATGGCCAAACACTAATTCAAGACTCTCAAAGAGCCTTATCAGCCTCAATGTAGTAGCTAACTGCTGCGTTAGATCCTTAATTACTGAATAATAGTTAACTTCTGGCTTTCAATGGACCTTCCAACAAACAGACGGCCACCTTCTGCATCAAAGTGGAGGAAAAGGTTTTATGCAGCCAGTAAGTAGTTCAGTAACTTTAATTAAGTTGCCACGGTGTAAAGTAGGAAAAGAAATTGGCATAGGTACCGAAATAGGCAGCAGACCCTGAGTGGTGGCGCATGCCAGCCTCTTCCAGACGATGGTGGATAAAAGAGGGTCTGACCTTGGCCCAGGCTTTGACTGGGTTTGTCCTGCACATGTCTTGTGCAGTGGAAACACTTGGGGCGCTCTATAATGTTGAGGGTGATTTTAAAGCCTGCCGTCTCTAACTCCACTGCAGTTAAAGGATCTTGGGGCAGGTAGTCCCTTTTCAGTGAAAAAGGCATATTGTGCACCAGCACAGCAGAAAAGTTTGTGGCGCTTTATAGCGCTACGGGTGGCTGTTGAGCCTGCCTTCTCAACCCCCACTGCAGCGAAAGGATCCTGGGACAGGTACTCTGTTTCTTGGTGATAACTTTCTTGTGTGCCCAATAATAAAGTAAAGACATTCCATAATTAATTATCAATTAAAAAGTTAAATAACATCAAGAATTAATTAAAAAACAATTTCAATATAAATAACTTTCCATCCTATTCCCCACAAAACCAACAACCCACTTCTCAAATATAAATAACTAATTAAAGTATAAAATAATTAAACATACATTAAAATTAATAAATTGCACCTAAATAAATAAAATAACAATTATTATGATAATGCATGTTATTGCCACTTGCTATAGCGCAGCGACTCATGCCCAAAGGTGTATCCCGGGGCTTCACTAATCGAGGTCTGTAAGATACAATTAGAACAGCCATGTCTTCAATTAAACCATTAACCAATTTACATAGTTAATAACAATAAAATATCTGGTTTACAATTAAAAATTAATTAACATTAAAAAACTATAATTATAATTTAATTAACTTCTAATTCTATTCCACAACAAACACAACAACCCACCACTATATCATAAATTACAAATTTAATTTAAAAATCCAATGACGATTAAAAGATTACAAACCATGTTTTAAAAATAGTATAAAAATTATACTGACAAAACGAACACAATTAATATACAAACTAATATATATTAAATTATTTTTTATATCAAACTTGTTTTATTGATGCATCTTTAGCATACAACCAGAACAGTTTGCATCAGGTCACTCATCGTGAGAAGCTATTGTATAGAGTCAACATTAAGGGGGTGAGCAAAGGCACATTGCAAGTCTTACGTCTCAGCCAGCTTCCCACAGAGTAATACAAAAGATAAGTGTACAGATTCATATTGAGTATAGGCTCGGAGCAGATCGCAATTGCATAATGAAGAGAGAAATTAGTTGTTCAACCCATCTTTCTTTTGCGATGGGGTTTCGTCGAGACCTTCCAGCGGGAAGGAGCTGCTAAAAATAAGGTGAACTCCCCTAGTTGAACAAACCCCCGTAAAATAAATTGCAAGAACCTGCCCCCCCTCCACAGAGAAATGGTGGCGACTTGGACTTCCTGGGGCATTTGGCGTTAATCAATCAGGGGAAGACTAAAATTGGAAGAGGTGCAGGTCTCTAAGGGAGGGAGGACAGACAGCTGATGGCAGACCTTGTGAGAGGAAAGTGACCAAGGGTCCCCATTTGTATTCGAAGTTTTTATATTCATCTCGAAAGATGTCAGACATTCTTTCAAGGCCAAGCAACTTCCACAGGCGTGAGTGCCAAAGGGAGATCGCCGGGGCTTCCCTTCTCTTCCAGGCTGCCGCTATGGTCACCTCGGATGCCCCTATGCACATCCACATGATAGCTTTATCAGCTCAGGTCAGGTGTTTGAGGGCTGGGTCACGGAGGCCCAGGTAGTCGGGATGGGATAGCCTAATATCTCTTTGTCAGAATTTCTTCCTGGAATGGGCGTATGGTAGGGCAGTCCCACCATATATGTTGGAAGTCACCTAGGAGACCACACCCCCTCCAACATCTGTCAGACGTGTTTGGGAAAATCCCCTTGAGCTTCGAGGGGTAAAGGCACCAGTCCATCTTAGTTTTAAGGTGTGCTTCCCTCAACTCTATGGAGTGATTACATTTCATGGTGTCAGACCACAACCAGGCCCCTTCTCTGTCTGAGATGTCTCGTTGGAGTATGTCTTCCCACATGTGCATGTACCGTGGTCTCGGTGAGTGCATGGTGGTGAGTAGATAGTTGTATAAGAAGGAGATTACCCCTCACATGGAAGTAGCATTTATAACAAAGGACTCAAATTTCGTGAGGGGTCGAGTGGCCGCTTCCCGCACATGTGGGGTAAGAGCCCAGTGTTTCAAATGAAGATAGCGGAGATGTTCTGTCTTCTCCAGGCCGTACTCCCTTCTGCAGCTGGCAAATGTGAGTGGGTCAGCATTGTGGAAGAGGTGGGTCAGAGCTATGCATCCTCCCTCACTCCAGGCATCAAAGGGGCCCTCGTGTAACGCTGGGGGAAAAACAGGGTTAAAGTGGAGGGGCGTGTGGGGTGAGGGGAACGTAGTCCATTGTTCGTTACCGGCTAGCGAGTCCCACACCTTCAGGGTCGTGCGGGGCGGGTGCTGATGTATGCGTTCTTAGGCCTTTCCTTCTTGGGATGCCAAATGAGATCCCAAATGGTTCTACCCGCTATGGAGCGGTTCATATGGAGCCAGTGTTTTTCGGACTCATGTTTAGACCATTCCGTCACTACCCGCAGTTGGGCTGCCTTATAGTATAGTTCAAGGTCTGGTAGTCCCACCCTTCCTTCTACGTGAGGGCGATGCAGTAGTGCAAGGGAAAAACGGGCTTGGCCTCCCTGCCAGATGTAATGTGAAATCATGGATTTGACTTTGGGAAGGAAGTCTCAGTCTAATTCTATGGGTAAGGCTTGGAATAGGTAAAGGAGCTTAGGAAGAAGTGTCATTTTAATAGCGGGAATGCGGCCCAGCCAGGATAAGAAAAGGGGTTTCCACCTTGCCAGGTCTGTTTGGATGTGTCAGGTCCGACCAGATTCTCCATAATTCTGTGCTAAGGTGTCCCGATCATAAGTTTGGGAAGGTTTCTAGACTTGCCCTTTCACCTTATACTTGGAGAGAATTGGTGGCTAGACGCTTGTTTGGCAGAGTACATTCAACATGGAGGGCGGGTGCAGGTAATTAACGTTCAAGTGTTTCCCTCTCTTTAGCCTGACAGCCACTCTGTTATTGTTCACGCGCTGCAGCTGCTCTGCGCACTTCAACTGTCAAACCTTCAGAGGAGGCAGGTTCTGTACTGTGCTCCTCAGTGACAGGATTTTCTCTTCAGAGACTTGAATATTTTGGGAGTTCCTGAAGCAGCGAGGAGTGTGAGGAGTTTTAAGGCTGTGTCTGAGACGTATTACTGCTGGTGAGGTTATTTATTTCTTGAAGCAGTTCTAGCCAGCGCCGGTTCTTGCGCTGAACATTCCCTTTGTGAGGCTGTCTTCATCTTCAGAAGGAACTCAGTATTTTGAATAGCGCTCAGACTGAGTTTATGAATTTTCCTACAATAGACTGTTTGTTCATTCATCGCTAAAGGACAGAATCTCCAATTATTAATAGAGACATATTACTAAAGATTTGCTCCAGAACTAAGGAGAAGACTGAGATAAGGAAAAAAAGACTTTAAGCTGTTTAGAATCCTACTTGCTCTTTATTCTTCTAAGTTAGTTTTTAGCCTTAGCATTAGAACAGAATATTACTTAGTTCTGGCGTCAAGTGACCTTCAAAAAACAGATCAGCAAGCAGAGTTAAAGTCTACAATCATCATACCTCGACTGTATGTATTAAATATATATATGTATTATACTCACCAACCACCAAGTCAACATCCTTTCAGGAAGAATACCTAAAAGAGAAGGAGAAAGACAGTTAATTCATTTGGATTGTTTCAACTGGTCAATTCAAGTGCTAATTTACTAAACTCCAGTAAGAAAGGTTGCAGAATATTTTCTAACAGTATAGAGAGAGGCAAAATCCACTATCAGACAGGTAAAGAAAAGTTAAATGTGATGTTAAATTGTTAGACTCTCAAAAGGGTTTTCTGGACGTAGTAATTCTGCGCTTGTCATTGCAGGTGCAGTTACTCCCCTGAGGGATACAGCGAGGGCACCAGAGTGGCAGTCTCTCTTGTTATTTTCCCATTCCCCTTTCCCCCCGTTTCTGAGTCCAGAGTGTATTCTGGTTCAGAGGTGTAGGGGAGTTGGGAACTGTACTCCATTAGGACTTCGGCCTTCTGCTCCCGTGGACTTCAACAGGTTCAGGTATAGACTCTTGACAGGATGCGGGAGAGAGTGCGTGGGAAGTTGGCACAGAAGAGCCCCTCTACTCGTGGTGTTAAGTGGATCCCCAAGTATTGTAGTGAGGAAGAGGTCCACTGAAGTGCGGCTTGCTTCTGCAATTCAGTCACCTCTGATTCAGGAAGGGTAAGGTTAAGTATGTATGATTTACCCAGATTTACCTTAAAGCCTGTCACCTCTTCGAATCGCGCTAACTCGGATTGCAGCGGCGGGAGGGACCTGGACGTTTCGGCGAGGGACAGAAGCACATCGTCCGCAAAGAGCAACATTTTGTGCGTGTTCCCACTGAAGGGGATTCCTCGAATCTCTGGGGCTTGTCTTATGGCCATTGCCAGTGGCTCGATGCTAAGCGCAAACAACAGGGGTGATAGCGGTCACCCCTGCCGAGTGCTTCTAGAGTAGAGGAAGGGAGCTGACATCATCCCGTTGACTTGAACCCTGGAGCATGGTTGGGCATAATTAGCTCGAATCATGTTAATAAATTTGGCCGCGAACCCGAATCTTGTGAGAGTGCTAAAAAGAAATGACCAGTCCACCCTGTCAAAGGCCTTCTCGGCATCAAGTCCAACGAGCACAGCGTGGATTCGTCGTTTGGTCGCTTTCTGTATTAGGAGGACTATGCACTGGGTATTGTCATGGGTCTGTCTGCCCTTAATAAATCCCGATTGATCAGGCTGGACTAAATCGGGCATGAGGTCGTTGAGTCAGGTCGCTAGGATGGAGGTGTAGAGCTTTGCATCCAGGTTTAGCAGGACAATGGGGTGGTATGAAGCGCATAGTTGAGGGTCCTTCCCTTGTTTGTGTATGACTGTGACCACAGCTTCCGCCATCGATCTGGCGACCTCGCCTGTCTCTGCCATTGTATTAAAAATTCTTGTGAGGTGTGGTATTAGATCTGGTGCAAAGGTTTTATAGAATTGAGAGGTGTACCCATCCGGACCTGGGGCTTTGTGGGGTTTGAGGGCTTTTATGGCCGTGCCATCTTCAGAGGGGGTTATAGGGGCAGTGAGGGTGTCGTTCCACTCTGGGGAGATCTGCGGGAAGTGCAGTGCCTGGAGGTAGTTGTGTTGAGTTGCTGTGTCTGGCTGGTCAGCAGCGTAAAGGGTTTCTGAAGGAACCAAAAAGGTTAGCTTCATCTTCATCTTTGTGTGTTAGTTTCTCGTTTTCCCCCTGTATGCCCCCTATGTATTCCCTCTCTCGTTTTTCCTTCAGCTGTCTGGCTAGGTGTTTGCCAATCTTGTTACCCTGGGAGTAGGATAAGTGGCACAGTTTAAGAAGTGTGAGCTCAGCTCTATTATGATAGATGGCTCTGAGCTTGCCCCTCAGGGCCATCAGGTGGTAGAGTGATACTCTAGTAGGGTTGGTTTTGTGAGTATTTTCAGCCGTTGCTAACTCCACTTCAAGGTTTTCTCTTTCCCTAGTCCTCTGTTTATTTAGAATAGAGTTGAGTGCAGTGCATTTCCCCCTGAAGACTGTTTTAATGTATCCCAATTTGTAAACTCTGATGTCTGTTCAGATTTATTTAGACAAAGAAATTCTGTGATTGTTTCCCTCAGTGTAGCGCAAAACATCCTATCTCGCGTGAGGCCCACCGGCAAATACCATTTGGGGGTTGTTGTGGCAGTATTGCTCCACTTTAAGCAAATCGACACCAGGCCGTGGTCCGACACGGAAAGGGGAAATATTTTGGCTGCTCGCAGGGCTCCCCTTAGGGTCTGTCTAACGAATATGTAATTCAGCCTAGAGTACGTGTGGTGCCCATGTGAATTAAAAGTGTAGTCTCTCGTTTGAGGATACAGGGTGCACCAGGTGTCTATAAGACACAAGTCTTGTATCTGTTGCTTGGTGTCTATGGAAAACGAGCCCGTGTCCGAATGATGTGGGTGGGTGCTATGTAAATCTGGCTGCCATGTAAAATTAAAATCTCCCTAAGAATCGTTGGTCCCTCGGCGAAGTCTTTGATTTTCCTCACTAACGTGTTTAAAAAAGCTGTCTGTCCTTCATTAGGGGCGTACGTTGCTATGAATGTGTAAAGTTTGCCCTTCAGTGAGCCCTTCACCATTACTAGGCGCCCTTCATTATCGGTCTGGACATCCCGTGGTTGGAATTTTGTAGAGGCATGAAAATGATGCACCACCCCCCTATGTTTATTGAGAGCAGAGGACCTGTAAATCAAGGGATATTGCTTATGGCAGAAGCGTGTGTCCTTTGCCCTCTGGAGGTGGGTCTCCTGTATAGCCACTATGTCAATGTGATGGTCGGTTAGATATTTCCAGACATTTTGGCGTTTTTGGGGTGAGTTAAGGCCCTTCACATTCCATGAGCCGATGGTTATAGGCATTTGTGTAGTATGGGTATCTCCCCCTCTCTTGGGTCGCTAATTGTCGCATCATGTCACTGGACCGCTTTCGGCTCAAGCAGTGCTGAGCCCTTGTATAGGGACTGCCTGGAAGGAAGTTGGGACTAACTAAGCCCCCTCGAAATAGCATTAAAAGGCCGCCACCATCTCCCACCCCCCTCCCCCACCCCAAAGAAAATAAAAATCAACAATACCATTATCTGCGGTTGTGGAACCGTTAGCTTGTTCCCCGATGAGGGCCAAAGCACCCTCATGGGAACGTTGGGGGGATGATACGGCTGTGGTCCCCGTCCACGCCTCCCCCGAACCTCACAGAAAGGTGTGATCAATAATGTCTTTCGGCCAAACCTGTACCCCCAGCCTTGTGGCCCTTCTCTCGGAGGCATAGTGCCATAGTCTCTGCTGGTAGACCCAATGCGCCACGTTGCTCAATGATTTTGCAAGCGTCCATAATGGTCACGCGGCCTGGATGGCCAGTCATTCCCTGGATCCTCCGGCTAGAAAGCCTCAGAAATGGCCAGAATGAGCCGTCACCAACTGGCCCCTTAGGGGGCTGCCATAGAGTGTGAGTCTTAACACATCTCGGGGTAGGGTTCCGTCGTCTGCTAATTAGCAATGAGATCTGCCTGGCGGTAGGATGCCTGGAGAATTTCTCCGGTCCGGATGTTGTCCCTAACAATGTCTCTGCGTACTGCCCTTGGTGTGTCTCAAGTGCTTCCCCGGAGGTGGCAGCCATATCAAGGTTTGTCACTTTCAATGACCCGGGGACAGACCTCCATAGTTGAGTCGTCATGACAGAGGAGAGTGTCTCCTCGAGCCTTGATCTGTAATCATTGGTGGAGAAAGTACAGATGCGAGCCTCATTTTCGATTTCTGCGTGAGCCTGTAGACCAGGAAGTGGCCAGGGGGGCGCCTCTCAGTGTCTCTTCCGATTTGGTAGGTGTAGGGCCAGGCTCCTCTGAGGAGAGCCCAAGGAGTTACAGCCCGTCCTTGAACTCTGAGAAGTGTCGTTGCTTATTATTGAGTTCGAAGCTCAGACCAAATGGGTAGGTCCATCTGTACCTTATTTGATCCTCCCGTAGCTTCGCGGTGATAGGTCTGAACTTTCTCCTAGCCAAAGTGGTCGGAGCTAGGTCTTGATAAATGGTGCATGGATGATCTTGAAAGAAGACGGACCCTTTTTTCCTGACGGCTAATAGCAATGCCTCTTTGACCTTGTAAGAGTGGAATTTGGCCAGCATGACTCGTGGTCACTTCTTTTCTGCAGGTGTTAGGGCCCCTACTCAGTGGGCTCGTTCCAATATTAATTTTAGGGTTTGGGGGCTAGGAATCTCTGCAAAGATACCCTTCAGAAACGCCTCAAGGTTGGGCCCCTCTGCTCCCTCTTCCAGATCCCATATGCGTAGATTCTCCCTTCGCGCTCTGTTCTCGAGATCTTCAGCCTTGAGCTGCGTCTGTTGCAGTTGGTCCCGGAGGGTGTGTACATCTTCTCGCAGTTCGGTGATGTATTTATCATGCTCTTGAGCTTGTGTCTCTAAGTGCATCGCCCTGGTGCCCACCGAGCCCACGTCCTGTTGGAAGGAGGTCAGTCTCTCTGTGAGATCAGACCCCAGCTGGTCCATGGATGTTTTGATGCCGTGACTGAGATCGTTCCGAAGCCCTGTTTTGAACTCTCTGAACATAGTCAGGAGGTCCTCCTTGGTGAGAGCCATGTTGACTGCTCCTTCGTCGTGGCCCTGCGGTGGGCATTTACCTGTTGGTGCGAAGAAGTCCGAGACCCTGTTTGATGTCTTACTCATCCCCTTCTTTGGTGGCATAAGAACGGGTCCGAGAGGACTTCCGTTTCTGCGGCAGGGGTACGTGGGGCTGTAGAGTGCGGGATGTAGCCCCCTCTGTGTTGACGGTTTGCTTTGGCGGAAGTTATGTATGTCGGCGGTGATCCTAGGCGGTAGAGTCACCAGCACAACTGCGGAGAGGCGACGGGGGAGTCAACGCCGGGTCATTAGTTATACGTGCCCTGCATAGAAAGGCTGTAGTGTTTATGCCGCCCAAGTTGGATGAAGCTCCTGCTTATGGAGTTTGGATCGAGCTGAACCATTGAGTGCACAGAGTGTGACTGTTAATGATCTTACTAGTACTCTCGACGGGGTGCTGACCAAACTCCAGACAGGAGGGCTGGCTCAGTGAATGCTATCAATCGTCGTGTCTCGGGACGGCTTCCCACTTGGTTTAGTTGGGTCGCTTGCACCATGTGCCATTGGTCAGGAGAAGCAGGCTAGCGGGCGTTCCCTAGGCCCTGCGGCGGTCAGGCGAGTCTAAAAGCCTTATGGTACACGTCACTGTTCCACCCACAGTTCTGCTGCCCGAAGCTGTATGTAGGCTTCTTTCTGGGTGGCTGTATTCACAGTCTGGCTGCCATCTTAATGGTGCCATGCGGTTTGTCTTGGCACTCAATGGATATCCCCCAGGGCCGCCCGCTTCGCTCTCAGTTTCAGGCCCCCCCGGTTGGTCCTCCGTTAGCCCTGCGTACCTGGTGGTCCCGGGGTGGAGCGTTTCTTCGTGAGCTGCCGTTCCTTCAAAGCCCTCAGCAGGGGGCACTATCTCAGCAAGGCCTCCGAGCGTTGCCTATCCGCAGTCCCTGCCCAAGGGCGTCTCGGCCAGGAGGTCACAGCTGTGTTAGCTGGAGGGTTACGTTCCCAGCGTTATTGAGGCTTCGCTCATCGAGACATTGCGGGCGCCATTTTATAAGCATTATCGTTTTCCGGCAGGCATTATTGGGGCGCCAGGGTCTGGGCTGCGAGGTATTCCCGTGGCTACCCGGTGGCCCTGCAGAGCGTTGATTCCCTTTATGTCCGGATTCTGTCTCCGTGCTCTGAACAGCTCGTCACTGGCTGGGAAGAGTTGGCAGCCGGTGTCTATTGTCGCAGCCGGGCTGCCATCTTGAGATCAGGCAAGGCGCGCAGTGGTGGGGCTCAACCCGGGAGATTACTTTCCCTCTCCCGGTGGCCTGTTCTTGGGGGGTCTCACCCAGTCCGCAGGTCCCGCTCCTCACTCTGCTTCCTTCTTTGACTGCTTACCCTCTTGGGTATGCACGCTTGACCTTGCGGACCCGCAGGACCCCCTCCCGTGAGCCCCCAGATCCAGCACCACTCTCTTCAAGAGTGTTCATGCCTTTCGTGGTGTCGGGAGCTTGCCTCCTCTATAGTGGTGAGTAGTAGATCTTTACTGCAGCTGTGCCCCGGCCGGGTCACCGCTCTGTAGAAGACTCTGTCTCTCGCAGGATAGCAGGCGCCATTTTGACAGGCACCGTAGCTCTTCTATAAAGCTGTGTTTCTGAACATGTAGATGTGGCGGGGCGAATTAAAACGCCCAGTTTGTGCCCGGCATGTTCAGCTTGACGTAGGTGTGTTTCCCCATCCAAAGTACGTTGTCTGGCCACATTTAGAGGTTCAGGAACAGTGCGTGGACCGGGAGCCGAAACAAGCTATATCCGTTTGGCCATCTTGCCAGGCCACGCCCCCGTAAATAAGTTTTTTTAATGACTGTAAAACAATCCCAGCCAGTGCAGCACACCTCCCAATGTGTCAGTTATTCAAGTGAGACTACTGAATACAGTCACTATTTCTCAATGCCAAGCACCTGTGTGCCTCTATGTCTTCTTTTGACCAGAAATTGATGGGGAACATTTGTGGTTTCCTTTGGGGTGTATACTCTGGTCTGATGGCCATGCTCTAGGGCCTAGCAATGCCAGACCTTTTCCTGTGGGCTGCCTTATTTCCTCCTGCCTCAACTCCCAGTAGTGCTTCTTCACCAGACAGTGGCTTCCTTGTGCATGGTCATTTAAGACACTCCGCCTAAGCAATTGGTGGGTTCCTTCCTTGAAGTCAGACCTGAGGCAGCCTCTCATGACAGGCTCTTGAACTACCCAGGTTTCTAGCAGTTAATACAACAGGCCCAGAGTACAAGAGAATCACCACTGCTGAGGGACCCTGGATTCATATATTCTGGCAGAAAAATCGTGCCACCCAGGCTGGTTGACTCTGCTCTATACTCATACTTAGGGGCAGATTTATCAAAATGGCATGCAATGCAGCAAGACACTCAACTAAAATATTAATCATCAATCAATCAAGACTTATATAGCATGGCTTATCACCCAGGGTATCCAAGTACAGGCTCAAACAGCCAGGTCTTGAGTCCTTTCCTGAATTCCAGCAGTGAAGGTGACGTATGCAAGGGGTATGAGCGAAGTGAAGGGAGGTGGAGCACAGGTGTCTGGAGGGTTGGTGGAAGCTCAGGTGGTGGTTGATGTATGCTGGTCCTTTGTTGTGCAGGGCTCTATATGTTTGGATCAGTATCTTGAAGTGGCATATCTTCTGAATAGGGAGCTAGTGGAGCTTCCCATGGTAGAGGGTGATGTGGGTCTGCTTGGGGAGGTCGGGATGAGTCTGGCCGCCGAGTTCTGTATGGTCTGTTGGCTTTTCAGGAGTTGCAAGGTGATTCCTGTGCAGAGTGCATTGATGTAGTCAAGCCTGCTGGTGACTAGTACTTGGGTGACGGTTTGTCTGGTATTGACTGGGAGATATGTGAAGATCCTGCAATGAATGCAAAGAGTTAGGATACAGGTGAAGGAGACAGCGTTGATCTGGTTTCTCATGGTGAGCTTGCTGTGCAAGATGATGCCGAGGTTGTGGGCATGGTTTGTTGGGGTGGGTGAGGGTCCTAGTTCAGAAGGCCACCAAGAGGCATTCTAAGGGGAGGTGTTGCTTACGAAGATGAGCACTTCTGTTTTTTCTGTGTTGAGTTTCAGACAGTTGTCTTTAATCCAATTGGTGATGCTCGTCATACACCTTTGGAAGTTGACCCTTGTGGTGGAGGGTTCTTCCCATAGCGAAGGGATGAGCTGGGTGCCTTCAGCTTAGGCTATGATGTTTAGGCCATGGGTTCTGATGATGTTGGCCAGGAGGCTAGGTGTTGAACAGGGTGGGACTGAGGAATGATCCTTGAGGGATAGCAGATGATGCTCTAATGTTTGGAGGTATAGGGAGGGAGGTGGATACTCTGGGTTCTACCGGTGAGGAACGGGACAATCAATCTGCATGCATCTCCATGGATTCAGGTGCGGTGGAGTCTCTTGACAAGGGTGAGGTGGAATACAGTGTTGAATGATGCTGAGAGGTCAAGGAGGATCAGGGGCAATGTTTCTCTTCAGTGGAGGAGGGCTCTAATGTCAGTAGCAGTAATGAGGGCGGTTTCAGTACTGAGGTTGGTGAAGAATCCAGACTGGAAGATGTCCAGCAGATTGTTGTTCTCCAGGTGTTCTTCTAGTTGGTGGTTGATGGCTTTTTCAAGGACCTTGGCAGGAAAGGGAAGCAGAGAGAGGGGATGGAAGTTCTAGAGTTTGCTGGGGCTGGCGGACGGTTTCTTGAGAAGGGGTTTGAATTCAGTGTGTAGCTATTCATCGCAGAAGGTGGCAGTGGCAATGGTTGTGTTGAGGGTGGTGGTGAGTTCATTGCTGATCGACTTGCCCCCGAAGTTGAAGATGTGGTGAGGACAGGGGTCCATTGGTGCTCCAGTGAGCTGCCACTAGTCCCACTCAGAAAGAATCAATGCTTACTTGGTATGCCCCTCCAAAACACAGAACTCAATCCGTATCACAAAGAACTCTCTGAACACATGTGTGATAGTCATGTTTGCTGAGGTGGAAATAAAAACACTGGGAACCTACGCTGGGGAACTTGAGGCAGGGTGCCCCCTCTCCAGAGCCATGCAATGGACCTTTTCCATCCCAACCGCAGTATTTTGTTACCCCCTATTCCAAACTCCTAATTATTCTTTATGCCAGGTAGAACCTAGGACTATCTTGACACCATTGTTAGCTGTACAGACCTTCAAATTAATTTTTAGAACAGCTAGTCCATCCCTTAGACATATTTCCCGGCAAGGCAGTTAACGTTAGTGCGCGCAAGGGGAAGGGTGCCAGCCGGCCGTTTCATGATAACAATACATTTCTTGAGTAGTGCTTAGAATGTATTGCTGTGTCTAAGCACCGTTCGGAACAAGTGTTACCATTAGCCAATTTTAATTGAACTCCATGTATTAATATCCGAAGAATGACAAGCAGAGATTGTCTTGTAAGGATTCATACTCATGACCTGCAGTTGATACAGCTATGAGACCTCAACTTGTAAAGCAAACACTTCGGTGCTACCACATGTGTTGAGATAAACTGTTACATAAATATGCCGCTGTACATAATTATTGAAAAAATGACCGAAATTAGTAGATGGTAATTTGGACTATTTATGATGAAAGGTCCTTGTGTCAGAAGGAGTGACGCAGGCTTGAAAAGAAATCTGAGGCTGCCTGGCCTGTTCTTTTTGTATGGCGATGTCTTCTTCCTTCGGTACCGACCGGCTATTCGCAGTGTGTTTTATTTGTTTTCACTGCCAACAGTGTTTTTCTTTTATCATTTGCAAATAAACTATAAACAGTAGGTCATTGATCGGGTACCAGCAGCACAATGGTGACTCGTGAATGGGAAGTAACCTGGAATACGCACCCGTTTTCGCTTTTTATAAAGATTCTCAGATAAAGGTTGACAAAAAAGGCAAACAGCAAATCAGTTGAAATTGTCTACAATTCATAGCGTGTGTTCCAGTTCTGAAGTGACCGCGCTGCTTCATAAAGAAGTGCTTTATTTTGTCTGTGGGCTCTTTCCTCATTGCCAGGAGTTCCAGCGGATCTGCAGAAAGAAAGAACGCGGGACGTCAAAATGCCCTGGACAAGACAAGTAGCACTATAGCGCATGCTTCCGTCTGAGATGTAACACCAGCAGTGATGAATGCAGTGTGTTCGCTGAGTAAGGATCTTTTGGCTGTTTATGAAACCCCGACAGCCCATTTGTTTCTGTTAACAGCGCAATGCAAAATGTTTACATGTCCGTGACAAGTGACTACCGGCCTCGTGTGCCGCACTAGGCCTGTCTGTCCGGCAGACCGCACCACTTGCGCTAAGTAGGAAGTATATTGCATACGCCTGGATGATGTGACATGTTGAAGCTTTGGCCCTGCTGGGATGCAGGACGCAGCCCCTCTTTGCACAGAGCTAACAGTGATGGGTGTCTGATGAAGAAACGTATTGGAATTTGTTTCAGTCTTAATAGTCTGCAACACAGAATGGACCTTAACACTTAAACGGTACTAAACTGAAAACATGTTTACCTGTGAGATAAGGACAAGCAATAATGACAAGGACACATTGTGCAAATAATCTTCCCATTTTATTGAAAAGGAAACTTGCAGACATTTTGAGGGCGACTGAAAAAAAGTCGAAATTCAACCTAACTTCCTAATGTGTGAGTGATCAGAAAACAGCAATTAGTGACAGTGATAACTTTTGTATAAAGAATACCTCTATGATGTGATACCCAGCCTTCTTTAACTTAAGTTTCATGCAACTATATACAGGAAGTCAGCAACATGCTTCCCTCAGACAAAATGTATGTGGTCCACGTGCAATAACTAACCTATTTCACAAATAAAAAACTTAAAACATACAAACCATGGGCCTGATTCACGAATGTAAGCTTACACTTTTGTGTAAGTTTACATTTGCTTGCTATTCACAAAGGGATTTACGAGTAGTATCTTTCCAAGTGCGGAATCTCCAGGCCCAAGGAGTTCAGCGTCGTCCACATTAGGGGCATACATAACAACTAACATGTTAGAAGAACTTCACTACTTCACCTTTTAATCTTACTCCTATATACTACACCCATATTAAAAATCAATTTTTAGACATAGGAGGTAATTTCACGCACCCCCACACTGATCCCAGCAGTACTTTGCCTCGGAAGAAGGCGATAGTCACTTAGGGAGGCAATTGCCTAGATACCATAGTGGTGATTACTTACACCACCAGTGGCAAAGATAGGTTGAGGGTTTCAGGTGACCAATTGAGACAACCCCAGCAGAGTTCACTCTCCTTTGATTACAAAAGTTACAATGTGGAAGCTGAGTGAATCCGTTGCACACTTTTACCTCCCCATTTAGATTTTTTGTGACAAAGAAATATTCCTTACCATCATATTACACCCTGAGTTTCGCAGGAAACAAAAGGCTGTAGCAAAGTTCTCCCTACTGCAGTCGTTTCTTGGTTGGTATAAAGTTCCTGCGAAGGTCCTGCACGTCTTGGGTGTAGTTCAGATAAACCATGATTTTCCTGCCTTCAATGCAGGGGGACTCTGTGGTCCCAACATGTTGCAAGATCCCATCTTTATCCATAAAGTTAAACAGCTGGGCTATGATGGCATGAGGCAGTGCCCCCGGACATGGCTCAGGCACCAACACGCAATGGCCAAATGTACAGTGAAGAAGTTAGAGAGACGTTGCGACTTCAGGGCCATTGTTATATTTTCCTCTAGAAAAAACACTACAGATTTCCCCTCTGCCTACTAGGGGAAGCCAACAAAGCGGAGGTTGTTCCTTCTGGAGCGCCCTTCTGCATCTTCAATTCTGTCTTCCATATGTGTCAAGAGTGTTTGAAGCATAGATACCATCTTTTGTAAGTCTGCCCCTTCCTGTTGAAGCACCGTGAAATGTCCTTCAGCCTCGGAGACCCTCTCTGATATTTTACGGAAATCCGTGCGGAGCAGGTCCACCTCAAGGGCCACGGTGTCAATCTTTATTGGCATGGCCTCACAGGATCCTTTTATTCCTGCCATGATATCAGCCATCTTAGGGGACCCTTGTTCCGCTCAAGGGGCCTGTTTCGCTTGCTCCCCTACTGCTCCCTCCAAGGGTAGTGGTTGGGCTTAATTATAAGTTTTGTTGGCTTGCATGGTCTTTGTGGACTTATCCTTCTTCATTTGTGCAAATGAAAGAAAGTCAGTGTTCGGCTACACACTGCCGCACGCCCAGTCACCCTTTCTGGTGTAGGCCCATCCCAGTTCCCCAAAGGACCCAGGTAGCTGGATCCTCACCATGATGCACCAAGTGGCAGCCGGCTTCACAGGCCCTCCACTGGCACCTCTGGGGGGTTCTCGCTCCCACAACACCAGCGAGATGCAAGCCTTCCATCATCTGTAACAGCACAAGCATTGTACAAGTCCAATGCTGTGTGCCTTACAATGCCACACTTGATAGTGGGGGATGAGGAGGGGCTCACATTGAGTCTACTTTGTTCCACTTTCAGCGCTTTCTGATGGTGAAAGGACACGTTCCTATTCCTTATGTTCCGGGGCCAGTAGTCAACCCAATCTCTGTGGGCCCACGAAGGTTTACACAGGACTTCAGGATATATTGGCCCCAAGTAGTGGAGTCTGACCTTCGGACAGGTCAACTGTTGCAGTCCCACCTGCCTTTCCCAGGTGCAGGGCTCAGACGATCAGCTGGCTGCCAGAGCCCTGGGCCGCACTCCTATCCACAAGGCCAATGCTGCTGCCCTAGGGCGGTGTTGCACGACCAGGCTCCCTTGCCCTGCAGGTCCGGCTGATGCGGTTTCAGTTTTTAAGTCCTCCGGGCCCACAGAACAAGTCTGAGACCAAGCAGAGCTGGGCGGGATCAGCAGTTTCCAGTACTCCTACCTGGTTCAGCTGCGATGTTCATGGCTCAGCACCACTTAGAAATGGGCCCAGAATTCCTCAAAGCTCTGCTCCATCACTACGGGGGCCACCCGCACCTCTCAATGGTACTCCGGCAAGGAGGGCACTAAAGCAGCAGTGCATTGGGGAGGCTTCAAGCTTCTGGCATCTCCCACGTGCGAGTCCTCATCTCTGCTCTGGGGCAGCCAGGCCCAAATCGCAGCTTGCACCTTCTTCAATGGGTCCCCACATCTCGAGGATTCTGGTGCTGAACATTTCACCAATTTGGGAAAGGTGTGAGCTGGGTGGAGGGACAGCAACGACCTCCGAGGGGTAGATTCTGGCTGCATTGATAAAGGATTATTTCAGATTTTGATTTTGCCGGTGGAAGCTCTGGAAAGCACGACTAGGCAGCCATCTTACCTTACATTCATGCGAGACGCAACTTGCACATTTTGCCCCAGAAACAAACTGCTGTGACACTGTTCACACTAGTTAGCAGGGCAAACAGCATGCTGTGTGTTAGTGCACAGCCAATTTGTTTCCTTATGCCTGCTTCTGCCTAAGCAATCCCCCGCCATGTTTCCAACTTCCCTGTGTGTATATTTAAAATGTTGTTCCACGGTTAGTCTGTTTTTGTGTTTTCTTGTACCTGCCCTACACAACCCCATCCTAGCCATGGAAGAGTCAGGCAGCGCCGCTGAGTGACGCATACCCAGTGGCTGACGGTGGCATGAGGGGGAGAGACCCTGCCACATTTTTAGCAAGGCGGAGGTGGCGGTTCTAGTTTTCAATATGCAAGCTCCACCTCCACCTCATACCGGCACCAGGCAGAGAGCCCAGTTACAGCTACGGCCTAGCAGAGCACAGCTGATGTGGGGGGGCGCGGCCTGCACCATCACACTGGGGTCCCCCAACACCCAGCAGCAAGTGACTCAGCGCTGGGCCAGCATCATCGACTGGGACCAGGGCCTGCTGACTACAGTGGCGGGCTAGGTAAGTGACATTTTGTAAAAATTTGGGGTGGGAGCAAAGACAAAGTGCGGGCTCCACTCTGGTGCTTCCCCTGTGGCCCCCAACACACTGGCTTGTGGGTTCCCAGGTTGGGTACCAGAGCATCCACTAAAGGCCCTGGAGATGGTATCCATAGGCCTCTTGCTGACTCGGGAGAAGGGCCAAGCAGTCCCTCTCCTTAATGTAATAAAAAAGGCCCTGGGGATGGGGTGCTCAGGGCTAAAATTGTTATGGATAGGGGCGCATGCCCCCTCCCCTTCATTTAATAAAAAGGCCCCTGGAATGAGGTTCCTGAGGCACTTGATGGTTCTAGGAGGAGGACAGCGTCCCCTCTCCCTTATTTTAGAAAAAGGGCTTAGTGATGGTGTCTCTAGGGTGACTAATGGCTTGGGGAGGGGGCTGCACGCCCCTCCCCCCTCATCTCCTCATTAAAATAATATATGTATGTCCCAAGTGGGCACCGGGACACCCACAGTAAATATTTTTAATATGTGAATATTAAATGAGCAGCAGTAGCCGCTCCTTTGAAGGAGCAACCCATAATGCTCTGCAAGGGCTTTATTTAAAAAAAAACTTTATTAGCTAGAATGAGGAGGGACACCAACAAGCCTTTTTTAATGTTGTTGGGGGCTGCAGGAAGTCCAGTGGCCCACCAGCACCATAAAAAAAGTATGTCTCCTGGGTCATTTAATCCATGACCCCAGGAGAACTTCGTATATTGTTTTAAAGCATGCCTAGCTTGAGCTCTGTGCTCTGCAATTTGAGTTCAAAGCCCTTTTGTGGTTGTTTTTATGACTGTATTTTTTAGGCTGTTGAAAGAAAGATCCAGAGACATGTTTGTTTAATTTGTTTGAAAAAGAAAATAATTCTCTGAATATTTATTTTGATATTTTCACCCCAAACATGTAATATTAAAAACTACATAAAAAGAAAGTCACAGATGTTTTTTAATTAAAAATGTATATATCAATAAATGTTAATAAGATTTGCAATGTGAATCACTGAAATATACATTTGATTAAAAAATGATAGATCTGCTTTGTATATATATATATTGGTATGGTCACCTCTTGATGAAGTCAATAAAACCACTTTTCATATTTTGATGTTGTAACTTGTTGACAAATTCAGTAAGTCTGTCTGAGTGTCGCGGAGGTTTGGCTGCAGGGCCTGTCATGCACAGTCTTCTTATAAATGATGTTATTTCAAATGTTGCAGTCATATTATCAATGATGTTACGGAAGATGTCATGAGTGATGTAATATGTGTGGCAACTAGCAGTGCAGGACGAGGGGGCAAGTAATAGTTACCTTAGGGCACAAGCTAAAGTTATTTGATGAATTTCAGTGTTTTTTTTGTTTACAACATTACACTGCCACTGAAGTTCTCACCTAACTATACTTTTATTTGAATATTTTTTTCTGTGAATTTCTAGGCTTTTTTTAACATGAATTAATATTTTATTACCATATGTGAAGTGAACCTTCCGCCGGGCACGCCCTTTGCAAATATTGGGTTAGCCACAGGGTCTGTCGTACGCCCAGGCCCTGCACCTGAACCCTTAGTGGGCCGTTAATCCCACATTGCGCAAGGCATTTGGCCACCCGCAGCGTGGAGCTGGCTGCAGTGCCTGACCCAAACCCATTAGCGCAGTCCCGCACCCCTGGCCACTTCGGATGCCAGGTACGCCATCCCCTAAATTCTTTTTTTAAAGGACTGGGTAGCACACGGCCCGCTTCTCCGAGCTATTTGGGCCCTTATACTTAGGGGTCTTTAATTTCAAGGGGACAGGTTGGCCTCCCTCTTCAATCCAATGTTGGCCTTGCAGACCCTATCCCCCGGGAGGCAAAGCATATATGTTAAGGAGAGAGGGCACCCACCCCCTTCCCCGAGCCTTAATAGGCCCTAGGACACCATCCTCTGGGCCTTTTTTTCAGGGGAGGGGGCCCTCCCTCTTCGAGCCAATAGTGACTTTGGGTACCCCATCCCCCAGGGCTAAAAAATATCTGTTAAGGGAAGAAGGGCACTCAGCTCCCCTCCTTGACCCAATAGTGGTCACGGGGACCCCATCCCCCAGCTTCTGTCTTACTTCTAGGTTGGTGCCCCGGTGCCCCCTCGGGTCACCCACCAAGTAGCAAGTTGGGGGCCACGGTGGAGCTCCAGGGTCCCCGTGCCCCTGACGGTTCCCCGCATGCAAAGTCCTGCATGCATTGGGAACTGGCTTTGCTCGCCCCTAGAGGAAATAGCAGGTTTTGCTTGCTCCTACCAGGTGGGAGTAGTGCATGTTTCCCTATCTGCAGGACCACAGGCAGGAAAATAGAACTCTGCTCCCACCTGGTGGGAGCATTTTTAAAGCTCCTGCCAAGTGAGAGCAGCCATGACTTCCCTGCCTGTTTCCTGCCTTTAAACTAGAATGCCTTAGTGTCTTCTGTATTTTCTTGAATTCCTCCTATCTACTTTAGTGTCCGCTTTAACCACGCAAACCTGCTTCCATGTGTCTTATTTAATCTTCCACTACAATTTCTCCTGTCTGTTGCTTTTTGCTTCTGCTTTTTTTATTGAAAATTCCCTTGCCCCATTTTACATGTCTTGAGTGAACAGAAGACTTGGTAACACATAGAGGAGCACGGACGTAAATATTCATACCGTGTAGGTTGACAGAATGATTTATTGAGTAAACAGTCCATAGTACAAATATAGAAGTGGTTATCATGGACCCCAAAATGATGTTGTGTCATACAAGGTTCCATGATGTAGAGACAACACAACATGGCAGTGTCTTCTTCCATTTCCTTCTATCTGTTTATTATTTTTCTGATCCTTTCAGAGCCATGTCCCTACATTATGAAAAAAATATATTATGCATTGGTTGACTATTTACTTGGTCCACTAAACCTTTCAAAGTAATGCTATGAATAGTAGATAAGATAACTCAATATTAGCGATGTATTGTTTTTGTAACTTACACAAAATAATGCGATGGTTACTTACAGCAGGTATCTAACCATGTACGTTATGTTTTTGTGTAGGACCAGAAGAACCCCAGGCTCCTATGGAGGAGGGCACAACCATCATCCAGGGGAGGATAAGGAGTAGCTGCTGTGACAATTGGTACGTTGCTTTCTTTTCTCACTGACAGCTACTCCCTTTCTTCTAATCCCACTAGGCACTTCTTGTATAAAGTATTCACCCTCCCATGTTGCTGTCTCTTTCTCACAACCAATCAATTGTTAGAAAAAAAAGGTGCGGTGCCCACAACCCACTTGCCTATAACTTACCTTATTCTTCCAATTCCACCCAGCCCATAAATTTCAATCCCAACTCGGCATGTGCCACATTTCTCTTAGAGTTTCTGTCTAAGTGAAAACTTTCATAGCTTCATTACTGTTCTATCTTCTACTACTTCTACCTTGCATTAACCATGCAACTAAGCCTACTAGTATATGACACCTAACCAGACCATAGCAAGGTCAGCTGTTTAACTTACCTAACTTTACCTCATGCTGCCACTTACTTTTCCCGTATCCAAGGAAAAAAGTATATTTAGAGTATTATTTTGGGTGGAGGGTGTAGTGTGGAACTCAGTCTGGTGTCGTACTCAGGGTGGGAGTCAGTAGGGAGTAGGAAGAGCTGGGCCATTGGAATGTATGATGACACACCACTAGCTACATCTAAAAAAACATGCTGCCTCTCCAAGATGTCTCCATTAATGTTGCACATTATAGTGAAGCAAATTGTGAATCATTGGTGATGTGTGCACATATATCAACAGCAATTTATATTTATGTTTGGCAGTTCATTCATTAATTAACACACATTAAGTGTATGCTGCAAGTGTCACTAAATCAAATCATTTTAATTTTCATCCATTTTAGTATAAATATTGATTTTTTATTATGGTGATGATCATAGATTAATTTATACCACAAACTGCTATTACATTGTGGGATGTCTGTATGGGTAAAATGCGCCCTCTGACCAAGGGCCGAGGCATGGACAACCAAGAACACAGGAAGGCCTATGTAAAAAACAAAGCACAATGGCCACCATCCAAATCACCGCCAAAGGCATAGACAATAAAGAACACATCAGGATTATGGCAAAGCAAAGTACACAGATTACAAAATGGCCGCCGGCCACATGGCTACCAAGGGCAAAGGCATAGACAGCAGAGAACACATGCAGGCCTAAGGCAAAGCAAAGCACACTAACTAGAAAATGGCTGCCGGTAAAATTGACACCAAGTGCAAGGGCACGGACGACAAAGAACACTTGAAGACCTATGGCAAAAGCAAAGTACACTGACTACAAAATGGCTACCAGCTACATGGGCACCAAGGGCAAAGGCAAAGACATCAAAGAACACATGTTGGAAATGGCCCTTTCTGCAGAGTCATTCCGAAATATTTTGCCTTCCTCCTCCTCTTTTTTCTGACCACGTTATTGTTGGCTGTAGGACTCTGGGCACATTTTCGCTGCTAACCAATGTTAAAGTGCATGTTCTCACTCCCTTAAAACATGGTAATATTGGTGTATCCACAATTGGCGTATATATTATACTTATAAGTCCCTAGTAAAGTGCACTATATGTGCCGAGGGTCTGTAAGTTAAATATTACCAGTGAGCCTGCAGCACTAATTGTGCCGGTCACTTAAGTAGCCCTTCAAACATGTGTCAGGCCTACCACTGTAGAGTCTGTATGTGCAGTTTTACTGACATGTCGACTTGGCAATTAAAACCCCTAGCCAAGCCTTAAACCTCCCTTTTATTCCATACTAGTCACCCCTAAAGTAGGCCCTAGGTGGCTCATAGAGCAGGGTGCTGTGTAAGTAAAATGCAGAACATATACTTTTTAGTTTTACATGTCCTGGTATGGAAAAACTCCCCCAAACTTCATTTTTCACTGCTGTGAGGTCTATCCCTCTCATTGGTTACCATTTGGGATTATGTAAGGCATCCATTACATATAATTTTTGATCGAGAAGGAGTAGGATAGTCATGTTTGGTACCTATGAACTTGTAATGATTAATCCTCTTTAATGGAAAAGTTGAATTAATCATTACAAGTTTGAAAATGGCACTTTTAGAAAGTTGGCATTTTCCTGCCCTTAGCCCTTGGTGCCTACAGCCTGTCATGGGTCACAAGACTGGGTGTAGCTGACAGTTAGACTTTGTGAATTCCCTCCAGGCACACAATAGTGGTATTATCAGAGTCAAAATGACCCATTTACTGGCTTGATTGGGGGGGCAGAGCTAAGTACAGCCCCACTTGCACCTGACTAGGCTATGTCTAGTCTCCTCACAATAGACTTAATGACTCTGTATTGTCAGTGCAGCCAGCTTGAAGCCATGGAAGGAGAGGCAGAAAACTCCAAAAACTTCAAAGGACCTTTCTAGAAACGTCTCCCACCTTCTAGGTGCAGGGCACCAGGGTATAAATACTGGACTTCAGATACCACCATTTTAGTACACTTCTGGACCTATGAATATTCTGCCAGAAAGGACAACTGCACTGCTGAGTGTCTGCTACTTTGTGGGACTGCTGCTCTGAGAAAACTGGTTTTCTGCTGTACTGCCTTGCTTGCTGCTCTCTCTGTCTGATCACCTGCATGAGAAGGACTGGACTTTCTTCACTTGAACCCAGAGTGTCTCAAAGGGCTGGACTGCTTGCCTTCTGTTCTGCAGTCTCAGGGACATCAAAGACTGCCTGCAACTCTCCTTCCAGCACCTGAACTCTGCCAGCTATGAGTTTTCTCCTTGCCTGAGGTGCCCCCTCCAGTCTAGGGCCTAAGAAGTGGGTTTCTGTGATGTTCTGCAGAAAATCTCATTGAGTCCCGACTTTACGTCAGTCGGTACCGGCACATTTGCCCTCTACATCGACACAGCTCCTTCATCGCCAAGACCCGATGACGACAAGAGACCTAGTGGGAGGCTCGATAATGAAGCATTAACTTCATCGCCAAAGCGCTGATCTGCACCAACGCATCGCCTACAATCCTTTTGGTTGACGATGATGCATCGTCTCCTCTACTCCTCGTCAATGCTTGTTCTCCAAGAAGGTACTGTTTTAGCAGGGCCTGCATGACTTTTGTATCTGACCCGTGTTTCATCACAGTTCACTATGACCACAATAATAGAGCTATTGACCTTTAAGCACTAGATTTCAAGATATTCTTCAGAAATTCATAAATCTGGTTCTATTTATTGGATTTTGGCTGTTTTGATCTTGTTTTTTTTCAATAAATCAAGCAGTATTTTTCTAGCAGGTGTGGATTATATTTGTGTGGTGTTTTTCACTACTTTAGTGTAATAAGCATTTCACAAATACATTGCACATTGCCTCTTCAGTTAAGTCTGCCTGCTAAGTGCCTAGCTACCAGAGTGTCAGCACAAACACATTTAGAGAGTTTATCTGACTTAGCCTGACTGGAGTGGTAGTCCCTACTTGGTCTAGAGGTCCCATTTCTAACTGCACTGAACACAAAATAGCTGATGACCACATGGCCATCAAGGGCAAAGGCATGGACAACAAAACACACATGCAGGCCTATGGCAAAAGCAAATGCAAAAAGAACAATTGATGGACAAAATACAGAACAATGTCATACCTTCGCCCCAGTACAGAGATCTGGGCCTAAATCCGTCGTTTTTTGCTCCCCATGCCATTCCAGTTTGAACTCAGCCATATGCAAATCAGTCTTGACCCTGTGCTCAATGGGAACAGTCCAGCCCGAACTGCCAGGCCGGGTCCTCCCTGGAATGGAAATAAGCATCCTAGGACGGGTTTCGGGGTTTCACCCCTCATCAGCCAGGAAAGCTTGTCTCCAGTGGCATGGAGAGCTCAGGACCCACATCTGGGCATACCTGCCCCACTCGGGATGACAAACGCAAAAAGAACAGTTAATGGATAGAATGCATCGCAATGTCATGCATTCACCCCAGTACAGATATCTGCACATATATCCATCGTTTTTTTGCACCCCATGCCATTCCTCTTTGAACCCAGCCATATGCAAATCAGTCTTGACCCTGCGCCCAATGGGAACAGGCCAGCCCGAACTGCCAGACCAGGTCCTCCCAGGACTGGACACAAAATGAAGAAATTAGGACAAAAAAGTAATGCATGTAATACCATTATGGATGGTTTAGCAAACACCTTTCATGAGTGCTAGAACATTTCCAATCAGTGCTCTTTAATTATATGAAGCTGATTAAATGCCTTCCTAACATTAAGATGTATTTGGTCTCCAGGTGAAAATTCTCAAATCTACGTTTATTAATCCTGTGTGTTGGCGCTAGCATGGTACTCATCAGCCCAAGCTACATAAGGGCATATTTATTGAGCTATCACGCAGGGCAATGCAGCATATCACTTTTCTGTGCTGCGTGATAGGGAGAGGGCAGGAATGCACCGTACTTAAGAGTATATGCTGCATTCCTGTCATTTCCCAGCATTAGCGCACAATGTGCTGCCTACTCTCAATGCAGGCACCCTTTTACCATTATGCAAGGGTGCCTGTATTGTAGGCAGGATTGTTTTTGTACTCCCTCTTACTATGCGTGCTGCAGCACACATAGAAAGAGGGAGTAATAGGGGAAATAAAGATATTTCTCCTTGTTACACCTCACCAGGGGAGGCGTAGCCTTTTGGCACATTCCCAGGTCTATCACTAATGGTCCATTTGGGAATGCACCAAAATCCATGGGTGGATATGTGGGAGCACCCAGGCTCCACGCCACGGAATGCCTCCCTGGTGCCGAGTAACGCAATGCAGCAATTTGGACGGCATTGATTTACTCTGGATTTATCAGGCCACTCAGGGCCATGCAAGGGGGCCTAGCTTGCCTTGATTATTCCAACTTAGGTTTTGCATTGCCTTTGCGCACTCTTGCAGGGCGCAAGGGAAGAGGAAAGCCTACATTAATATGCTCCTTTCGAGTTCAACAATTGTCTGCAACTCTATATTAGCCTCAGGTATAGCTCAGAGTGTAAACGAGTGCTTCCGATCAGGCATAATCCAATTGATTTAAAAACCTTTTTTAAATCCATTACATCCTACAACATAAAGGCCAGTTTCCGACGTTCCCATCCCATTAAAATGATTGACAAAGCTGCACCTGCAGAAGCACCTGGATTTAAAGTCAGGTTTTTGGCTTAATATTTAACATAAGGGCGGAGACTACTCAGCTTGATATTCAAAGATCATGGAAACAATAGATGGAGGAAATATGGAGCTTCTGGTGCTGCTGGATTCCAAAACCCTTGACCATAGTGGACTGAAGTGCTGGGTATGTGGAAGCAGACCATTAAATGGTTCATATCTTTTCTTTCATGGCATTAGGACAGAAGGCATGATCAGAGAGGCTAGTTCATCAGCCCACCCATTAATCTTTGGGAAAACACAGGGATAGTGCCTGTTGCCCCTATCTCCTTTACATATACACCAAACTTGTACATGATCTGTATTACCAGCCTGACTCAAATGACATGCAGTGAAGTTTTTTTTAACACAAAGGTTGGTGACTGAGCAGGATAGGGTCAACCGAACCTCATGGAGGGCTCGATTCACAAAGGGCCTCCGCACTCAAGGGAGAGGCCCCGCAGTCGTGGCTGTACCTCTGCAGTGAGAAACTGCAGTGCGAAGGTCCTACCACGAGTGCAGGGCCTCAGCCATGAATGCAGGGCCTCAACCACGAGTGCAGGGCCTCCACCATGAATGCTGGGGCTCAGCCGCGAGTGTGGGGCCTCTGCATTGAGTGCAGTGGCAGTTTGTGAATTGGGCCCTGAGTATTAAAAAAATTGATCCTGGAAAATTTACAGTTCACCTAGCAAATTAAAACTGCACTTCCATTGGTAGGGACTGAACCAGTGGTCATGAGAAACATGGCACAAATCCTTTAAGAAATATGTTTTAAAGTATTTTATTTATTAGCAGTTTTAGATAGCATGGCCAAGACCAAGGGGTGACAGAGCACTTCCCACAGAACAGTTTTATTCAACTAGTGTGTGGGAAATATTAAGAATAACATACAGTAGCTTAATATTTAAAAGAATTTAGAAAATATATAACATGCGATGAAATAGTAAGAGGCAGTAATATTTTACAATGAAATAAGATAGAATTGGAAAACGTGTGGTATACATATGGTGTAATAGTTTCTTCAGGTAAGCTTGCAAATATAGCATGATCATCATGTTAAAAGCCTGCATGCTAAAAGCATGAGCGAAAGAATTCATACTTCCAAGCATTTTCTATACATTTCATGTTTGGAAATGATGTTTAAATAACACGCTTACTAATTCTTTCTTGAAATGGGGAGATTGCTCTGCTACGAGATTGCACTGGTCTCAGAAGTGATCAATTTACAAGTGAGGTAGTGAGGTGTTTCTAAGAACATAGGATTATGGATGTTGCAGCTTAGTTTATATATGTTTCTGGCCCCAGGGTACCACATGAGTACCTCCGTGTGCCTAATGGAATACAGCTGAGATACTATATTTTCAAAGGTCAGGGATTGTTAAATAGCGGCTAGGGGTAGAAAGCTGTCTGATTGGTACAGCTGGCCAGGGGTAAATGGAGCTGCAAGTGATGCAGTTGCCTAATTACCCAGGCTTCCTTCTTCAAGGTTAACTATGGGTTCTTTGCCAGTGGTAAAGCCCAGTATCTCAGTCCATTCCAGGGCATTAGATGGCACCAGAAATGCACAAATAATACAGCTAAAAATTTGAAGCTGTGAGTGCACCCTCTCAAAAGGTAAATTCCAGCTTAAGCGAGGCTGTGTAGGAGTCTAGTCAAGACTAATCGCGCAAGACCACGTCTGTTTCAAAAAGCATTTTGTGTCCCTGAGTGGGTCATCTACTGGGAGGATGAGGGGGCGGAGCTGAGCAAAGCTCCACTTACAACTGAATAGCCTGTGCTCTGGTTTCACACAAAGGACTTAATAACTCTGTATTTTCACTGCAGCTAGCTTGGAGCCAGAGCGGGTGGGGGTAGGAAATTCCATGCACTACAAAGCAACTGTCTAGAAGCTTCTTCCATCTTCTAGAACAGTGCACCAGGATAAAAAATAGGACCTTTAGACCCACTCTTCAGTTCACTAATGGACCTGCGGAAGGGATCTCAGAGGACTGCCTGCTTCTGTGACCCGCTGTGCACTCTGCCAGACTTCTGATGTACCTGGAAGGACGGCTTTGCTGCCTGCTGGCTGCCTTAAACCCTCATAGGCCAGACCTGCTGTTGAGTCCGGCATCTTCATCTATACCCAGGACTACCAGAAATGACTCCAAGGGCTAGATTGCTGGCCTCCTGTTCAGAGCCACAGGAACATTAAATGCTCCCACCATCTGAAACCCATACCTGGACCCAGCCTGGTTGTGGTTCTAAAAGTATCCAGATGGCCAATTTCCAAAACTGAGGATTTAGACAAAATTTGGTCAAAAAGTTCTCTGAGAACCAGGAGGAGTCCGGGGCCAACCTGCTCACCTATCCACCTGAGGTTCATTGCCAGTCAGATTGACTTTGCAGCTTCTCCCAATATCATCTTCTCTGCAGCAGCAAATCCATTTTCAATGGTTCTTTGCTAAAGGGGTATTCAACCTCATTGAACTATCTCCAGCTACAGCCTTCAGTCTTATCTCGCTGGAGATTTTCAACTTCCATTTCAGCAACTAAGTCCAAATGTAGAAATCTTCAAAGCGACTTCAACCCAAGGCAGTCCGATGACAAAGCTCCCTCCTCGGAGACGTCGTGCAGCCTTGCCCTTCTGAACTTTACCTTCTCAGACATTTTTCTTCAATAATTTCTCTAAAGTCTGAAGGTAAGCGTTGACCGGGCCCAATCCGCTTTTTGCATTCCAATTGCACTCCATCAGGGTCACCCTTAACTTTCAACTCTGACCTGGTCTCAAACGACTAGATGTCTGTGGTTGGTGCTTTGATCTTTTAGGCACTAGATTTCACTTAAAACTTTACAAATTCATAAATCTGGTTCTACTGAGTGGAATTTAGTTGTCTTTGTGTCAAATAATTCATAAAAAATTACTCGATTTTTCGAAATTGGTTTGGGATTTATTTTGTGCTGTGTTTTCACTTTTTTATTATTTGTGTGCTGCATAAATACTTTACCCATAGCCTCTAACTTAAGCCTGACTGATTTTTGTGATAAGCTACCAGGGTTAAGTATAGGTTCATTTAGTGACTCTTTTTGCCATTCATCCTGCAGGAGATTGTGGCTGTTGTTTGACTAGGGCTCACACCATAGTAAACAACAACAACCCAATTTCTCACATTAGTGCTCAGTGGTTTGGATCAGGAATTGTCCCATGGGGACCCCTTCCCATTTGCGACTGCATCACCACCCTCTTGAAGAGGGCGGTAAATTGCGAGTGTTTTGCTACTGCAATTGCGGTCGTAAAATATTTGTACATGGCTTGTGAGATGCTATTAGGAAGGGAACGCCCCTTCCTAATAGCGAGTCATGAAACACTATAATGTGAGTCGCAAATTATTTGCGACTCGTCAAATAGTGTTAGTACATGTCTCAGAGGAAAATTGCATGCGCAAACGCGTCGCAAACCTGTTTGCGCATGCAGTTTTCCGTCGTACATCTGGCCATATGAGTTTAATCCTGGAAGGTGGTCCTGCGGCTGTAGTCCCACTGTGATGCTTTTCAAAGGCTTATATCTGAGCCTTAGAAAGGCACCGCAATGGGAGCACCACAGTCTGTTCCTGCACAGTATGGACTGTTAAGTCCATGTGGTGCAAGAACTGGGGGTGCAAGCATGCGGTCTCACCGCCATGAAAACTATGGTAGTGAGGAAACTCGGAACATGCTTGGCATTGCCAAAGCAGCACCACCAGCATAATACAGGCCTCAGACCACTGCAAGACCACCAGTGATCGTGGATATCTGGCAGTAGCAGTGGTCCTATGGCGGTCCGACCGCCCAACTCATAATAGGGCGGTAGGACCGCCGGTGCGGCAGTAGCTGCACTACCACACAAGTTTGGCAGTACAAACTCGTAATCGGCCCCTTGGTCTAAAAATAGAAATCTTGACAAGATGAAAGTGCCAAAGGTGTATCGCCAACAAAAGGACTTCCCTGGGTATGAAATTTGACTTTTTGAGCCAAAACCAGCAACTTTATCAGGCCCTCACTCAGCGCCTATGCAATTTCAAATGGACTTTGCCAGATACAGTCTGCTGCCTTGTCCCACTATAGGGTTTTTTCCTTCGATTTCAGAGAAACAGTCAGAAGGTAAAATCTTTAACAGGGTTGAAGTTGCTCCTTTGCAATCAGCCTGAAATGGTGCCTAGGCTAGGGCACAGTTATGTGTGATCAGTAATTATTGACTGGAGCTTTACCTTCTTCGTGGCACTTTTTCTTGATATCGCCATCTCCCTGATTGGATTTTAGTTGCTTTAGTCGTATTTTGTCTACGTCATCTTTCTATATGTTTATAAATTGGAGTGGGATTTTTACTGTGTTTGTGTTCTTACTTGTAACTATTTTGATGCTTTTAAATGTCAACATTTTCCCTTAGGTAAGCCTGTCTTCTTTGCCCCATAGCTACAAGGGGGTTGAGCTCAGACTTAAATTATTGAAACCAGGGGCAGCTCCTCCATTAGGGCAGAGGAGCGTCGCCACACTCCTTTCTCGCAGTGCAAGAAGCAGAAACATAAAATGGTAATAACTTATTACCATTTTATGTTTTGTTGCGGGCAGGTGGGTGGGCAGGGCTGTTCTGCGAGCAGTTAGGGCAGGGAAGGAGTGGTGTGCCCACTCCTGAGGGCGCAATGACTGTTTGGTCTGCCCTCTCGGGCCACCCAAACCAGTCATGCACGCTCTGATCTTCTCCATGTAGGCTGTATGCAGCCTGGATGGAGAACATGGCCTCCTTGTAAGCCCCTGGCTGGGCGGGGTCCCCACCAATCACAACCCTGATTGCAGCGTTGTGATTGGCTTAGGGGAGGGTCCAGAGGGAGCCTGGCTGCCTGCTTCCTGTTCCTGCCTGAGACAGGAGAACAGGAGCATAGAGGACGCGGGACCCGGCCAACGGAACGGTAAGTCTATTTTTTCTTGTTAAATTAAACCCCCCTCCCTGCGTGCCCCCCTCCCTGCGCGGTCCTCCCCCCCGCACCCATGAGACATGCCGGCCGCATGATTAAAACCTTGTGTTGGACCTTACAAGTTGGTGACCCTATTACTTGTGATGGTCTACCATCCACCCCAAGTAATAATCTACTTTCCTATCGTGCGCATAACCACTGTGCAGTTTTATGTGCAAACTGAAGGCCCCAATTTAAAATTCAGCCACGACCATTTCACGTTCCATCTCGGGATAATAGCTCTTTCTTAGGTAATCATACCTCTTGCAATGTTCAGGTCCCCAATAGGTAACTAGGTGTTAAGGCCTCTTGTAAAAATATGTTTTTCAGTCTCACAGCCTGAGATTCACAAAAACACAGACTTTAGGAATGCCAAATACCTCTTTAAAATGTTTTAAAGGCCTTTTATAAGACAGAAAAGTATTTCCTTCTGGTGAAAGGGCTTTTGCATTCCATTCCAAATCACAAATAGGAGGGGAAGTGAAACTAGGAGGCGTTCTTTTATTTGCAATTCGCAATGGAATGCGCAAATTATCAATCGCTTGTAAATCATTGATTAGTTGCCAAGTGAATTGCAAAAGGAAAGAGACCGATTTCCTTTTGAAAATGTTGCTGGTAGCCTTGTGGTGAGTAGGCAGTGATCCAAGGAATTACTGACAACTTACCCGATGTGTTGCTAAACTGTAACATAGTTTCTCACTTATCTCTTGTTTCATTAAGGGGATACCGGATGCTTTTAAAAAACCATTGTCGCTTTGAAAAATGCAAATGCAAGGATGGAGGCCTGCTGTCCCTTGTAGGCCTCCCTCAATAAATTCACAGGAAATTACAGGGGGCCGCGAATTACCATGTGCTATTTAGTATGCATTAGGCAGGTGTTTTTGCAATTCCCTGAAAAAGTTCAATTTCTGATTAAATCAATTATCACATAGTTGGCTTCACAAATTGTATTCCAAACTCTGGGGTGTGCAAAGTGCCCCACCCTGGTTTGCGATAGGGAATTGTACTTCAGGGCCTGTGTAAAAATAACTTCTGTCACATTCTGTTTCATCCCGTGGGTTGATGATAGTTTTACAACTCTCACAATGTACAGTAGCTCGTAGGAAGTGAACTGAGCGTAAAACACGATTGACGGCCCAAGAGAATACAACACTTTAATGGGCATGGAAGGTCTGGCTTCATTCCAAATGAATGAAAGGACAAGTTCCAGTAAAGCTAAAAATAGTGACTTTCTTGCACTGAATTCCCAAATAATACATTTGCAATAAACTTCCAAAGATCTAAAACATTATAAGAAACAAATATCAAATGTTATCATTTGCTTTTTGAAAGTCTGATGTGCATTTATTATTTGTTGTCTAAAAAGGTTGCAAAAAATATCTAAACTGATGCCCAGAATTATGCTGTGTTTCCAACACTAATGGGAGAGGAAATTAACTTTCTTCCGCAAAGTATATTTTCACTGAAAAGTTGACAGGCACGCGATGCCAAATAGTTTTGCAACACAATTATGAATTTAAAGGGAGTGTTAGAGGAGCAGAAACACTGAACACATCCCTCGGTGTAATAGTTATATTACTGTAATTGGTGATGCTTATGTACATCGCGCGCTGGTGGCTTCTTCCACGCAGCCAGCGCGCGATACTTGTTTTACAGTGATAACATTGATGTGTTCTTTTAATTGTGGTTCCGAGCTCTAACATGGAGCGTCGGTCGGTGTAGGGCTCGGGTAGCATCTGACAGTTACTATCTGGACAGCTGACTGACAGGACGCTCCGTGTGTCGGGTGGAAGAACATTGGAATAAACTTCTGAACTTTACAAGACGTCCACTGTTGATCCTTTCTTGATCATTTCATCTGGCGATGAGTGGGGAACCTTCCACCCGCATACCCACACCTTTGAATACCTGTGCCGGGCGTGCACCTACCTTCAACAATTTCTCCTCGTAATCGGAAGACGGTTTCTTCAAGTTCCGCATGTAGGTCCATGATTTTCTTCAAGAAGGAAAGAGGTACGTGTTTTCAAATATTTCAACGGAGCTCTAAGCCTGTGATCGGCAGCCCCAAGCTCGCGCTGCGTTGTCACTAAGACTTTCGCTAAATCCGCCAGATAATTGATGCACCCCTGCTGACGTCATCACGTTGCAATACGTGGCGCCATCTTGGATTGGGCCCGTATACACGCAAAATTAATGACAATGCATATTTAACCGTGCATACCCGGTATTCAAACGTGTGTTGCCAGTTTCATTCTGCGACGACACGCACGTCAATTACAATTTCATACGCATGTTGCCAGTTTCATTTTACGACGACACGCACATCAATTACAATTTCATACGCGTGTTGCCAGTTTCATTTTGCGATGACACGCACGTCATTACAATTTCATTTAAATGTTCACTAATAAATGAATGGTTACAAAAAGCTTCATTTCACATCGCTACCTGACTACAAAGTGTGTTGCAATCAATTTTTCGACGGCACACACGTCATTTCTATTGTTTTAACAGTTATTGCTTTTACTTTAGTTACTGAAGCAACATTGAGTCACTTCATACATCAGCGCTTTAAAGCAATATTACAGCAACGTGCACGCTTGGGATCATTTGCAATTCAGCTACAGCATTTACAGTCAGAAATTTATTTTTATTATACAATTTACTATGGCTACAAAAATTAACCAAGTTACACAACCACCTCCTTTCTTAAACAAACCAGGCAGCCCACCTATTATCTGGACTTTTTTAAAATCATTTAGTCGCTATAGATGCAGTAGACTATTCAGCTGCTCATAAGTTTGCTTTATTATTTGGTTGTCTGGGTCAAGCTGCTCAAAGAAGTTTCGACAGTGTGGTTCCAATTCGGCCTCCAGCTTCTCATTCAGGCGATAGTCAATGGAATGTGTATCTGGAAGCTGTAGCACGCCTTAAGAAACAGTTTTCTGATGAACCAAATATCATGTTAGAGCGTCACAACTTCTACAAAAGGAAACAAAAAGAAGATGAAAAAGTGGAAGAATATATTTCAGCTCTCAGAGTGTTGGCGACTACATGCGGATTTGGGCTATTACCAGATAATTATATTAGAGACCAGTTCGTATTTTACTGTGCATCTAGAAAGATCAAAGAGATAATTTTGAGCTGCAAAAATACACCTTTATCTGAGGTGATCGATTTAGCCTTGAGTATTGAATGCTCTACAATTTACAGTAAGGTTATGCAGGAGGACAGTAAACCTGAAGGTAATTCTGTCGTTTCAACTGACTATGATCATGGGAACTCGCTAGCAGCTGTAAATGTTAAGAGTAAACCATCTAAATTTCCTCAAAAGAGGCAACCCCTTTTCTGCTACAGGTGTGGTTCGAAGAACCATATTGGAAATTATCCTGGTTGCCCTGCAATCAGCAAGCGTTGCGTTATATGTAAAAAAATAGGCCATTTTCAAGGGGTGTGCATGACTGCTAGGAAACCAGTCAATGTTCGCCATATTGATACTGAGGTAGAGTCATGTACTGATTCTCTTAATAATATCATTGTGACTTTGGACTGTGAAGGAGATGCTATTTCGATAAAAGGTCCGTTGTGCCAAGCATCTATAGATAACATCAGCCTACAGGTCATGGCAGACTCTGGCTCGCCGATTAATATCCTTCGAGATACTACATTCTACGAACTTTGGAAGAATAAACAATTACTTCATTCGGATGTATACCCTAAAGCCTTTGGGAAGAAGGACATTAACATGATTGGGTATTTTCTAGGTGTAGTACAGTGCCTTGGGAGAGAAACTACAATGAAAATGTATGTAGCTGAAAAAGGAAAATACTATTATTGGGTGGAAAGACTTAGCTCGCATGGGTCTATACTTAGTCCCAGGTGATGAAAACCCGATCAAAGACGAAATAATTTCAGAATTTAAACCTGTATTTAGCGATCAGGTAGGTAGAGTCAAAGGTGTGGAACACCGTATCAGATTGGCTCCTGGTGCACAACCTGTTTCACATAAAGTACGTTCGGTTCCTATGAGCGTAAGAGAGGAACTCAAGCTCACATTAAAAAATGTAGGCGATCAAGGCATCATTGAAGCCACAGATTCTTCTCAGTGGGTGGCACCCATCATAGTCGCACGAAAAAAGTCTGGTGAGGTCAGACTTTGTGCGGACTTAAGCTCACTAAATAAGAACCTTTTGGTGGATTGCCACCCACTGCCAAGGATCCATGAGCTATTAGCAAATATAGGTGGTGCTAAGTGGTTCTCTTTGATCGACCTGAGATCAGCATATCACCAAGTGTCACTATCTAAAGAGTCCCAAAATTTGACTACATTTGTCACTCCTTTCGGAGTGTACAAGTTTCTTCGCCTTCCCTTCGGATTATCATCAGCCGGTAGTGTGTTTCAGAAGTTGATGGACACACTATTTCACGACATCAAGGGTGCTCAGGCATATTTGGATGATATCCTAATTTATGCTAAGTCATTTAAGGAACACAATGACATTCTTAAATGTGTCCTAATGATTTTAAAATATAAAGAAATGACAGTGAGACATAATAAATGCAAATTCGCAGTACAGGAATTAGAATACCTAGGCCATATTGTATCTTGTCAAGGTATTAAACCGAAATTTTCAGTGATTAGATTGAAGACGCAAAAGCGCCTAAGGATAAAGACGCTTTGCACTCTTTCCTCAGCCTAGCAGAATATTATGCAAGGTTTGTACCATGTTACGCACAAGCTGTCGAACCTTTAAGAGTATTACTTAGAAAAGGTCAAAGTTGTAAATGGTCTGATGATTTAGAAACAGCATTTAAGAATGTAAAAAAGTTAATTGTTTCTGCTCAAGAACTTCATGCTTTTAGAGACGACTGTATGTCCATGATAACTGTAGATGCAAGTGTGTTTGGTCTTGGTGCAGTGCTTAGCCAAAGAGTAGAGGGACGTGAGAACACTGTGGCATTTGCGTCCAGAGCTCTTAAACATTTTGAACAGCAATACAGCACGATTGAGCGTGAAGCTTTAGCGTGCGCGTGGGCTGTTCAGAAGTTTAAGATGTACATCTGGGGGCGCAAATTTGAGTTAATAACAGACCATAAACCTTTGGTGTACATTTTTAACAAAGTCAACACTTCCAGTATGTCTGCCAGACTAATGAGACTTGTATCAAAGCTGTAGGAATATAACTTTGTGGTTAAACACATAAAGGTGGGAGAAATTTCCAAGCGGACTGTTTGTCCAGGTTACTTATGGACAAAGATGATGAAGAGGATTTTCTATTGGAGGCTATTGAGTGCGTAGCAGTAGTGGACGCAGTTCAGGAATATGATTCTGTGTTATCTGAGGGTGATTGGAAAACAGCTTGTGAGAACGATGACATTTAAAAAAAAGTGGTTGGTTATTCAACTCATGTTTGGCCTGAATCTAGATGTCTGAGCTATCCGTTGAAAACGGTATCGTTCGTCGGGGTGATAAGTTTGTTCCTCCCGCGGAGGTTCGGCCTTCGATCATTAACAAAGCACACATCGGACACCTAGGATCCACTAAGACCATAATGAAAACTAAACTTCATTATTGGTGGCCTTCTTTGGACTCACAAGTTAAGAGTGTTATCAATAGTTTTTTTTTAGTTTTTTTTTTTAATTGGCATTTCAAAGATATACAATGACCAAACAGGTGAAAATAAACAGACAGGCTGTAGTACAACAACATCCATCATCCAGTTATTGCATATCATCAATGTTACGAGTAACATTATTTCAATTAAACTACTTTGCACAGCTAATCAGTTTGGTACCTTTGTAGAAAGTCAATCAGATATGACCAATAGTCTCTGGGTTTGGCTACCGTAGGCATCTCCTTCTCGTATGTTTTTAGGGCATTGTTACAATATGTCATATCCTGAATCCACTGTCTGACTTTTGGAATCTCTTTACTATCCCAACATATCGAGATCCTACGCTTTGCTAGCAACATAGCAACTATGCAAAATGTGCGCTTAGTAGCGCGTACCCCGTGAACAAGGCCCAACAAGCAAGTCCGGATGGTACATTCAAAAGTAATATCCACCACTTTCCCCAATGTCTTCATGACGTTTATCCAGTAATCATGCACTGTCGTGCAATACCATTCAAGATGTATAAAATCAGCCCCGTCCGCCCTGCAGCGTTTCCAATTCACATCTGTGCGTAGACCATATGCACAAAGCCTGGCTAGTGTATAGTACGTTTGGTGTAAATATTTATAATGCACTGTACGCAAATTCCCGTTTGGCGTGAGCATACCAGTTAAGGTGCATGTCATGGCCCATTCCTTCTCCATGAGTGGGTCATCTCGGACCCTGTTCCACTTCTCCAACACGTAAGATGTTGTGTCAGCTATGTCCTTCTGCAATTTAACATTTAGTTTAGAAACCATGTGGGCCTGGTTAGGTGTGTAAGTATCAACTGTAATGCTGACAGCTGTGGTGGCTCCGCAGGGTAAGATGGGTATAGTTTTTGATCGCACTCTGCAGCCTATAATACGTGAAACGAAATAGTAGTGTTTGATTACTGATGTCTGTAAGGTTGTTTGGTGTTCTAAAAATACCATTATCATAAAGGTCCCCCATTTTATCTATGCCTACCTCTTTCAGCAAATTCAGGCCTACCTCTTCTTGCGTGACCGACAATTCTGGGTGATGAGCCAGTGGTAATGCCGGTGCATATAGTGGGAGTCTGCGTGCTAACCTACCCATCCTGTGCCAGGCAGCGTTTGTCGTGTCTATAGTGTTTATATCTCGATTATGAAGAGGGGGCCTACGATGACTTATGATAGCAGCTAATGGTATTGGTAGCGCGTCTCCTTCTTCAATTGCTACATGCGTGATATATGGGACAGTATGATACCAATAGTGTGCAAATTGCGCTTGCGCACATAAAAATTAAGGCAGAAAGTCCGGGAATGTAAAACCACCACATGAGTATGGTAATGTGAGAGTGCGCAATTTAATACAGGCCTGCTTACCTGACGTGTCACTATTGTAATCAGTCGTTTAAAAACCGCTGCTGGGGGAGTGATGGGGATGTTATTGAAAAGATAAAACAATTTAGGTAGTACGACCATTTTAAAAATTGCCAGGCGGTCAGCTAATGTTAAAGGTAGTTGAATCCACCGTTCTATTTTATCCTCCATAGCTCTAATCGCCCTGCCATAGTTAGTGCGGATCACTATCTCTGGATCCCGGTGATACCTGACACCTAAATACTTAACTGGGTCTGATTGCCATTCTAGTGGGAATTCGGTCTGATGTGGAAGCATTGAATCTGTTAACGGTATTATGATGGATTTGGACCAGTTAATTTGAAGCCCTGATTGGTGACCAAATCGAATATACTCCCTCAGCAGAGGGGCCAAATATTTCTCGGGATCCCGCACGTATAGCATCATATCATCCGCATAAAGAGATATATGTATTGGTCGCTGTGGAAATTGAAGTGCCGAACAATGATATCCTTGCCTTATTTTACAAGCTAGTGGTTCAAGTGCTATCGAAAAGAACAAAGGGGACAGCGGGCATCCTTGCCTCGTCCCCCTTGAGATCGGAATGGCGTCTGATATATAGTATTTGCGCCCACTTAAAAAAATATGTGGGAATCCCATTCTGCATAACACAGTATGTAGATATGGCCATTCGATGGAATAAAATGCTTTTGCAGCATCTAATAGCACCGCAGCTGCTTTAGTACTGGGGATTAAGTAATGCGAGAGCGCAAATAATGTTCTGGTGTTATGGGTCGTTGCTCTGGTTGGGATAAACCCTGACTGATCTGGTAATATCAGTCTGGTCATCAGGGGTTGCAATCTGGTGGCCAGAATTTTGGCCAATATCTTAGTGTCTCCGTTTATAAGTGACAGTGGTCTATAGGATTCGCAATATTCTGGATCATCCCCATATGAGCGTGTCATTTGTCGTTTTGTAACATATTTCAGCTCTTCCTCTGCATAGGATTGATATTCCGATAGCACAGCCCTAATGTCACCTAATATTTTCGCATTTTGTGTACTCTCGTATTCCCGCTCTAGTGTATGTAGTGTGGTTTCCCGTTTGTGGAGCTGTTGACGTATGTCCCTCAGAATGCCAGCGTTGGTGCTGATGCACACTCCCCGTATTGTAGCTTTAAAAGCTTCCCAAAGTAAGCCAGGATCCTCAGTGGTGGGTTTATTTAACTCTAAATATTAAGTGATAGCCTGACTAATGGTGTCAGTGTATACTGAGTCCAACAATGCTTTCGAATCAAACCTCCATGTGTAAGGTGACGGTATATAGTGTGGCATGTTAATAGGTAACAACACTGGATTGTGATCAGATAATGTTCTGGGTAGGTGACTCACAGCCCGTGTCCACAGCAGTGCATCATTAGTATCTAACCAGTAGTCTATACGAGAGCAGCTGTTATGGGCTGCTGTGGTGTGTGTGGCCTCCCTTCTACATGGATTTCTGGTTCTCCAAATGTCATGAAGGTGTGCTTCACTCATGATATTTTGCAATACCCCCACTGCCCTCCCATGTGGCTCTTTTGACATGTTTGATCTATCAAGGCTGTCACACAGAGCAATATTAAATCTCCACCCCAGAATATAGCCATGCCCGTTAAGTCATTTATTTTACGCCAGAGTGCACGATAGAAGTCTGGGTCGTCCACATTTGGGCCATAGGTATTGACTAATGCTATTCGCTGACCCCTAAGTCGCCCAGTGATAATAACATAGCGTCCCAGATCATCAGTTATAGTGCTGTCTACGTGGAGATGCGTTCCCTTTTTAATCAAAATGAGACCCCCTCTGGAGTAGGAGGAATATGATGACCTATATATTGCCTCCGCCCATTTGCGTCCAATGTGATTGGTAGAACTAGGCGCAAGGTGCGTTTCCTGAAGGAGGGCGATGTCAATGTGTAGTCTGTCAAGGTATGGAAATATTTGCCGAATTGTTTTCAGGTTATTAAGCCCTCTGACATTTCAAGTAAGCATATTTAAGTGAGCTGGCTGTAGCCTATTTGCGGACATCGTTAAATAGTAAAATATATCTTAACGCATTTGCAGTTTCCACGTCTTATGCATCTCATGGTGCTTAGTAAACTCCTGGCAACAACAATTACATGAAAGTCTGACTGGATATCCGCGATGTTTCGCAAGCCCAACAGCCTGTAAAACAGTTTCCAACTAAGCCCCTCCCACCCCCCACCTACTTCAGCATCCCAACCATGCCAAAGACAAACCCTTAGTGTAGAAAACAACATAACAGAACCCTTCTTGGGGAACACCCGCCTGGGGGTACCGCCAAGTGCACACAACTCCATCCATCAAAGTGGATGTGGTCAGGTATACGTTATTTATGCGGATCTAATTTTTACCAAAAATATATCAAGTAGCCCAATACCGCCGGACAACTGTACTTAGCTAAGTGTCATAGGATGTAGAGGAAATATCTGTGATAATCTGCCGAGGCTGGCATAGTTCATAGCACTTTTTTTGGACAAAATAGGCCAGTGTCCAGTGACAGCAGGGATCCTGAGGCACAGCAAATTACTTCAAGGAACTAGAAGCACATTGTCCATGATCACCACCTAAAACAGAACCGTATATGCATGTTATATACATTACCCCCTGGTATGCGCAGCGTCTCCATGCGCCATCATGAATATAATGACTATTCGCAGTTTATACAACCTCCTCTAATTCGCTTTTCGAAAATCCAGGGAGTCTATCTGGCTGGCATCCGTATCATGCAAACAGTACAGCTGGCTTCAGTGCAATGTACAGGACGAGCGACAGGATTGTACCCACAGCGTAACCTGTTCATACCTTATACATCGTAATACCCGTCACTCATCTTGAAAATAATATTAAGATTAGACTCCTTCAGAATCTTGGGTCTGTACAGCTTGCTTTCGTTCCTTACGTTGGCCGATCTTGTTCTTAATAAAGTCTTGCGCTGCCTTTGGAGAGTGGAGAACCGTAGAGTGACCATCATGCCTCACTTTCAGCCGAGCTGGATAAAGCATTGCATACTCCACTCCCAGTTCTCTCAGTTTCTTTTTCGCCGGATTAAAGTCCTTGCGCGCTAGTTGAACCGTCATTGTAAAGTCCGGATAAAATGCCAGTGTGTTGCCCTGGTAGGTTATCTGCTGTTTTTCTCGTGCCATTCGCAAGATGGTATCACGATCCCTATAATTAAGGATCCGTGCAACTATGGGTCTCGCCATGGCACCTGGTGGGGGTCTTGGGGCCAAGGATCTATGTGCACGTTCTACTATGAGGACCGTCGAAAAATGAGTAGCCCCAAAGACCTCACGGAGCATGTCCTCCACGTATGTCTCCATCCGTCCCGTGTTTGTGGATTCTGGAATTCCCGCAATTCTGATGTTATTGCGACGGGACCGCGCTTCCAAGTCCTCCGCCTTGGTTTTAAGCACCTCTAACACTTTCTCTATATCCGTGCACTTCCGAGTTGTGACTTGTGATTCATCCTCCACTGTAGCGATACGTTTCTCGGCCTCATCAAGACGTTCCCCTTGCTTATCTAGTCTTGCTGATATGTTGTCAACTCGGTGAGTAAGGGAGTCCAGCTTGCCATTGATGTCCTGCAAACTTTGTTGTATTGCTTTAAGAACCTGTTCCACTCCGCTGCTCGTCGCGTCTCCCACTTCCAAGTCGGTGTCCGAGAGCACTGTTGCACCTTTGGCTTGTCGTTTCGTTTCAAATGGTAATTTTGACTGCTGCTTGTCCGGCTTGCCCATGATTGCAGTAACCAACACTATCGACAGCGACGCAGGATGCCGTACAAGACCACCGCTGGAGTGGTATCTTGCCCTGTTGCCCGCCTATTCAGTTCTCTGCGTCCCCAGTCCTCTGTGCCACCCGCAGAGTATTTGTAATACTATGTGCCACACAGCACAACTCTCCGGTGGTAGCAGTTGGCAGCAGCGGTCAATATCGTATCGCCACAGTTTCAATCCACCACCTCAGACTTACAGAGTGCCCAATAAATTCTGCAGCCCTCTAGCAGCTGGCCACAGGGCCTCCCTATGGAACATCGCCTTGTCACGACATGCGCAGCACAGCAATCTGATAGCTCTGGACAGCAGGACACAGTCTATTGAGTGGGGCCCGTCAATGCTAGGTATAGATACTAGGCTTTACCCATTCATTCTGTCCCTGTGCGGTGGTAGCAGCATTCACAATGTAGACGCAATGGAATTAGCACACTTTTTTACTTAACAGCGCTGAGTAGGCACATTCGGTATCGATTTGATACCTCGCAGCCACATTTTTGGGAGAGTGGCGCCACGAGTATAGTTCCTGCAGCACGCTCTCAACACATGGCAGAGCAGGTTCTGCATGCATGTATAAGACGTATCTGCGCACTAATCACCATTCCGTGGCATAGTCGTTAACAAGACTGCTCCTCCATATGTCTCCTATGCCGCCATGCATTTGCAGAGTACACTACTTAGTGGCCAGGAGCCGCAGCCGCAGAGACGCCATTATTATAGTCCGCCATTTTGTATGTGTGTTTCGTTTTCTCCTTTCTGGCAGGGCATTCGCGCATTGCGTGAAAGCTCACAGCGCGTACCTGTATGGTGATTTGACAGCTGCCTCCTCGTGGATGCACTCATACAGGAGTGATAACTGGCCCCTGTGCCTTTCGGTGGTACATCAGAAGCTTGAGCCGCACCGACACGGCTGCAACTCAGGGCACCGCCATCTTGCGCTTACCGAACATCGCTTCTCAGCAAGACCGCATGTGTGCCCGTTCCTTGTGCTACAATGCGAGATAGGTATCACAGCGCCTGCATTTTCTGTTCAATACCTTCCGATCTCCATTTCTGCCAGTATTTCGGATCCGCAATCCGGTCTTTATGGCCAATGATCGATCCTGACCGGCGGAGCTGCCTCAATAGTCAGCAATTCCGCCGTGCGCCCTCCCCCCAAGAGTGTTATCGATAGTTGCCCTTAATGCCTCCTGTCTGATAAGCATTGGCGGACCTTAAAGACGCCTTTGCACCCTAGTGACTTTCCTAAAGCTCCATGGGAAAAAATTGGTTTGGATTTTTCAGGTCCTTATTCAACACTAGGCCAAGATAAGAAATATGTCATACTGGAAGTCGATTATTTTTCAAAATGGATGTACCGCTGTTTTGTTGAGTCCCCTGATACTGAATCTACAATTTAATTTTTAAACAAAATATTTTCATTGGAGGGTTCTCCTAAAATCATTGTGACAGATAATGGCACACATTTTGTTTCTGCTAGGATGTGCAAATTTCTGAACAAATTAGACATAAAACACCTTAAAGTAGCTTTATATTCCCCCACATCTAACGGATTAGTTGGGCGTGTAACAAAGCAGTGAAAGAAGGTATTCAGACTGTGATAGCTTCAGGGTTGGATGTAGGCGAATTCATTGTTCAAAAGATTTGGAGTTATAACACATCCCCTCACTGTACAACTGGAATACACCCTTTTACATTGTTGAGGGGTAGAGAGGCTCATACCATTTTGTTTCCATCTTGGTTAAGGGACATGTCTGCTGGTCCAATGGTTGATTTTGAGGATATTTGTCATAGGGTTCACACTAAGCAGTTACGTATGAAAGAGAATTTTGACAAGAAATGGCGTTCGAATGGTGAGGATGTTTTGGTCGGCGACTGGGTTCTAATTAAGAAACCTGCCAAAGTTAGAAAAGGGGAGTCGAAGTTTTTGACTCCTGAACAAGTATTCAAGGTCAGTAAGGGAGCTGCTTTTGTCGGAAATAAAGGTTGGTGGAACAAAAGACAACTTGTTAAAGTTTCTCCTGAACAAGCTAGAATATTACAAGGGAGACAAAGACATTTTGAGGATGAACTTGATTGGGGGCACTGGTTAGTCTCTGAGGGATCGACTAGTTCTTGCGATCAGATTTCTTCACCTCAAGTCGCAAGTACTAGCCAGGTGGGTGATAGCATTCCTGCTCAACCCGTCAATAGCAAGGGAAACATTAGTTCTTCCAGGGGTCGCACTATAAATGTTCCAAAAAGGTTTGAGGATTTTATAGGTATTGATTCTGTTCATAATAACTTACGTGTTACTTTGTTTAATTGTTTATTTCGTTTTCTTTTAAGGGGGAAGGTGATGTAATAGTTATATTAATGTAATTGGTGATGTTTATGTACATCGCGTGCTGGTGGCGTCTTCCACGCGGCCAGTGCGCGATACTTGATTTACAGTGATAACATTGATGTGTTCTTTTAATTGCGGTTCTGAGCTCTAGCATGGAGCGTCGGTCGGTGTAGGGTTCGGTTAGCATCTGACAGTTACTATCCGGACGGCTGACTGACAGGACGCTCCGTGTGTCGGGTGGAAGAACATTAGAATAAACTTCTGAACTTTACAAGACGCCCACTGTTGATCCTTTCTTGACCATTTCACTCGGATTTTATGCAAAACCAGATACACTATAATGATACGGCCTGGCTTTGCAAGAAATTCTCGAGCCAAATGCAAGCAGGTGCAAACAATGCACAAGTAACATGTATTTTTCATGAAATAAAATGTTTACATGTCCCTTCCTTTAGCGGCTGCCATTGGTTAGAAATTCATGTTGGAACAAGTACCCAAAGCGCCATCGTCACTGGGACTCCTCGTTATTTCGCTCAAAAGCAGCCAATGATGTTATTGATGTGTGACTCTTTGTTATTGGGGCACTGTGCTCCTTTTCACTTCAATACATTTTCATACAGCAAGTTGCTACCCGACTATTTGTAAATCTAGCAGTGTGTTTGAGGCTTCGTTCCACTTCACCCAAAGCACACCTGGCTCAGAGCACTGAGGAGTTTCTGCAGTAGAATGTCCGGTAGACAGGTCATCCTGCAGCAGGAAATGGAATGGTCATCATCCCTCTGGCCCCTCAACAAGGTACACGACTCTTGGTGGGGGGCAGGTGATGGTGCAGAGTCAGGCAACGTAAGGGTAGGAAGGAGGAGCAGGCTGAACTCGTCAAAGTCGGGCAGGACAGGATAATTGGATAGGAGAATTCAGTGTACACAGGGAAGGGGAAGGTGGTGTGGGTAAGGGATAATCGGAAGTTGGGAACTTTATGTGTAGGAGAGCAGGAGACAGTTGAGAGCGGCGACAGTGGCCAAGTGACTCCAGTCTACCTGTGGTTCTGTGCTACAGCATGAATTGTTCGGAACTGCTGCAAACCGCAAAACTCTGTGACCATTTTTTTTGTAACGAAGTTCAGTTTATCTCTGTTGCATGATAGGCTATTTTTTGATAAAGCTATATAAGGCTCTTTATTTTTGCCCACAGTGTTGTTCATTAGCGATGCACTGGTTGAATTTTGTTTGGCAAATGGGTGTGTATGACAGATCTGAGTGGTATGAATGATCTGGTTTCACTACTGGAAACAAAGGATTGTTCATTGGTGAGATACAAGGCTCACTTACACTTTGAAATTCTAGTTGTGTTAGAATGTTTCTAATAGGGCATTTAGCTTCATGCTTATTAGGGCATTGTGGCTACACTTGCAGGCTGGACCTTATAGGTATGATGTGAAAAGGTGAATATTGATCCCAGCTTATACGGTTGTGGTATAATGCCAGGGCTTGTGCAAGGGCACACTCAATGGCATACGCTTGTTTAACAGCTTCGGGAACGAGGATGGAGCAAGATGGTGTTCAGTGGCGGCTGGCACCGATCGGGGGTGGAGAGACAGGGGAGGGGGTAGGTGTGAAAACAAATATGTACACTTACGTCTTCACAGCTGCAGTTTCTCCTCCATTGTCTCTCCTCCGCTTCCCTTTCTGACGAGTCCCTGAAGCACACAGGCTCCCATAAGCCAATCACAACGCTGCATCACGATTGGTCTGAGCACCGTACTCAGACAAGGAGTGGGTGCCTGTGCAAGTTCTCCACCCAGGCTATGCAATACAGCCTTGTGAAGAACATGCTAAGTGCACTTGACTGTTTGGTTGGTGCAAGACGGCCAGCCAAACAGTCATGCGCACTTGGAGAGTACCCGGCACACCTCCCCCCGCATCTAGAACTGAGCCACTACAGAAAAATAAAATTTTAATAACATTGCATTATTATCATTTTATTTTTCCTTTCCGGAGGAGCCACCACTGATGGTATTATTATATCTTCCCCTTGTGGTACTTTCTGAAAAAACTCAGGAGGCCAATCTCTTTCAGCCAAGAGAATGTCATAGGTAAGTGTTAAAGTGATCCAACAAATTACTTTAATGGTACGAGGTATTTCACCTTCAATCTAGAAGTCCAAATCAAACAATCTATCTGGAGGGCTAACCCGTTAATCTGGTGTTTCCACTTAAATACAATTATTAGTTCCTCTCACCACCAGAAACTCTTGAAGAGTCTTGCTAACTCTTGTGATCTCTTCCGTGCTGTCTAGCAGTGCCCACTCCTTGTTCCAAAGCAGCGTCCTCAATATGTGTAGCAGCTACTTTCTAATTTTGTACTTGAGGCTTTTGTTGGGGACGTTTCTTTTCCTTTTTGTTTGATTATGTCAGACGAGTGTTGTGAGCCTTTTCTTGGTTTCATGTACCCTTTTCATCTGCTCTCTGATCATCCTCCTCTCTCAGAGCGTTTTTAGGGTGTATTCTGAAAGGAACAAAAAGGACGTGTATAAGTATACTGATACCTATCAGGCTGTTTAAGTGTTTCATGTTTACATAGATCATAGCGCTTTTCACTGGACTCAGGTTTGGGAGATCCATCCTGTGACTTTGTTTTTTTTTTATATTTTTGTTTATCCCAGTGCTTTTTATGACACTCTGGTGCCTGTTTTGTTATCCTTTTCAGAATTACCCTTAAGTTGCGGTTTATTTGGTCTGACCCCCAAATTATCTTTACCTGTGGATGTATAGGTTTCAGCAAAAATCTTTTTTAGTTTGCGCTTTTGGCCCGCTAAGGGAACATGCCTAAGGCATTCGCGTACTGTCAAAGTTGCTGCTTCCACTTTTATGTTACTTAACAAAATTGAGGCAAATGTGGCGTAGTTCCCAGTTATTTTCATCCCAACATCAAGGGCTGGGGCAGCCCCGTATTAATTTTGAATCTGTTTTAACAGCTCGAGCAAAACAGCTCTAGAACCTCGAGTGGTACTTTTTCTCAGCATGAGAGCATAGAGGGGAGAGAAAAAATACCATTGACTTGAGGTTCTACAGCAGATCCAGGACATGCTTATCCGGCTCCCTCAGTTGGTAGCTGAGTAGGATGGTGCTCACATGAAGCGGGATGAGAGTGAGATTCAGCAGTATCGCGCTGGACGGTTTCTCGCAAGGTAACGAAAATGGGAGACTACTAGTTACTAAGTGCCACAGTGAAGTCTTTCCTTTCTCCTTGGATTGTCAGGATCCTTAATGTTATCTTTTGTAGCCCTCTTCACATTACCCCTATACCAAGGCATACTGTCCCAAGCTCTCTTCCATCCCACGGGGTGTCTTCCATTCCCTCTAAAGGTAATTAGCTTGTCTAAATTGTGTATACCCTGGCATAATCTCTAAGCCTTGCACTCTGATAATGTTTCTACATTTTCCATTTGACCAACTCAGGTGAACAACGTTTTTAATTAAAAGAAAATTCAAACTTTATAACCTGACATTATAAAGCAATTAACCTGACTAATACATTCCATTAGAGAGGGGTTATTTTAGCATTTTTACGACCAGGGATTAATGGTTTACTTTCCGTTATGATATTCACACATTCTATAGAGCATCTATAAGTTACTTCACTAGGAATAACACTAGCTTGATTTTTATCAGAGTCTCAATGGGTGTGTTGGGAATCAGCTCTATATGATATAACACTGTCTGCACTATTAATATTAATTTTCCTGGTTCCCGTCTAGTTATAGGCCAACGACTGCACACATAACATCGACTCGTCTTGAGCAGAGTGTGCTCATTGGTGAAGATGTGTGGATTAAGATACTCACCTGCACCATCTGTTGAGTACCCTGATCTTTGAGTTCTGGACTTGTAGCTTATCCACAAATCCCGATCTGTTTTTAGCCTTATTCTTATTCTGATTTCCTTTTCACAGTAAATTCTTCTCACTAGATATGACTTAATTTTAATAGCACACCACTGTCATCATCCAGACAGTATCCCTCCTGTTGGAGGTTGTTGAATCACAGAACAGAAAGAAATGTCACCATTGCCTTTTCTGAAAATTGTCACTACATCACAAACCTAGGGAGTTAACTTGATCATTCAGTCTAAATCAGGCACCAGGTGTCTTCACAAGGATACGTAGAACTGCAATTGGCACAATGCATACTTTTTAGTCAATATGTCTGTTTAAGTTAGCAGGAACAATGGGCATCAACATTAAAAAAATTGCTATGCTCTTCTCTGAAAAGGTGTCTGCTTTGTCCATTTCGTTTTCATATTACAGCTTGACATACAATTCCCAGAAAATCTCAGGTATACCACTGGGCTCGGTACCTGCACTTTGTTCTTAATATGCTTTATGGAAATATGTTTTGTTCATGTGACTTCGGTATGTTAGTAGGAAATCAGAGGGCCACTGCAAAGTATTTGGATCCCGATTTACTAAGCCTTTGTATTGTCCTTGAGTCGCACAAGGCGATGCAAGGACAATGCAAAGGCTTTAGTAAGATTTACAACGGCATACAAGAGGGGATTTGCACAGCTTTGTGCGGCTTTGTAAAAAAGAAATTAATGCAACGCAGTAGTTAGCACTGAGTTATATTACATTTCGAGCTGGCAAGAGTTCCATGAAGTGAAGCATGGGGTTTGCTGTTCATCCATCCATGGATTTTACACAATTGCAGGCTTACTAAGGTTGTAAACCTGGTATTGCGGCACATTGGTACACCTCACAGAGGATGGCATAACGAGAAGAAAATCTCATTTTCTCCTTATTAATTTGTCTTTGGATTGTGTTTGTGCAGGAAGGTATCTTTCCTGCATTAAAATAATCCTGCCCATAACACAGGCACCCTTGCACCATGGAGCTAGGCAGCACACAATGCATCAGCACTAGTAGGGAGCAGATTTGTGCCATATGTGAGCGGATATGGCACATTTCTGCCTCTCCGTTTCACAGAACGCAGCACATCAACTTTGCTTCCTTCCCTGCGTTGAGTGAAACATCCATAAATAGGCTCCTTGGTGTTTTCATTACCCTCTTCCCAAAGAGCAGCAACCAAAAGAAAAATGCAGACCGAACAGAGGCTTAAACAACAACCCACTAATAAAAGAAACCAGGATTAGGAGGCTAATCCTTCCTCCCCTTGCTGTTTATGCTTGGATTGCAGTGAATCCTCTAAATTACACCTATTCAAATAAACATTCAAGGACTAGAATTCGAATAAGCATTCAAGGTCATATGAATATACTGGCACAGATAATTTTCCATTGTGAACTTTCCATACTTATCAGCAGCTTTCATAACCTATTTTTGCAGTCTACAGCAAGTACAAAATCAGTAATGCACTGTATATCTGAATCTGAAATAGAAGCATAGATATTATTAGAACAGTAACTGGGGCTCCAGTATGAGAGGGACCCAATTGGAATATATGACGTTACAACGCAAACAATTACAACGCATGCTTTTACAATGAGGTTTTTACATTGCAACTACCATTACATTGCATGATTTTACAACGCATGCCATTACAACACATCTTTAAAAACTACCATTACAACGCATTCCATTACAACTCATACCATTACAACACATAACATTACAGTGCATACTACTTTTAGGGCCACAGTAGGGTAAGTGTTGGATAGTGTAGGGGTAAAAATTACTATTCTCACTCCAGTGAGTGCAACAGTAGGGAAAGTGTTGGCTAGTGTAGGGGTAAAAATTACTATTCCCATGTACCCCAAAACCCATACCCACCCTAAAACTAAAAAATCTCTATTGCTTACCTTATACTGTGTTGTAATGGCATGCATTGTAATGGTATGCGTTGTATGGCATGCATTGTAGTGACATGCGTTGTAATGGCATGCGCTGTTATGGCATACGATGTAAAGGCACTTGCTTTGTAACAGCTGCGTTGTAAAAGCAGTGCGATGTAATGACTATGTTGTAATGGATGTCTCCCACCCAATAGATATAAATCGGTTATGGATGTAACCAGGTGTCATGGGCCCATTGCCAGAAAGGCCTTTTATTACACTGAAATTTCCCCAGTGAGCTGGACCTCTTGGAGGCTGGGTTTGAAAGCCCAGGCTTGCTCCTGGTGTCTCAGTCACTTTCCCCAGCTCCCCGAGGTTAAATAGAGCAGGCACAGTTAGGCTCAGAGAGAGAGAGAGAGAGAGAGAGAGAGAGAGAGAGAGAGAGAGAGAGAGTGGGAGGGAGGGGTAAATGGTCAGAAAAAGTTATCAGAGAGGGAAAAAGAGAGAGGAGAGAAGGAGAGAGAAAATGAATGGGTCCAAAGAAAGAGATTGTGCAAGGAGACCAAGGGAGTGGGGCTGGTTTGAGCATTTTTGTCAGGTCTGCTTTTGGTTCCCCAGTCCGAACCTGCAAGGGCCCATTTTCCTTGCATGCATTAAGGAACATCATCATATTGGTACGGCAGAATAACTCATTTTTATTTTGCAGGAGCATGATGATAGAGTTTAGTAGGGTAGGTACACTGCCAAAAACGAGGCATAGTACCCTGTTCGTTAAATGCTCGGTTTCCATGTATTTAGTAGAGTCAGGGTAAGCACCATGTTTCCACTGTCAGAGACTCTACTGATATCACCAGTTGGAAGGGAATGTTCTAATGTCATGTTTTATCCATTTAGGGATCACTACGGAACACCTGCTGGTACCAAAAAAGAAATAGGATGAATTATGCTCTTGCACCGGGAAAATGCTCAGAAAGAAGCAGGGTTATTTATTTTTATTTTTCAACAATAATCACCCACCTTTCTTCCACACTCAAGAGGATCACGTACTCAAAGTAAAAAAGAGTACAGTCAAGCTTGCTCTTGGAAGGTGGTCTAGGTAAAAGAGAAAGGCCTCCCTTGCCTTCCTCTCTCCTCTCTCCTCGCTCACCTCTCACCTCCTGTGTCGTTACCCTCCCCTTCTCTACTGCCTTTTCCCATCTCACCAAAGTTGTGCTTCAAGTTTCAGAGTAGAAGAATTTGCTTTCTGTATTAAAACAGTGAAAGATCACATTATTGTCAGATCAGAAAAATAGAAATAGTATGAACTTTGCTTGCTAGTTTTTTTATTCTTTAACATTCTAACGAGTTTGGCAGATTCAATAAATGGCACAAAGGTTAATCTGGGATTCCGGACGCTGTATTACATATTGGACTGTAGCACATACAATGAGAGATGCAAGTGACACTTTAAGAGACGGGGACATATTTATTTATCTAGGTGTATAAAGCAGCACAAATCCATATTTATTATGTATATGGACTGCTGCTGCTCTCTGCCCATGCACTGGCACACTAACAGTCTGCTTAGCATGCATTTAAAGCATACAATTGTATTACAAAATCCCATGCCAAAACAATTTTCAAAACCTTTCACACATTGGCTGTGTTCTCTACAGTGCAGCACACATGCAATGAGAGAAATGTATGAAAAAATAAATATGTTCCTACTACTTAAAGCCTGCACCAAGGAAGAATTACTTTTGACACAAAGCCAGGCCTGAAAATATTTGAAGATTTGGCTTCACATGGGTGGCGTTGGAATGCCTAGGTGACACCCATGGAACACTTCCTTGATGCAAACGGACATAATCAGTATAAACTACAAGGGTTCTATAGTGTTTATGTCACAGGTTAATGGGGACTTGTGCAGAATGTTATGATGTCATGCATAGAGTGTTGATATGTAAGTGCTGGAATACTACGTAAAGATTTTGTAGCAGTTGGGCGAGTGGCTGGAGGTGGCTACACCACATTTCTTATGTGACGGCTCTAACTGAAAAACAAGCGGGTACTTACCTCAATTAATCTCGCTCTCGTTTCATCCTGGTTGAGTCAAATAATACATCTTTCTGTGGTGAGGAGCCGGAGCTGCCACGGCGCCCATCAGGGCCGTTTCTACCATTAAGCAAGACTAGGCGGCCACCTAGGGTGGCAAAAGGAGGAATTATTTTTCATTTGAAATCAAACAGCGAAACAAATGAGCAAATGAGGAAAAAAAAATTAAATAGAGGGGGCTGCATTTTTCAATTCTCGCCTAGCGTGGCAAAACACCAAGAAATGGCCCTGGTGTCCATGTTGGTGCAGGGACATCGATCAACAGGAATCTAACTGCAAGTTATTTCTGTGTTTCCTCAAGTGAGGATACTGTAACGTTTGCTGTTGCTGCGGTGTGCCGCACGTTTCCTGGTGTGTCAGGTGCATGTGCGCATCTATGGGGGTGATTCCTCCATGGTGCATTCACTGCCTTGGCATTTCGTCATACTATTACAAAAACAAGGGAACCCAGAAGGTAGATAAGGACCTTGGGTAACAGTTTAGTATTAGAACAGTGGTCCTTAAACGCAAAAGTTGAGTAAATAGGATAACTATAGACTTGAATCAGTACTATAATGCGAGTGGCCAGCCGGACAATCAATTTAATAAATCAACAATGTCAAAGAACAAAAATACAAACGTAGCAATAACGTTGGACACAATCCTGCATCCTACATGAACACATAACAAATACATTTAGGACAAAAACATATCAGACAAGACAGGGTAGCTTGTGGAATATTGAGCACAATTTCTAACAAGCTTAGAGAAACAGTAACTGCACATTTTTATCATGTGCGATTAACGTGCATACTGTTTACATTAGTCGACAACGTTTCGATCCCTCAAAAACAATAATAGGATCATCATCAGGACAGTTAAGGTGCAAGCCTGAATCAATGAATATAGCCTGGATAGTACTTGCGGGAAAAGGATAGTCGTGCGCGGACTCAGGAGTAATGATGTTTCTGTGGATAAGGTGGTGAAGATATTCTGGCGTTTTTCAGCAATATGTTATAGTATAATCAATAGATTAGCATGTGGCTATGCACAGAATGATGTGAGATCCGATGCTCAATGAGCACTGTTGGCATTTCATCATTGCACTAAACGTCGGAGCCACAATTTTCTTTTGGGATTACCATTACCACATTTCATCATCATGCTGTGTATTATTGGCTGTGAGAAGAAGCAACAGTATCACAACTGGTATCATTAAGGAAGTCGGTTAAACACGTATTTACAATACATTACACGAAAAGAAGATGGGAGACTCTGAGTAGATTTTTGAAATGTGCACTTGGCATCATATAATTAAGGTCTCAATTAGGAAGGTACAGTTGTAGCAGCACTGTAGGCATAAAATGCATAGGCAACCCGAATTGGACTTGGTGCTAAATTGTGTTTGTGACACATGAAAATGGCGACGCAAGTGACAATGTGCAATCAGCGAAACGGCGCAAGGTGAAAATGTGAAAAAATATATGTGCAATGAATATTGTGGTTCAAAACAATAATTTACAATGTTTCAGTGGGTATTGACACCAATTTAATTGAACCACCAAAGGAAATGCGCCATCAGTTGCGCTGAGGAGTCAACAACGTTTCTATCCTATTAATCAGGATCATCATCAGGACTGGGTTGCCAGCTTGGCGGTGCTGTACAAGGAAGGAATGGAGAAGGTTCAGGGAAAGGGAGGAGGGAGGGGGTGGGAGCACGTAGTTATGAGCAACACAAGGTGGTGGGGCCTACCTGAGGGTCATGCTAGGTGAAACGCGCAAGATCAGAGTGGCACGGTGGACAACATCTGAAAGGTAGGTGTCGGGGGCTGGAAATGCCGGGAGTGAGGAAAAATTAATAATAAAATCAGTCTGCGGCACGTTAAATTAGGCGCGTGTGGGTCTTGAATGGCAGAGTGAGGAAACTACCTGAATGGGGCACGGCCCCGTGTCCTCAATCTCGTAGAGAGAATAAATCCGGTAGGGAGGTAGGTGTGGGATTGACTAAAAAATATATAAGCGGTCTGCGGCGCGTTAAATTAGGCGCGTGTGGGTTGTGAAGGGCAAAGTGAGGAATCTACCTGAATAGGACACGGTCCTGTGTCTTCAATCTTGCAGGAAGAATCAATCCAGTAGGGAGGGAGGTGTGGGGTGACTAAAAGCTTAAAGGCTCCTTTTGAAGTTAGAAGTCCTGTGGGGAAGGGGAAGAACGTAAGGAGGAGGCCCAAGGCTCATGGGGGGAGAAGTAATGCACAGGGAGAACAAGGCTTACCTTGCCCGTAACACCCAGGATAAGGGCTGGTAGCCTCTATGTACGAATGCCGTGTGCGAGGATCTACATCGGCGGCGTACAGTTAAATAAAGTCCAGGGCTCCTCTGTGACCCATGAGTTGGGTGCAGATGGGGGAGACCTAAAGAAAAAGTCATGGGAGTGTTAGAACATTTGCAGTATGGTGCGGTGCGGAGTGGGCGGCACTCGGACCAGTGGATCTTACCATTTGATGAGGAATGAATCAAGCGAGGAGGAAGACGCTCCGATCAGCGTAGGACCGCCATGATCGTTTGTGTAGCGATCCTCCAGAGACGCCGGGAGTAGTGCACACACACCCGCACTACAACTCCCATAACACCGCGGGGCAGGGCCGGGAAAAGAGCGGGAACCAGGCAGAATTCCGCCCCTATATAAGCTCCACCTTGGAACCAGGTGAGTGCTTGACAATCCGACCGGAACCAGAAGACTGCTACGAGGCTTCGTTGCAGTTTCCCTTCGCCGAGGATTCCCAGCCCACCGCGGACGCTTGCCTTCCCGCTAGGAGCCGCCACAGACCCAGTGTTACCATTGGGACCTCAGCCCACCGCGGACGCTTGCCTTCCCGCTAGGAGCCGCCACAGACCCAGTGTTACCATTGGGACCTCAGCCCACCGCGGACGCTTGCCTTCCCGCTAGGACCAGCGGCGCTTCCCGCCATCTTCATTCACGCCCCTGTCACAGCGCGGACGCATTCCTTCCCGCTAGGAGCTGTCGGCAGCGTGACCCAGGTATACCGAAGGCGGACGCTTTCCTACCCGCTTCGGTATACGGACCCATCCAAGGCTGTACTCACAGACGCAGACTCGACTACGGCCAACGGTGACAGGTAAGGGGCGCTAAGTGCGTGTTTTCCTACGCCCTTATTGACGCTCACTTATCTGTTACTTTGCCTAGCTTCACGACCCTGTTGAGTACACGCTCGAGACATCGTAATCCACAGTCCACCACCTTGACTCTCATCCCAGACATTGGGGCGCTGAGAAGTCACAGGGAAGAGTGGAGCCCACTACGCAATAGCGTACCAGTACGACAGGCTTGTGAGTAGGAGGATTAACCACTGCTAACACTGTACTGTCTTGGTCATGTTCATTCCAAACAACATACTTATGCTCCTGTTTTAATCCCTCCGCAGTTACTCCCAGCCGTGTGGAACGCGACCTTCGCCCGACACCCACATCCGCTGTTACCCGAGTTGCTCTCTCTTCCCTGTTCCCCACGGTGCTGTCTTCCATACCAGTGACCATTCCTGGGTGGGAGGCAGTATCAGGGCGAATAGGGAGGCCTCTCTCCACTGCTATCGTCCCTGCTGGCTGTCTTCACAGGTTAGTGGCTCTCCTAATTACCTTGTGCCGCTGACAACCCGACAGTTTGCAGTTGGGGGAGTACACAGCAGTCACTGTTGTAATGAAGCTGTGGGTGCTTACAGATGGTGTTACGTCACACGGTCATGTGATCGTAGTGGGGGGCGTGACTTTGGTGGCGCTGCAGGGAAGGGGGCGGGATTGGGGAACAAAGGTATGAGTGTGGGACAAGGCAGTTCCCAGACAGGGCTTAAAAGACAAAAAGTTTGAGATGCAAAGGCGTTTACTTGATTTAATCATAAAAGCAGTACAAGAGAACAATTGTGTGGAACAAAAACCGGAAGGGGAGAAAATGCATGAAAGGCGAGGTGATATCTCTTGTGAATCGTACAAAAGCTAGAACCTATTGGACATTTAAAAGGAGGGCTATATGGATAGCCATGGTACACCATTCATACAGTCCTCCTAGTGAACTTATGTCTAAGTTAAAGCAGAGGTACTAGGCAGTGTGGAACATGACTGGTATGAATACGGTGCACGAAGGCAAGGTGATTTCTCGTGTGAATCGTACAAAGGCAAGAGCCTATTGGACATTTAAAAGGGGGGGCTATATGGATAGCCAAGGTATACCATTCATACAGTCCTAGTGAACTTATGTCTAAGTTAAAACAGAGGTACTAGGCAGTGTGGAGCATGACTGGTATGAATGTGGTGTGGGAGTACGAAAAAATCAGAATGGAGACAAGCACGAATGTAGGGGGTTACAACAAAATAGTACTGTTCCATTCATCAATCGTGTTCAAGCCAATGTTGACTGAGTTACAAATGGTGATCCATTTACATTCACATTTGTTGAGGAGGGCTTTGATGTCGCCACCTCTGATGGGAAGTGTGGGTTGGTCTATCACCTGCCAGGTGATATTTGTCTCTCGAATATTTTTCTAAATGTCGTGGGATACCAATGGGGCAGTCAGAACTTTGCAGTGAATTCTGCTTTTGTGTTGAATTATTCTTTGTTTGACCATCTGGGTGGTCTGGCCAATGTAAATGAGGTCGCAGGGACAGAATATGTTCCATCCTCAGACACATTCATCAGAGACACAATGGATCTCATCCTCACCATTGAAGACAAACCTTTTGACATTAACACCGATCTCATGGTTGGATTGGACATTGAATCACTATAAACAAACATCCTGCATACTGAAGGACTAAAAGTCATTGAGGGACTACTAGAGACTAGACCAAGACCCACCTTGATCCCCACTGAATTTATCATGGATCTACTACATGTTGCCTTAGAAAATAATTATTTCTTATACCGCGACACCTTTTATCTCCAAGTAAAAGGTGTCTCCATGGGAGCTTGTTTCGCCCCTAACTTCACCATTCTTTTCGTCCACAACCTGGAGATGACCCACATACTCACCCCCATCAATCCCTTTCTTAGGCACATCTCCCTCTGGCTACGTTACATTGATGACATCCTTTTACTATGGAAAGGTACCACGGAGACTCTCAACCCCTTCATCGAATAGCTCAATCAGTCCCAAAACCACCTCAAATTCACTTGTGACTCCAAACCCAATGACCTTCCATTCTTGGACGTCATTATACATGCGGAGGACAACAAAATTGGTACCTGCCTGTACTGTAAGCCGACTGAAAGAAACACCCTACTTCAGTACTTGAGTTACCACCCACGAGGTCTCCGCAACGGCCTTCCTTACGGCCAATTCTTGCGCATTCGTAGGAATTACAAATGGCGGAAAGATTACTTCCGGGAATCAGATATCCTCATTCAGAAACTTCTTAACAGGGGATATCCCAAATGTCTGATTACCCAAGCCCAAAAGAGAGCCTTGTACTGCCACCATGAACATCTTCTCATGCCCCAACCCAAGAGAACCATGACCCAGATACCATTTGTCTCCAAATTCAGCCCCTGCAGCAATAAAGTTAACAAGATCATCAAACGGAATTGGCCACTGCTGTTCACTTTTGAAACTTTCAGAGAACCCCCACTCTTTTCATACCAATGTGGCAATAATATATCCACCCATCTAGTACATGCCATCACATGGCCTACGAATGCCACAGGCAAGAACACCATCACCGCCACCTGGGGCTTGCCCCCCATCATTGGACATTATAAATGCCAAGCCTGTGTTTTATGTGATCTCACATTGAACACCAAAGAGTTCAAAACCAACAATAAATCATACAAACTCAATACCCTAACCAACTGTAGTTCACAGAATGTCATTTACGCCATCCGCTGTCCCTGCGACTTCATTTACATTGGCCAGACCGCCCAGATGGTCAAACAGAGAATAATTCAACACAAAAGCAGAATTCACTGCAAAATTCTGACGGCCCATTGGTATCCCACTTCATTGAGAAAAATCATCGCAAGACAAATATGACCTGGCAGATGATAGACCAACCCACACTTTCCATCAGAGGCGGCAGAATCAAAGTCCTCCTCAACAAATGCAAATGTAAATGGATCACCATTTGTAACTCAGTTAACATTGGGTTGAACACGATTGATGAATGGAACAGTACTATTTTGCTGTAACCCCCTACATTTGTGCTTTTCTCCATTCTGATTTTTTCTTACTCCCACACCACATTCATACCAGTCATGCTCCACACTGCCTAGTACTTCTGTTTTAACTTAGACATAACTTCACTAGGACTGTATGAATGGTATACCTTGGCTATCCATATAGCCCCCCCTTTTAAATGTGCAATAGGCTCTTGCCATGGTACGATTCACACAAGATATCACCTCGCCTTTCATGCATTTTCTCTCCTTCTGGTTTTTGTTCCATCACAATTGTTCTCTTGTAATGCTTTTACTATTAAATCAAGTGAACGCCTTTGCATCTCAAACTTTTTGTTTTTTAAGCCCTGTCTGGGAACTGCCTTGTCCCACACTCATACCTTCGTTCCCCAATTCCGCCCCCTTCCCTGCAGTGTCACCCAAGTCACGCCCCCACTACGATCACATGACCGTGTGACGTAGCACCATCTGGAAGCACCCACGGCTTCATTACAACAGTGACTGCTGTGTACTGCCTTGTCCCACACTCATCCCTTAGTTCTCCAACCCCGCCCCCTTCCCTGCAGTGTCACCCAAGTCAAGCCCCCACTACGATCACATGACCGTGTGACGTAACACCACCCAGAAGCACCCACGGCTTCATTACAACAGCGACTGCTGTGTACTCCCCCCAACCGCACATGGTTGTGGCGGTTCTATGCTGATCGGAGCATCTTCCTCCTCGCTGGATTCATTCCTCATCAAACGGTAAGTGCCGCCCACTCCGCACCGCACCTTACTGCAAATGTTCTGACACCCCCATGACTTTTTCTTTAGGTCTCCCCCATCTGCACCCAACTCATGGGTCACAGAGGAGCCCTAGACTTTATTTAATCATACGCCATTGATGTAGATCCTTCCACATGGCATTCGTACATAGAGGTTACCAGTCCTTAACCTGCATGTTACGGACAAGGTAAGCCTCGTTCTCCCTGCGCATTACTTCTCCCCCGTGAGCCTTGGGCCTCCTCCTTGCGTTCTCCCCTTCCCCACAGGACTTCCCACTTCCGAAGGAGCCTTGAAGCTTTTAGTTACCCCACACCTCCCTCCCTACTGGATTGATTCTCCCTGCAAGATTGAGGACACGGGACCGTGTCCTATTCAGGTAGATTCCTCACTTTGCCTTTCACGACCCACACACGCCTAATTTAACACGCCGCAGACCGCTTATATATTTTTTAGTCAATCCCACACCTCCCTCCCTACTGGATTTATTCTCTCTATGAGATTGAGAACACAGGCCGTGTCCCATTCAGGTAGTTTCCTCACTCTGCCATTCAAGACCAACAAGCGCCTAATTTAACGCACCGCAGACTGCTTTTATTATACATTTTTCCTCACTCCCGGCATTTCCAGCCCCCGACTCCTACTTTTCAGACGATGTCCACCGCGCCACTCTGACCTTGCGCGTTTCACCTAGCTTGACCCTCAGGTAGGCCCCACCACCTGTTTTGCTCATACCTACGCGCTCCCACCCCCTCCCTCCTCCCTTTCCCTGAACCTTCTCCATTCCTTCCTTGCACAGCACCGCCAAGCTTGCAACCCGGTCCTGAAGATGATCCTGAATAATAGGATCGAAATGTCGTTGACTCCTCAGCGCAACTGATGGCACATTTCCTTTTGTGGTTCAATAAAGTTGTTGTCATTACCCATTGAAACATTGTAAATTGTTGTTTTGAACCACAATATTTATTGTACATATATTTTTTCACATTTTCACCTTTGCGCCGTTCCGCTGATTGCACATTGTCACTTCCGTCGCCACTTTCCTGTGTCACAAACACAATTTAGCACCAAGTCCAATTCGGGTTGCCTATGCATTTTATGCCTACAGTGCTGCTACAACTGTACCTTCCTAATTGTGACCTTAATTATATGATGCCAACTGCACATTTCAAAAATCTACTCAGAGTTTCCCGTCTTCTTATCGTGTAATGTATTGTACATACATGTTTAACTGACTTCCTTAATGATACCAGTTGAGATATTGTTGCTTCTTCTCACTTACCTATTCAAATCTCAATGTGGTTTATGGGTTATACTCCTGTTGCGATTGCAAGGTGTATTGTGGGCTGCCATGTTTGTTTGGGATTCCGGTTAAAGCAGCACAGCCGCATCATTGTAGGTTGGATCTCAATCACAAAGCCTATTCGATTACATGCATCAACCACTATTTTAAGTTGGGAGGAACTGCCCACAAACACAACTTATCATCATTCCTAAGAAGCATGAACATGGAAACTGGTTATATTGTAGTTGTCTGGATGCAAGTAACCAGGGGATCGCCAACCAGCCCTGGCAATTACATCCGACTGGCCCCTGTGGGGTGGGGGGCAATCAGGTGGGAACACTGCTGCTGCTCTTTAATTACAAGGGTCCGATTTTGCAGCACTATTGCAAAACCAACCCCCAGTGACAGAAATGGCCCCCACCGGTCCAAAACCAGCCTCCACCCATTCGGCCCACCGGGAAAAGGACTGGTGCGCGTTATGGCCAGTCCGACCTTGCAAGTAACTTAGCATAGGTCATTTTGAAGCAGTGATGCACACACTTTTTTAGTGGCTCTCACTTCAGTGACACACACACTCTCAGCATAAGTTCAGAGCAAACATTAACAGTCACCTTTATACAGTGATACGCACATATTGTTTGGCATGCCAAATCCTGTTTTTTCAGTGGCACACTCACTCTCTACTATTGCATACTTAAGTGTGGTCTGCCCCACAGAAAGTTTCATGGGTGCACTAAACTTTCCCGGACTTTTAAATTGTTCTTTAGTAATCTGCACTGGCTAGTGTGGGGTTGTCAAAATGCAATCTATGATTCCACCACCACCATTTCTGCAATCCCCTGGGGAACCCTCAGTGGGCAGGAGGAACTGGTTCAATGCTTTTGGGACTTATTTAGGTGCAATTGGGCCTTCGACATTTCACCCAGAGCAGAAAACATATTTACTTTTACATTCCTTAGGATTTGAAGAACAAGTGCCAAGAAACCTTTGGTGAACGTACGCTATATAAGCTTGGTAGAACATAGCATAACATAAGATAACATAAACTAACATGCCATTTTTAAGTACTTACCTGAGGTGGAAGGAGTGGATGAAGAGCCAGTAGATGGTTATACGGATTCCAATTGGAAACTCAAGCTGCGTTTCCATGTCCAATCCATTATATTGGTTTTGTGACACAAATTCCTCTTAGGGAAGCAAAAATCTGAGGAAAATGTTTATATGAATGTGTCAGCAATCAGGAGGCTAGTGGTGCATTACCATTTATAGAATTTTATGGATCAGTTTGTTTGTGACAAATTTTTCTGCCATTGTTCAAACAAAGTAATTCAACAAAAGCTGTTTTCTTTAGCTAATCCAACTCTGGAGGAAAAGTTATGTATAGCTAAAAGCATAGAAATGTCACAGATTTCTGTGATGGAGTTTGAAGAAAAAAATTGAGGTTGTGGTTAATATACAGCAGAACGGGGAAATAATGTTAAGGATTCCGTTTAGGCAAAAGATGTTGCTAAATCAGCAAAAGGGTTTTTTAAACAAATGAATATGTCTTTCAGATGTGGTAATGTAACATATTTCAAGAATGTTAAACAGTGTCTGGCTAGAAATGTCGTTTGCAGGAATTGCAATAAGCTGGGTCATTTTGCAAAGGTGTGTCAGAGCTAGATGAAACAGCAATGTAGTAGCTAATTTGGGTGAAGAAGACTATGATTTATCATAAAAAATATGGTCAATAATGGAACAGTAAACCAGTGCAATATTTGGGTACAAAAATTGCATGGCTATCATTGGCATAATTTAATCGATAAGGTGCAGTAATGCCAAAGACATGTGGTCCATAACTATTGAATTAATGATAAAACGTCAGGGCAAACCACTGTAGTGCCATAAATAAGTTTAACTAGTAATAACCATCATGATGCCAAGATCAAGTGCCACAATACTTAAAATCTAAACAATATCATTTGAACTAGTAATCAAAGAGACATCATGAACAGCTATTACCTTTCTTGGTAAAAGTTAAAGCAGCCAGGGGATATTCTCAAGAACGTGTGATAACTATCGCAAAATTTGCTTAACACAACTTTGCATATCGCAGTCTATCGCCTTAAAACAACGCCATGTTAATGCAGTATTCTCAACCCGGCAGCACCCTGCGATAGTCTCACGATAACACATCAAATGACTGTTAAAATTAACGCGAGCCCGAAAAAAACGCGAAACACGAACGCGAAAAAAGTTGCAATGTGGCCAATCGCGATACAAAAATCAGCGTTAAGCTGCGCCAGGCCTGCAATTCACACACGACAGGTGGGAAAAATCACTATGAAACTAGAAAAAAAAAAAAAAAGCAAAACAACTATGGAGCACAATGGCGGGAGCAGAAGCAAGTACAGAGGACAACCAGAACCCCACAAGCCCCCGGAGGCCCAGACCGGGACCTCGGGGTCAGGGAAAGGCAAGGACAAGAATAAGAGGAAGACACGGTTCAGTCCGCAGGAAAACAGGATCCTGATTACGGAGGTGATAGAACACCATCAACTACTCTTCGTCACCTCCACTGTGTCATTGGCTACAAAAAATGGGATATGGCAGTCCATCGTGGACAAGGTGAATGCAGGCGGAGTGCTGAAGAGGTCAATGGAAGAGGTCAAGAGGCGCTGGAATGATGTGAGGCGCTAAACCAAGCAGAAACTCTCAAACAACCAGAAGGCAGCAATGCAGACTGTAGGTGGGAGTCCCGTGCCACAGAAGGAGCTGGATGACAGGGAGGAAATGGTGTCCACAGTCATCAGTGGGGAGACGTTGGCAGGAGTTGGGGGACCCGACACTGCTCAACATGACCTGACACAACAGCAAAAGGGTGAGTAATGACCAGGGACTGGGGGGACGGCGGGAGATGGGCACAATGGCACACATGCACAATTAAGCATAGCACGGTGCACAGCCACAATGACTCTGGAGCATGTCCCTGATCCCCTTGGCACACTGCAGCACACCTAGGAACAGAAAGTAGGCCCCCGTCGATGGGGCATGCCTGTGAGCAACACTGACAATGCAAGTGACACTGCATGACGAATAGCAGTGCTGCAGTCAACATACCATGAAATGTTGCACGCAACAACACTGAAGTGGCTGAGTGTGGACCACATCCCTAAAGGAGCAGGTCACACTCTGACACATCTACGTGCACAAACAATCCCTGATGTCAACAACACATCTGCGGACAAACCATGCCCCAGACCCCGACGCCCACCAATAGACCAATGTAACCATGTATGCAACATCTCAGCACGGTAGAAGCACAGACGGCAAAGGCACACCGCATGAAAGGGATAAGGGGCCGTAAAATCAGAGCTGCAGGTGTGACTCTCCCAAAATGCAGCACACACACATAACATGCAGAGCACATCAACATTGACAACAATGTGGTACAAACCTCAACACGTCCAAAACAGAACAGGGGACACAACTGTGGCCACCTGTGTGTAGAAACTGGCAAATCACATTTGGCATAGCAGGGAAATGTGATTTGATGATGTAAAAGTACAGACACACATCTGTGATGTTGTCAAAATGTCCACTGTCCCGCATCAAATAGGTATCTCCTCACAAACAGTCACAATGTACATTGTCATGTAGTCTGTATGTAAACATGTGCAATGCGTCAACACATGTGAACACAATGTTAAACTGCATCTCCCCTTCACATTGCAGGGGGAAAACCAACACTCTGATGATGAGGAGGACCTCCACACCTTCGACACCGACGCCATCCAAGAGTTCTTCAACAGCTATGTCAACTCACCTCCAGGAGCAGGGAAGCCCAGCTGCATTGATGTGATCCCACCCCCTGCACAGACCACACAGCAGGCAGCACCCAACACAACGGCTGCCTCCCAGGACCCCAACGAAGAACACATTGCCTTCCGACGCCGTGTGTTGATGTGCCAGGAGAAGCTGGCTGAACAGGTGCGGGTGGGGTTTGACCGCATGGCAGCCAAACTAGATGCCATACGTGGGTGTCTAAGTCCCATCAGGGACAACTCACAGTTCCTAACGATCACCCACAGTCCACTCCATGCTCTCCAGTGATCCATGGCTGACATCGCTGGAGTCCTGACTCAGGGACAAGAGCAACTGTCTAATCAGAGTGGCTCCAGTGATGTCACCCGGGAGTTGAGACACATGCGGAGCATAATTGAGACCATGGAGCGGACACAGGCGTAAAGAGCGGCTGCCACGGAAGCACACCAGCGAGAGGTAGCTAGGTTCCTCAATGCCCTCAAGACCCTCCTCATGACATTGCTGCCACAAGGCCTGGCACGGATGAGTGCTGCTGCTACCACTCCATCCACATCTCTGCCCCTGAAGTGTCAGTGCCACACGTTGCGGCAAACATTCCACCTCCGGCCCCTGAGGTGTCACTGCCACACAGTCCTGGAGACAGAACACCATCACCCACATGTGAGGCACATGAAACAGCAGAGGACGAAGATGCGGAGGAGTCTGCCTTCATGGTGAGAAGGACGCAGTAGCATTCATCTCCGCCATATGGCCGGTGTCTGCTTGGTTCTGCCCTCTGCATCATCACCTTCCACTAACCCCCAATACACTCTTCGACACTCACCTTGGACCTCGGCATGGACTGCCATATTCTGTTTGGTCACCAATGACACAGCATTCAGACTGCGGACTGAACTCTTCCTCTTCCGATGGACTTGTCATTCCCTAAAGGACTCTGGCTGGCCCTCCACGGGCCAACAATGTAAAGTGGGGTTTGCATGGCCCTGTACTGCTCCAGCTACAACACTCCACTGAATGTGCATTAAACATTCATATTCACACAGATGTGTCATGACTACGATCATTCAAGTATGAAAGTACGGATGAATGTAGGGTCAGTGATTCCCCCTTACGTCCATGTTGCTCATGTTGTGGGACTTAGGTCACAGGGTGACACATTGCCGATTACGGACTAGGTGGCACCGACACAACAACAGAGATACACGCAATAGTTGCTTCCTTGTCCAGCATGGGACGGAACGACGCCCAGAGCCCAGGGGTCATTGTTCACACCCTTACGCTGGACTGGCATACGCAAGGCCAGCCCACTCTGCTTATGCTCACAGGAGGGGACGACAATGCTACATGTCCCAGGTCCTCCCTGTAGTGATCTGCTGATCACAGGTCTAGTTATCAGCATGCTACAGCCACTCCCTCATGGCTGTTTTACACCCACACCACACCCATCCAGCACAGGCATCACAGGACATGTGACCCTGCCAATAAAAAGGGCCGGGCGCACGTGCTCAATGCCATTTCCACTCTCTATCTGGGTGTATCCGTGTGGTTATTATTTATGCATGAGGGCCTAGGGCCCTACCACACCACATTCCCCACTGCCAGAGGTGACATGATGGCGTCCGCACCACGATACCCAATCATAAAGGGTCCGTGACTTGCGTTAGACACAGACTTGGTGGCACCAGATACACTGCGGCCGGCACAGGCACACCACCATGGGACAGTGTCTTTCGGTGCACTGAGGTAGGAGCACCTAAAGAGCTGAGCGGGTGTGCAGCCTGCGATGATGCCCCGTTCTGGTTGTCCAGACTGGTAAGGATTTGTGAGTGCCCTGCTGGACCGCAGTGTAGGCCTGAGCCAGCGGGCAGCGTGGGCCTACCACCATGTGGCGTTGCCTCGCGGTTTACAGAGTTAGTAGCACCTAAAGGGCTGGGCGGGTGTGCAGCCTGTGATGATGCTGTGTGCACTGATAGGATCTCTGCCATTGCGAAATCAAGACCCAGAATCAAGTGTGTGACCTGGTGACCCGCGTGCGGGGCTGCATGATGTGGAGGCTGCCAAGGTCGCGGGCCCCGGGCTTCGAGCTTGCACGTGGTGGGCACTCTTGGAGACACGCCGGTGTTGAAAGGTGAGCAGTGAGGACAGTGTGCGCAGGGGCAGGCAGTCACCACTGGGCGGTGGGAGGTGCTGGGGTGCAGCAGCCTGTGTGAGCAGGGGTGGGCAAGCGATGATGGCGTGTGCAATGATATGAACTCTGTCATTCATGTATCTGGACTCTGTTTCAGATAAGGGACCTGGTGGACTGCAGTGTATACCGGCACGTGGTTGGAGAACACTGGTGGCAGCAGGTGAGCAGTGAGGCCTGGGTCCTCAGTGTCGGCACTCTCTCTCCCTCTCCTTCTTTCACTGTCTCTCTCTCTCTCCCTCTCTCTCTCTCTCTTTCTCTCTCTCTTACTCTCTTTCTCTCCTTTTCTCTCCCTCTCTCTCTCCCTCTCTTTCTCTTTCCCTCTCTCCCTCTCTTCCTTTCACTGTCTCTCTCTCTCCCTCTCTCTCCCTCTCTTTCTCTCTCTTTCTTTCTCTTTCTCTCTCTCTCTCTCCCTCTCTTTCTCTTACTCTCTCTCCCTCTCCCTCTCTTCCTTTCAATGTTTCTCTCTCTCTCCCTCTGTTTCTCTCTCTCTGTCCTTTGATGAGCGCATGACACACCTTCTTATCTTGCATTTTGTCTTGCAGGCTGTGACTTACATATTGTCCTGAGAAGACCCGTCATGACTTTTCAAATTAGTTGTTTTGAGTTTAATTTGAATACAAATATTTGTTTGGTTATTCAAAGATGTAGGAGTGATTCTCCATTTTCTGCCCACACATGATTGTGAGGTGTTGTAATTATGCGACATCAGGTGAATTGTTTTGTTCATGATTTCGTAAAGTTGCTTTTAACATATCTTTGACTGGGAGCGTGGGTGGCTCCAGGGGGGGGTGGCAGGCCTGGGTGTGGTGGTGGTGGGTGTTGTGGCCCTCTTGGGGCTCCGAGCTGCATGATCAGTGGCTCCATGGCATCTTTTGTTCTTCTGGTGTGGCTCTGGGCTGGGCTCCCTTTTATGGTGCAGGTTATCGTCCGACTTTACACCAGGTAAGAGCAGGTGTTAAATCCCTGCTGCTAACGTGCCTTATCGCCTGTTTTGTGATCTTATCGCTGATCTGGCTGGTCTTTGAGAATGTTGCGGGGTGGTGTTTTCGCTGATTTTTTGCAAGGGAAAGCATACTCTGCATCTCATTAGCGTTAGTTGCCAGAGTCATCTGTCGCGATGTTTTTTGCGGCTGCTATCGCAGGGAAACTGGTGGTATCGGCTGTTAGCACCAGCTTGTGAATGGGGCGATGAATGTATCGCCACTTTGGCTGCCATATGTAGAACCGGCTTTTAGAGACCCCTCCCGATTGGAAGGTCAAAGCCAGCGGTGCAGGGGACACCTAGAATCTACGGGTTCTCCTTGATTACTCATGCATTACCAAAGAGACCAAGACAACTTAGCTGTGGAGGAAAGTACATTTAATTTATTAGCTCGAGCTAAGGATAGGGTCCCAGAATGGTACAAAGACAGTTCTACGGAGACTGCTGCTTCACTCCGCAGCGCACACATAATTATAGCACTAGCCACACCCTTTACACATCCAACAAGTTCCTCATCAGTCTCAAGTGGCGGAATCGTGGCCAGAGAGCGTCTGTCTCTGATTGCGCAATGTACACAGCCTCTTGCTTCAGCGCCCAGATGGCGTGGTCACGGAGCACAGCTGTTGGTGTAAGAGGCTGAGTTACCAACAGTGGACAGGATGTGGCTAAGTCTCGGGCACAACCGGGGGGGGGCGAGGTACACAAGCAGCTTCTGGAATAGGCTCAAACGCAAGGAGCGAGGAGCGTTAAGCAAGTTCTAACAGGGACATAGAAAGCAATCCTACACCAGGTTATTGAGAGCATGGCAACACGAAATGGAGTCTCAGTGGCCATTTTAAGCATAGTTCAACAGTCCCTCCTTTTGCCGTGAAGAGGCAACTTTCAGTCATCACCTAGGTCAATGTCCATCATATTCTGGGCCTTCTTCTCAAGCATCATCATGGCATTCTGGTGGTGTGAATTTACTGGCTTGGGTGTTAAAGAGGTGGCACAGAGGCCACATAGCGTGGGCATACATTGAACACAGAGGCAGCAAGAAAAGAATGCGGCTGCAATGATGGCAACGAAAATCAATATCTTCCATCCCCACTGAGAGACCAGGCCCCAAAACCAACCGGTTAGGGACCATGAACCCTCATCCTGATGGATGTCGGAAACAATCTTATGGAGCTTCTGGATTGCTTGATAAACTGTTGGTGCATTATCAGGTATATATACACAGCAGCTGGTTCTGATCAATTTACAGACTGCTCCACGGTCCGCTAGGATTATGTCAAGAACCATCCGGTTCTGCAAAGTCATGAGGCGGTCCGCTTGAAGTTCAGCAGTGATGTTACTGAGAGCACTGGCAGTCACGTTGATGGTGACCTCTACCACTCTTGTAAGGTGTCGAATATTGCGACTATTGACCATAGGGCCCCAAAAGGGGAGGAACCCTTTAGCAAAGTCTCCAAATTCTTGGCCAGCTGTGTCTTCAGCGTCAATTACACCTCTCTTCTGGATGTGGTGTGGTGCATCGGCTGTGTATGTTGGGGGAAGCAACCAAGCGATATAACAGGTTCCAGCCCATGACTTGGGCAGCCAGGTGTAGGCCTTGCTCCCGCACACAAAATAGGTATTGAGCGATGCCACCAGAGCTGTGCGAGTCGAGCCATTAAGCTGGAGTGTGTAGGCACAGTCACTCTCCCCCACCCATACTGGTCCACTGCTCTCGATGCAGTATCGTCCAGAATGTGGGTAGACAGGGAGGTCCCTGAGGGGCGGCAGCCGTCGTCTCCCTCCACTGCCGGTGAGGCTCAGCGGATAGAAAGACCCGTGGTTGTTCTCACATTCATCCTTTTCGGGTGAAGTCCTATTCATATTTGGCCACTCCATAGTCAAAATGTGGGTGAATGCTTGCTTGCTACTATTTTTCCCTGGGGATCGCGTAGATGGTTTACCTGAATAGAAGGCATCAAAGAATACCGTAATCCATCTGTAGGCTGAACCGGCTCGAGAAAAGGGGGCGGGAATCAGGGGCATCCCTGTGCCCGCAGTATGGGGCAGCACCCCACATACCCAACAGTTTGTTGTATTCACCACAAGCTGGTGCTGGTGTAACATCTGAATGAAAGTATTGTTATAAAATTCTGCCCTTCTTGTTTGCACGTGGGGTGGCAATGACACATGCTGATGAGGTGATTCCGTAGAGGTAGGAGACTCAGGTGCTGCAAGGGCAGCATGTGTTATCCACCCGAGGCAGGTCAGTACAAATAAAATAATTATGAGTACAAGTAGACAGATCGTGTACCGGCCATGTATTATCTTTATGTACTTTCTCTTCTTCATTTTCCTGTCTTTAAGCTTTCAGCGTTCATTTTTGTCACCATCATGCCTCACCCGGTCTTCACTAGTTGCTGCCTGTGATTGTTGGTTGCTTCACCGGACAGTGATTCCAGCAGTCCTATTGACACACTCTGGTCCGCTGCACCGGTACCGGTCGGATATATCTGCCGGCAAATATCACAGCCGTGCAGCGAACGTCAGGCCAGGTGAGGTAGAGGGCAGAGACCTTTGCCTCTTCAGTCCTTTTTTCTGGGTCGAATGTCGTACCTGGTTGACCCGGGCGTTGTTTGATCAGGAAACAAAGGCTCCGGCTGTTGAGTGTCCTGCAGCCGCAAACGCGGAGGAACAGCAGCTTGCAGGATGTCGTCGTCCTCTCGCTCAGATGGAGCCCAGGCAACAGCGTCACTGAAGGGTACAAAGCATGGGACTTGTTCACATTAGTCATCTCCCAGGCCCTCCTCGACCCACTGGTTGTATGGCAGTGAAAGAGGCACTCGTTTGCAGTGCGTTGCGTGTACCCAATTCTTTCTTCCTGCCACTTTCACTGCAGACCTGTTAGCCAACAACACTTGCTGGGGCGCTTTCCACCTCGGCTCCAGGTTCTTGGTCCTCTGGAAGTTGCGGATGCAGACCCAATCACCTGGCTGGATGGTGTGGCCAGGGCCCTCGGGTTTGGGTGGCAGGGTACCTGACGATGAATAAGACGCAGGCTAGTGGTCAATTCATGTAAGTGTGGAAATATGGATTTTTCTGGTCAGTTATGTCCCCTATCTTGGACCCCAACGGTTCTATGTGCATGTTACAAGTACATGTATGTTTCCTCCAGTTCCAGTTATGAAGACGCAAATACATGTGCGTCCACCGTCAACATGTCCTCTGTCAGATCCGCCATGAATAGGCCGGATATTCCATTCCTAAATATGAAAGGCCACCGGCTTTATATGGCTCAGTTACTCCATTTTGCAGTCCAGGCAAGTAGGCCCTGATTCTGTCATCAAACTCTTCTTGCCTTCTGCCTCTGAAAGCTCCAGTCTGAGCCTGCATCTGTGACCATGAACTTTGTCTCATTCTCTGCGCGGCTCACGAAGCCTGACATCAGCCTATTCTCTGCCAAGAACTGTATTTCACCTTCGAATTATCTGCTTCCCCCTCAGCCGATGCATTCCTGCCTAATAGTTTAAGTAAACATTCTTCCAGCTACCGAGCAAAAGGCCCGGCTTCTCTGTCCTCATGCAAGTAACTCATAGCCCTGTTACCATGGAATATTCCTACCCCCTCGCATTTAGTGTAGACACTTAGACGCTTGTACACGCACGCACAGTCAGTATAGAATAGATTCTGTCCGAGAGTCCTTCTTTTGTGGATAACATAGTTCTTTAAACATAGGATGTTAGATATGATTTGGGATTAGGTTGACTTGACCCCCCAGACTTCTTGTCTCCACATGTAGAGCTAAATGTCAAGTCCCCTTCACCCCCTAGTTACACGTCAATTACACGTCATGTTGCTGCGCGCGCATCTAGGCCAAGTATTATCTTATAGATCCACCTATATGTGACATCATAACCAATTATGTTCCTTTTTACTCCTTGTTCCACCCATTTTTGGTTACGCAGATAAATCGTCATTTTCCTTATCAATTGTTACGCCTACTGCATTCGCTTCATTGTAATGTATGTACTATAAAAGTCATTTCATGTCAATAATGTATGTACTTCACTTCCTGAACCCCCGTGGTGATGGAACTTGGAGCAACCGATTATAATCGATCACTGGAATAAAGCCCATTCCGAACCTCTAATACCACGGATTCTGCCTCTCATTTTACTGAGCTATTTTATTATGTTTCTGTATCAAATTAAGTCCAGGTAAAGGAATTTTATTTACCACATGAATGGCGCCCGAACAGGGACACTTTCTCATCTCACGCGCCGGCGGTGCGTTGCAGGCCCGGTCTCCTGCCACAGCTGGACGGACAATAACGCGTACCAGCAGGATTTCCTGTAGCTCCCTCCGGTCAAGCGGGGGCGACTGAGGCTGCGATCAACACCCAGACGAGGCGGTGAGAAGTGCGAAGTATCCCGACCAGAGCCTAGCTGAGAGAGCAAGATCCGAGGTATACAGAGACCCACCAGTTCGAAGTCAAGCCCAGTTTCCGACGAATCGAGTCGAGTCCAGTCCGGTTCAAGTTCAAGTTTCCGAGGCCTTCCGTTTCCGAAGCTACCCGGTGAGTACCATTACTGGGGAGGCATTTCTGACGTGCACATAGGTTGTGCCTGTCAAGACGGGTTTGGGTACACAAATCCGGTCTGCACTGTTTTAGCAGTGTATCTGTACTGTTTAGCAGTATATCAAGTATTCCGAAGTATCTAGTTATTGTCAAGAATTAAGCTTGGTGATTAGTTATGCAGACGATCATCATTGTTGTTTCAGTTAAAGGTTTAATGTTTAATGTTTAATGTGTTAAACGTCCTGCATGTTGTGGTATGAATGGTTGTTCATTATTGTGCTTTTGTATTAAGTGTGTTCAAGATTAAGTATCGGATCAGTTGTCAATATGCCGCTCTTTTCGAAATTAAGACAGATCACTACAAGAAAAGGGGTACTCGAAGAAGCAGTCCCTATTCCTCCTAGGGATACTCCAGGGCACTTCATGTATCCTAAACATGGCTTAGACGCTATATTATTTCTTGATTTATGGGTAGATTACACCAAGGGATTACCAGAAAGTCAGAGGTGGCCCGCAGCGGGAACCTGGGATGCAGAGTGCATCATGAAAGTCGAGGAAGAGTTATGGAAAAGGAAAGTCAGACAGTCACAGAAAGACGCCGTCGAGTTATGGCGTAAAGAATCTCATAGACGCACAGAAAAAGCACGTAGACAGGAAGAAAAGAATAAAGAGAGTTCAAATAAAGTTCGAGAGAATCTATTAATTGAGGAAGGTATCCGAGTGAAATCAGAACAAGTAGACAGACAAAGAAATGCCCTTATGAATGGTATGTATCCCCTTCTGGCCGAAGGATTACCTAAGGCTACTCCAGAGATACCGAAAGACTTGCCACCCCCATTATTCCCAATAAAGGTACATCCTAAGGGGCATCCTAGAACCGCAGAAGATGTTTTTCTTTCCTCATATTTAGATGACGCAGCTCCCGAGTATGCTAATTCCGCCCCGCATAGACCGCATACCAGGGAGATCCAACGCCAAGATCCAGTACCCGTATCCCTACAGCAACAAATCGAGTCACAAGTTCCGGCAAGCACATCTGTTTCTGCATCTGTTCCTACAGCTACTTCTATAGCTGCGTCCACACCTATAGTTGCTGTGTCACGTTCAACGAATCCTTTCACACCCGACACCCCAGATGGGGCCACGGGAGGTGCTACCAATATTTTTTCTACGCCACCCAGAATAAATAAACTTACTTTTCAAGAGTCAGCACATTCACGTACACCCAAACTCATAAGTGCCCGTACGCTTAAGGAACTTCTTATAGATTGCAGATATGACCCTGTGCCCGGTAAAGAGGACGAAATGACCCTGGCATCATTGCGTATCAGACGAGCCGCAGTGTATTTAGGGAAGTTACCAGGAATGACTGCGCATCTAGATAAAATATATCATTTTGTCCAAACAGGGCGAGATCCAGAATGTATTAACAGAGCTATGGAATACCAGAAAGTAGAGATACAGGGGGAACTGTTACGTTTCCTCATAAATTGTGTGATCAGAAATCAAGACCGACCGGGGGTAGACCCGGAAGCAATGCAAATTCTTACCAGATGGAGCCAGAATATATCAGAAGGGAGACATGATAAGCAAAATTGTATAATAGCCATGTGCCGAAAGATCCGTAAAGAAATAGAACGCCTACACGAAGAGAGATTAGGGGTAGACGAGTTCGAACAAAGCGAGGAAGAAGGGTCAGGACTGCCCACAGGACCGTCGGACACCATAGCCTATGTAGGTAGAGGAAGATCTTGTAATAGTAATAGATGTCTTACTGACTCGAGACGTCCGATATGTCCAGATAATAACAGGAATTTCCAAATACCTATAATTAATATAAGGTCTAACGAGCATTCGTTCCAAACCGCCGACAAACTACTCCGAGAACGAAGGGGTTATCATTTTCTCGATTCTATGGATGAACAAGATTTAGCCAGGGCAGCTGTCCATTGGATGGACAGTCCCGGAAAATATAGTGATGATACAGTAGTACGCACATTTTTGAATCTCACCCCAGACGAACAGAGGTTAGTTGGGATTTATATGATTCAACAACTCATTATACTATATCAGAGTCAGCGTTCGGACCCTGGTCCCTTACCTGACATATTGACTGAATTGCTTATGAATAAATGGAGAGGTTCAGGTACTAAATTAATTAAAGAAATCCTAGAATCAAGAAAGCAGTATATTCTTTTTGTATGTTCAGACCGTGTCTCATTACCCGTCAAGGAAAGAACCACGTATCACATGGATAGACAGAATCCCTTACGAGAAGTGCACCCAATAAAAGGCGAGGACAACGAGTTTAAGCGCGTATTTGTATATACGCCCATATCAAAAATAGAATTGTTACAAATGAAGAAAGTGGTACCCAGTCATGACAAAGACCCAGCGGGTTTTCACCGAGAAATTAAAGACATGTTACTCATGGGAGAGTATACCTATCCCGACATTATGACAATATTAAAGGTATTGATGCCTGCTGGTATTTATGAGAAACTCAAGGAAAAAGAGTGGGAGGTAGGAGACCAAAAGATAGAATGGTCAGTGTTAGAAGCGGAAGAAAAGGCCCGAACTGCAGGAGCAGGACTTGGGGATAAAACTAAAGCACTACCAGGTTTATTAGTACAGGTACTGCCACGTTTATTAACTACGAAAAAGGAAGATTGGGGTACAATTTCAGCCTGTAAACAGAAGCAAGATGAAGACACTAGTGATTACTATGCCCGATTTGAAAAATGTTTTGGTATAAATAGCGGCATAAAAGCAAGTAGCGAATCATACCCACATCTGTTTGTAACAAAATTAGTAGAAAATGCCCTGCCCCCAGTAAAGAATAGAGTATTAAAATTCGAGAGTACCTGGCAAGGTAACACTCCATCACAAATGTTACAAATGTTACAGTACCATCACAATAGAATTAGAGAGGAACAAGAACATGAACACAGACGCATGAAAGACACGAAAATGAAAATGCTAGTTTCCCAGACAGTTCCAGCTGAAGGACATAAAAAGGGTATGACACATTCCGATTCAGCAGGACCTGTAAAAGGGACATGCAATTATTGTAAAAAGCCAGGTCATTACGTACACGACTGTCCAGTTTTGAAACATAATATCGCCATAGGTAAAACACAAGAAAGATCACGGCCATTTAGACAAGAGCAGAATGAACAAGGAGCTCCGCAGCATGCCCAGGCCATGCCAGCCGCACAACAGCCAATACAGTTTGTGCCAGCTGCACCACCGTTGCCTGTTGCTGCCACACAGACAACAACACGACAAATGTATCAGACCGCCCAGTATGAATATCCTGAGTATCAGCGTTACGCATGAACTAGCCTTGAGAGGGAAGTTGACTTACCCCTTATTGAAATACCTGTAGATCAAGAAGGACCTTATGTACATAGTGAATTATTAGGCCAAGATAGAAAATTTTTACTCGATACAGGGGCAAGTCGAACAACTATAAAACGTAGTGAAGTTCCAGGGGCACCCCTCTCAGGCTCACAGAATATTTCCCTTGGTTTTTCAGGAAAACCTATTGTTAATGAAGTATCACAGCCTCTTCCACTTACGATAGGACCTCTGACCCGAACTACAGATTTATTGCTTACTAAATCATGTCCAGAAAATTTGCTAGGAATAAAAACATTGAAAGCTCTAGGAGCCATAATATGTTGTTCTCCGGAAGGAGTAAGGTTGTTTTTACGTGATTTTAAAGGTCACTATGTGTCTAGAGACATGGATCCCCGACTGCAGACTTTACCTACACATCTATGGGCACAAGGCCCTACTGATGTTGGTTGCATGAATATTACACCATATCGAGTCACATTAAAGGCAGGAGTGGTGCTACCACGAATGCGACAATACAAGTTACCACCAGATGCTGTAGTGGCTTTACTACAAATCATTGACGAGCTCATTGCCCAAGGAGTAGTTGTGGAAACAGACTCCAATGTATGTAATTCACCGATAATCCCGATTCTTAAACGAACAGATCCAAAGGCCCCGCCAGTATATCGATTGGTTCTTGATCTGCGCGAATTAAACAAGTGCATTGTGCCACAATTCCCTGTGGTCCCAGATATCTCGTCATTACTGACAGCCATTGATTCCGAAGCAACATTCTTTACTGTAATTGATCTCAAGAATGCTTTTTTCAGCGTCCCAATAGATCCGGAGAGCCAATATTTGTTCGGATTTAGTTTAAATGGACGTAGCTTTAAATTCTCACGCGCACCTCAAGGATTTACAGAAAGCCCCAGCATCTATAGCCAAGCACTGAAACGAGAACTAGATAGTATCCACATGCCAGTTAACACTGCTCTGCTTCAATATGTCGATGATCTGCTGATCACCGCGAGAAGCGAACCGGAATGTGAAAAAGCATCACTGACAGTTTTAAAATTTCTAGCCGAAAAGGGGCACAAGGTGTCCCCTTCTAAGCTGCAATTCTGTGTCCAGCGAGTTGTTTATCTTGGACACTCGCTGTCCAAGGAGGGAAGGCAGCTTACACCGGACCGCATTCAGTTAATAGCTAACATGCCAATACCCAAGACGCAAAAGGAGGTGCGGGCTTTCATAGGCCTCACTTCATATTGTAGGCAGTGGATCCCTCAGTACGCATTTCTAGCAAAACCACTCATTCAGTTGACAACACAGGAGGCAGCCACATCGACTGTTCTCCCTTGGACTCAGGAACATACACAAGCTTTTGAAAGCCTAAAGAAAGCTTTATGTCAAGCACCTGTCTTAGCAACACCATGTTACAGAAAACAGTTTACACTCTTTGTTACAGAACGCGAAGGTACTGCTTTGTCAGTACTCACACAGGAACAAGCAGGAGCACACAAACCATGTGCTTATTTTTCTAGTACATTAGATCCCGTAGCTCAGGCTTTGCCTGCATGCCTAAAATCAGTAGCAGCGACAGCTTTAGCAATCAGACAAAGCGATGCCATAGTGTTAGGACATCCATTGACAGTACAAGTACCACATGCAGTGGAGGTTCTTGTGAATAGAACGCAAACACAACACTTGACTATAGCGCGACTTACAGGGTACGAACTTACATTGTTTCAGCCGCATATAGAAATCAGACGCTGTAACACATTGAATCCTGCCACACTTTTGCCAGTAATCGGAACAGACCCACTAGCTCATGACTGTATTGAAGTTATTACAATCACGACGAAACCCAGACAAGACTTAACCGATGTCCCATTGTCAGATCCAGACCTGACATTGTATGTAGATGGTTCATGTATGAGAACAAGTACAGGAGAGTTAGTGGCCGCTTACGCAGTCACAACAGATACTAAAGTCATTGAAACTAATCGTATAAATACTTTGTCAGCTCAAGCCGCAGAGCTCATCGCTCTGACACAAGCCTGTATTCAAGCCACAAATAAAAAAGTCAACATATACACTGATTCACGTTATGCATTCGGAGTTGTACATGACTTCGGCGTGCTGTGGCGAGAGAGAGGTTATTTAACTTCCCACGGTGCCCACATTCAGCACGGACCCCTCATTCATGCCTTATTAGATGCAATACATCTACCCACTGCAATATCAATTATGAAATGTAAGGCTCATACAAAGGTTACTGATATCATTTCCCAAGGCAATGATCTAGCCGACAGAACAGCTAAACAGACTGCTCAAACTCAAACCCCCGACATAACAAAGACAATAGTCCCGACACCGACACAGTGTATGACAGTTAAAGATCCTACTCTTGACGTAATTGACATACAGACACATGCTACACCAGACAAAATAAAGAAATGGACTGAATTAGGAGGGATACAAACGGACCAAGGATGGATGATGAAGGAAAAGTCTGTATGGTTCCTTCCTGATTCAATGGTCCAAGTTATAATTAACACTATACATAGTCCAGCACATCTAGGAGAAAAAGCTATGCTAGACAGCATTCAACACATTTGGTTCAATAAACATTTACGAGCAGCAGCCAAACAAAAAGTCCGTACCTGTATGATCTGTTGCCAGTTCAACCCAGGAAAAAGCGTTCCCGTAGAACAGGGTGGATTTCAGCCTCCTGATCACCCTTTTGAAGTCCTCCAGATGGATTATATCCAGATGGAACGATGTCGAGGATTCAAATATGTTCTCGTAGTTGTCTGCGCTCTGTCCCGTTGGACGGAGGCATACCCGGTTTCAGATTACACTGCCCCGACTACTGCCAAACAGTTGGTTCGAGAATTCTTCCCACGATACGGTTTACCACGTGTTGTCTACTCAGATAACGGCCAGCCGTTCTCATCCGAATTAATGAAACATGTTTCACTCCTGTTAGGATATCAGTGGAAATTCCACTGTGTCCGACACCCCGAGGCAGCAGGTCTCGTAGAAAGACATAACCAGATACTGAAAATCCGATTGTCCAAAATATGCAGAGAGAAAGGTGTCGACTGGGTAGTAGCGTTACCAGTTGCACTCTTTTACATGAGAATGGTAGCACACTCTCGAACAGGGCTATCCCCGTATGAGGTGATCTTCGGCAGACCACCAAATATGTGGGGGACGCCTATACCACGCAAAATAACTGATGTTGACTGTAATATGCTGACAGATTACTTGGCTTCCTTGATGTCTGCACTACAATCTTGTCGTTCACAGGTAGCTGCAGCCTTTCCCGACAACACTGAGGTGAAACCCCATGACGTAGTTCCGGGTGATCTCGTATTTGTGAGAAATTTCGACCGAAAGACTCAGCTGGAGCCCAGGTGGAAGACACCCAAGTTGGTCCTGCTGACCACAAGGACAGCCGTGAAGATCGAGGGCCGCAAGGGCTGGATTCATTCAAGTCATATCAAGAAATTTCATGGACTATCCTCGGATATAGACATTGTGCCCTGCACTCCCTCACAGACTGATTCAAAACTTCCTTTGGTTGAAAAGACTGAAACCGAACTCTATAAAGTAAAATTGAGGCCTAGAACGTCAGACAATTTGATTGTTTAAGTCCTCTCCAAGGTGAAGCGGTTGAATTTGTCTCTGACATGTATCCTCTAGACCTGAATCATGGACAGTCGCGGAAAATGTTGAAACAACAGGCGTATTGTAAATCACTGCGTAGCCATTGCATAGTGACATTAATAATCTTGTTTTCCTTAAGTCTTTTAATAATTACTGCAAGTATATTGTTGCACATATACTACCCTATTTCTAGACATGTTTATAATGTTACTGCTGAACATTCTTTTAGTGACTTACCTCCGCATGAATTGTCTTATAGACTTGCGCTGCGCAATAACACTTTCATTAGTATGTTACATCATTCCCATCAGACTAGTAATGCAACCAATTGTTGGGTGTGTGGTCGGCTCCCTCCCTATCAGAATTATGAAGGAGTCCTGCCTTTCTTTCCACACCCATTTACACATAATGGCTCCTGTGGAGCATGGTTTAGTTTAATCAATTCCATAGACTCAGACACGGCAGTTTACCAAGATCAGTGGGTGTGGGGAAACCTGAACCTAGTTTTACTCAAGGTCTGCTACCCTGACAAGGAGGGTCGCCCCAAAAGAACAGGAACTGATCTAGAAAATGAAGTATATGGATTAGGTAATTTTACACCTAATCTCATGATTCTAAATGTCGTATCCGAAGTTGAACTAGTCTTACCCACCATGTCAGTATTCCCAGCGAAGGGTGAATTGTGTGTAAGAAAGGTTGGTTCCATACATATGGGCCATAGTAAATGCACTACTATAGTAGAATTCAGTGATCAAGGCAAATCTTCATTTAGAGCTTATCGCCACTCCTACTTTATATGTGGTCAGACTGCATATATGCGTCTACCTCTAGATTGGGATGGTACCTGCTACATTGCATTCCTTTTGCCACCTGTTTTCCTAGCTCCTCCTGATTATTACAGAAATATTCATTTAGTACACAACAGAGAGCGGAGAGATCTCCCAATTGTCGATTACACTGAAACAGCATGGGAAAAATACACAGATTTCAATAAAGGTCTCTTTCCTTATATAGGTACTGTTACAAATAGTAAGCTGATACGTAGATTAACTAGAACCCTTGAAGCAGTAGTAAATGAAACTATTTCCGCCTTAGGCAATTTAACAGAAGAGCAGTCTGCTATGCGGATTGTTGTGCTTCAAAATCGTCTTGTCCTTGACGTCATCCTGGCTGATAGGGGCGGAGCTTGTAGGGTCATCGGATCAAGCTGCTGCGTATTCATACCAGAAAATTCGCCATCAGTATATAAAGCCATAACTCACCTTCATAAGATTGTAAACCAGATACACCAGAACCCAGGCACTTGGACTTGGTCCAGTTGGTTTTGGAGTGTGATATCAGCCTGGGGATGGAGAGTTCTATCCTTCCTAGGTATTGGCCTTCTCATACTATTCAGTTGCTGTCTATGTCTACAATGTGGACCAGCGATCTGTGGTCTGTGTGCCACATCGTGTATTCCACCACCAAGATTTCATTCGTCACGGAAGAAGAAAGAAGAACAAATGATGTTATACGAACAGATCAATGGATTAATGAAGATTGATATCTCTTGACGGGCAAGTAGGGGACAAGGAGGGAATGTGGAAATATGGATTTTTCTGGTCAGTTATGTCCCCTATCTTGGACCCCAACGGTTCTATGTGCATGTTACAAGTACATGTATGTTTCCTCCAGTTCCAGTTATGAAGACGCAAATACATGTGCGTCCACCGTCAACATGTCCTCTGTCAGATCCGCCATGAATAGGCCGGATATTCCATTCCTAAATATGAAAGGCCACCGGCTTTATATGGCTCAGTTACTCCATTTTGCAGTCCAGGCAAGTAGGCCCTGATTCTGTCATCAAACTCTTCTTGCCTTCTGCCTCTGAAAGCTCCAGTCTGAGCCTGCATCTGTGACCATGAACTTTGTCTCATTCTCTGCGCGGCTCACGAAGCCTGACATCAGCCTATTCTCTGCCAAGAACTGTATTTCACCTTCGAATTATCTGCTTCCCCCTCAGCCGATGCATTCCTGCCTAATAGTTTAAGTAAACATTCTTCCAGCTACCGAGCAAAAGGCCCGGCTTCTCTGTCCTCATGCAAGTAACTCATAGCCCTGTTACCATGGAATATTCCTACCCCCTCGCATTTAGTGTAGACACTTAGACGCTTGTACACGCACGCACAGTCAGTATAGAATAGATTCTGTCCGAGAGTCCTTCTTTTGTGGATAACATAGTTCTTTAAACATAGGATGTTAGATATGATTTGGGATTAGGTTGACTTGACCCCCCAGACTTCTTGTCTCCACATGTAGAGCTAAATGTCAAGTCCCCTTCACCCCCTAGTTACACGTCAATTACACGTCATGTTGCTGCGCGCGCATCTAGGCCAAGTATTATCTTATAGATCCACCTATATGTGACATCATAACCAATTATGTTCCTTTTTACTCCTTGTTCCACCCATTTTTGGTTACGCAGATAAATCGTCATTTTCCTTATCAATTGTTACGCCTACTGCATTCGCTTCATTGTAATGTATGTACTATAAAAGTCATTTCATGTCAATAATGTATGTACTTCACTTCCTGAACCCCCGTGGTGATGGAACTTGGAGCAACCGATTATAATCGATCACTGGAATAAAGCCCATTCCGAACCTCTAATACCACGGATTCTGCCTCTCATTTTACTGAGCTATTTTATTATGTTTCTGTATCAAATTAAGTCCAGGTAAAGGAATTTTATTTACCACATAAGTAATCAATGAACAATGGGTATTCGATATCAGAATATTTCTTTGGGCGGGGCACTCCCCAAACATTAGCTGGTCGACCAAACACTATTTCAGATAGTCCGGTTCGGGAATGTGCCGTGGCTTTAGTGGATAAAAGGGCAAGGGGCAGGGCGTCCTGCCAAGACAGTCCTGTGTCAGCGTGTTATTTTTATTTTTTTAACAACAAATTTTATTTGGTCATTTTGCAAAACAAGCAGTGATCTTGTATTAGCTCGTTGAAGTAGTCGGACAATATGCACATCCATAACCATTTCCATAAAAATAAACAGTCCCTGCGAAACAAGCAGGTAAAATAAAAATTTAAATGATATGCAGACAGTGGGCAAGTATTGCCAGCCTGTATTTTAGCCAATTTCAATTTCAATGTCCCATTGTGGCGTTAAACCAGATCCGCTGACTGGGGGTGTCAGGCGGCATGGAACTTCTATTTGATCCCCATCCCTACACACACTTTCTTCATTATTTCTCCTGTAAAGTGACTTCCGTTGTCGCTCTAGATAATTCTGGGCATTCTGATTCTGGGAAAGAATTCCTTCAACAGGATCTTAGCAGTGCTGATAGCAGTGTTGTCCTTATGGGGGTATGCCTCAATCCACTTACTAAAGGCACACACAACCACCAGGACATATCGGAGGTTGTTGCATCTTTCCATCTGAATATAATCTATTTGGAGCACCTCGAAGGGGCAAGATGGGGGCGCAAAATTCCCAGCAGGTGTTGGTGTGGGTTATGCATCAAACAAATCATGCAATGCCTGACTAGCCTCTCAGCATATTTTGGGATGTGCTTGTTTTGCCATACCGGAGCTAGCAATTTGCAAATACCTTTTGCACTAATATGAGCTGGGCCATGAGCCATAGTGACCACTGGCAAAACATAAGCATCCGGTAACAACCACCGCTGTTGTTCTGACAGATCCGTCCAACAGCCATTCTCATCTAATAGGCCTGTTTGCTCTTCCCAGAGAGCCTTTTCCTCTCTAATTGCCTCCGCCTGTATTTCCTTCACATTTTCAAGAGTGTCCTCATGCATCCCTCCCTCCGGTACCCAATTTGAGGGGCCAGCTACGTACATACGGGTGGAGACATTCTTTGCTGTTTCCTTTGCAGTCTGGTCAGCAAATGCATTACCTCTTCCTATGTCATCTGTTACTTTCTTGTGGGCGCTACATTTAATCACAGCTATCTTGGAAGGAAGGGTCAATGCTTCTAACAGTCTGCTGACCAGTTGACCATGTTGTATCTTAGTACCGTGAGAAGTGAAAAATCCCCTCTCAGCTCACAGTCGCCCAAAATTATGGGCCACTTCGAAAGCATACTGGCTGTCGGTGTAGATGTTGACGGCCATCCCCGTACTCAATTCACACGCTCTTATCAGCGCCACTAACTCAGCGGCCTGTGTTGATTGGTAAGGTATCCTCTCACTCTCCACCACTGTCTGTAATGTGGTGATAGCATAGGCGGCAGTTGTGCTGCCATCAGGAAGTTTGAAACAAGAACCATCCACATACAGGGTACCATCAGGATCAGTGAGGGGTGTATCAGTCAAATCTACACGGCTTTTAGTCTCTTCTTCCGTCTGGAGGACACAATCATGCGGATCAGAACTAGTGTCATCATCAAAAAAAGGTAACAATGTGGCTGGATTCAGTGAAGTGCAGTGGCGGATGGTGATATGACTGGCTAAGAGAGTCAACTCATATCCGGACAAACGTGCACTAGTAAGTTGTTGAGTTTTTGTCCTATTCAATAAAGTATCAACTGCATGAGGAACCATAACTGTAAGCGCAGTATCAAGAACCAGACCAGCAGATTGGCGAAGGGATATGGCAGCTGCGGCTGCTGCTCTCAAGTAACTGAACAACGCGCGGGCCAAGGGATCTAGAACTGCAGAAAAATATGCACAGGGGCGTTGTCTGTCACCGAAACGCTGTGTTAATACTTACAATGTGCAACCATCACGCTCATGTATGAAAAGAGTGAAGGGCTTCTGATAACTAGGGGTGCCTAGCACCGGGGCCGAACACAAGGCGGTTTTCAGTTCTTCAAATGCACGCTGGCACTCATTTGTCCAAGGAAGCGGGTGAGGAACATCTTTAAGTGTGAGGGCCAACAAAGGTTTAATGAGTAGAGAAAAATTGGGTATCCATTGGCGGCACTAGGAGGTGATACCAATGAAAGCACGGACCTCTTTCTGCATTTTTGGTGGGGGCATTTTACTGATCGTCTCTATTCGTTCAGGGGTGAGGCGGCGTCCCTCCTTCGACAGGAGATGACCTAAGTAGGTAACCTCATGTCGACAATATTGGAGCTTGGAGAGGGAAACTTTGTGATTGAACTGTGCCAAATGCAGGAGCAATTTCATCGTAGCTTCTTTACATAATGCCTCGGTGTCTGCTGCTATGAGCAAATCATCAACGTACTGGAGTAGTGGGGTACCTTGAGGTAGGGACAGGGAATCAAGTTGGCCCTTGAGGGTCTGACTATAAATGGAAGGGCTCTCTGTATATCCTTGTGGAGCTCTACAGAACCGGAATCTACGACCTGCCAATGCGAATCTGAAAAGATCCCTACTCTGTTCATCAACAGGTATACTAAAGAAGGCATTCTTCAAATCAATGACAGAAAAGAAACGAATATATGTAGTTACTACGCATTCCGTTGCAACGCATGCCTTTACCACGCATGCGTTACAACGGAATGTGTTTTCTACGCTTTTCCTTTATCTCGATTTTACCTTTACCCCGCTTCTTCTTTTTTGGGGGGGAGACCCCCACAAGCCCCCTTTCTTCTTTTTTTTGCCTTTTTCGCAGGTCTCCGCCGACACTGAAAACGGACTGACGCATTTTTTCGGATTAGGAAGACGTTGTTCCGTGATGACGTTGCTTGCGTGGTAAAGATGGTCGTTGAAGCATTACGCGTTGTGAAGACGTTTACGAGGTAAGTGTACCGTTGTAAACGTAATGCGTAGAAAATGCTTCGTGGTAAAGGCTGTTTCCCAAAAGAAACATGACGATGGGGGGATCATAGTGAGTAAGGCAGTGATATCTGGGATCACAGGAAACTGGGGAACTACTATTTTATTTATTTCGCGTAAATCAATGACAAAACGATAAACAGGGGGCTTGGAAGGGTCGGTGCGTTTGAGAACAGGCAAAATTGGGCTATTACACACATTGCCTCTTCTCTCTTCAACCACGCCCTTGTCAACAAGTTCAGAAATGATCTGGAGTAATGCCCTCTCCCCTTCTTTGGGCATTTTCCTTTAGGTTAACAGAAAAGGGGGGTATGGACAAAAGGCCTACATAAGTATCATCTTGGGCCCAAAGGGTAGGAGGGACATTTTGAAGTTCCTGGGGAAGGGGATCTGAGGAGGCTAAATATACTGGGTGTGTGGTAGTGGGGCTCACAGTGATGTAAACACCATCAGGAGAACAGTATATGGTGGCATGTAATCTTTTCAATAGATCTAAACCCAACAAATTTTCTCCACATGTGGAAGTCAAAACCAAATGGGAATCAATCGTGTAGGGTCCTATCGTTAGTTCCAGTGGTTGTGAGATGGGGCTAAACACTGGGGTACCAGAAAACCCCATAGAAACATTATTTGCACCAGACAAGGGGGCCCCAGGGACATTAGACCTAGCAATAGAACTTTTGGTTGCACCAGTGTCGACCAAGAATGGTTCAGTAGAACCCAGTGTTGCAACGTGAACATGCGGTCCCTTCTGGTCAACAGGAATAGGCATGGGTCCCTTTCCTTGTCCTTGGCAATCCTAGTGGGACAGAAACCCGTCCCTTCTTCGGGCTCATAATCCTCAGTAAAATAATTGCGATCTTCATAATTGGCTGCATCAAATCTATTCTCGTGCATGAGGGGGCGCCTGTCCTGTGACTGTGTTCTAAGTCCACCTCGTCCTCTCTGGGGCCGATGCCCTGTGAAGCGGTCAGCAGGAGCAGAGTGGTTCCGGACCAACAAGGGACACTCATCGCGCCAATGACCCTCCTAGCAACAATAAGCGCACTGATTGGACCCCAGCGGTGGGCGAGAAGTCACAGGGGCAGGTTTCGGAGCAACTCGTCGAAACTTCGGGCATCCCTGTTTTGGGTCTGGGTCGGTTATGCCTGTTGGAGTAATACCTTTGTTTTTATATCTTTAGTCTTCTTATCTGTTTTGTCCTGCTCTTCATTCTCCCTATTCTCATAATACTGGGTCATTGTCAAAATGCCAGACGGGGTGGAAATGGGCCAGGCACTTTCCGACATTTTGAGCTTACTCCCAAGTTCTGGTAACAAATTGAACACAAATTTATCCACAAACAGTCGCTGTCCCCCCTCTGAAGTCATATCCTGTCCACTATAGTCGGTGAACGTGCTTTCAAATCGTGTGAAAAAGTCTGAGACACTTTCATCTTTCTTTTGCCTGCAAGCAGCTAATTTATCCTAATTAATACGGTGAGGTGTCAACATCTTTTTCATGGCGGTAAGTATCTGGGCCGGAAGGGCCAAGATCATGGGATCAGGTTTCTCACCGCCAGTTCGAGCTCTGTCGGCCTCCCCAAGTTGTTGCCAAGTGTGGGCAAATTCTGCCTGATCTTTATGACGTATTTTAGACCATACTTCAGTCGGTACTACCTGTCCCATTAACATATCGATATCTGCTAAAGTCATCACGCAAGACTGGAGGGTCTGAGTCAATTCCTTGTAATAACCCTCTCGTTTTATACGTGGGTCAGGCAATTGGCTTTTAAGCTGGAGGACATCAGACCTTTTCCAAGGGACATGGACCCACATTTGCCTAAAACCCACCGGTATGTCAGGCTGGTCACCCACGCCAGCAACGCAGTCCCTCCAAACAGGCTGTACCTCCCTCATTGGAAAACCCTTATTCAGCATGGCATCAGATAAAGAGTCCCTAAAGGCTACTAACATGATCAGATCATGGAATAGTGCCCCCTCTGCAGGTTCCCTGATGCTACCACCCTAGCAAGGACCCCCTGATTGGTGACCCTTGCTGCTGTGTCTCCCTCCCTCACACTGTGAGACTTCTGTTCTCTCCTCTGTCCCCTTTGGGATTTCCTGCCTTTTTGTACCTGTGGCAGATGTGGCAGGTTGTCGGGCATAGCAGTGAAGCAGTGAAGACACAATTAAGGTGGTACCTTGGCCACCCTCTATATCTCACCAGTGCCAGCCATCAAACTTCCGGTTCCACCGGGGCCTAAGCCATGGCACGTGAGGGCTGTCTCAAGCCTCAGCGGCCCAACATCAGCAGTAGTGATGGCAAGCTAGAGCTGGCAGCTGGGGCGGGTCTTCATTAGCTCCCCAACTCTCTATCTTCCATTCTCCTGGTTTTCGGGGACAAGTGGGGACTTGGACTCATTGCACCTTGCACCACTGCTTGCCACGCCATGCCCTCCGCTTTACTTCTGCTACTCGACAACAATCTGCTCCCCACTTTGCAAGGCAGTCAGAATCTGCAATAAAGCTGCTAGTAGATTTGGGAGCCAGAATAACCATGGTAACCCAAGAGTTGTTCGATGAGGTATGGCAGGGGAGAACCCTGGAAGACCCTGAATCTTGCACCAGTGTCCTATGAATGGAGACGTATCGAGCTTTCAGTTTTTTTTAAAGATATTCTAATCCTCAGAAATAGGAAAATGTTTGGTTAAATATATGTGGCGGTCAAAGGTTTGTGCAGTTTGGGTTGGTTTCCCCAATGTCTGTTCAAAATGGTCATGAGGCCTGGCAAAAAAGACCATGGTTCCAATGTTGGAGAGGGTTTATCAGAGGAGACCACTGCAAAATTTCCCTCCGAGTTCTTTGACAAGCTGGGGAGCATTAAGGGTTTCCAGCTCAAACGAAAAGTCAAAGAAGGATCCACACCGGTGAAAAATAAACTACATAGTGTTCCCTTTTCTATTAAGGAGGATCTTGAGAAAGAATTGATGAAGTTGTATGACAACGGAATCATCAAACCTATTTATTTGTTCCTGTAGCTATCGCCTCTTCTTGTAGCGCGTAAGATGAATGGTGAACTAAGGCTTTGTGTGGACTTGTGTAACCTTGATAAGGCTATTTGCGTCAATTCTCACCTTCTTCTGTAAATATCAGCTCTTCTTGCTTGGGTGGCTGGGGCGAAGTGGGTTTTTAAGATTAGACCTAGCCTCAGCGTACCACTAGGTTGTTTTTACCAGATTCCAGACATTATACGGCCTTTGTGTCTCCTATTGGGATTTTCCAGTATTGCAGGATGCTGTTCAGGTTAGGCCAGCTATTTAGGGGCATAAGAGGAATTTTTGCATTTTAAGATGATGTATTGATATTTGCGGTGACCAAGATGGAACACTAGGTCATTCTTGATCAAGTGTTGATCATTTTGTAGGAAAATGGGGTGGTATTTAAAATCAAGTAATGTGATATCTGTAAAAATAATGTTGAGTATTTTGGTCACATTATATCTGGTGATAGCATAGAACCAAGGCCTGGGTTGGTTAGTGCTAGAATTAATGCACTGGCACCTAACGATAAAACTAGTCTCAAAACATTCATGGGCATGTGTCAGTTTTACACTCTTTCCTGAACATGCCTCTCACATTAAACCTTTGACTGTGCTCCTGAAGAAGAATGTGTCCATCCGCATTTCCGGTGCCAGGACTCTTTTGAGTGGGTGAAGAGGCAGCTAGTTATTTGACCAAAGGCTTCCATGTTGTGTCACTTTGATGCTAGTAATCACAATCTGTCGGCTATTCTTACCCGATGTTATGGTGATATCAAAAACACTATTAGTTATACCTGTAGGGTGTTGAGGAATATAGAGACCCACTTTTCTACTACAGAAAAGGAGTTGCTGGCATGCTGATGGGCTATACAGAAATTAAAACCATAAATTTGGGGCATAAGATTCACTGTGAAAATGGATTATAAACCTCTGGTGGCTATCCTGACTGGCACAAAAAATAAAAGAACAAACACCCAGAAAGTCCAGACTGACTACAAAGCTGTTGCAGCACCATATTGACATTGTGCACATCCAAGGGGGACAGAATCTTCGATCTGATTTTCTTTCCAGGTTTGCAGTGCAAACTGATATTATGGATGATGTTGGCCGGTACTTTGGATGAGAATTGTTTGATTGCTGCTTTAGATTTGGAAGAGATGTGCGCATTTTCGGACTTTGAGTGAAAGGCTGAATTGATGTCGGATGAGGCTATGAAGGCAGGCATGTCATACGTATCCAAGAGGTGGACAAAAAAAAAATTACTTACAAGTTCTTATCAACCTTTTTGGAAGGTATGTGATGAGTTGCCTGTGGATGGTGGTCTTGTGCTGAGGGGAGAAAAGTTGGTACCTCTGGTTGATTTGAGGGGTAAGTTGATTAAGGTAGCTCATGAGGGACATTTGAGAGGCACCTTCACCAAACGGCAGTAAATGCAAACATTCTGGTGGCCTTGAATCGAGTCATTTTGTTGGATAGTGTGTCTTATGTGCTAGTTCAGAAAAAGGACTGGTGGTGAGGAAACCTCCTCTGCAGCCTATTCAGCATCCAGCTAGATCCTGGGAGAAGGTAGGTCCTGGGAGAAGGTAGGTATTGACTTGATAGTTCCTTTCAATAGGTTCCAAATCAATTCCATATTGAGTTGGTGGCAGTTGATCTGTATTCCAAATGTCATGAAGTAAAGTTTGTAGCAGAGCTAAATGCTAAGACTGTAATTGAGTTTTTTAAAGAAATCTTCTTTCGGGAAGGCTATCTACAATTTCTTTTTTCTGATACTGATGGTCAATTTGTTAATGGAGAAGTAGATATGTTTCTGAAATAAGGTGATGTTAAGCATCTGAAGACATTTATTTATCATCCCTAAAGCAATGGTCAGGTAGAGCACATGAACGTGGTGCTAGTTTATTGTGTTCAGTGGGCTATAGCCAACAGGTATATTGTGCTCAATGCGGTGTGATCCATGTTATGGTTTTACTGCACCAGTCCTCATTCATCTACCCAAGTGTCTCCATTTCAGTTGTTAAGAGGCAGGAAACCTGCCACCAAGGTTTGCCCAAGTTTGATGAGTAAATGGGTGAAATTAGGTGTTGAAGTGAATGATTGTGATGCAAAGATCAAAAGGAATGTAGTTGAGGCTAAATCAAGACAGAAAGAGGCTTTTGACAATAGAAACTGTGTAAATTAAGTCACATTGTGTGTAGGTGATGTGGTGCATATTAAGATAGGTGGATATGTGAAGAAGGGTGCTGAGGACCGGTTGTGATGGATAAAGTGTGCAGCAGTGTGGCCAGAGTCAATGGTTCCAGTTAGTGGAATGCGGGAAGAGTGTTTAAGTACAATGAAGGATCCATTTTGGGAAGTTTGGGTGTTTCTGATGAGAGCAGTTTGAGGGAAATAAGAAGCGGAATAGTAGCTGAGGATTCTACATCACTTGGATCAAGTGTTGTGAACAAGGGCAGTAATGGGTTAGGTAATTCTAATCTTAAGGTTCATAGGAGCAGTGAAGTTAGACATGTTCTTCATAGGTTTAGGAAGTAACCCGTAGTTCATGATCAGTTTGTCTTTTACTTCATACACAGTTCTCCCCCGGAATATTTAGCCATTGCTGCTTTTAGGTTGGGTTAGATTTAGGTTTTAAGATTTTGTAGGATGGTTCACTGACACAACATCAATGTAAAAAATATTGATGTTAAAAATATTGAGTAAAACATATAGACAGCAAAAATATCGACTCCTATACTTTAACAGGTAAGTACTAAAATATCGACTACAAAATATCTATGTGAGAAATATAGATGTATAAAATATTGACTTTTATATAAATATAAAATAAAATGATATATGTTAAATATATTAAATATTAAATATAATTTTAGCAAAATAAAATACATGTAATATACATTTTTATAAAATATAAAAAATCAACTTAAAAAAAAAAAATAAGCACACAAACATAATTTATACAAATATAATTACTTAAAAACAATTAATAAACTATTCTTTTTCATTTATGATAAAAGTATAAAATAATGTAAAAAATTAAAATGTATATTAATAATTTAAATATAAAACAACAATAATCTATAACAAATTAAAACATTAAACTATTAAAAAACAAATATTTAAACTTAAATTTCACAATACAATCAGTGCAACAGCAGGGAAAGTGTTGGATAGATAGCGAAGGGGTCAAAATAACTATTCCCACTTCAGTGAGTGCAACAGTAGGGTTAGTGTTGGATAACGGAGGGGTAAAAACTAATATTCCAACTCCAGTGAGAGCAACAGTAGGGAAAGTGTTAGATAGCGGAGAAGTAAAAATTACTTTTCCTTTTTCAAAGAGTGAAACAGTAGCAAAATTGTTGGATAGCGGTGGGGTAAAAATTACTATTCCCACTCCAAAAAGTGCAACAGTAGCATAAGTGTTGGAAAGTGGGGGGGGGGTTAAAATTTACTATTCCTACTGTACTGAGTGCAACAGTGGGGAAAGTGCTGGATAGCAAAGGGGTGAAAATTACTATTCCCACTGCATTGAGTGCAACAGTGGGGAAAGTGTTGGATAGGGGAGGGGTAAAAACTTCTATTCCAACTCCAGTGAGTGCAAAAGTAGGGAAAGTGTTGGATAGCAGAGGGGTAAAATTTACTATTCCCCCTCCAGTGAGAGAAACAGTAGGGAAAATGTTGAATAGCGGGGGGACAAAAATTAATATTCCCACTCCAAAGAGTGCAACAGTAGGGAAAGTGTTGGATAGCAGAGGGGTAAAAATTACTATTCCCACTCGACCAAATGCAACAGTAAGATAACTATTGGATAGCGGAGGGGTACATGTTTTTTTTCCCACTCCTGTGAGTGCAACAGTAGGGAAAGTGTTGGATGGCAAAGGGTTACATTTATTATTCCCACTCCAATGAGTGCAACAGTAGGAAAAGTGTTGGGGAGGGGTAAAAATGTATATTACAACTCCAGTGAGTGCAACAGTACGGAAAGTGTTAGATAGCTGAGGGGTAAAATTAACTATTCCCACTCCGGTGAGTGCAACAGTAGGGAACGTGCTTGACAGCGGATGGGTAAAAATCACTTTTCCCACTCCAGTGAGTGCAACAGTAGGGAAAGTGTTGGATAGCGGAGGTGTAAAAATTATTATTCCAACTCCAGTGAGTGCAACAGTAGGGAAAGTGTTGGATAGCGAAGGGGTAAAAATTACTATTCCCGCTCCAGTGAGTGCAACATTAGGGAAAGTGTTGGATAGCGGAGAAATAAAAATTCCTATTCACACTCAAACAGTTAAAAAAATATGTATTACAAATGTAAAAAAATCATAAAAATAAATAAACAAAATTTAAAAAATAAAAAATCAAATATATTAAATATATAAAAAGAAAACATATTATAATATTAATTACATATAACAAAAACCTACAAATATTATGTAAAACAAAATATTAAATACATTTTAAAAATAAAATGTAAACTAGAAAATATTTACAAACAAAAAAATGTATTATTAAATAAATGTATTTATTTTATTTCTTACCCTATAACACCTCACCAAAAACAAAACACTTCAACATTTTAAATTAAATGTACTTCCATGGGGGCGTGGCTAAGATGGTGGCAAGATAGGACGTGTGTCCTTATCCCTCCGGCGCCGCCAGCCATAAGCGTTGTAATATCACCCTCCAGGGAGCCCATCCAAGCCTACCGTCCAGAGCAATTGTGCCTGTTGATGTCCTGACACCGGTGACAAGCTTCTTTCCCAGCCACACAGTGGTTTTCAGCCTTTGTTCTGGCTGCCTGACCCTGGCCTAGCTGTGGTCTGGGGAGGGCCTGGCGAGGGCCTATTGCAGTGGCTGAACCTTGGAGCTCCCACAGTCGAGGTTGCCTGGCGGAGGGAGCTGGCGGCTGGCCCCCATGGTGAGCGGCCCCGTGGAGGGCGATACGGAGTGAGGTGGCCCCCGGCGAGCACATAGAGTGGAGCGCCACGAGGTCACCACCATTTTGTCCGTCCTGAGGCGGCCTGTCTGCGACCCTCCGGGAGTCTGGAAGCACTGTGATACGGCACTGGTGGAGTCGAGGGGCCGCCTCTGCATGTACAGCGACCAGTGGCAACCCTGTGATTCATCTGGTGATCCTGCAGCCCTGCTTGACGGGGCGGACGATTCCACGGCACGACAGAGGTGAGGAACGGAGGGTATTTGGTGCGGCACCAAACTCCGGGTGCGGGACTCGGTCCGCGGGGTGGCAGACGGCGCTGGTGCTGATGGGGAGAGGCTTCAGCTTCCTGATGCATGGTGGGGCTGCCTTCTCCTGTGGATCCTCCCCCCCTGAGAGTTCGGAGCAGTGCGCCGCCACGGTCGCTGGATGGCGCCCGGCAGATGGCGACAGTAGAGTTCGGGCCATTGTGGATGGTGCGGCCTGTGGCCCTGGGCTGAGTTGTGGAGGCCAGACCCCGCGGGGAAAAGTACAGCCTTTGCTTCCACGCAGTAGCATCCCGCCCGCAGTGGCAGTGAGTGCGGAGGTCGGCCTATGCAGGGCCCATACTGAGAGTTCTACCCCCGCCTCATCCACATTTCTAGAAGGGAGAGTATTGCAGACCACTTAACAGCATTATTTAACCCCCGTATATTCAGGCTCACACTTTTCAGATCTTTACCCATCGTAGTTGCGAGGGGGAGAAAGGCCATTCGTCTGCCCTAGCCCGTTAGAGTCAGAAACAATGACGGATAGCTCACATAAACTAATTACCCGCCATTTCTGGCCTTGAACTGATGCGGAGCCCCAAAAAAATACCCAAAAACCCCAATCCCCAAACATTAGAGAACAGCAAAGCAAGAAAAGAGAAACAAAGGAGAGTCGGGAGATATGACAAAAGTTCATCCTGATGGTCAAACGTTCAGGGGGACGTGGCACACTCCCAGTCTGAACCATGTAGTACAGAGCAACCACTCTGTATGTGGGGGAGCGATGGTACTACTCACATTTCGACTGGTCCCTCCCTCCAGCGCCATCACGTGAACCCAGATGGGTGCCAACCCTCAAGAAAATCAAGGAACGACTGTGTTGTCCATCACCTGTGACACCGACGAGAGGGTCGTACAGCCTTCTAGCAGCCAAATCCGGCTTGGAGCTGGGTGGCGATCTTTCAACCTGATGCCTGACTTAAATGTGGTGATGGATCCAGGGCTGGATAGATCCGAACAGCGGTCTAATCAGTCAGGGCCGCTTTCGCAGGGAGGGAAACAGTGGCTGGCTGACTGTGGATTGATTGATGTGTGGCATATTCAACACCCTAATGAGCACGACTGCACATACTTTTCGGCGGCGCACAAAACATATGCACGTCTGGATCATTTGAACTTTTGTCATGTTTTCTTGTTTTCTATCTGGTATGTCTTTTTCAGGGATTTTTTATGTTGTTGACAGGGGTATTTTTGGGTGTTCTTTTGGGCCTCCGCATCAGTTCATGGACACAATTGGCAAGTAGCCCGGTTTGGGGAAATGGCCCTCATTAGAGTTGATCCCGGTGGTCTGGGGTCGGTGCATGGATATTCGCTCCTTCACTGCTCCGATGAGTAGGGACCTGAACATTGTTAGCTTAAATGTACGGGGGCTGAATAGTCCTGTCAAGCGGTTAGCAATACTTTCCCTTTTAGAAAATGCTGGGGGGATATTTGTTTGCTACAAGAAACCCACCTTTTGCCTAAAGACACCAAGCGTATGAGAGATAGGCGCTTCCCACAACACTTTTGGTCCTCGAGACAGTCCAAACAAAATGGGGTGGCGATCCTCTTTATTGCACGTTCACAATGCAAATTAGTTTCTACGATAGCAGAGCTGAAGGGATGGTTCTTGGCAGTCAGGGTGCAATGGGAGGATATGCATTTTACGGTTGGGTCCTTATATGCCCCGAATGAGTGACAAGAATCCTTTTTGCGCTTAGCCCTGTCTGAGGCTCTTGCTTCTCCTGATTCAGCACTTCTGATCGGGGGAGACTTAAATGTAGTGATGGATCCGGAGTTGGAAAAGTCGGGCAGCGGTCTAATCTGACAGGGGCATTATCACGAGCTGGGAAACAATGGCTATCTGACTGCGGACTGTGTGATGTGTGGCGGATACAGCACCCGAAAGAGCCCAACTATGCATACTTTTCAGCGGCACACAAAACCTATGCACGTCTTGACCACTTTCTAGCCTCTACATCTCTTTTCCCTCACTTGCGTGCTGCGGATATTACTCCTCGATCCCTCTCAGATCATGCCCTCATTTCCAGCGCGCTGCGCGCGTTCCACTCCTCCGGGCTGGCGCCTTCGCGATTCCCTCCTTCACTCTGATGACGTCACTCAACGGATTCGAGACATTATAAAACATGACATCTCTGAGAATGATCAGGGAGACACACCCCTCGCGTCAGTATGGGAAGCCTTGAAGCTAGTAGTACGGGGGAATTTATCACGCTTGCGGCATCTTTCGTGCAACTCCGCAAAGGAAACGAGCAGAGCTGGAGAAGGAGGTAGGTGAACTAGAGGCAGTTCACAAGCGCACGGGGGTGCCGAGAGTATGGAGGGAGTTGGAAACGCGGCGCCGTATGCTGAAACATCTGGATCTGGATAGGGCTGAGCATGCACTCCTGCGGCTCCGGCACAAATTCTACCTCAGTGGGGATAACTGTGGGAGGATGCTCGTACATAGATTACAGGCGCAGGTGTCCGCAATCCCCATCATACGGGGTCAGAATGCAGTAGAACATACCACAAATGCCCTGATTGGCTATACCTTTCGTCAGTTTTACCAACGCCTTTATTCGAAGGAAGGCACCCCTTTGCATGACCCAGGGGAATATTTGGCCTCCTGTAATTTCACCCCCTTACTCAAAACGTCGGCTGACGATTTGGACTCCCCTATTCGCCTCAAGGAGGTAATATCGGCAATAGCGTGGCTCAAAGTGGCTAAGTCACTGGGCACGGATGACTTTTCAGCCCTGTTCTACAAGCAATTTTGTGTGGAGCTGACTCCCCTTTCAACAAAGATCTTTAACTCCTTCCTAGACCCTGGGGGGGGGGGGGGGGGGGAGGGTGACGCCTTCCATGACTGAGACGGCCATCTCTGTAATTTTAAAACCCGGGAAAGATCCAGAGGAGTGTGGGTCGTACAGACCGATTTTGCTCCTTAATATTGACGCAAATTTGTTTGCGGGTGTGTTAGCCTCACAACTTAGTCCCCTTATGGATAACATTGTAGACCCGGATCAGTCCGGCTTTATCCCGACGAGGCAAGGTGGGGATAATACTAAGTGACTATTACACCTCATTGATCTTATTCACCGATCGTGTACTCCGGCCTTTCTGCTCTCGATAAGGCTTTTGATCGGGTTGATTGGGAATATTTATTCGCGGTGCTAGGTACATTCGGGTTCGGAGATAATTTCATCCGTTGGGTTAGCTGTCTATATGCCTCCCCCAAGGCGGCGGTGCGGGTCAATGGCTGCAAGTCGACCCTGTTCCCTATTGTTGCCCCTTGTCCCCCCTCTTATTTGCGCTCTACATGAAGCCTTTCGCTCAACGTGTCCGTTCAAACCCTGACATTGCGGGCCTGAAGTTTGGAGCTGATGTTCATAAAATTAGTATGAATGCTGATGATGTCATCCTCTCACTCACACTACCCCGAACGACACTGCGGTATCTGACTACGGCGCTTTCTACCTTTGGAAATGTAGTGGGGTTTAAGGTCAACTTCACAAAATCGTAAATCCTCAATATTTCTATCCCGGAGACAGAGATACAGAATCTCCAACAAGATGTTGAATTCCAGTGAGTGTTCATGGATATTACCTACCTGGGCATTCGTCTGACCTCTTCCATTGCTAGGATGGCCGCTCTTAATTACTCTCTGTTGCTGGAGCAGACGACCAAGGCACTGGCGGCCTGGTCACGTCTCAGACTGGCGTGGTATGGCAGGTTGGCGGCAGTGAAGATGACGGTGTTACCGCGTATCCTCTACATCTTCCAAATGCTTTCTTTGAGCCCGCCGCCAGGTGCGCTTCGTAAACTACGGGGACTTCTTAATAAATTCTTATGCGACAATAATAAACCACGTCTCGCATTTGCGCATGTGACCTCCTCGAAGGCGCAGGGAGGGCTCGGCTTCCCGATAGTGAGCGCCTATTATCAGGCAACATGCCTCCGTTTCATCACGGAATGGAACAGGCCTCTATCCAGCAAGCACTGGAATTTTATGGACCAAACGGTGGCCGGTCGGAACATATGGCGGGGGCTGTGGCTTCCGCGTCGGCATAGAGCGTGGGGGCTATACTCCTCTCCGGTTACCTCCCCGACTCTCAAAGTTCGGGATCGATTAGCAGGCCCGAAAGGGTGGATACTTTCCCTTGCCCTCTGTCCCCCATAGTAGACAACCCCGACTTTCAGCCAGGATGCGCATCCCAGAACTTCAAACAATGGCGGGAGGAGGGTTGCAAAAGGGTGGGCGGTCTGTTCAGTCTCAGGGGCGTGATTCCCTTTCCTCAGCTGCATAGGGATTATGATTTGCCTGAGTCCGATGCCTTCCACTATTCGCAGGTCATACACTGGGTTACGCGGCCAGAGAATTTCACTCTAATGTCTCGCCCCCTGATGTCCTTCAAAAAATGACTGGGGTGTAAAAAGGACGATAGGAAACTCATCTCTGAACTTTATGCCATGATCACTGCACAAGCGAAGAGACACCGCACAAAAGCGCAAGTCAGATGGGAAACTGACCTAGGGAGGCCCTTGTCGCACAAAGAGTGGGAACACATTTTTTACAGAACGCACCATACTGCCTCCAACACGGCAGGGGTGGAGTCTGCATATAAGGTGGTTACTCACTAGTATTATACTCCAGTGCACATTAAGAGTTGGGACAGCTCCAAGTCAGACCTCTGCTGGCTGGGGTGTGGTCTTGTTGGCACTCTGGTGCATTTACCTTGGCACTGCCCCAAACTAGTGCGCTATTGGACAGCAATCATTGATGACATTGATGCAGCATTTCAGATTACTTTGCCATGTACTCCCGAGTATACCTTGCTAGGTCTCACCCATCCTAAGTTTTTTCCGCTGAAATCACTGAAAGGTAAGCAAATCGCCATGGCATTGCTGGCAGCGCGGCAGGTGCTCCTAGCACATTGGGGATCGCTGACGATTCCAGACTCTCGAGATTGGATTCAGAAACTTTGGCAACTCTTAGCAATGGAGCGGTTATCGCTGAGTGAAGATGGGAAAGGCAAGGACTTTGCAAAACTGTGGGCTCCTTTCCTGCAGATTCATACCAAAGATATGAGGGAAGTCACATGCCCGAAATATCAGCAAATTCTGCGTCTCATACCTTTAGAACCGCCAGGTGCATCCACGAGTTGACTTACTAGTTGACTGACCATTGATTGGAGACAAGAATTAACTGGCTTTACCAGATTCGAACTGATGCGGAGGAAGGGTAGGGGTGGGTTGAGGGAGGGGGGTTTGTTTCTTTATGTTACTGTTTCTTATAAAAGTGGCACTTTAGCTTGGCACCTTACTGACTTACTATGGCTTGAACTCATCGCGAGGTCGTCCTCAGGGATGTAGACCTAAACGCTGTGTCATTCTCAGTAGTTTTCGCTCTGCCGGCGCTATGATGTAGGCAGCTAAGCTGTGTATTTGCTTCCTTGCGGCCACGTAATAAAAATGATTGATTCTAAATATACTTCCATAATTAACATAATTAATAATCAATTAAAAAACTATTTGTAATAAAAAACTAATAAACATTAATTAACTACAAACACTTTAACACTATCATAGCCACAACACACACCTGAATTAAACTATAAAATAATAAAACACAATTAAAACTTATTTTTAAATTAAAGACTATTATTAATAACAAATAATAATTAAGAAATTAAAATGTATTTAATACTCACCCTTTACCCCTTTAAAAGTAAAAACAAAACAGAATAAATAAACAAGTACCCCAAATAAATATCAAATAATTAACATTAATTAACAACTATAAATTAATTAATTAAATATAAATTACTGCCCACCCTTTACTCCTATAAACACCACACAACACACCTGAAATTAATTACACAATTACCATAAGAAAAGTTTAATTAATTTAATTAATATCAATTTACAAAACATTAATAATAAAAATTAAATCAACTACTCAACATCCTTTACCCCTATAAACCCCAAAACACACACCTAAAATTAATTACACAAATACCATAATTAATTATGGAGGCAAAATGGTTTGATGCCGAATGTACTAGAGCCCAGAGGGATCTTAGGAAGGCACTGCATATACTACCGCGAGACAAAACCCTACTCAAAAACGCGAGGCAGGAAGATTTAAGAAGAGTAGCATGGGAAGATCTAGAGAGAGCTAGTGAGCTGAAAGATTCTAAGAGCTTCTGGGAGGTAATAAACCGCCCATTGTTCTCGAAGGATGTAAGGGGTATGGATTCAGTGATAGCTGGGGATGTATGGGTATCTCACTTTTCAAACATTTTTAACCTGAAGGGAATTACCCACCAGGAGGTAAGTCTAGATGTCCCATTTGACTTAAGTTCATCAACTGAGTTCTTCCCTGACAGTAGCTGAGGTAGAGGAAGCTCTGAAGAAGGGGATATGCTTGAAAGTCCCAGATCCAGATGGGTTTCCCCTTGATTTGTTTAAGGCTAATCCTCCCCTCTGGGCACCCTTCCTGACAAATGTTTTCAGAGCAGCAATAATTGGACCCCTTCCATCATCTTGGAAAGAGGCCATAGTGGTGCCGGTGTTTAAAAAGGGAAACAAGGATGACACGGCCTGCTATATGCCTATTTCTTTAATAGACGCGACTGTTAAGGTTTTGGGGAGGGTTATTTTGACGCATCTTGAGGCTTGGGCGGATTCCACTGGGCTTATGTCCCAAACACAATATGGGATTTGGAGGGGCAAGGGGACGAATGAGCAGTGCTTAAATTTGGCATTGATCGTGGGCAAATACACAAAGGCAAGGAGGGTGTCACTCCACCATGCCTTCATGGACTTGTCCAGCGCTTTTGATATGGTCAATAGGGAGAAATTGTGGGCCCTGATGGGGGAAATGGGCTTTGAAGAGCCCCTCATTACCCTCTTATGTAGGCTACACGCGTCCACTACAGTCACCATACGATTTGGCCCTGGGGGAGAGAGGACTAAGGCTATCATTTCTACTGAAGGAGATCGCCAGGGATGTTTACTGGCCTCTTTTCTTTTTCTTTTATATACAAATGGATTAGAGTCATCTCTGATAGAGCAGGCCCTTGATTTTCCCAAGATTGGAGGCATGCCGGTTGCTTTGCTATCGTATGCCGACGATACGGTCCTAATGGCTTTAACAGCCAACAGCCAGGAGAAATCCTTTGATGTTTTTAATGATTATATGACAGCACTTGACCTAAATGTAAATTTTACCAAATCCTATGTAATGGTGTGTGGCCCGAGTCAAACCAAAACTAGAAAATTCATAGTCAAGGGATAGACCATTGACAAAGTGTCTAATTTTACCTATTTGGGGAATCTTATTAACAATAAATTGAATTAGGATCATCTCATCACGACCAGGGTACAGCACACTAGCCGGGCAGCTGAAGGCTTATTTCGTTTTGCCTGCAATTTGGGTCATAAGCCGATTGCAGAACTAGTTACCCTATATAAGGGAAAATGCTTGTCTGTCGCAACCTACGGGGCAGGTGTGTGTGGGCATCAAAAAAGCACCCAACTTCAAATCTTAGAAAATTAGTTCATAAAAAGATTGCTGATGACCCCAAAAAGTGCCCCCATGGCCTTTTGCCACTCTGAGGTAGGGTTGGGTTTTATTGAGGACCGACTTAACATTGCTCCACTGGTCCTCTGGGTCAAGATTTGGTTGTCAGAGGATCTACAGTTCTCAAGGGATATTATCAGGGACTGCATGGCTATGGATAATGCCTTGGCCATTCCATGGCTCCGATTTGTTCAATTTAAATTTAAAGAAATAGGGCTAGGGTATTATTACGACAACCCTGCCAGTATCCATGCAAACTCGAAATTCATTATAAAAGATGCATATTTTGCAGAGTCAACTAAATATCGTCAGCAACCGGGTTTGCTTGGTCAGTACCCTTTACACCAACAATTTCATCTGTTTTTCACTAAGAACACACAGTATCGATTTCTTTTGACTAGGTTTCGCCTTGGCACGTTGCACGTCCTTGTGGCCTTCCCCAAACCGGGTGGCTGGTGTGAGAATCTCATTTGCTGCTCTTGTAATAATCTGGCCCGTCAAAACACCTTGCACTTCATGCTATTTTGTACACTCTACAAAGAGCCAAGGGCAAGGTTTCTCGTCCCAATTTGAAGAGAAATGCGCCCTATTAACTATCAGGAGGGTTTTTATATCCTACGCTCTCTGTCTACTGTAGCGTTTTACACTGTTGTATTAAACTTCATTAGATCCGCACTTGCTATAAGGAAATGGTATGGATTGTAAATGTAAATTGTGTTTTATTGGTTTTAAAATAAATTGCTTTTAAATCTGTTTTTTAATCTCCTAGATTTTAAGTTGCCGAGGTATGAGTAATGCTATGGTATAAATTGGACATGAAATTGAAAGATACTTGTTTGTAAATTACTTTTATGGTCCATTTCTTTGAACCGAATAAAGTTATTTTGAAGTTGAATTAACAATTAATTAATTAAAATTAATTAACAACCAAACATTAATTCATCAATTAAAGATAAATTACTTCCCACCCTTTACACCTATAAACACCACAACACACACCTAAAATTGATTACATGGTTACCATAATTAATTACCAATTACTTAATTAACATTTATTAACAACCAATTAATAAATAATTATTAATAAATTACTTTACACATTTAAAACTATAAAATCGCAATTAAACAAATATTAGTCAATAAAAATAATCAATTAATTTAATATAATTAGATTACTTCCCACCCTATTCTCCTATAAACCCACATTCCGCTATGGAACTAAAATCGCAAATTTCTAATAAAAAAAAATTAATAACTACTAAAAATGTAACACATATATTAAAAATACAAACAATTCTTATACAACAAAACATACATCACTTACATATAAAATATATGCTAAAATACATAAAATTAATTCAAAAAATTATATTTTTAACAATTATATTTTTGCAAACGATATTGAACAGTTCAACATTTTTAAAATCGATATTGCTTACCTTAAGTCGATAATCTTGACCAAGATATTCTTGTTGTCGATATTTCTGAACCTCGATATTTATTACTCAATATTTGTGCAACTCGATATTTTTTACTCGATATTCTGTCTGCACACCCCGTAGGGTGTATTTTAATAATACTATTACATACAGCTGTTTTTTTTATTTGTATTTATTTATTTATTTATTATTGTTTGTTTTAGGTTTTGTTAATGTTTATCAAAGGAAAAAAGAGCGTAGTGTTCATATCACAGGTTAATGGAGGCTTGATCCGACTGTTATTATGTCAAGCGTATAATGTTGATTGTTAAGTGTTGGAATACAATGAAATGATCCTGTAGCATTTGGGCCAGTGGCTGGTGGTGGCTACACAGTGTTTCTTGTGTGGCAGCTCTGTCTAAATAAAAAAGCTGGTACTCACCTCACTTTGTCTTTCTCTAATTTCATGCTGGCTGAGGCAAACTCTACAGTCTCCCCACGTAAACCAACTGGAACCAGGGACACCAAACATATAGAATAATAATTTTTTATTTCTCTTTTTGAAACTCATAACTCCTTGCTATGACATCACAACAGTTGATAACTAAACGGGTTATCAACTGTTGTGATGTCATAAAGGCCTTACAGGCCACACCAGGGCTCTTTGCGAACCTGTCAGTGCAACTCTGCTTTTCTGCTTTGATGGAAAACAGAAAGCACAGCTATAGGAATCAGTGGCACCTCACACAGGTAGCGCTGTGGGGCGGTGATGTGGGGCGGGGCGTGGCTGGGTGGGGGGTAGTGGAGTGTGACATACGACGGGAATGAGGAGAGTAAAGAGAAAAAAAAAAGCTCTTACTTTGCGATTTCCATGAAGGCTTGGCCGGCCTAATATGACCGGCCAAACTGGCTTTCACAATTATAGGTGCCCACTACCACTCCCTCTGTCATGCCTGTCACAGGTGATTGCCTGGTCCCACCCTGCTGAAGACTCGCATCGGCAGCGATCAGTCAGACAAAAATAAAATGATAATAAAATGCATTTATTATCATTTTATTTTTCATTTTTAACAGGGGCTCCTCCGCTATTATGGAGGATTCGCCCCTGCTGAGAGATCTGGGTCGAAGACCTTCATAGATATTATTATTAAATTAAGTCATGTTGGCTGTTGTGTGTACCTTTTGCATTGAGAACAGTGCAACTGTTGCATGCCAAGAAGGCCACAAAAATGATCACGAATAGTAATGGCAGTGGCTAGCATTTGCCTAATCCCCTTGAAGGAGACCCTGTGTGCAGTTATGCACCTCTAGTGTGTAGCTGGACAAATGGTTTGCGTGTTTGCAGTGGGATGGATGGAATGCCCAGTGCTATCCTTCATTTCACCAGCAGCCAGTTCTAGCAATTTATGGTGCAGGTGTCGCTGCCTTGCCTTACTCTGAGTCAAGGAGGTGTTCCATGTGTGTTTCAGTGGGTTTCTCCACCCAGCACCAATGGATTTTGATGCGGCCCCAGAATTACTTAATTACATAAACCTGGAACGGCGCCAAAACCTTATGCCGCCCAGAGTAGGCCTAATAAGAAGAAATATTTTTATGTCTCCTCATTTTTTCCTCTGTCCATGTGGGCTGCATTCTGCAGCACACATAGAAAGAGGAAAACGATTCTCTGGATAGATTTTTTGCAGGAAGGTGCCCCTTCTTGCAAAAAAACAATTCTGCCTGCAAAGAGAGGCATCTTAACACCATGGTGCAAGGGTGCCTACGTTGGCACTAGGTAAGAAATTGTTTGCCAGCGCAAAGGGGAGAGGGCAGGAATGCACCATATTTCACAAAAACGGTGCATTCCTGCCCTTCCACATTGGCGTAAGGCAGTGCAGCAAGAAGACTTGTGACACTGCCATATGCCAATTCCTCATAAATGACGCCCTGTGTGTTCTTTGCGAAGGTTGGTGTGTCAACCAGCCGCGGCCCGTGGAGGGAGTTCCGTGGGGCGGTAAGGCGGGGCGGGGGAGGGGCAGGGTGGGGGGGTTCAAAAAACCGGAATATGGATAATTATAGGTAAGTAAACAATTAAATAAATAAAACGAATTTCGTAGCGCGCGCTGCATCACATTAATTGTTTACTTACCTGTAATTATCCATATTCCGGTTTTTAGAACCCCCCCGCCCCACCTTACCGCCCCACGGAACTCCCTCCACGGGCCGCAGCTGGTGTCAACTGAATGCTACATGTTTGACAACCGGCAGAGCACACCTGACCACCAACCTTCTGAGAGTGATAAATTGAGACCCATTAAGTTTAGTTATAAAGTTTCTTATTTATGTCTCAGTTAGACCGATTATCACTTTTTGACTCCTAGCAGGGTCAACGTGACATTTTTTCTTCTGAGGTTGATAAAATGAGATACTTTCAGTCTAGTTATACTTGTTAAAAAGTTAACAGTGAAATTCAGATTTTCGAGCAGTAAAACACAACGGGTGTATGTCACTGGTAAGCCATTCACAGCTTTTAATCAAATGATTAATAACTGCTACATTTCATGGTGGGTTTTGTTTCCCAGGCATATACTGAACAGGAATAGAATCCGCTAATCCACCGTGGGAATAACCATAATGCCTTTTAGGTCCTACTTGCCATTGCCAGGAAAGGTATACTTTTGTTATTTCAGTTGACTTAACTATGCAATTAATATATTTCCTCTGGGTTTGTACTTCCTTTTTGCTTCCTGAAGCAAGGCTGATTGTTCTCTTAAACCTCTTGGGTTTCCTTGGTTTATGCAAAGAAACTGAAGTGGCCATCTCTACAAAGATAACACTGTTTATCCTGCTCCCATGGCAACAGAGCGCAAGGCACAAATGTATTTTCTTTATTTGGGCAAAATACCATTTTAACTGGCTGGCATAATAAGTGTCTCAGTTATGTCTCGCAACAGTTTGTGTGCCTTAAGGATAAAGGTAATAATGAAATTAATTAAAATAACCATCTACTTGTTATTTTCACACAAATGCCGAATCTTCTTTCATGTCAGATTTTACACACAGGTCTTCAAACAATGGGGCGCATTCGAAAACTGCATTTTGTAGAACACTCACGTCCTATATGTGGCATTCCAAATCTATGGGAGGAGTCCTCCAACTATCCTATGTTCGGAGTGAAACTCTCGGTACATGCAAGCATGCGTTTTAGGTGTAAATGTGGGAGGGACCACGGAGATTGGTAGGGAAATGGAGATAAAATAGTCAAAAAATGGAAAGGGGTCAGGGAAATATAAGGAGGGGTTTAGAGAGGGAAATTCTAATATAAACACCCACCCACCAGAGAGTGACAGCACTGCTTTTCGCAAATGACACTTCTAAAAGTTACTACAGCCCTAAATGTACAAAAAAGTACTAAATGTACTCTAGCCCAGCCTGGGAGTAAGTTTAGCACCACATGTGGCCACTCACATGTACTACAAAAAACATGTTCATAAAAACGAATTGAGGCAAGGACATAAAATAGCAACACATAGGAAATAACGTTAAAGAAGATTTGACTTTTTAGTTAAATACATATGTTGAATTTCTTTGGTGTTAAAATTTATAGAAAATTAATATTTACGTATTATATCATTAAATATACAAGTTATTTAAAAACATTAAGGGTCTCATTACGATGTCGGGCAACACCGTTGTGGAATTGGCTACACCCGACCTCTGGTCGGTGGTTCCAAACGCATTGTTATGTTGCACACTACCATTTCTCAAGCCTGACATGAAAAACCTGTGGGAAACCGGCATACTAAGCCCGATGGTGGGAATGCCCTCCTAAGGGATTATGTGCTGGTTCCGACTGGCCAACGGGGAAGAAAGAAAGGCAAAGGGAATGAAAGATGTGAGAACGATGGCAAGAATGAAATATTTGGTGATCTCCCCTTCCAATATACTGCTACAAGCCTTGCCTTGTGCACCACAACCATAATCGGAACATTAAATGAGCGCCCCTTCACAAATGCCTGGAAGAAACTACAACAATTGAAGCCAGTTTATTTGATTTTTGTTTTCTGGAAAATGCATGAGGCATAGATTTTTTCAACATTTTCTTCTTTGATATGAGTGACCCATGCTACATTTCTGAGAAATTTTAGCCAGAGCCCTTGATCAGTTTAATTATTTCATGAGTGCCAATACGGAGCATCATAGAAGGCTTCTAGCCCACGGGCCAAATTCTATAAGAATTGGGTTGTAAAATCAACCATTGAGCTACACTCTTTATATAATTGTCCTGGCAGGTGGAACCCCTCTGAAGTCACGCGTAACTGGCTAGCCTCACTGGCTTACTCAGTGCCATTTGGAATATGGCTAAAGTGTGGGAGAGGGTGTTTCTAATTTTTCTGGCTACTATTTACATGTGGCTCTATTGATCAGAAAGTGTACCGTAATGAATTATACTGAATAATCGACTGTAAATATTTACACTGCACCTTCAGGAGGCTCGCACAGTGAATACACATGTAGTGAACCCTCTCTAGGCCCCCGGGTAACTTTTAACAGAGAAAGTGTAAATGAGTGATTGTTACATCTGTCTCTGCTGGCACCAGACTCTCTTTCAGGCGTGGGACATGTTCGGCTGACTTGTGTTTTATTTATAAAGTTAGATATGAAACGCGCACTGCGCATGGATTACAGACTCTACTTTGAGCGGCTGACATTGGCTGAGGTGGCTCCCTGACTCGTGCAGACCTCTCATGGCACCCTACCATCTGGCCTGAAATTCCAGACCCGACTAACCAAGAGGGCCTGTAGGCATGTTTTTATTTTAATTTTAAATGTAGATCGATGCCAGCCATTGAAAAATAAGGCGCAGGAGATCTCTGTCTGGGCAGATTTGCCTAATTAACACTAAAAAGAGTCCCTGATCTGTCATAATGATGAGGGTGGCCTGTAAAGTGAGAATGATGAGAAGGATTTGTGCAGCTAAAAATCAGCAGGTGGTGGGAATTCTCTTTTTTATATAATTAGTTTAGTTTTCAAGAAAAGATTTGTTGCAATCAGCAAGCAATGAACAAGCGCCGAACTCTGATGCGACGATACCGATTTGTAAACAAAAGGGAGCACTAGAGTGGGCCCTTGCTTTGGCCCCGGGGGGGGACAGGTGAGTTGACGTTGTGATCGGAGCGTTGGCTTCCCACAAAGCATGCAGAACAGAGATTACAATGTCACCATTTAGACCACACATTGCGCTGAGCTCAAGGCACTCGTGCAGTGCTGTAGTTTCAAAGCAAGGATGTAGATCTTGTGGTGACAGCAGGGGTGCTGAAAGGCTTAAAAGAAGTTCCAACAAAGCGGATGAAAACAGTACTTGGGCCACCTAATACTGATAAGAGAAGCACACAAGGAATAACAGGAAACAGTATGTTACAGCCAATAGAAACAGAGACAAAGTAAGTGAAAATAACTAATGAAAAGCAAGGGTGTGATGTAAGCCCTTTTAATATTTATATTAAATACAATAGATTTCATAAATCTCAAAAGGGGCTCAGCATTGGGGGATTGAAAAGCTCAATAGCAAATGGGTTAAACATCCACTGTCAGCAATTGTACCTTTATTAAAGAAATGTATTTCCCATATATCTTAACATTTGTTTTTTCTAAATATCTCTGGCAGAGAACGCATTGTATTAGGAAAATAGTACTGCATATTCAAGACTAGAGGCCAGCTTGGAATTACAGTTTGAATTTTGAACACAACACAAATGGTAAATATGTATCATAATCTAATGAGCGCACATACACATTTTTGCACATGTGGCTTTAAGAGATACCACTGTTATTTCAGGTGTGGTGTGTAGCAATTTACCTTTCATTTTTGGTCTTCCTAAAAGTTCAAACTTTTTTGGGATTGATTTTGACTGCTATTATCATTATGAACACTTCTATTCAGTGTCACAGGTGCAGGGAATGCAACAGTGACATGGGCATTAAAGGTTACGGATGGGCTGTGGTATACATTTACAGCACCTACAAGCATATCTAAAACAAAGAATGCAATGTTATCATTGTTGGCTTCAGTTTTAATCCACTGCAGTAATGCAGGTCAGAAAAGAGTGTCTGTCATGTAGAATACTTACTTTTTTACATTTGTTAAGTCGCCCCAAAGGGAACGATTATGAGTGTGGCGGTCCACGGACCGCCAGACTTGCAGGGGCGCATTGGTGGTGGTCTTGTTACCACTCTATTACAATTAGGGTGGTCGGACTGCCAGTGCCACACCGTAGCCACCAGATACCTCCCGCTCCTTGGTGGTGGTGTGGCGTTCATGAGGCCGCAATTTGCTTGGTGGGACCGCCGCAGTATCGCCAAGCATATTATGAGACTCCTCTCACCCACAGTTTTCATATGCGGTTCCTACTGCATGAAATCTATGGTGGATAGGAAACAAAGGGGGCCCTGCAGAGTCTCCTTGTGCCTCAGGGCCACGGGGTGCATGCAGGAGGGCACAACATGTGCCCCCCTGTGTGCATGCACCGCAGTAACTGCACACAATAATTTGGCAGGCGGTTCGCACGTGAGTTTGGCGGGGCCGCAGGGGGGCAGACCCAGTGCTGCACTGCCAAATTCATAATCAGCCATTAAGTGTGTCATGCAAGCCCTTAGAACTTGGAACTTAGGGACAGATATACAAACAGGCAGTGTTTTGTTAACCATTTACAAACTGATTAATGACCACAAACGTGCTTTTAATATGTGCAAAGGAACATTTGAAGTTTAAAGATGGAGATTCTGACAAACATCAGACCAATAAGTTGATGTTTAAAAAGAGTGTTTTTTTTGTTGGATTTGCAAATAAGAAATCGCTTTGCCAATGCACAAATGATTTACTATTACCAACTTGTCTCAAAATAGCTATTTTACATGTACAATTTACCACCAAATGTAGCCAGGCGCTAACGCGGTGCAAACTATAAAAGGACACACAGAATTTAATACACTTTTTCACATTGAAAGTCCTGTGTGCTATGGTGCAAAGGATGCAATTTTTTGAAAGCCCAACAAAGGAGAAGGAGCAGGAAGGAGAGGATGTTTACACAGCGTGCCACATTTTGGGGGCAAACAGAAGAGGAAATATAGAGGAAGTGTAGATTCAGAAGGCATTATTATTATAATTAAGATTAAAATTTGTAAAGCGCAGGCGAATCATCCCCGAGGGGATCTCTCAGTTGCACGGGTAGCAGACAACATATTAAAAAGTGCTCATTAGAACAGCCAGGTTTTAAGCAGTTTCTTGTGCTGTGCCAGATTGGAGCAGTCTCGAATATCATCTGGCAGTCTGGTCCAATGGGCGGGGGCTAGGTGAGAAAAAGCGCGACCGCCCATTTTGGCTCTCCTGATTCTCCGGGTGCCGAGCAGTTGTCGGCTGCTCGATCTCAATTGGCGCACAAGAATATATGTTTTCAATGTATTCATTAGATAGGCGGGACCCATCCCCTGAAGAGATTTAAACACTAGACACAGGAGCATAAAGACTGCTCTTTTCCTGATAGGGAGCCAGTGCAGTTGTCGCAAAAGGGGTACTGACAGAGTTTGTGCAGGCTTGTTGAGGGCTAGACGCGCTGCTGTATTTTGGACAACTTACAACCTGGACAATAAATCTTCCTTAATCCCTACCAGTATCGAGTTTCCATAATCTAGTCTACTGACTACAAGCGCCTGAATAAGGGCTTTTCTGGTTGAAAGGGGAATCCAAGGGAACATTTTTCTCAGCATTCGCATCATACCGAAGCAGGTGCCCGAGATCGTTTTCACATGCTCCTCCTTAGAAAGTCTGTCATCATTTATGATGCCCAGATTCTTCACCCACTTATTTGGTGTAGGAGCTTCTCCGAGTTTTAGAGGCCACCAATCAGGGGTCCATAACTCCTCTGCTTTCCCAAACAGCAGAATCTCCATTTTATTGGAGTTAAGCTGAACGGAGTTATTACTCATCCATGTGGCTATTTTTAGCATACAGTTCTTAAACTTTGCTCTGGTCAAAGTGGGTTCTGTCTCTATGGGGACTATCACTTGAGTGTCGTCCGCATACAAGATCGTATCGAATCCACAAGATCTATTGATAGTGGCCAGAGAAGACACATAGATATTGAACAAGGTGGGGCTTAAAATGGATCCCTGAGGGTCCCCTTTGTCCACTACCATGGTCTGTGACACAAATGTGTCCAATTGGACACATTGTGTTCTGTCGGTAAGGAAGCTTTGCAGCCATTTTAAGGCAATTCCTCTGATACCAATCTCTCGTAGCTTACCCAAAAGGATTCTATGAGATATGGTGTTGAAAGCTGCCAACAATTCAAGAAGAACTAACATCGTGGGAGTCCCCTTGTCCAGCTCCATCCTTATCGTGTCTGTTACTTCAGTCAATGCATACTCAGTGCTATAACACGCACGGAAACCCGACTGAGAAGGATCAAGTAGGTTATTTTGTTCCAAATAGCCTGAAAGTTGTTTATTAATCAGAGTCTCCATAATGTTAGAGCAACATGGGAGGAGAGAGATGGGTCTGTAATTTAGTAGATCTGAAGAATTGGCTAATGCTTTCTTTAGCCATGGCTTAATTTGCGCCTTCTTCCACTTAAAAGGAAACATGGCTGTAGCTAATGATATGTTACAGACTTCCATGATCGAATAGGACAGGGCCGGTGCGAGATCTGAAATAATGAAAGGAGAGGCCAGGTCTGACGGGGAGCCTGATTTAGTGTGCGCTAAAAAGGACAATACTTACTCAGAGGTGATGACTGAGAAAGGCTCTAAGCTGGGAAAAAAGAGGGTCTTCCAGTGGCTGAACTACAACCCCAAGAGCCCAAGAGCCTTCTTACGGACCAAAGGAGCTAGAGATTTTATCAACCTTTTGTTTAAAATTACTAGCTAAGTCGTCACATAGCCTTTGCGTTGGCGGGAGAGAGGAGTTATTTGCTCTGGGGTTGATGAACTCCTTGAGGATCTTAAAGAGCTCTTTAGAAGAGCTCTTTGCTTCAGAGATTCGAGTGCCTAAATGTGATCTTCTGGCTATGTTACAGCTATTTAGATATGCTCTATGTGCTGTTCTATAGGCCAGTTTACCCCCCTCCAACTTTTTTTTTCTCAATTTTCTCTCACTGATTCTGCATGTGGCTTTTTCTTTCTTAAGGCTCTCTGAATACCATGGGGCAGGGGCTGCCCTTTCCCAGATGGTAACTACCCTGAGCGGGGCAATGATATCGAGGGCCTCAGTTACAGAGGCCTCCAATATTTCCAATGATTTGTCGCTGTCCGCAAAGTTGTTAAATGAGGGGGTAGTGTACGCCAAGCTAAATGATGTTAATGTCACTTTCCTCCAAGATCTACGGGAACTCCTACGGCATCGGAGCTGGCTGGCTGGTTTCACAATATCAAAAGAGAATCCTAGAGCCAGATGGTCAGTCTAGCTTAGTGCCAAGGGGGGTTCTATTATTAGGTCCTGGATGTTTGTAAAAATGGTGTCCAGCGTATGTCCCGCTATATGTGTAGGGCTGAATACTCTAGCGAAGAGGCCTAGCAACTCTATAGCTGCTGTTAAACCTGCGGAGTCTGAGTTGGAGAAGGCATATTTTATAGACCTAATAGATGAGGTAAACACAAATTTGTGTAGAAAAGTTCTGTATAGCCAGGTTGGCCCTAGTCATCTTTAGGGCCCGGTTGTAAACACGGACCCACATATTGATATGCCCTCCTTTGGACACAGAATACTTTTATAGAAACGAATTAAACAATAAAATCAGCATTTGCTTATTACACAAGTGGCATAGAATTCAGGCTGCTGTATTCCAGAGTGGTGGACTGTTTATTTATCGCTATCTATGATGTAATGTGTACAATTGTAAAGAAATACCATTGGTTATTATGCTGGATCTCCTGTATCAGAGGCTAGAGTGTCCATAGACCTTTTAAACCCTTTACAGATGACCACAGAGCTGCCCATGGTGTCACTTCATTTTTCATCTAGAGGGACAAACATAGTTGTGTGACTGCCTTTGCCATAGCCTCATATGTATTGCCATTTGAGCTTGCTCCTCAGAAAGGCCTAAAGTTTCTCCTTGAATGTTTGCTGTAGCCCAACAACTCTCTTTCATGGTAGAAGCAATGCTTGTAATGCTGGTGTTGGACAGCGGGCATTGAGCCCAGCTAAAATCTACAATCTTGTGCTGGTGATATTGAACTATGAACTTCCAGGTTCTGTGTGGCATTGCACTGCTAACTGTCCTACACCTTTAAAAAAATTCTCTGGCCTAACCGGGAATGATGTAGGATACAGACTGTTCGAGCTCTGGCTTCCCAAGGGGCATAAAGGGTGTTATCGTCCATCTATAAAGCTGATAGACAGCAGGTTGTTCCAAGTTGGAATCGGTGTGGGACCACCACCCTGATGACTTCGCTTGGCCCCTACTCACGGCTGGAGATAGCACCGCGGTCGTTCCTGCCTCAGGTAAGAAGCGCCATCCTGTCTCGGCCTTTGCCAGATAGGGGGCAGTGAGTCAGACCAAACCCCGTACACCGCAGCGCTACTGGGGGCGGGTGGCCTCTTTCACCCTACTTTGATTGCCAGAAACAGCAGCATTCAGGCCCCTGAGAGAAGTAAATGCATCCCAGTCGACGGCCTGACCTTGTGAGGGTTGGAGGCAGCCCTCTAGATATATCCTTGGCTTTCCCAGGAGACATCAGCACTTTTTGGCCCTAGCCAGGCCTGACAGTACTGGGGCAATGGAGATTGTACTGGGCGAGATCCACAGTGAGGCGAGGGGCAACTGAGGTGAGCGGGCCTCCACCTTTGCAGCGAGTGGGACTCGAGGGCCTACAGAACACTGCAAGCTTCATTCCATTTGGGGCCACCCCGCCTATGCCCAAAACTGCCCTGAAGGCTCTAGCACCCCTGTAGGGTCACGAGAGGGGGCTTTATCGACTCTCAGGGACCCATTTTGAGTGTGCTTGTGCCCACCCTTACCCCACTCAGCATTTACAAGATGCTGGCGCAGCTTGATCCCGCGAGGTCTGAGAGGAGGAGAGCGATGAGAGAAATAGTAGAGGCAACCCGCGGCGAGACATGGAGTGACGGAGAGATAGAGTTGGAATGAGTTGTGTTCCCAGGTGCTACGTGACACTCCCAACTTGACAATGTGAGGTCTCCTAATCCAACCTGTGACCACTGCTGTCCTGGAGGCTCTGACATCACTGTATTGATGCAAAAATGAGGCTGATTACACCTCCAGGTTTCAGCTTTGAATGCGGTAGCAGTAGCCCTCCCACGCGCATCATATTAACTGCTGCATGCATGGTTGATGTGGGGGCGAACTGCTGCAGGTAGCTGCACACTTGCCTCTCTCTCTGCCTCACGGCTGACCCCGCTTTGTGGCTCCTTCTTGGAGTGGCCTCCTTGCACCTTGGACTAAAGCACAGCTAATTTTGGACAGGACTGCTCAGCCTCCTGGAGCTTAGATTGGGACCCCCATGTGTCCTAGCCTTTGTTTTCAGCACAGTGTGATCCTACCTGATGACCAACCTGACTAGAGCTGTGTTTGTACCCACTCCTCTGGACTGTAGAAGATGCAGGATGCCACCCGCCCAAGTTGCTTGTGCATGCACCACCTATCGCTCCCTGGACAGCTAAACTTTGTATGGCTGGGCGACCCCCTCCTGCATTTAGACCCCTACACTGACCTATTGGGGCCAGTTCCTCATAGCATTACACAGCAAGGAGGGCCCTCTAGACGCTCCCTCCCTATTGCGTCTCCTGACTTAGTGACTGTGGCCTGGCATTGCTTATTGCCTCTTCCCGGGGTCCAAAGGACCAGCTGCACCTGTTGGCCTGTCCATTATATCTAGGGCTAAACGCACCAGAGACAGCTCTGTAGTCTCCCTCTGATCCATATCCACCACAGCTGACATGAGTGGCAAGACAGAGCCTCCCCTACAAGCCACTTCGACCCCTCAGGGCCCTCGGATCACACAGGATTACATGGAGAAATTCCTAAACTATATTCACAAGGAGATAAGCTCTCTAAAAACAGACTTTAAGAGCTATCTCCATGACCTTCGCAAAGATGTTACCGCCGTGGGCGACAGAGTAGAAAAATTGGAATGCACAATGGAATCCTTTGCTGGGGATCAGGAAATAGGATTGAGACAAGTCGACACCTTGGAGGATCAGCAGAATGAGCTACAGGCAAAGCAGGAGGACCTTGAAAATTGCACTTGGTGCAACAAAATTATTGGAGTTACCTGTGGAGCAGAAGGCGAAGACATCATGGCGTTCAACAGGGATCTGTTGGGCCAACCTCTAATTCTTGCCAGGGCACACCTCGTTGCAGCCATGACTTGTTGCCCAGATGCCATCCTGGACATCCTTACCAGAGGTCACTTCTTCCAAGACAAGGAAGCTATCCTCAAAGTGGCGAGGGGGAAAGCAGACATTATCTTCCATGAACACACTGTGTAAATCTACTAACACCTCTCCCCATTAACACTGAAGAAGAGGCGAGACTTTAAATCCATTATGGAGAAGCTGCAAGACCAGAGAATCAAATATCAATGGGCTCATCCCTTCCGGCTGCTTTTTCAGTGAAGTGGTAAGCAGAGAATGGTACGATCACTTGCCAAAGCCAAACGCATTCTGGGACCCTTTGCCCACCCCCTATGAAATCAGATGACTGGCGCCCCACCTGTCAGACTGTCCAAAAGTGTGGCCAAGGCCGCACCAATGCAGCAAAAGTGTCCCACGCTGGCAAAGAGGACATCATCGTACACCTCCAAAATAAGAAGCAGAAATTTTGCCATTCTGCTGCCAGTGATACCTGACCCACATTGACCATCTCTTACATTGGCCACAAGCTGCCAACAAAACCAAAGCAGCTCACTGACTCTCTGTTGTCAGCAGGACCCGCGTCCAGTGCCCAGACTACCAAATGTTAACCACCGCTTGTTATATTTGCTTACCTCCTTTGGTTCCACAGATTGCTCTTTTGCCACACCTTTCTGGTGTGCTTTCCTCCGTCAATAGTCTCCCCACTTGTCTCATAATAGAGTGGTTTACCTGGTTGGGCTCTGTTGGCCCCTTTAATTCTCCAGCACTTACATTTTTTCTGGTAAGTCTCCATGCCGTCAACATTACCCCCTGTGGGGTTTGAGGAGGGTGGACTGGATGCCCTCACAATACAACTAGGGACCCTTGCCAACATTGGGTGTATAGTAACACTAAGATGCTGTGTGGTGCCATCCTCTTCAAGTGGTTTTATTCTAAAATAATCAAAGTCATCAGAGATTTGGGCGGATGATTCTTGGTACTGATGATCGAGTGGGATAGGGACACCCTGATTTTATTCAACCTTTACGCCCTCAACCACTCACAAGAAGTGTTCCTTTGGAATCTACTCAATGACTGGTTTGGCCCTGTAGGAGGGACCTCATAGTGGGTGGTGACTTTAACTCAGTTTGGGCCAGTGGACTTTCGGGGCACAAGGCACTGGTGTCATGCATGGATTGCTCAAGAAAGAGCTGACAGACGCAGTACTAATCAATGTCTGGTGTTACCTCCACCCGAATACGAGAGACTTCTCTTTTTACTCTCATGTACACCTTTCTACTCCCACATCAACTACCTATTCATACTACCTCTCTCCTGAGAAGCTTGGTCTCTGCTCTGCTCAGATATCTGACATTTCCATCTCTGATTATGCACACATCAAGCTTACCTGGGCTCAGTGCACAGGTACGGCATGCAACCCTCCACACTGTCGCCTCTCTCCACATCTTTTGCATGACCCAATGAACAAGGCCTCCATTAAAGACCCTATCATTGAATACTTCACACTCAACACCCTCCCAGACACACCCCATATTGTGTGGGATGGTTTCAATGCAACCATATGTGGTGTTATGTCCTCCATCTCCACAGCCAGACCTCGAGAAGCTTGCATACTCAAAACTAACCTCACCAAGGAGATTCACTCCTTAGAAAGAAAGGACAAACAGCATCCCTCACAATGTACTAAACAGCAGCTTGCTATATTGATGGACCAACTACAGGCACACCAGGTAATCAAAGCTGAGTGCTTACTATTGATACTCAAACAAAGGTGTTTTGATGGAGGAGATAAGGTCAGCAGCCTTTTAGCACGTAAGCTATGCCATCAGCAAACGCAATCCCATACCCCAGTATTCTACATGGAGGGCTTCAGTAGGGCCACCAGGAAACCAGACAAACAGGAGGACTTCTGGGCCTACTACCAACATCTCTATGCTAGTGGGGAAAATACCAAGCCACAATGGATTCCTAAGTGCAAAACTGCCCTTGGAAGTCTTACAATGCCGACTCTGCCAGCGATTTGACAATAGACAAACTCAGTGGGGTCCTTAGAAAACTCCCAAAGGGAAAGTCTTCAGGCCGTCATGGCCTAACACCTGCTTTTCACACTGTCTTCTTTCTGCAATTGCAAAACTACCTGCTTGAGGTTAGTAACTCTTTCAGCACGCAACCCCAACTTCAGACCTGCACTAACCCTGAGTTCCTTCCAAGAATGGAATTGGGGGCGAATGTAGAATCCTGCAGGATCTTTTTCAGGGACCGGCTGTCAAATCCTTTGACCATTGCAAACCTGAATATTGACTCCTCAACATGTCACAACATCAATATTTCCAACTAAGTCACTGGTCAATGCACCCCCCCTTACCTTGGTGGCCAATCGTTCTCTCACACCCTAAGACATATGCTGTATTGCAACAATCACTGCTTCTACCTTGCCATCTGCATCAGATGAAATAAGACCCTGATAACACCCATATCAAGGAAACAGAGGGAGTTACTGTGGTGTGAAATCCCCAAAACTCACAGAAGCATTCCCCAACAAGAGATAGCCTACAAGATTATGCTGCAATGGTATTATACCTCTGCCTGCTTGCATTCTATCTATCCTGCAACGTCCTCCGTTTGCTGGAGATGCAGGGCACAGGTGGGTGACTTTCACCACATTTGCCATATTTTGGAAGGAGATTTTAAGCCACACTAAAGGTGCCCTGGGCTCCCTGATTCTAGCAGGCTATCACTCGGTTATCCTGGGCATTCGCCCAATGACGCTGGAAGCAATGACACATGCAGACCTGTATCTCACACGGCACATGACTGGTACAGCGAAACAGCTCATAGCCTTAGCCTTGAAGTCCCTGGCTGCTCCGACTGTGACCTCCTGGTTCACAAGGCTCTGACATACCCTGGCAATGGAGAAATTGATCCATAAGCTATCCTTCTCAGGCAAAAATATTCTGTGCCTTTGGAAACCCCTTATCGACTATATGTACCGGGTGGAAAATCTATGCTTCCAACTGCCCAGGCTTCATGCCATCCACTAGTTTGATTAAATGGGGAAGGATCTGAGACACTCTCACTTCCTTTGAAGAGCCATACCAGGGGAAATAACCTAGATCCCAGGCCATCCCCTCTCTTTCCTCTCCCCGCTTTCCCCTTGAAAGTAATGTCCTTTTTACAGCATGGCTGGAGACTACTTTGTTATGTTTAGTCTTTTGCTCTCCTATTTTTTTTCATATCGGGCCACTTGGCCCTTTAGCTCTTACACTGAGGCATGATAGCGGGGGGTTCCCACAGCCCTTCCCTGGGGATCCTCCACCTATAACCCAGACATAGAGTAAGACATGCGGGCCCTTGCCCTTTGCCTATCTGAACCTTGGATATTGTTGATGCTCACCCGCACCCTTCTCATGTTAGGTAGACCCTTTCGCCATGATCTTGCTTTGCTCTTGTCTTTATTGCTCGCACAAATACAACTTTGCCTCAATCTTTGTACTTTTCATAAGCATGTTACTGTCATTTTTTGTAAAAACTCTATAAAACAGATTTGGGGGAAAAGATTCTCTGGTTATTCTTGCTGTAGGACAAACATTTAGTGGCAGGGATGCAGGTGGAGTGGTGACCTGTGTAGTTTAGTTGGTGCAGTACTTGGCTCTCCTGTATCACCTCCCACTTCTCCGCAATCCCTCTCTCTGCAAGGAAAGACTCTGGCTACTATTTCAACAAATGTTAATATTTAATCTGTAAAATGTTTAATTTTACATTTCAGATCAATTCTTTACAATATTTATAAAATCTATTTCTACATGTTATTGTTTTACGAAAAATACTAGTCAGTTGTAGCATGTATTATTGAACTACATAAACTATAATGCAATATCCCATGAATTACATGACTGGAAGCATTGTTGATAAGTTAATATGCTCACCGTGTGTTTCTTTAAAATATGGCATGTTGTCTTTATTTAAGTGCAGTTCTATATAATCCCAAATGTTTCTTGTGATGGAAGTTTACACTTACCGATACATAAAGATAATGTTGCAGAGGTGTCAATGTTGCTAACTCCTGACAGTGACTCAAGGGCAAATTTGTTCTCAATGATCTCCTCAGTGGGTACTGGTGGAAATTCGGTGAATGACCCTTCTCCATTAAAAGCTGCCTTTTCTCTTCTGCTGGCAAGAGTCTTTTTGGCAAATAAGCACTGATCATACCAGAGCGTTGCTATTTTAGTTGATACTTTGCTTGTTAGTCCTAAGGCATTCCTCGTCTCCTGAATGCTGATACACATGTTCGTTTTGTTGACTTCTGGCACAGAAAGTGTTTTTACATCTATATAAAACAATGTATCCATCCTTGTCTGGCAACCACTTTCCTGACAGGCTCATGGCTTGCCATTGTAAGTGTATTTTCCAGTGGATGGCATCACATGTACTCAAATGGAGTCAGATTGTAATAGGTCCATCCTCTTCTTTGCTTTCTGGCCTCTACAAACTATCTGACGGTGTACTTCCTGTGTGTATGGCCTTTATCCATTTCCTGTGTGTGACATTCCCAATTTGCAAATCTAACCTATTTCTTAATAGCGATTCAGGATCTAGCAAATGCTATTTTTATCACATTACTATTTGCAATGGGTATGTTATTGTATATAAAAATATTAGTAACTTCTAAATATCCTGTTAGATATTTTGACAGGATTCAATGCAGTACAACACACCATCCTTATGGCTTGCCTCAGATAAATAGGTATCTCTTGTTCATTGCATACATGGGTCTCCACATCCTTTAAAGGTCAGATTCAAATTTTTACTTTTCCCCCTCATCGCTCTAAAACTATGCCCATCAATTGTAGAGTTCCTCAGAATACGTCCATGTCATCCAAGCTTTTCAACTTTTATGTGTGCTCACCGTCTCAATTAATAAGACCGCACACAGATGCCTCTTCATCTTCTACACCGATGACCACAGCTAATTGTTTCGGTTGGATCATGGCGCTCCTGTTTCAACAGCCAATCTAGCTGAGCATCTATGTGGGGTAAAAGCATGAATGTAAAAAACATTCACAAGATGATTGCAAGCAGGACAGAAATGTTAGTGTTAGGAAACAATGGGAACGGATGACAAGACAGTATCTGACCACCCTCCCTTGAAGAGGCCCCTCCACCTGCCGAAAAAGCTAAATCTCTTGGAGTTATCTTTGACAGAAAGCTCACTTTTAGAGCCCAGGTCAACGCACTTTCATCATCATAAATCAATACTACTGGGAAAAATCTTACCCTTTTGACCACAAGGGTTCCATGCAGCAGGTGTCATGTCAAGCATCGACTATTTAAATATCCTTTATCTTATTAAATTAATTTTAAGGTTTTATGAATGAAGTGTTCTATTCTATGGAGAACTCTGGCCTGCAATAAAGTCCCTGCCATTATACCACGAGCAGCATTCTAACAAATGTAACTCAATATTTCTATCTCAGTCCTTCAACTCAAATGTTGTTGAATAAGTGGGCATTCACTAAGCCTCATTGACTGACAACATTTGAATAATTTACCCATTTATAGCAAATCCGTCCAATCATGCTTCAGTTTCAGGAAGGACCATAAAATGTATCAATCTTGTACCTTACCTTTTCTGTTCATTAATTCTAAACTTCCTTTCCGTTATTCATGGCCAAGTGTTTCTCTTGTTTCAAGATAACTTCTTGGGTGAACGTGCGCTTGATAAGAATAAATAGAATACAACTGAATCCTTCATCTGTCAGCGATTTTATTGATACCGTCATACCGTGGATAAGGGATCACACCTATTGATAAATGAAAAATGTAAATGCTCATCATGTAGAATGGATTTAACTTGTTAGCATAAATGTTTGTTTGAAAATAATTATTTAAAGCAAGATAATTGGGAAATCTCTGAGAAATATTAACTCATTTAACATTGAACTTACCTTCAATAGTATTTCACCAGCACTGTGGGTCTGATTCACAGTGTTAAACGTACACTTTTGGGTAAGTTTACGATTGTTTGCTACTCACAAAGGTATTTTACTAGTAGTATCTTTCTGTGGAATATTCACACATAAAACGTTAGGAACGTTCTATATTTTTATGTGTAGAGACTCCTCAGTCGTAACTATACTACTAGTAAAATACCTTGGTGACTAGCAAACAATCGTAAAAATACATAAAAGTAAAAGTTTACCATTGTGTATCAGGACCATGGTGCTCTGTATTGAGAACTCTGAACCCATAAGGAGGTAATAGAGAAAACTGACATCAGCAAACTAAGCACTGTATGCAACATCTGGCCACCAAAAAACGGCAACATTGTCTATCCCATATTGGAAATGTGTGGGAGATGAAATACACATTAGTACAAATGAAAAAGACCATCTTGATAGTGAGAGCATCAAAGATAGATGCCTCAACAGAATTTTATAACTCCTTCCACTGCCAGAAAATATAGGATGCAAAGGGACAATATATGAAGGATATTTCTAAAGCATTATAGTGAAATGTACATACAGCATTACAAATAAATGAATAGAACAATCACTGGGAATGCAAACAGGTCTGATTGATAAATGACCTTCTTAATGGTTTGGTGAGTTTCTGTCAATGGATGTTGTGAGAAGTTGGTCTGGTATATGATGTGCACTAATTAAAGTGGGCACCTTGCATCAGTCTAAACAACCCTTATGGCGATTTAAGAGGTCAAAGATAACCTTACAAAGCTATCCAAGTTGTAGCTGTGGAGAGCAGCCTTCAGACTAAGTCTTGAAGGAATGTTAAACTGTTTGTTTTACCAGAATGCAACGCTAATGTATTGGTTAAATGAAAGGAGAACCACACAGTAGTTATAAAAATATGTATTTATTATCATAACACACCTTAAATACCTCACAGTTTCTGCTACACGCAGATAAACACAAAGCACACAATACTGTAGCACAGTAACAATTGTAAGTAGCACTAATACACAGTGGGCTCCAGGGGGGGACCAAAACATATACTAAAATAGTGGTATAAGAACCACGACTCAAGTCCAGATGGTGTCTAGAGGATGTAGAATCGCTGGGACCCCACGGAGGACGGGTGCAGTGTGAGAACACAACCGCGTTCTATGTACAATTCAATGGGAGAGTCGTGGTTGCAGTTTTAAAGTTTAAGGACCCTTCCCAGTGGATTACGAAGAAACCCTTTGGAACTTAGAAGGTTGGAGAGCCACCCCACCCAATGGATACCGAAGTACCAGAGTTACCTATCCCAGCGAAGCCGGCTGCATAGGGCTGAAGAGGCATCAGAAACCGCTGTCAATCTCAATGGGAGTCTTCAAAGCAATGCCACTGCTAGAAAGAAGAAGAGTATCCGGTGGAACTCACAAGTGGATTCTTGAAGGAAGGAACCTGAAAGCAGAGAGGACAGAGTCTGGGTCACGCAGCAACCAGGGGAGCCCAAGAAAAGCAGTGTTGTCCCTCAAATGGACTCAACTGCTGAAGGCACAGGAGTCGCAAGGGGACCTCTAGTAGTTTCACAAAGTAACATCTTGCAGGCCACAGAGTGCAAGGAGGCCAAAGTCCTTTGTATGAAATGTGTGCAGAGGTTAGGGCTATTGATAGCCCAGTGCACTCAGTTGGGGAATGCCAACAAGCATATGCAGTTGCAAAAGTACGCGGTGCATAGGGGTTCAGGTTTTGTGGTCCCCGCGAGGGATACTGGCCTCAGACTTGGTGAGAGGGCTGCTCAACCTCATGGAACATAGGAACCCACCTCCTGTGTTTCTGGAGACTTCGGAGTCTACAGGAGCTCAGGATCAGCAGACTGGTCAGTTGCATTGTGGTGCATGCGAATGGAGTGGAGTGACTCCTTCACCCCAAGGGAGATAACTTCAGTTGTCCCTGATGCTCCACAGGTCCGGCACGGAGCCTATATGGTGCATGGGCACAGACAATGCTTTGGATGGAGAGGGAGACAAAGTCGGGCCCAGTCAAAGTCCAGCGAAGTCCAGAGTGTCCATATGGTCGAAGGTCAGTGGTTTCTTGATCAGAATCTTGTCCACGTCGAATCTAGGGTCCTACATCCAGGTAAGCCCTTAATTATCCACAGGAGAGGGTTGGATAGATTCAGGGGACACTTCCTGCTATCCTGCCAACTTATGGCGAACAAAGCAAACACAATGAGATGATGGATGGAGTGCTGAAACTTTTCAGACGCTCACCCCCAGTCACTGATCTGGGTTAAATCCATCATTGTTCTTCAGCTCACTTCGCCACCCCTATTCAGACCCAGCTATATGGGTGCCATAATGCTGTAAATGTCGAGGTCAGCATATTGTAAAAGGTGGACTCCATCATGACAATGATGCCTACATTATGTCAACAATTAACACCATTTTGTGAGTGCCATGAATTTACCATATGTGGGCACTATCATGCCATGAAAGCCAACAATATTCTAGCAGTTAGCTCCATTGTTTGACCATTAGCATTATGTTCAGTGGTTGTCCACAGTATGTCACGATATACTATCAGTAGGCCATAGCTGGCACTGGGCTAGAGGTGGTCAACTTCATGCCATGAATACCATCTTCATGCAAAGATTTACCTAGCACCTTTCACAAAGTATTATTATTATGAAGCCAGGACCAGCATTTCAGCGGAATAGGTTATCAACTGGCAATTGCGGTCAACAGTACACACTTAAATACCACCATTATGTAAGGGCCAGGATAATGCCTAGGGTGAGACCTATAATGCCAGCAGTGCCAACCTTAGGCTAACAATTGTCAAAATTAAGCTAAGAATCCCAAGTATCCTGCTAGCCATGTGAAAACATGTGGGTAGAAGTCACCAGTCACACAATGTCAAAGCTTGCCACGACATGCACAGGAGCAGAATGACGCTTGAACCCAATGCCCCTCTCAGACTTCCCTGTCATCAATATTTAACTTGAACAGCAAGAAACCTCCAAGGGGGGAAAGGGGAAGGGGACAGAGAAGAGACAGCCAAGTCTTCCTTAATTCTTCTCCTAATCTTCTTGCACACTCCTACTTTCTTGTCTTATCTTCTGTGTGTTGTACACGGGTGAAGATATATAACATACACAACTTACTTCATTTACTCTATGACCTTTGCTCTCTGAATATTCTCTAATATTTACATTTCATTCCATTACATACCTAATATTCATTTGACTATTTCCTCTCTTCTGTATTCAGTGTGTAGTTAAGAAGCCAAAAAAAATTCTTTTATTTATTAGAATGTGTGTGAATATTCTTTCTAGATAAATAACTCATTAATGTCTTTGTTCTCTTGTTTTCTTCGAATTTTACAGACTTGGTGACTCGCTAGGATTATAAGGACACCAGAGCCTACAATACTGCCCACAGACTACTTAGGTAAGTGTGTTGTAACTAGATGAATGGCAAAGAGAATCGGAACATATGACTCCTTGTATTACTCTTGGATTCTATATTTTCTGTAGCTCATTAAAAGAAACTCATCATAACTGAAGGAAACACGCATGCTCGGATGCGTGTCCAACTAACCTGCTCTCTATTTATTATTCATAGTATTGCGTATTTAACATCAGAACACTAGTCAAGGCGATAATACATCAGTGCATGCTCTGACACTAATTAGTAATGCACTAACTAAATATATGCACATGTTCAGTGTAGGTGACTGAACACTATGAGCTTAACTTAAGGTAATGTGCAAGCGCAGCGAATAGCCTGAAACACTCCCTAAGACCTTGACAAAGAGCAGGCTCCAAATACTGACACGGAGTTATAGCGCAGGCTCACTCAGGTCTAAAATTACAAAAAAAAAGACCTTACTTGAAATCCACTAATGAGACTAGCGTCTCCTGGTAACTTAATCTCGAACGCGATGAACCTAAAACGTCGAGTAGACACGCGACGCTCTACCCTAACTATCTTTCGCGCCAAGAGCAGGGGAAGGGTCCTTCTCTTCAAGAAACTAAGGTGAAGTGCAAGATTCTAAAGGAGACTCCCTTGGACATTCCAAACCTGTTGCCACAGTTGAGACACTAGAACGCTGCACTGTGCACCACTTTCTGGCTGCCATCTTGAAATTCTTTTTGTAAGTCTTTTGTCTGAACAGCTTTTTTCTCTTAAATTGAAGGGGGGGTTTAAGGATACTGAATTCACAGACTCCCTCCCCTTACTTAGTTTTTGTAAGGTTCTGACACTCAATCAGCACAGCTTGCAATCTCACATCTGCACCTGTTTCTATTTATGCACCTATTTCCTTTACTGCTATGTCAGCTCCTGATCTTCTCCTGGTCACTATTCCTACCACCTCCCCTTAAATCCATGCCTGCTTTCCTTCATGCTATGCCCGTCCCACCATATCCACCCCTATTTTTGTCTCATCCATTGCACTTTCTAGTATTCCATTTGTGTGTCATGGTAACTTAGATATAGACCTATAATTATATAGGAAGAAACCATTTTAAGACCCTTATTTTCCATTGTTACTGTTCCTCATAGGTAAAGGAATCTTTCTGGGATCATTGCCACTTCTGCATATTGTATGGCTCGAGATCTTGAGGTAGTTGCAATGAGATCTCAAGCACATGCATTATGGTGGCCATGGTGGGCATGGCTCCATAAATAATGCATACAAGGTAGTTAAGGGTTGCTTGGCTTCACTTATCCGGAGAGAAAGCCATCATCCTAGTCCTGCTAAAGTTACCTACCTGCTCCGAGTTTGGAAGTGCCGACTTTAGCAGCAAGAGTTCTTATTAAAGACAGTCCCACCTGGAATCCAACATCTTCAGGTTCTTTGGTGCAGCATACGACAGCCTGTAAAGACAAAAGAAAACAAGAGAACAGGTGAAAACATTTCAACACAAGGTTTCGTGCGCTAATCATGTGAAAAGTGAGAAGCGAACAATTTAAAATTGGAGACACAAACAATTCTTGAGTAATAATCTGGAACTAGAAAATTGCAAGCACAGTTTTTAAAAGAAAACTATTAACAATGTTTTTAGGACTTTGCATGTTCAGGTTCTATGAAGAAATAGAATGGGCTGTAGAGGAAATAATTAAATCTTTGAGAGGAGTTCTTAAAGGGTTGAAGATTTTGATGCTAGGTAAGCTGAGACAATGCAGGAGAAAAGAGTCCAATGTTTACCATTTGACTGAAATCAATGGTTAGTAACTTACCTGTCGGTTTGTTCTTTCTTTTGGATAAAGGTATTCCTTTTAAAGAAGGTGGAACAACCTCCAGTAAATCCTGTAGTAATGGGTAGATACTAAGGTCTCAAGGGGTGAGAAATCTGAGATGCCTGGCAATATACAAGCATTTCTCTCTTCCCAACCCACTTCACCCTTGGGATTGTTGACAATACTCAGTCTGAGGTGCATTTTGAGAACTGTGCTTTGGAGGTACTGTTGGACTCACATCATCCCCACCGAAATCCTGGGATTCAGATGAGTGGACCTTGACAGAATGCCATCCCCATTAAAATTGTATCTGCTTAAATGACATTGATTCAAGGGTGGCGTGGCCGACCGCGGAGCATGGCAGACGCGAGCTAGAGGAGCTCTGTGATCGGCCCGACACCGCTGCAATTATCCTGTCGACATCGGACCATCTGTGCTTTAATCTTGGCGCCCTGGACAACGGATACCTGTGTACGGCAGTGACCCGGACAACGGGTCGTTTAAAGCCTGGCTTTGCTCTCCACGATCCAACGGTGGCTGGGGCCGAGCGCACACCGAAGAGGAGGCAGTGAAATGGCATCAGAAGAGCGCTCCCGCTTTGCGACACAGGAGCGATGGCTCTGCGCGGCTGCGGCGGGTGCTACCTCCCCCATCGTAGACTTATCGTCGGGGTCTGGGGGATGTGCTCTGTGAGCATGCAGCTCTGCAAGTAGCGGAAGACCCGCAACAGCCCACAATGGCGGACGGCGATCGGAAGCAGGCGAGAACCCGGCGGAATTGATGATGGAGCAGTGGCGGGGATAACTGAGCGCATTGCCCCTGATTGTGCTCCATGCATCGAGGCTGTCTGTGAAGCGGTGACCCGCACTGGCCGTCAGTTGAGAGGAACGGGACTGCTCTGGGGCTGATCTGTGAGCCGCGGGCTGAGACACGCCCGACTCTACCGGCTGCACCGCAGGGGCCGACGTGGATACCGGAGGTGAACTGTGCTGTGCGGCCTGAGTGTAATGGGAGAGGCCTAGTGCGGTACAATGATGGAGATACTGGGTGAGTGCGGATGCTGCCTGTTGGAGGAACAGTGACTATCTGGCATGATATAGCCGCCCCGGACGTGGAGACTCATAGGGGTGCTTGCTGGGGAGCCCTACCGGCGAAGTGAATACTGAGACAAACTACACCAGAAGTAGATTCAGTGGCCAAGCGGGGGCTCCTACGAGGAGTGGCGTGAGCCGGGACTACGCAGCCACACAGGTTAAGGCAGTAAGCTGAAGTATAACTGGTGTTTGCTGCTGTTCCCCTGCCAGGAAAGGGGTTGCCAGGTACTGCAGGAATATATTGACATGTCAACAATACTCTTACTGGCTCTGAGCCCCCACTCACCTGCGCAGCTGCTGACCCAAGGGTCTATTGAGACCCAGGCCTAGACCGGACTGGATGAACTCACGGTCTCTACCTTGATTGCACAAGGTGCCCCGGGGATATTGATACAGCGAAGTAGGACCAGGCTGTAAGTGTGGCAGGCACTGGTAGCTGTTAATACACTGAATTAGGTGGATAAAGACTGCGCAACGTTAAGGTGTGATGAACATAAAGTGACTCCTGCGACAAGAAGGTGTATATCACGCAGGGACCCAAAGTGGGACTACCGAGGGCTGACAAGTAGAGCTTTGCAAATGGTGTAGTGGTGTGGGAGTGAAAAGACTCACTACTCAAGCTCCCTGGAATCATGGGGCGCCCCAAGGCAAAACAACCGGAACCCCCGCCTCCTGAAGACCCACCGGGAACGGTACAAGAGTCCCAGCTGCACAGCCCCGACTTAGATGTGATTCCACCCACAGAGCCCACTTGAAATGAAGACAAGCTGGATTTGATCTTGAGATAAATACGAGACTCCTAAGCTGTTATTGAAACACAAATTGGCATGCTAACTACCAGTTTTAATCTACTGAAAGCAGACCACACGAAGCTGGCGGACAAAGTCAAATCTAATAGGATAGCACTAGCGACCTCATACCCCAACAGACGACACACTCCTCTCAAATAGAACAACTGCAACGCCAGTTGAAAGGATTACAGGACAGGGTGGATGACGCAGAAGGGCGCTCGAGGCGCAACAATGTGCACATACTGGGCATACCAGAGAGAAGCGAAGGATCCAACCCCACCCAATCTGTTGAAAAATGGCTGCAGGAATGGGTGGCAATGGCGGGTCTCACATAACACTATAGTGTGGAACGTGCTCACAGAGCTCCGCCGAGGCCCCCCTCCCCTGGGCGCCACCTAGGCCGATCATAGCGTGGATTTTGAATTATAAAGACTGAGACACGATACTACGAGCGGCAAGAGAGAATGCCCCGATAACATTTGAGAACAAAACAATTTCTCTTTATCCGGATTTTACTCTGGCGGTGCAGAGAGCGAGGGCTACATTTCAAGACATCAAAAAGAAACTCTGGCTTCATCACCTGAAGTATGCCCTATAATTCCCCGCTCGCCTTAAGGTTATTTATGATCAAAAGACCCTGTTCTTTGACAACCCGGAGGAAGCAGAGGACTAGCTCGAAATAACCTTGTCGCCATCGACCTCGCAGCAGTCCTCCCAGTCCAGCCGAAGACAGCAGCCGAAGATGCAATGGAGCGACGAGACAGGCCGGACAAGAGGCGCCAGGCGGATAACGGAAGTGGAGGATATCCGTCACAGGAACAGATATTATATAGTCAAAGGGATGCTATACTGACGGCGGTGGCATTAGCAGCACACGATGCACAGTCAGTGGCTGAAACTGTAGACTCTTCTGAAGATGTGAATGCCCAGTCTGACTCTGAGAGTAGTATGGCACTGTTCCCCTTGGTCACTCCACAGACTGCCAATGACTACCTGGGGTGACTGCAGTGCTCCTCTCCTTCTGCTGCAGTGGATTGTCCGATGAGTATAAATATATACAAGTTATGCTGAATATGACAAATGGGTGGCTACCTATGCAAGTAATACTATTGGATTGTCTTGATGTCTGTCATACAGGTTCTATATTGGGGCGCTGATTGGAGCCCTGATGTAACTAGACATTGCACATTGTATGCAATATGCTATGATTCGGGTGGTGGCCACTACCCCTAAGGCAACTGCACTTGGTTATGGAAACTATAGAGTTCTTGTTGAGTTTCTTTTTCTGGTTTGGTTCTCTTATGTTGAGTGGGGGAACCTAGTATTGGGATGTTTAATGGGGGTTACGGGCTCAACTACATGTGTAAAAATGGGCGGTCAATGCACTGAGGACTATGTCCAGAGCAGTTCGAGCCCTCGGAAACTTGATGGCGCAACCTAATAGTTATAAGTATATGTCCTGGAACGTGGGAGGCCTGGGATCGGTACATAAAAGGCATAGAATTCTGGAGCAATTAAACCGTAGAAATGCACATATAGTCCTCCTACAGGAAACTCATTTAATACAGGCGGAAGCCGCTAAGCTTCAGAAGAAATGGAGGGGTCAATTTATTTCTACTTCTTACTCTGTATTTGCCCATAGGGCGGCAATTTGGTTTCGAAATGGCATCCCCTTCAAGCTCCTAGATCAACGGGTTGTTTCTAATGGGAGATATGTACTGTTGCATGGTCTGTTGGACGGGGAACACATAGTGATAGTGAGTATTTATGCCCCCAACACAGAACAGGACACATTTCTGGAGGCCCTTAGTACTGCCTTGGTGGGCTGGGAAGGATACGCTTGGGTTCTTGGTGGAGACTTTAACGCAGTACTGTACATAGAATCGGATAGATCGCACCCTCCTCTGCAGGGCACGGGATGTAGGAAGCAGGCAGAGGTGCTCCAGACATGGGCCAGAGGTTGGGGGGTTGGAGACATATGGCAGGAGCTGCACCCCATGGATGGAGAATACTCGTTCTTCTCGGCGCCACATGGCCTGCATACCCGAATAGATAGAATATTCTGTTCGCTAAAGATATTAGACACAGTTCTAGATACCACACATTTAGGCAAAACATACTCGGACCATAATCCGATGGAGACCACACTATTATGGGGGAAGGTTCCAACACCCATACCAACATGGAGATTACACCCCTCACTATTGGAAGACCCGGTGTTTCACGATGCTCTCTTTACGGCCATAACTCACTACTTTACCAAAAACACAGACACATCTAGCACATGGCAAATTGAATGGGATGCCTTCAAAACTGTGATACGAGGGGTGGCAATCAGCACGAAAGTTGGGGCACGCTCGGTCTTACTTGACAAGCTTACGACAGTGGAAAATAAGCTGGTCACATTGGAACAGGAGGCGGTACTGAACGATGCCAGCAAAACAGAGTTACAAGAGCTACGCATAACACATGCTGAACTTTTGAAAGAGCTCCATGTCCTAGATTACCGATTTTACACCCAGAAACAGCATGTGATTGTGGATAGGGCGGGTCCCTTGCTTGCTAGGATAATTAAAGATGCTCCGCCGGTCTCTCGTATTCTCGAAATAGCTAACCCAAATGGTGATGTTGTACGCACCCAGTTGGAAATAAATGCTACTTTTCTATGACAATATGAACAGCTGTATGCTAGGACTTACAATCATGCAGGTTTCAACATAGGGCACAGATAGAATACAGTGTGGGACAGTTTACCTTTCTGGGCACCGCTCATGTCATGGGATGTATATGTGCTATTGTGTATCACTGATTCCAATTGTGGGATGAACACTAGAAGTGTTTGAACATGTTAGTTTGAGTCCGGGGGGGTGGGTATTTTCGTTTCTTTCTTTTATTGCATGACTGAATGCAACATTCTTGATGTAAATTGATGGCTATAACATTTGTATTAATGTGAAAATCAATAAAATATGTTACAAAAAAAAAAAAGTGACATTGATTCAAGAACAGATGGCCATTTGGTACCCAAGAGTATCCAAAGGCCCTGCAACTATGTTAGACAGTGCACAGGCCCTGGTAAATGTTCATCCTAGTTACAGTCTCTCATCAAGAGAGTCAGGAGGTTTACACATCTGACAATCTAAGATGTAGACCTCAAAGCAGTCCTAGGCCCAGTAGTGGAGGGACAGGAGCTGTTCCAACACCTTCATGTCCGGTCTTGCAACCAACCCCATTTATGATGCCTGGATTTACTTTGCATAGTGCCCTAGCTAGTTTTACTAGGAGTATGCCTCTAAACAATGACAATGCCCACTTATTTTCCACTCCTTTGGAAAAGATCAATGGAAATTGCTCCAAATAAGCTGTCTTCATGAAGCAATGTGGGATTCAGTTCATTTGTAGACCCACTGTGTGTCTTGATGATGCTTCAAATGAAGTGTTTATTCTTTCTTACCTTTATGAAAACATGAACACTTAGTCAATTTGTTTGGTGGAAAATAATGATCCTCTTCTATATGATTTTCAAGGGTTTAAAATTGACAATGAGAAAAACTTTCTGCTAGGCACACTTTTATGTACGCTTGTGATAATGAGTTGTTTAATGTGAAGCAGGGTAACAATGACTGGCTCACTTATATGGCACGTTTTATTTGCTTGGTAATGTACATCATTTGACTTGAGGGAAAAGGGTCATCCTTACTTTATAGAGAACTCGGAAATTATCTAAAAGATGCTTTCTCTCAAATAACTGAAACTCCTACCTGGATTTCATTGATCTAGTGGTTACACTTGACCATTATGTAGGAGAGTGTAAAGGTGAGAAATCTAGAAGAGATTCTAAGACTGTTATTATTTGACGGTATAAAAAAGAAAGTGGACCTAGAGACATGGAAGATCCTGATCAATGAGGATAGAGGTGGTTTGTGGACCCTTCTGTGAGGACATTAAAGATAAAAGATACTGCTTAAACCTTTGTCTGTATTGTAGAAAACCCAGTAATTTTGGGATAGAGTGCTCAATCAAGCCTTAGAATTCCATGAAGGTGGCTTTGTCTTTGAATTCATATTTCCTCTTACTCTTACACACTGTCTGATCTCTTCAGCACTGGGCATGGTCAATATGCATTAAATGTCACGTATGCAACACTGCTGAATGGCTATTGCCAATAATTACCTGTTTTTTAACTTAATGTATGACTTAATGTTGACACTCATATAAATAGCTACTGCTTGTTAAATTTAAGTCACTCCGCAAGGAGTAATTGTTTCATGCAAGTTTAGTGACTCTGGTTCCAGATGGTTATAAGGCAGTCCCTGTCTCTCATTGCTACTTGTCTGGAAGTAAACGCACTATTTTCTTTGGGCCCACCTTATCATCATCATCTACTCAGACCATAACAATCTACAATTTGTATGCTCAGCTAAAGCATTAACCCCTTAGACAACTGAAGTAGATGTTGCTTTTTAGTGAATGTGATTTTGTAATAACCTATCAATCTGGAATTAAATTTGCTAAGGTCAATACTTTCTCCAGAATTGGCTCTCCTAATGATCATGTAGAAAAGACACTTAAGATTATGTCTGAAGACCAAATTGTAGCCATGTGTGATTAAAAGGATTTTAAAAGAAAGATCAAGGCTGCAGCTAACTTGTTGAACCCAACAACTGGCTAAAAGGTGAAAACCATAGCATTCAAGATGGATAGTATTTTGGGGATAATCTATTGCATGTCGCAACTCTAGAGTCAAAAGAAATAGCTCTACATTTGAGTCACTCCTCCCCTTTAAAAAGGCATCTTGGTGAACAAAAGACTATTCAAAATGCATGTGTGAGTTTTGGTTTGAAAATGTAGACAGGGATACCAGAAACTGTGTCTAAACGTGTCCTATTTGTGCTCATAACAATGATTCCAATTGAAGTCCTGTGTGTTTACTGCTAACCACACCCATTACATCAACACCCTACTATATCATTAGCAAGTATTTTGTTACTGATGTACCTGTGGTTAGAGGATTCACAACAGTCCTGGTTACAATAGATTCATTAACCAATATGGCCCAATTTTCTTCCTCCTCAAAGAGATTCTTACAGTTAAGAAATGTCGGAAATATTTTTCAGCAAATAGTATGCTTCCAATTATTGCCTCCATCAAACCTTTGACCAAGGACTGCAATTTATGTTCAAGTTCTGGCAAAAGTTATGTGCATCTCTTGACATCGATGTCCGTCCATCCTCAGTGTTAGAAATGGGGGTCTCTAGATGGCAATGGCTTGCACCTTTGTCCAAATAGGGACCCTTGCTTCTAGTCAGGGTAAGGGGCTACACTTCTAAAATAAACCCTGCTCACCCCCTTGGTAGCTTGGCACAAGCAGACAAGCTTATCTCAGAGGCAGTGTGTGAAGCATCTGTGAAAACATACAGTAATACAGTGAAAACACTACAAATGGACACCACACCAGTTTAGAAAAAATAAATAATCTTTACTAGACTTAACACAAGACCAAACGACAAAAATCCACAATACTGTAATCAAAATAAGTCTTTAAAATGGTAGAAATAGCTTACTTCAATGTAGCTGGTACAAGTGACACTTTACTCCCAAAGTACCTTGGATGCGTCACACAAAACAAACAAAAGGGTCACCAGGAAGGTGATGCGTCAGTTTCTTGCTTCGGGGGAGGTGATGCGTCAGTTCCTTGCATCGGGGGAGGTGATGCGTCGGTTTCTTACTGCAGCACAGGGGAGGTGATGCGTCGGTTCCTTACCGGAGATGAGGTGGTGCGTCGTTTTCTTACTGTGATCTGGTGCAAAGCGACAAGATGGCGCCGCATTGTGACGATCTGGTGCGATGCAACAAAATGGCATCTTTGATGCGATGCAACAACGTGGATGCGATGCGTGCACGCCCCGGGGCTGTGTGGCGACTCGGTGAACTCTTGAGCCGCGACAGGCCCTATGACACGCTTCTCCGGGGATGCGATGGCGACCTCTGTGGCAGCGACACGCTTCTCCGGTGATGCCACACACTTCGTCGGTGATGCGACGGCGAACAGCTGCGGCAGCGACACGCTTCTTCCGCGATGCAGCGGCAACTGATGTTGCGGCGCCTCGCTTTTTCCTCGATGCGTCGCGCTTCCAGCTCCCAGCGACACGCAGTCTTCAGAGGGCCCAAAACAGCAAGCACCTCACTGCAGGTAGGATTCCCAGCAAGAGAATTCAGGGGGAGCTGGTGGTGAAGTCTTTGTGTCCCTGAGACTTCAGAACAGGAGGCAAGCTCAGCTTCAAACCCTTGTAGATCTTCCTCAAGATAGTAAAATTACACACAAAGTTACTTTTCTTCTTTCCTTGGCAACTAAGTAACCACTGCAGGCCAACAGCAAACAGCACAGGGGCAGTCTCCTCCTTCAGCTTCCTTGGTTCTTCTCCTTGGCAAAGGGTTCGTCTTGATTCCCAGAAGTGATCTAAAGTTCTGGGGTCTGGGCCCCAATATTTCTACTGCAAAATAAGTTGTACTCTGAAGCAAGAGGGTGCTTGTGCCCAGCCAAAAATAGTTATGTCCTCCTGGGTGCAGCTTCCTGGCATGAGATGGAGACAGCATTGTTTGAGAGCAGACCTGACCCAGGTAGCTGAAAGAAAATCCCCTCCCCCTACTCTCCATTCAATGCAGGTCCTATTCAGCCCAGCCCTGACCCATCAGACTGCAGAAGCCAAGCCCCCCCCCCGCCCCCTGTCACACACAAACCAGACATGGAATACACAAACCTAGCAGAGACATGCTGGATGGTTAGGCAAGAAAATACCTACTTTCTAAAAGTGGTATTTTGAAACACAGAATGTAAAATTCACCCACGCTAAAAGATGTATTTTAACATTCTGAGCTCAGGCATACTAAACTCAAATTTCAACATTGTTCCCTGGGTCAGTTAGGATTATAAGATGTTATAATCAAAGTGCCCATTCTGGCCTATTGTGAGAAGTTGGCCTGGCATATGCTGGTCACTAGTTATAGTGGCCACCTTGCACCAGTCCAATTCGACTTTATGGTAGATAGGTTTAAGACAACCTTTTAAAGAAAGCTATCCTAGTGGTAGCTGTGGAGATCAGCCTACAGGCTAAGTCTCAGAGGAATGTAAAGCAGCTTGTTTTACCCTATAATCTCTTGAATTACCAAATGAAAGGACACCACACAGGTATATATATCAAATATATATGTATTTATTTCTAGACACACTCTACTAATCTCTTTATGAGATTAGAAGCCAGATACACATTCAAAATTCAACGTTTTTCAATAAGTTAAGCACAAGTATGGCTGGAGCCCTAGGGGCATACTAGACCATATACTAAAAAAATGGTATAAGAAGGTCGACTTGCAAAATGACAAGGCCTAGGCCTAGGGCCTGTAGAATCGCTGGGGCTTCACCACTGCAGTAAAAGCAGGTAAGTAGTAGGCCCACGGGAGACGCGTGCAGTGTGTGAACACAGCCGCGGGTTCCCTATTGATTATAATGGAGCAAGTCGCGGTTTGATTTTTAAAGTTTTAGGGTACTTCGAGGAAGTCTACAAGCAAGCCACTTATAAGGTAAGTAATTCGAGGGCCAACACACACTTGGGCACCGGAGTGCACGAGTTACCTCACCCAGGGAAGCCGGGTGCATAGGTGTCTTTTGGTGTCGGGTCGCGTCGCTGTTTTCTATGGAGACCAAAGAAGACTTGCTGCTTGTGTCGACTGAAGAAGTGTCCAGTGGAATCCAAGGGTTGATTCGAGATGCAGATGACCTGAAAATTGAAGGGACTGTGTTCAAAGTCACTTGCCAGTGACCGGTGGCCAGGAAGATGGATGACCACAGATGTCAAATGATTTCAGGTCATTGATGGTGTTTTGACTCTTTGCTCACGAGGTCCAGGAGAGCTCAACAATGACCAGCAGCTGGATTCGGAGTGTCCCACAATGTCTGCAGCTGACTGCAGTGTTGGCAGTCGGATTGGAGCCAACAAGCCTTGCCAACTGTAAGTCTTGTGTAGAGTGAAGAAAGTTGATGGTGCAGACCAGCAAGGTCTGAGAGACTCACCCAGTGAAGGTAAGTGAGGGCAGGCCTGGAGCAATCAGAGGAGCCCTTTGTTACCCAACAGGTAAGGGATCGCAAAGATGCCTCTTCAGGAAAAGCTTCACAGGAGCCCATGGTCACTCGGGATGGGGTAGGCTGCAAAACCTGCTAGAGGCTTGGGCCATAAATGTTCCAATGCACAAGTTCGTTGAACATCGTGAAGGGGTTGCACTTGACAATAGTGCATGGTCCCCAGGTATTGCTGTTCCTCGTCACTAGTGGGGTCCACTTGCCACAGCTTTGCAGGGGACTCACAATGGCCGTTGTGTAGTCAGGAAATCTACTTCTGGGGCTGCAGGGACTTCGAACTACAGCGGGAGCGGGAAAGTTTGCGACTGTTGATTAAGGTTTTTGGTGCCTGCCAAGCAGGGGAGTCACTCCTTGACTCCAAGGGAGATTCTTCTGTCTTCCAAAGGTAGTGGAACATTGAAGGGCCAGGATTCTTCTTTGTAGAGCGTCGTCCAGGGTTATCTGTTTTGCCATGGCAAGGTTTGCTATCTTATAGTGAAGATAGGGGAGGGACTAGCTCTATGACCACTCCTCTGGGAGGGTCAGGGTAGGGGGTGGTTACACCCACTTCCCTTTGTCCAGTTTCACGCCAGAGCAGGGACAGGTAGCCCCTGAACCGGTTTGAGCTGGCATATGCACAGAGGAGCCTACTGCTCCCCCAGGACTTCAAAGCACTCTAGTAGTGCACCCACCCAGCTCCAATACACTAAATCCTGTCTGGAAGGTGGTGACACCTCCCTGTGACAGGATGCATTTTGTTGGGCTTCCTCCACTGCGAGTTTCAGTCAGCAGCAGGAGGGCAGCCCAGTGTCTGTGCTGGTGGCATCCATTTTGTGATACCAGGGCTCTTTCAGATTTCTGTCGTTTTACATGTCGTCCCCTCTAGAAGGGTAGGATCATGCTCCCACATCATGGAATGATGTGGGGGTATGATTCCAAGTTGTTTGACACCAAACATGACATGTTTTGATGCAGTCATTCCAAAGTTAGCATTTTAATGCACTTAAGAGTATATGGTTTAACCGCATCCACAAACAGCCATAGAGAATAGACTCTGGTAGCTGCAGAGGGGCCCTGCTCAGGCAGTGGCACCCCCTCACATTGTAAACCAAGCACCCTGCCCTCAGGATTGATCGGGTCTGCCATAGGGGTGGCTGATAGGTTTATATGTGTGTGTATGGTGAGATATAGAAAACTATATCTCAGTGAGGAGTGCTAACACTGCCTCACACAGGCTGCAGTAGCAGGCCTGTGGTGTCAGATTGAGTCTGCTTCCCAGGGATGGCATAATCCATGCTTCAGCTCCTGGTAGGCCTGTGAAGTGCCTATGCCCTAGGTACCTAAGGTCCAATATACTAGGGGCTCATAAGGTACCACAGTATCCAATCACTAGTGCATCTAATATGCACACTAAGTCGTTTAGAGAGAACAGAGAGACTGGGGCCCTGATTAGCAGGGACCCAGCCAGACTATAGCCAGAAACCAGTGTATACGTCAGAAAAAAGTGGGGGCAACATAAGTGCAGATCCTACTCTCCTACACCTATGGGAATAGGCTGCCTTGCAATAGTGAAAAACGAAATTGGCTGTAATTCACTATCAGGACATGCCACACACATGTCCTACCTTTTACAGTCAATGGAGTTCCATCAAAATAGGTATGATGGGATCATATTTCTTCAGGCCGAAGATGAGATGTGCTGCATATTGTTGTACGCCCTTAAGAGGTGCCAGGGTGGAGCCTGGCAGACCATGAAAAAGGGCTTTACCACCATCCAGATGCAAGAGTACAAGGGCATGAACAGCAGTTCTGAAGTCGCTTTTTGGAAGAAATGGTTTGACTCCCTTTACCAAAAACAGTCGGTACCAGGCCATCTTTGTTTTTTGGAGGTTTGTTCATTAAGGGGGAGGTTGGGGTCATTGGTGAATCCAAGTGGCTTAGCAGTCATTGAAAGTTTGAGTAAAAGTCTATAAATGTTTGTCATTGAGCAAAATTTGCATTGGATCTTATTAGTTGTTATTGGTAAATAGCAGGAATTCTGTCTTGGTTGGATTGAGCTTCAGGTAGGTGCTGGACATCAAGCTATGCTTGAGGAATGGATATCTGAAGCAGCGGAGACTTTTAAGAGGTCTGTATCATAAAGTAGGCACCCGCATGGAGTATCATGTAGCATGGTCTTGGACTCCAACAGAAGAGGCTTTTATTTAGTGGAATGGAAGGGTTATGGTCCCAATGATCGGTCCTGGAAACCAACTTCTCACATCCATGCCACAAGTTTGATGCAATCTTTTCACACATTGAACCCAGATAAACCATGCTTTGTAAGCCAGCTTTTGTAGGAGAACTGCTGCAATCTGCACAATTTGCAATCCCATTTCTGCACCTATTCCCATTTCTGAATGTTGCCTTTTCTGTCATGTCTGCCCCAAAGTTTACCCCGGTCCTAATTCCTGCTGCGCTTGTCCTTGAATCTGTGCCCTCTCATTCATGCCCCCTACCCTCTTCTGTTTCTGCCTCCAGACTGATCTTGCAATTGTTTGTTCTACGGTGCCCGTCAATATGTCTTGGTATCTTAGGATAAAAGCACCCAATTATTTGATAAGAGACCCTTTTTGCCCTTTAATTTACATTGGTTACATTGGTTCTTCCCATTAGGCAACGGGTCTTTCAGGAACCATCAACACTTTTGTGTAAGGAGTGACTCAATATGTCATGCTATTTGCATCTATATCTTGAACACACACATTCTGACTGCCATCTTGGGTATGGCTCTATAAATACCATGTCAAAGCAAATCAATGGTTGCTTGTCTTGACCTATCCATTAGGATGAGGTCATGCCTGTCCTTGAGTTACCTACCTTCTGTGAGTTTGGAGTCATCTAGTTTAGCAGCAAGAGATCCCATTTAACACACTACATGTTGGATTATAACATCTTCATGGACTCTATAGCAGCAAATGACAGCCTGTAAAGACAAAATAAAGCAACAGATAAGGTTAAATTATTTGGATACAAGGCTAGTGCACTAATCATGTGAGAAGTGATAACAGAACAATTTAACATTGGTGAGACAAAGATTCCTGGATAATAATCAGGAACTAGAGAATTTTGGAGGCATTGTTTCAAAAAAGAAAATTTTGAACAATGTTTTGAAGAAATAGAATGGAATCTTGAGGATAGAACTAATCCTTTGAGATTTGTGATAAAGTAAAAGTTTTTGCTTATTGGTGAATTGAGAAAACGCAGGAGAAAAGAGTCAATTGTTTAGCATTTAATTGAAGTCAGTGGTCAGTGTAGGAGAGTAGGATCTGCTTCACATGGGTACCCCCACTTTTTGCTGGTGTTTCACTGTTTTTCGACCTTAGTCTGGCTGTGGCCCTGCTAATTAGGCCCACAGCCTAGTTGCTTCCTCTCTAAAATGGTTTTCATGTACATTAGGTACATATCTAATTTGATTCCGAAGTGCATTATAAGCCCCTAGTATATGGTATACTATGTACCTAGGGCATAGGTACCTCAGAGGCCTACCGGGGGTTGCAGCATGTATTATGCCACCCCTGGGAAGCACTCCAAAATGACACCACAGGTCTGCTACTGCACCCTGGGTAAGGGTGTGCTTGCACCCCTTACTGTGGTATAGGCTACCTATATCACTACCTTATACAGACACATATAAACCTATAAGCCACTCCTATGGCAGGCCTTGGCAATCCTGAAGGCAGAGTGCTTGGTTTTATGTGAGAGGGTGCCCAAGCATGAGCTCAGCCCCTCTGCAGCATTCGGAAATACTTCCTTATGGCTGTTCTGTGATACAGCCATAGCATATACTCTTAAGTGCATTATAACCTTGCGGTAAATGCTAACTTTGGGATGGCTGCATCAAAACATGTTGTGTTTTGTGTCAAATGCTTTGGAATACTACCCCCACCAGTTCTGGCGGTAGGGGTAGCATTCCACCCTTCTAGAGGGAGAGACATGTTCACACTGGCTAAACCCGGTTGAATCCTTTCAAAGCCTTGGCATCACAAAATGGATGTCACTGCCACAGACATGGGTCTGGCCTCCTGCTGCTGGGAGAAACTCCGGCAGGGGAGGCCTGGACAATAGGTTTCCTGTTACAGGGAGGTGTAACCACCTCCCCAGACAGGCAGATGTGTATTGACACTGCCTGGGGCACACAAGGTGTCCCTGTGCATAGCCCAGTTCAAACCGGTTGCAGGGGCACTGAGCCCCTGCTCTGGCGCGAAACTGGACAAAGGGGAAGGGGTGTAACCCCCCCCCCCACCCCAGGCCCACCCATAGGTGGAGTCTTAGAGTTAGTCCATCCCCTAAACTTAGTATAAGTATAGGAATCCAGTCCCTAGGACTTTAGATTACCCTGAACGAACCTCTGAAACATATATCCTGGACCTTTCTATCACGACTAGAAGACGGAAGAAATCTCCCTTGGGGTCAAGGAGTGACTCCCCTGCTTGGCAGGCACCCAAGAAGCAACTGACCGGTCTGAATTGCTGAAGCTCCTGCCGGACGCCGAAGTCTTTGCATCACCAGAGGTAGATTTACAGACTTCCCCGAGGCTACCCTGAGTTCACAGCAAAGCTGAGGCCCATGGATATTGTGGGTAACGTGGAACCGTGACCCCTGGACACCGGGAACTTTTGCTGCAACAACACCTTCCTGGTCATCCTCAAAGTTGTGTTTTGGGCTTCGAGTAGCCCCAGCCTTGAGCACCTCCTGCACCAAAGATTGTTGGCCTCCACTCCACGAGTGACCCGAGGGCCAGCTTCTAGTGCGACCGCTTGAGGCTCCTTCACAATCACTAGCCCATTGGCCAGCAGGTCCCCACGAAGGCAACTCTACTTCTGTTGGGGCTTTTCTGGTTGCCCCAGACTTGTTCCTACTTACTCTCGCTGGGTGAGCCCATCAGACCTTGCTGGTCTGCACCGCAGTCCTTTCTCTGATTTCCTGTGACTTGCCGTTGCCAAGGCTTGTTTGATCCTTCCTGGTCGCTGACACCGCAGCACTCGACAGACTTTGTGGGACAACTCGAATCCGGCTCGTGGACTTCATCAATGCCTCCTGGACCTCGTGGCTGAAGAGTCAAGACACCCATCAACTCACCTGAAGCACCCGACATCTGTGGGCATTCTTCCATCCTGCCCTAGGTCACTGACAAGTGACCCAGACTCTGTCCCCACTGCTTTCAGGTTCCTTACATCCTAGATCCAGGCTTGGATCTCTCTGGACACTTCTCCTCTTCACGGCAGCAGCAGTTCTTCGCAGGCTTCCATTGAAATCGACGACGCGACCCGACACCAAAAGACACCTATGCACCCGGCTTCCCTGGGAGAGGTAACTCAAGTACTCCGGTACTCTCATGGGTGCTAGCCCTAGAACTTCCTAAGTCCAAGAGGGTTTGGTCCTGACTCGATTATAAGTGTCCCTAATCTTTAAAATTCCAACCGCGACATTCCCCATAGAAAGTAATAGGAACCCGCGGTTGTGTTTCCACACTGCATACAGTTCCCGTGGGTCCCCTGTGTTCCTACCTTGGGTGGTTCCTTGGGGTCCCAGCGATTCTATAGGCAATAGGCCTAGTGCCTATTACAGTCCTGGTTCTTATACCACTTTTTTAGCATATGGTTTGGTACGCCCCTAGGGCTCAAAAGTGTATTTGTGCTTTTACTGATGCTTAATCACTTGTAACTTTAGTACTTCAAACTGCCATCTCATAAAGAGACTAGAGGGGTGTGTTTAACCTTAAATACATATATTTAGAATATATTCCTGGTGTGGTTGTCTTTTCATTTGATCATTCAAGAGATTATAGACTGGTAAAACAAGCTGCTTTACATTCCTTCAAGACTTAGCCTGAAGGCTGTCTCCATAGCTACCACTAGGATAGCTTTCACATAAGGTTGTCTTCAACCATTCACCATAAGGGGTTGCTTGGACTGATACAGGGTGCCCACTAGAACTAGTGGACAGCATATATCAGGCCACCTTCTCACAGTCAGTAATTCACATGTTGGTTTGTTCTTTTCCTTGTATAAAGGTATTCCTTCTAAAGTAGGTGGATCATCCTTCAGTAAATCCTGTGTTGGAGTTAGAAACCAGGCTCTCAAGGGAGAAGAAAATTGAGTGGCTCAGCAAGATACAAGTGTATCTCTTCCCAAACCGCCTTTCCCAGTTGGGGCCATTGCCAATGTTCAGTCTGGGGTGCATGATGATAACAGATGTTTGGTGGCATAATGACACTCACAAATCCTGGAACTCAGGTAAGTGGAGCTTGACAACCAGATGCCATGGCTGTGCTGATATGGCAGTTAGATCAGTAGAAATTAGGATGTTGCAAAGCTGAGGGTTACAGCTTCCAGACACTCAGAAACACACATATGCACGCTCACCTTGTAAAATTGGGATACTGGTTGAGGATCTCAGGAAGGAACCGGGGGGCATATTATCAATCACGGCGTTAAAATTATCGCCGCTTTATCGGCAGAAAACTGCTGCTAAAGCGGTGATAATGGGCTTGATAATATGCCGCAGAGAATTCCAATCGAAGCCCATGTTGACACCAGAACATGGGCTTCTATTGGAATTCTCAAGGGCATATTATCAAGCCCATTATCGCCGCTTTAGTGGAAGTTTTCTGCCGATAAAGCAGCGATAGTTTTAACGCTGTTTCTTCATAATATGCCCCCACAATCCTTGCTAGGGTGAGGTCACCAGCATACTCCAAATTGCCCTGTGCTCAACCCTCTGGTGGCTTAGCACAGAGCAGTCAGGCTCAACTGCGCAAAGTATTTATGCAGCACTTCAAGCAGTAAGAAAATGAAAACACAAAAGAAGAATGATCCCACATCAAAATTAAACATAGAGTAATTCTTAATAAATAAAACTAGACCAAAATGACAAAAATACAATCAGCAGAACCGGAGATATTCAGGTTTAAAGATATAAATGAAAATAGCGCCAAAAAGAACAAAGCGCCAACTGTGGAGATCTGGTAGTGTTGGACGGGGCAAAGTCACAAGTTCAGGGAAACGACCGTGGAGTGCGAGCAAGTTACAGGGACCCAGTAATGCCCGCTGAACAGGTCAGAGATGCATAACACAGCGCCAGTTTTGGGGAACTACGAGGCTGCACTGTGAAATCCTGAATTTATCATTGAGGAAGGCGTTGACGAGCAAAGCATGCAATATGAAGTCCTGGCATCGAGGATGAGTCGCGCACTCGCTAGTTCCAAAGAGACTATAGGGCTTGCGATTTGAAGTCCTGCATCATCATCAAGGCTGCTATTGATGAGAGGCTTGCAATGCAATGGCCTGCCTTGGGGATTCATTGAGCAGCAGTGGTTCCAATGAAGCTGCGGGCAGTGAGGTTGATGCGGAGTCTTTGCCTTGGAAGAATCCTAGTTCTACAAGGGGATGGGCCCCACAGCCGAGGAAATATATCGGTTCTGCTGGATCCATAGATGGGCTAACATGGTACCTTCAGGCCCATTTCCAAGGTTCCAGGATTGGAGTAGCACCAAATGGCAGGGGACAACTCACAGATGCAGAGCCAGGTGGTGGTTAAAAGTGACTTGCCTTTAAAGTCAGTCTGGTGGTCCTAAGTACAGGTTGCAGGTCCAGTCATTCTCATCCAGGCAAGAGTGGAGCAGGCAGCAGACCAACACAGCAGGCAGCAGTCCTTTAGGAAACAGCCCAGCAGAATGGTGGTCCTTACAGCAGTGCAGAGGTTTCCTGCCTTCACTGCTGTGGCTGCAGACTAACTACAGGGGGCATGCAATGCTTTGTGTGAAAGCAGGACACATCTACTCAGGTGTAAGTGGGGCTGTGCTTAGCTCCGCTCTACAAAAAGCATATGAGGCTGTCTTAATACGGGGCCAATAGAAATGGACAATATTCCTGGTGAAGTTCTTGTCCTGCCAGTGGGGTATTATAAGTCAACCCCAGTAAGAAGGCCATATAGCATTGAGGGCTCACTAGCACACAGGTTGCCCGAGGTCCAGGAACTTTGGGCTCAATTTAAAGGAGGTCATTATCTCAATAGATAAGGTGGCCTCCAGAGGTATCACCCACTGCTTGCGCCTCAGGTTGCAGCCTCAAGCCCTCTAGAGTGGGGAACTCTTTCTGCACTTCGCATAATTTTTCCCTGGTGGGCCCACCCTCAACTTGCCATCCAGCAAGTTCAGGCAGGTCACCCAGGGCAGCAAGGTCCCCTGGAAGGCTTAGGAGCATCCTTCTCAGGTGCACCGTTAGCCTCAACAGAGGGTACTTTAAGGGTTGGTTTCCTGTATCCCTTGCCCTTACTTCTTGGTAGCTGCCTTGGCCATTTTTCCAGGTTCCCTTGACTCCATTCCTGGGCCACCATGGACCTTGTGGTCATACAGATTCATTCAGGCATACCCAACATCTCCAAGTGTGACCTGAGCTCCACCTCTTTTCAGATAGTGTGCTTGAGGTCATTGCCCAACAGACAATCTACAGTCATGACAGAGCTCACAACTACTTTTAGAAAGCCTGAGCCACACCCTCTCTGAAAGGGAACCAAAGCCATCGGTGGATAACTCTTGAAGTTGTCTGTGACTATGATTTGGTGGAATATGTTAGGGAGGACAGCTCTCGGTACATCTGCTGACACCTCACAGCAGTCATGCTGGCTTCTGTGCCTCTCTTGTGTCCCACAGAGCCTCCACCCATTGATTGTGACCCACTGCCTATACTTAGAAATATTTTCAGCCATAGGGGCCTTTGCGAACATCTCCTTATCCACTAGGAACACTAGGGTAACCTCTGGCTGCACCCCCACAGCTAAAGAGGATGACTTCCTCCCCAAGTGCTACACTCACCAACCCAGGTGTCTGTCCTCTTGGGACAGTTGGTATCTCCCTTGAAGTGCCCATACTTGTAGCACCCAGTGCAAGGGGGAGGGGGAAAAACCTCCCTGTCTGTTTATCAAAGAACCATTTTTTCTTTGGCTCAGATTGGGACTGGTTACTGCTGTTCCTGTGGGAATTATTTTGGTGGCGTTGAGACAACTCCTTATTATTAGTTTGTTTTCTCCCCCTCTATGTTCTGATGGGATCACTGACCGCTTTTCTGGGAGTCTCTCCAGATGCCTCTTTGGACACTTTGGTGAGTGCCTAGAGGTCCGCCTCCTCAGCAAGCTTACTGGGGGCAGTCAGCTTGTTGTCTATTATGTGCTGGCACAGCTCTGTAAAACAAATATTGATCATGTGCTCCCTGATAATCAAGTTTAACAGCCATAATAATCATTAACCTTGCTGCTTCTCACCCAGTCATTCAGTGCCTTGCTGCAGTCCATGAAATCCGCCCAAGACTGACTTGCAAGTTTGTGGCTATCCCTGAACCTTTTGCAGTACTTTCCAGGGGTCAGCCCAAATGTAGTGATATGTATGGATTTCATAGGGAGTTTGGTCCTCCACTTCATGTGTGTGTGACATGTGACCCTCCCCACTGGAGGTATATGTTTCCACAATCCACCACCCCACCCAGTGCTCTTCTAGGATCTTGTTCACCCTCGGGGTCGCCTCGTAAACAGAAAACACTTATCTATGTCATCTCCCACCTCATAATTGGGCACTAGATCTTTATGTATGCGACCTTCTGGTCTCCTTCAGACACTGAGTGATGCTACTGGACTCTGTCTGTTTAGCTTTGAGGCTCCCGCCATAAGCCAATTTCCTCTCCTTTATCTTGATTTGGGCCATCTGTAGCCTGAACTCCCTCTCTGCCTGACTGTCTGCCAGCTCCACTAAGGACCAGCTATGTGACGAGACACTGCTCTGGTAGGGAGTTCCAACTCAGAAGATGGATCATCCTCCTCCCCTGAATGCTGTGTTTCAGAACTGATGTCCAGGTCCTGATCCTGCTCCTCTACATCACCCTTCTTATTTCGTTCCTCTGTGGCTGCTGTTAACTGGTGGACCTCTGTACAGACCCTCAGAGATTTCTGAAGCTCCAACTTGTTGGTGCCCTTCTTCATTTGCAATCCCCTTTTCTTACAGAACTGTTTGAGCTCAACCACAGTGTAACTTCCCAGGTTGGCCAGCTAAAACTCCATTACTGCAGGTATGGTCTCAGACAGTCATGTGGTAGGTAATGAGAGTAGATTTGGACAAAGCAAAAGAGCCAATCAAGGTGAATTATAAAAAAAGAACTTGAAATGGTCTAAATGTATTTATATGAGATGGTTGTGTAACTCGCAATTAATGTATGACACTTCATAAATACAAGTCCAATTCCTCATGGCTGCGCGTTATATTCTCCCTCTCGCATTTTGGGCACAGTAGTGGTGCTACGTTTTTCATCATAAAGGGTTCAATTATCTTTCAGACTAAAACTCCAAGGTGGAGTTGAATAGCTGATCCCCTTACCTGTTACAAGTATCGGATCCAGTAAGTTTAATACGACCAATCATTCTCACCGTTCCCAAGTATTCTTGCTTATCGAACGGCCCTTCATAGTTTGCACCTTACTTTTGCAGGTGATCGTTTCTCGCTCTCCTGTTCCCAGGAGCCTGCGTGCCCACATACATGAACTAGCCCAGAGCTGAGGCTTTCTATTGTAATATTTTGGGGCTTTGCTCCTTTCATGCTTAGTTTTTAAATCACCCCACCTTCCCGTTTCTAAGGTGTCTCTCATGTCTCATTCCCAGGTGCCCCTCCCATTCTTTCCTGAGGAAGACCCCCACGTAAGGGATAAATAGCCTACTACGTCCTAGGGGTTGAAACGTCGACAACTTTCACTATCCGTCAGCGTGATCAACAGCGATTATTCACTGTGACACTTTATTCAAATATGGCTACCTATTCAACTAACTGTGTCTCGAATTTTGTGGCTTGAATTATGAGCCTTGTTCTTTTTGTAATAATTAATCTGCTTGACACTGTATTCTTTTTACTGATCCCCTTTTTCAACCTCACTCCAATCACAATACACACCTTTATTCTCCTTCCCCACCTGGGGTACTATACTATTTTGATATTTGTCTAATGATGTTATGAATTGATGTACGTTCAGTGTGATTAAATAACACTGAGTTCCAAGTATTTCTATGTTTTTTATCTATTTGTTTCCTTTCTCATTGTAATTTTGATATTGATGAACTGCCCTTTGTGACCATTTACTGTATTGTACTGCTTTATACCCAGGTCCCAGGGACGTATATTGGGTTTACCAGTCTTTTATAACTGTAATTACACAGCCTGCAACTGACTATATTGTTCAACGATTTCCAGCCAGGGTTCAATTCTTTTATTGGGAGGGGGACTGGACGTGCCCATTGAATTTCTTCCAGACACTTCCTTCACAGAGGATTGTTCGTATAGGGCTGGAGTTTACGTGACTCGTATGCTATAGTTAAGCCATCCAGTCCTCTGATTACCTTCAGTCTTGCTATGTCTAGCAGTGGTAAAGTGCACAAAGTCCTATGGTAAAAAATAAGGCAAAATGTTTCGTGGAAGACGATCGTAAGACTCGGCAAATCTAACACTGCAACAAAAGCAATCACATTTAAAAAAAATTATACCGCTCATTTTTTAAAGTTGTGATGAACTGCGAGGAAAGAGAGTTGTTATCTCTGCCTTATACATGAGCATTACTAATATTGTTAAAATCCATAGCTAGATGGATAGACAGAATGGGAAACTGAGCTTCAAGTAGAAATCTAGCAAAAATTCTAAATGTAATGTGTGGAATGGTCAAGAAGGCATCATAAAATGCTGGACTACATACCTTTTTTAACATCACAAAGCATTAGAAAATCATTTTTGGACTTGGCCCTTTTTGCAGGGTCATCCAAGGGCGTTTTGCCTTCTGCCTGTATTTTTCCTGACCTGTTGTTGGTAGTTTTATGACTCGGGCACTTTACCACTGCTGATCAGTGCTAAAGTGCATATGCTCTCCCTGTAAATTGTTGTTATGGATTAGTGATTCAATGATTTGCATATTTGATTCACTAGTCAGACCCTAGTACAGTGCACTATGTGTGCCCAGGGCCTGTAAATCAATTGTTGCTAGTGGGCTACATCACTGATTGTGCCACTCACAGAAGCAGCCTGTATAATGTAACTCTGGCCAGCCATTGCAGAGCCTGTGAGCAGTCTAGTACTGCCATAAAGACTTGGCAAGTGCACCCACTTTCCAGTCCCTAAACCTTCCCTTTTCTATCTATTAGTCACCCCTAAGGTAGGCCCAAGGTGCCCCTGTGGGGAGGGTTCATTGTATGTGAAAGGCAAGACATGCCCTTGTGTGTGTGGCATGTTCTGATAGTGAATTTCTGCCAAATTCGCTTTTCACTATTGCAAGGCTGCCTGTTCCCATAGGACAGAATGGAGAGTTTGTGTATAACATCTTATAAACATAACTGGCCTTGGGAACAAGGTAGAAAAATAAAGTTTAGTATGCCTGCACTCAGAATGTTAAAATACATCTGAGGGTGATTTTTACATTCTGTGTTTGAAAATACCACTTTTAGAAAGTAGGTATTTTCTTGCCTAACCATCCAGTATACCTCTGCTAGGTTTTTGTATTATTTGTCTGGATTTGTAGCATCAGGGGTAGGGAGGAGCAGTGGCTCCAGAGAGCCTGATGAGTCAGGGCTGGGCTGAATAGGCCTGGTCTGCATTTGTAGTGGTGGGAGAAGTAGCACCTGCACCTGAATAGGGCTATGCCTGCCTTCCACAATGATGGCTCCGCCCCCCTGTGGTGTGTCTGGAGCCAGGGCTGACACTGACAATGGAGGTTGTTGTGCACTTGCAAAGTGCCCCACAGAACTAGTTTTGGCAGGGTACAGACACTCTTTGCCTTCAGAGAACAAAGGATTTTTGGGTATAAAAAGAGGGGCCCAGACCACAGACTTTTAGATCACTTCTGGGAAATCAAGAGGAACCTTTGCCGGTCTGGGGTAGAGGCAAGATGGCCGCTGACTGATCTCTGTTAAAGTCGCTGCTGCAGCCGCCTCCCTCCCTGGGAAAGATACTGGGATATAATGGACATGCTGCGATTAAATATTCTGATAGCATAAGAAGGGATGCTGTCATACCCGTACCCACTCACCTGGTTGACTTTTAAAGGCTACTTGAGGAAGATTGCTGCAGCGAGTATCGTGGCGAGAAAGCTGTTGCTTGATCTGCTCTCCCGGAGCTCCGGTAACAAAGGACCGATGGTTGGAGTAAAAAGAATGGATGCAAAAACGGTAAAGACGATGAGGGATAGATCCGGTGTACCTATGAGAGGTGCTGATCCTCCAGCTCCCCAAGGGGTCCAAGTGTCCCAAATACCCCCGGGTCTTCTGGTCGTGGCCGAGCGGTATCAGTAAAAAGTAAATCGATGAAGAAAGCCGCTGGCCCGGCTTCGAGAGCTCTAGATGTCTCTGCCAATCGGGCCAAACAAGGAGATACGAAGGAACTCTCTCTGCGGCAGCCGACAGTGGCAGAAGCGTTTATGATGACGGCGGGCCCCCCAGTGCAGTCTGCATCCACAAGTGGGAGTATGATGGCGAGTTTGGAGACCGGAGGGCAGACAGTAGCTGTAGACGATCGTGGAAGCCGAGCAAGGGACAAGGCTGAACTTGGGGCTCCCCCAGCTGGGGACAAGCGAGTACTGCGCGTTACTGATGCCTCTGTAGTCTTATCAGCTGGCAAAATTTTGGATAAAGCTGAATCGGACGTCTGTGGCAGTGAGAGCCACGGAGAAAAAGCGCAAAACGAAGATAAAGGAGAAGAGGGATTAAGTAAAATTCTAGTGGCAGACGCTATAGGGGAAGAGCCAACTTTGGTGAGTCGCCAGGAAAGAAAAGTACAGGTTGCTCTAAACCCCCCTATGAATAACCCTATAAATAACAAGGGTGTAGACCCTAACAGGATGGACAAAAAAAACTGGAATAATACGCAAGAGCGAAGGTGTAACTCAACAACAAGGGGCAGGATGCCACTCAGCCCCCCAGACACCGACAAGTTTTACTCTGTAAATGAAGACTCAGATAATCTCTCTAGCAGTGAGGAAAAATCATAAGAGGAATTAGACTCAGCGACATCCTCTGCCTCCCAGGGGGCGGCAGCACGCAGATGTATGACCTTGAAACGGAGGTCAAAGCAACTGCTAAATGCAAGATCAGAAGCTACTGCAGTAAAGGAGCTAAACTGGGATTACTCAGCTACTAGTCAAGTATACGAAGATACACCAGAAGCTCCCGGAGCTGGAGTGGGAGCTGAGGCAAGCTATACTAGATAAGGCAAAACCACACACTAAACGCTCTTTTGAAGGCCATACTTTCTTTGCTAGGCCCGACTTATGTCACAGCACTGTAGAGAGAAGATGGAGAATGCAGCAGATGATAGCGCCTTTTCAGGAGAGGGGCAGTGAGGCATATTTGCTATATCCAGCTAGGCTCAAGGTAGTGGTGAATGGTCAGGTCCGGATGTTTACATCAGAGATTAAAGCACAAGAGTATCTGGAAGAATTGAAAACTACCAGGTGAGGTTGGGGTGGGGGTGTGGCCTGGGGGGGGCAAAAAAAAAAGAAAGAAAACAACAAGGATTCAAGCTTGGTTTGCAGGCAGCAGATGGTGGGGAAAAAATTAGGGGGGGCTGCTGCAGTGGCGACTAGAGATGATCAGTAAGGCTGCCACATATAGGTCATACGTGACCTATTTGCCTGTGATGGGACTGGGGGGTTGGGGGTGGGGTGGGAGAAGGGACGAGTGTGGTCAGGGGGCAGGACAGGGTGGGGGTAAGATAGGGAGGAGGGGAAGGGGGGACAGAAGAGCACAGCACAGAACACCTTGGGTGGTACAAGGTAGATGGCAGATTTTTGGATCAGGAAGGCTACAGCATAGTATTAAGTTTTAAACAAAAACATAAAAATGAGTATTAGAGTGGCATCTGTTAATGTGTGTGGCCTCAATGATCAGCAAAAAGAGATTTAGAGTTTCTGCGTATCTTAAGACACTGCGTATAGATATTCTATGTCTCCAAGAGACCCAATATTGAGGAAACTAGAGGGTACCTTATGGAACAACTGGGATTCAAGCTGATTACTGCCACTAAACAGGGGGCAAGAACAAGGGGGGTAGCCGTTCTAACTCGTCATCGGAATTTGGTGATCAAAAGAAAGGTTGCAGATAAATGGGGGCGTTGGGCCCTGATAGAATGTGCACTGCAGGATGAGACATTTACTATTTGTACTGTTTACGGATCAAATGCTGATGATCCAGAACTTTTGGAATTTATGGTAATTGAACTAGCCTCATGGTCTACCCCAGTGATAATGTGCGGGGACTTCAATATTGATGGCATTGGTGGATCATGGGGGAGTACTGGGGGGTCTATAACGGCCGGAAAAGAAAAGTGTATTACGCCCTCAATAATCTTCTGCAGAATAACGCTTTGGTGGATGTATGGGGGCGACTTAGGCCTAAGGACTCGGATAGCACTTTTTTTTCTGCACCTCATCAATCAATCTTTGTCTCAAGTACATTGTTATCAAGGTGTAGTATAGAAAAATACCCCCGGGTTTTCTCTGATCACAGCCCTTTGATTCTCACTGTTACTCTTACTGAGTGTCCTAAGCAGAAGCGAGAATGGACATTTGAAAGAGGGCTTTTGATGGAACCAGAATATGTGATCCATATGAATCAATGGATAACGCTTTATTGGGGGGGTTAACCGTGGTAGCACAGGTGCAGGAATTGTATGGGATGCCTTTAAGTCTGGAGTTAGAGGCGAAACTTTAAGCTATAGCTTGCTACGCCAATGCATGCTATGCATTAGCAGTGGTAGAAGAGGAATTGGTGGCTGCAATCGTTGGTGGCAATTCATTGGAGAACCTTATACTGAGAATTGCAATTATACGATCAGAGATAGGGGATATCTCCATAACAAAGATAGCCGCACGATATTTAACAAAAAGAGAAATATGCCACGAATTTAGTGAAAAGGTGGGGCATACGCTAGCTGCCAGATTAAGACAAAAGAGTGCTGTAGGAGAGATCTCCGAGATTAATGATAGTAATGTCTCCCCTGTAACAAACGTACCCGAGATTCGCAATGTGTTCCGCAGCTATTATCAAAATGTATACAGTGTAGACCAGCGGATAGAGAAGAACGAAATTCAAGAATACTTGGAAAAGATCCCTAGGGAAACTATACTAGAAGAAGAAAGGGAAAGCTTGGAAGGGGAAATCACGCAGGATGAAATCTATGCAGCACTCAGCGACTTACCCTCGGGTAAAGCTGCTGGGCCCGACAAAATCCCCCTCGAATTCTATAAAACATTTTAAGAGGCTATCGGCTCGGACTTGGTAAATATTATAAGGATGGCTCAGCTAGGCTACGCTGTCCCCGATTCTTGGTCAATGGCTGAGATAATAGATTTTCTTAAAAAAGGCAAACCACCAAGAGACCCTGGCTCTTATAGGCCCATTACGCTAATGAATAGTGATGTAAAGATCTACTCAAAGGTATTAGCAATGCGGCATAACTTAATCATTGGAAAAATGGTACACCCGTGCCAACATGGGTTTATATCAGGCAGAGGGACCACCCAACATATACGTAGGGTCATAACACTATTTGACTCCACTATAGTCTCGGGAGATCCTATGGCTCTAATTCTAATGGACGCCGAAAAAGCCTTTAATAGGGTCTCATGGGATTATTTATGGGCTGTTTTAAGGTGGTTTGGGAGTGGAGATAGATATATAAAGGCAGTACAGGCTCTCCATAGAGACTCGACGGCTTATTTAAAAATAAACGGTGGATATACGGCAGCCTTAGCGATCAAGCGTGGTACACGGCAAGGCTGTCCTTCACCTTTGGTCTTCGCTTTATATATCGATCCACTTATCCGAAGACTAGAGGCTAATGAAGGAATACATTCAGTTATATCATATGGGTGGGAGACTAAGACATTGGCTTACGCGGATGATATCACTGTGATAACTTCTAAACCTGGGGAAGCATTAGTCGCAATTGAAAATGAAGCTTTAATTTTCGGTCCGGTTTCTGGATATGTACTTAACCAAACAAAAACTCAAATTGTGAAAAACAAGATGACTATAATTGATGATCCTAGGGTGGTAGATTCGGCAACATATCTTGGCATAGATATAACCACAGATTTAGATACCTTAGTAGATAGAAACATCAAACCGGTTATAAGGCAAGCTACGAAAGACCTAGATAGAATGAACAATTTGCATCTATCAATAGTTGGATGCACTAATGTTGTCAAGATGATAATTTTGCCCAAAATATTATATCTCTTCAGGGCGATCTCTTTGGAATTTGAGAAGAGATGGTTTGAAACATTAGAACATTTGGTTAACATATTTATTTGGGCCCATGGTAAAACGAGAAGAGCTATACGATTTATGTCACTCCCTAGAGAAAGAGGAGGCTGGGCAGTCCCTGATTTTAGGATGTATTACTGGGCGGCAGCCTTACAATACATGGGAATCTTAGTTGGAGCTCAGGCTAAGGACCCACCAAACGGCCTTCCAGAGATATATAAATTATTATTGGGAGAAGAGGCAACTAACTGCTTTCTACAGTTTACAGAGCCTAGCTACTTTAAGAGGACGAGATTTAAGACACTATCAGCTGCTTATAAGATTTGGAGGGCATTAGGGAAAAAACATAGGCATTGGCAGGATACACTATTACACGCAGCTATATAAGAATCCCAATTTTCCGGAAACTTTCTCTGATAAAGTTATGGCAGATTGGGGACGACTGGGAATCCAAAAGGTTGGAGATATCATGGGGATAAGGGGAATTTTTTCATTTTGTGAAGTTCAGGCTTTGTATGGGGTGGATAAAAAGCATTTTTTTAAATATCTACAGATTCGTAGTTTTTTGAAGGGGAAAACAGGTGGGGTGACTGGGCTCTCCCCAATAAAAATTATGGATATATTAAAAATGGGACAAGTGTACTATCAAGAAAATATATCTTGAACTGGCTTTATTAAAGGCTGACGATATGGAGAAGCATGGCAAAAAATGGGGAGATAAACTTGGTATAAAACAGGAGGTTTTTGAGAGAACTCTAGAACTGGAGCAAACTGCACTATGCTCAGCAGGGCTGCAAGCCCAACACTATAAAACTATCTTTTCATTATACTATACACCAGCAAAAATCGCACAATGGGGAGGGCAGGAGGGCATTACGTGCCCCAGATGTGAGAGTTACGATGCAGATTTGATTCACATGATGTCAACATGTCCCAAATTGCAGAGCTTAAAAGTAGAAATTGAGAAATTCCTTTATACATTCTTTAAAAGTTACTATCCATCTTACCTCAGTAGTAATTCTGTTGGGAATTAAGGAGGAGGATGAAGCAACAAAGATCTCAGAATACTTCATATTCCTCTCTATGGCGGTGCTGCGAATCTGTATCTGTTCGGCGTGGCTAGATTCTAATCCACCAACCTTTCAGCAATGGATTGCCAGGCTTCTTTCGATTTATAATCTCGAAAGAGGAATCTATGAACGGAAGGGGAAGAGGGGGAAGATACTAGGGGAGCGTATATGGGGTCCAGTTCATAGATGGAAGAAAGAGCTAGAAGGAGGAAATATTTGTGATAATTAAGATATATATACATATGAAATGCTCTGTGAGATACAGTACACTCCCCTAACAATATACTTTGATTGTAATATAAATTGAGGTTACTTCCGCTCTCCATACCCTCTCCAAAACCCCATTCCCCCCCCTTTCCCTCCTTCCCTTCTTCTTCCTTTCTCCGTTTTGTTATTTTTTCGCTTTATTATGCATTTAGTTTTAGTGGATGTGTATCTCTAAACCTATGCTGAACTGTTATTTTTTTTAATTTATTTTCTTATTTTTTGTTGTTGCTTGCTTTCTTCTGTAATTAGGAAAAATGCTCCGGATGGTTTGTACCCAATGTACCTAATCTATAATGAACTATATGAATAATTGCTGTGCTTTCTATGAATGTTTTTTTTTTTTAAAAAGGGAAAATAAAAAAAGAGGAACCTTTGCAAGGAGAAGAGCCGAAGAAGCTGAGGAGGAATCCTGCCCCCGTGCTGTTTACTGTCTGGGGTTGGCCTGCATTGGCTACTTGCTGCCAAGGAAAGGAGAAAAGGACTTTGCTGTTTGCTGTGTCCCCTGCTTGAGGAAGATCTCCAAGGGCTTGAAACTGAGCTTGCCTCCTGTTCTGAAGTCTCAGGGACACGAAGACTTCACCACAGCTCCCCTGAACTTTCTTGCTGGGAGTTCTGACTTGCAAAGAGGTGTCTGCTGTTGTTTCAGACCTCTAGAGACTGTGTTCCGCTGGGAGCTGGAAGAATCCACACATCGTCCCGGATCGTCGCATCGCATTGAGGCACCAAGTCAGGGGACGCAGTAAGAAACCGACACATCAACTCCCCACGCAGTAAGCAACCATGCATCACCTCCTCTCCGGTAAGGAACCAACACGCCAACTCCCCTGTGCTGCAGTAAGGAACCGACGCATCACCTCCCCCTGAGCAAGGAATTGACACATCACCTTCCCTGAGTGTAAGGAACTGATGCATCACATTCCCTGCGGCCATTTTGTTTGTTTAGCGTGATAAATTTAAGGTACTTTTAAGAAAGGTGTCGCATTTACAACTTGCATTGAGCTAAACTATATCAACCATTTGAAAGCCTTATTTTTAATACTGTATTGTGGATGTTTGTCATTTGGTCTTGTTTTGGTTTAGATAAAGATTACTTATTTTTCTAAACTGGAGCGTTGCCCATTTCTAGTGTTTTCACTGTATTACTGTATGTGCTCACAAATCCTTTACACACTGCCTCTGAGATAAGCCTGTCTGCTCGTGCCAAGCTACCAAGGGTGTGAGCAGGGGTTATTTTAGAAGTGTATCCCCCTTATCCTGACTAGAAGCAAAGGTCCCTATTTGGACAAAGGTACCTACCTCTGCCAACTAGAGACCCCCATTTCTAGCGATAATCAATAACAGAAAGTAACACTCGAGACAGGATGTAATCCAAACATGTTAGATTTAGCAAACATAGGAATGGCTGCAGCAGACAATAGTCTCATGATAAGGATGAATGTCAGCCAAAGCACTGATGAGAATGATAAGAAGAAAAAGATACACCACTAAGGTCCTCATTTGCAATCAGCTCATCAGTTACGACTGGCCCCCTAACAGGTTATACTGGGTCAATCAGAATTATAAATTATAGTCCTTCACAGAGAAATTCAGCAGTCAAATTCTCTAAGTGAAACATTGGGGGCAACATGGGGGATTCAGTGCTGAAACATCAATTCCTGCATGTTTTTCCCCAAAACAGAGCAAACCTTATTGCTGGGGAGATGAAATAGCACGGATTACTCCAGAACATTCGTAATTAGGGCCTAAGCAGATACCTAAAATATGTGGTACCTCAGGGCCATTATCTAGTCTGCTCTATTCTGCAAGCTTGCAAATGTTTAAAGACAGTTACAGTCAGGAACAGAGTCAAAACAAAATGTGAACTACAGCATAGCGTGAAAGCCATAAATGTGTGCAGACGGATTGAAATGGACCCAGGCCGGGAAGGCGAAGCTGGACCAATAAGGGCCTGGGTAGAACGCCCTCCGGAGGCGGGAGCCCCGCCCTCTGCCCACAGCAACATGCCGGCCAACACGACCGGCCAACACGACGGGGGGCCAGGATCGGATTGGCCCTAATTTAAACAAGGCAAGCTCCTTCCCCCCCCCAATGAGGGGGCGAGGGAGGAAATGGGAGGAAATGCGAGGAGGAGGATAAGAAGCGGCAACGGCCCGAAGAAAACAAACACATTTCCCTCCCTCGCAGGAAGAACTAAAGGAATCCCACCCACCCACACCTGGAGCACGGGCGTCGCAGCCGTAAGGGGAACATGGGTAGCGGGACAAGCACGAGGAAGCCAGTAGAAAGAGAAATGTACTAGAAGATAGATAGAAGACTCTCCCAGTGTCCTTGAGATGCCTCACGGCAGGGGCACCGAGGGAACCAAGGGGCGGCGTGCCGCCATAAAAAGAAGAAAGGTGATGCTCCCGCAGGACCCTTGGGATGCCTCACGGCAGGGGTACCTAGGGAGAAGATGGCAAGGACTCAGCCTCAGGAAAGGTAGAGTAGATGCCCAAGTAAGGTCCTTGGGATGCCTTAGACGGCAGGGATCCCTTGGGAAAAGGGAGGGCCCCACAAAAGGTTTACAGGGCGAGCGGGACGGCACTTGCAGCCCGGGTAGGTCCAGACGGACCCCCTCCAAATTGGTAGCAAGCTGAAGCCTAGACCCGCAAATCGGAAACCCAGAGAAAAAAGGGGCCCCTCCCCTCCCAGGAAATGAAATAGAGGAAGCTGGGTCCATAATGCAAGAGAAAGAATTTGCAAAGGACTATAGATGAAAAGAAACGACATGTACAACATGGGCAGCAAATGACGCAATGACCACGAACCTCTGAAATGGAGAACAAAATGTATTGTATGTAAGTAATTAAATATTGACGTGATAAATAAACTGCGACCTTTTCAGGCACCAAAGAAAGTTGTCAGTGGTGATTCTAAGGTAAAGGTGCGCAGCGATGGTAACAGTGGAGGAAGCGGGACGACTAGACGCCTGGAGGGGGTTTGACATTTAGGGCTGGAAGAGGCTTCTCCAATTGCTCTGCCAAACAGGGACAGCAGCAGCATTGTTCGGGCTCCTCAAATGTGCATGGCAGCGTCCAGTCTACATGTCTGAAAAACCACCTGGTTAGAAAATACAATGTAGTCAAGTCATGCCCCATCTCCAGCGTCCCCATCACCCCCAAGGGGCAGTATATTATCCATAGCGTTTGACTCTGCAGCTTGCCAAGTATGTTTAGTTCCACTTTGTTCACATTACCAAACTGGGGAATAAGGGACTCTTTACACGCTAGCAGTGACTGATTTCCACCTACGTCCGCTCCACAAGTACATGGCACAACATATAGTTTATTTATAGATCTCGTGCCGTTCTTACATTTCCTGCTTTTGCTTGGCATTGACACGTCCTGTTCCTCTCAAAACAAAAGGGGAAGAAACTATGGGGCATATTATCAAGACAGGCGATAAAATTATCGCTGCTTTAGCGGCAGAAAACTGCCGCTAAAACGGCGATAATGGGCTTGATAATATGCTCTATGGAAGTCCAAATGAAGCCCATGTTACATGTACTTCACATTTAACATGGGCTTCAATTGGAATTCCATAGAGCATGTTATCAAGCCCATTATCGCCGTTTTAGCGGCAGTTTTCTGCCGCTAAAGCGGCGATAATTTTATCGCCTGGCTTGATAATATGCCCCTAATTATGTTGCATGTAGAGATGTCTATTCGCCAAAATGCCTGGAGTAGCAGAAGTGGCGCGGTGCACTTTTTAGCCACCAAACACAGCTCAGTGTTAATTCATGACTATCCGCAAACCCCTGAACAGTCTCCTATTTGCTGATGAGGGACAGTGTGAAGGTATCAATACAAAGTGACCAGCTCGCTGAGTTCTGTATACTTTTTGCGGCCGTGCTACATACAGCTCGAGCTTCTGTCACATACAGCATTGTATTCGATATACATCGAGTATGCTTTTGGTCAGCTCATTGTTCATGATTGCATCGCCTCCTTGTCCCTTCCAGTTTCCAAGTTCCGCTTCAGAGTCGATGGTTAACCTTCCTGCTCTGGTGTTTCCCCCATCCTTGGAGCATTTCTGCTTTACCCTGGTTTTGATTCGATAAGTCATATCCTTTCATTGCTGATGTCAGGGAATTAGTTTGTCTCTTTTCCCTCCCATTTGTGATTTTGCACTCCATTGGAGTGCATGTCCTTCTCTTTCTTCTCTTTCTCTAGGCCCCTCTCTCTCTCAGACATGGTGGTACTCTTCCCATCACTCTCCTATCCCCTGTCTCGCTCTCTTCACACCCCCAGACATATATTCTGCCCCTCCAACACTTAGCACAACCAGGCCCTGTATTACGCCTTTCTCTGCATCCTCATCTCTCTCCCTGCCTCTCTATCCCGCCTGCTGATCACTCTATTGATTTACCAATTTCTGATTCTTTAAAAATTGGGCCGGCACTTCCAAAGCTAAGTAAACAGAATAACGTTTCGCTTTCTTGCAGCATTACTTTTAATACTTCCGAGTTGGCGGTCACTTTGGCTCACATTGCGTTGTGTCAAATAATATGACAACCATCGTGGATGTATAAAAAAATACAATCCCACAATGGCTGCCCGCTATATATTGGATTTTCTTGTGCTGGAGAAATCATCTATCGTTGGCAAAAACCAATGGCGGCAAGCCAGAGCACTGCCAACGCTAGCCGCATCGGCTTTGTCTGTCCTTATTCCTACTTCTGCTGCCATTAACACTAACAACAAGGGTAGCAAGGGTAGCAAGGGTAGCAAGGGTAGCAAGGGTAGTGCTAGAAAAACCTGAGAGCAATTCAGGGGTAGCAGCTGATGCCCCCGCTCCACCTTACTAAGGTCCATGCTTGAGAGAAAGGAAACACTCAAGCATTTCTCACACATGCAAAACAGTCTTCAGTGTTTGTCTAACTTTGCAGCTACAGATGTAGATATATTGGCTGTTGAACATGTGAAGCTGATGACTGATTTCATTTGCATATATAGGTTCTCACATATTCCCAGACTTGAGAGCGTTTGATTGAATACAGTAAATATAAGTAGTGAAACTGGGGAGCCCAGGTGACATATTCTCTTTGAAAAGAAAATGCCCTCCACAGTCTATAGTAACAACATCTGCAACATAGTAAAGTACTCAGCACTGATGTACAACCACTGTAACCATAACATTCAAAATATTTAGCGAGATATAGTATGCTGGAAATATTTCGTCTACAGAACAATTTCTTCTTTCAACAATTCCCAGCTCTGCAATAAACACTGATGTCATTTGCTGCCAGATATAAAACCCTACTCAAGTTACACTGTAGGGAAACTCTGATCACTCTGACAAGCCAATTAAAACCAGTAATGATTTGTATGTTATCTAGGAATGCATTTTAACAGATACAATTGTATATACAGCTCACAGGCTGCCCAGATTATGCATGGCCTTGGATTCAATCTAATGGCAGCAGTGCAGTCAGATGATGCGCCATACAATTCAGACTTCTGGTTGCAATTCAATTTTTACCTGAAATTTCCTCATTTTTATGATTATTTTGACATTTCTTTACGTATGCTAATTAGTTTTTCAGTATGGACCTCATCCAGATAAATCGGAGACCATAGAATTGCAATTAAAAAAATAATTGTAGCAGGTAACGGTGGCAAACATAGGCAGACGCTTCAAAGAACAGAGGATCCTAAGGAGACAGTGGATTTTAGGACCAGACTCATAGTTAGGACCGTACTTCCTTAGGAAATGCCTTCTTTATTTTTCTAGTAACTTCAATGCTGTTTGACGAAACTGGGGGGGTTGTGAAATACTTCGTTAGGGAAGGGGAATGTGTGCCCCCCCCCCCCAGCCCCTGTGAAGCCCCGGGGACCCTATCCCCGGGGCAGATGTGTAAATGAAGAGAGACTTGATTACAACGTCTACCATCCCTGAACCCTAGTACGCCCCTGGAACCCCATTCCAGGGATGAATTTCAAATTAAAATTGAAGGGGGGGTCATGCAGCCTCCCTCCTGGAGCCTTAATAGGGCCCGGGCACCCTATCTCTGAGGACCGCACATCATTTAAATGGAGAGGGGGACATGTGACCCCTATCCTCTAGCCTTAAAAGGCCCTAGGGACCCCATCCCCCAAGGTTGAACACAACTTTAAATCAGCCACGGCCCGTGCAGTGGGACCGTGGGGGGGTGGGGGATTTTGATAGGCCACGACGAGTAAAAATTAAAATAAATAAAACATTTTCTCTCGTCATCGTCTGTCAAAATCCATCCCATCCGGCCCCAGCGCCCCGCTCTTACCTGCGTGGGCTGCGGCTGCTTTAAATGGAAGGGGGCTTGTCCAGCCACACGCCCCTGACGCTCTTAAGGCTGGGGCTGGTTCACAGACTGTGACCCGTGGAACCCACCCCAGGGACACAGTATTTTCTCTGCCCTTATCAGCACAGACAGGAAAACATATGTTTGCTCCTGGGTGACGGGAGCATTTTAAAATCTCCTACTGGGTGGGAGCAAACATGCCTTCCTTGACAGCATGAGCACAGGCAGGGAAGGCACGTCTGCCATCACTCAGCAGGAGATTTAAAAATGCTCCCACCAGGTGGGTGAAGACTTTTCTTTTCTCTGCCTGTGCTCCAGCGGGCCGGGAAACACATATTGCTCCCGCAGGGTAAGAGCAAGCATAAGTAGCTTCTACTGCTGGGCATTAGCAAGCATAAGAGCTGCTCCTGCTTGGTGGGAGCAATAGGGCTGCGGGCCCCAGGGGCTTTCCCCCAACACCCAAATTGCTGCTGGATGGGTGTGTCTAATGGACAACAGTGCACCCATCCACCAATAAGTGATGCCCCAGGGGATGGAGTCACAGCGGCCACAGTAGGCTCGAGAAGGGTAGTCATGTAGACCACTCCCCTTTATAATGGCAATCGTCCCCGGGTCTTATTAAGGCTCAGGAGGGGGGACGCATGGCTCCCCTCCTCTTTTTAATGGAATTCAGACCAAGGAGAGTGGGTCACCAGGGCCTATTAAGACTCGGGGAGGGTGGGCTGCATGTTCTTCTCACCTATATTTAAATAATTGCCAGGGGAAGGAGCACTATTGCCTCAGGGAGATGGGTCATATGCCCCCTCCCCTTAAAGGCTGAGGTAGTAGGGATCCCCAGGGCTCCTTGTGGCTACATGCACACCATCCCTTTTAGAAATATCTTTTGGGCCCTAGGGATGGGGATCCTGTGACGCAAAGTTGGTCATGGATGGGGCTGCATGCCCCTCCCCTTTCAAAAGAAGGCCTCAGAGATGGGCTCTGAGAGGGGGGTGTGCTAATGAGTTGAACACAGGGCTTGGTGTGGGGTTGGCTGCCTGTTGGGGTTGACCACAGGGCCTCACCACAGCTGTGCACAGCACGGGTTGGCTGCCTGTGGGGGATTGGACACAGTGGGTGTTCGCTTTAATCCCCTTCCTTTTTCCTTTTTAAATCTCTCCCATTTAGTAGTATTCCTCATTGTCCAGACACTCCAACCTGTCCCTCCCACTTTTACAACTGAAATATATATATATGTGTGCAGAGATCTCCACATTCTGGGAGGAGATCGCTGCACATAAAAGATATGAGAGGTGCAACATAGACCTTCACATGTAGGGTTGTGAATACTGTTTTACAGTCCCTGAGTAGTACTACTGTAGTAATATACTACAAAATGCAGTTTGTGAATAGGCTCCTACATTTGCAAAAAGTGGTACACTCGCAAACCATTGATATATCAGGGTTCAAATCTCAATTTTGGATGGGATGACCGCAACACACCCCTAGCAAATAGCTATTCCTAATCCATCTCTATACCCATTTACTGATTTAGAAACATTTTTCAAAATTCTTAAATGTGTTTAGTAAACCAAAAAATGTTTTTAAAGAGCTGCATGCCTTTTATCTAACTAGAGGGTTGGTGACAGTTACAAAATATTGTACATCAGGTCTGATGTTTCCAGTGTTGAGATGTGGCAGGTCCAGAGTGAGTAGGTATGTCAGCAAAGTTCCAAAGATTAGAAAATCCATATAGGAGACCCCCCCTGGATACCTTATGATAGCTGGCGTAAAACTGTTTTACACACTATTACAGCGTTTTAATCGGCATCCATAAAGTAACTGACATCAGTCATCAACACATATTATATCATACTTCTTTACTGCTACTAAACACATATAGCTACAATATAAACCACAATAATTAAAAAAAAGCAAACAGGGTAAATCATGAGAACAATGCACAGTGGTTCTGAGAGATCTCTTTTCACAAGTCAAGTGCAAGTATCTTATCTGCTTGAACACATGCACATAAATGTACACAAGAGCCTATCTATATAAATGAAAAGGTGCTGTATTTTTCTATCCCAATGGCTCAATATATGCTAGACAAAGGTGCAGATAGTGTGGTGCTGAAAAAGCGTTGATCATATTAAGGCGTTTTGATTTCTATTTTGATTAATAATCAAACATCACCCCAAAACTCTTATAGCAGACATCTACCACAACACTTCCAAAGGTCAAGAAAAAACAGATTTCATCTTCTACACTACCCACCCAGCCAAATGGAGAACAAACCTAGCTAACCGCCTACGAATAACAAACGTCACCAACATCCCATATGGCCAAAAACTGCTGATCTCCAGCTCACCCACCGTCATAGGCAACATTACCATAACAATATACAAAAACAGAAATGTCATGATACAAGCCAATGATATAAACCTGCGATCATTTGAATACATTTTCCCTATGCTGTGCAACTCCACCACCTACCTTACCAACAATCTAACCACAACCCAACCACAACCCAACCTGCTCTCCAGGGCACACCACAGGAAATAACACACCCAAGACTCACCAGAAGCTCACACCCAATCCACATCTCCAGCCTACACTCCACCCTAATGACATGCCCCCAAGCCACCTACCCCTATCACTCACAACTCCATCCTTCTTGTCTCTCCCTCTTAACTGACCACTCTGCTAATTACAACACATCTGCCAGAGCTGCGTCTAATGCCTTCACCAGTTCTAAACCTCATTCCTACAACCCATGAACAACCCTCCCCCAGGTTACCCCTATCAATCCCCCCTCCCCATTACGCCACGCAGAATACTAACTCAGAAGTACCTGTCCCCAGAAATCCCAACCTTCCTACAGCCACCAGCCAAACCACAAGAAAACACAAGGACGCACTCGGAACGCACACCCTATAGTTCACAGAAAGGAAGAAACATGTGGCAATACAACATACACTCCCAATGACCCACAGCACCCTAGCCCTCAACAACACACACAGGCTAGCTCGCTCCTTAACACCCCCACTCTCTCTACATTGAACCTGATTTCTACGTTCACACTAGCCGAACGTCTAACTCGCATGGAAAGATAACTCAAGTCACTCTCTCCAGGGAACCCTATGCCCACTAATATAATAATCGTAAGTCTCACCCGCCTTCAAAGATATCTTTACATAGTAACAAAGGACATCACCAAAATCTTTAACAACACCAAAACAAACTCTGATCTCGCTCTTGCAACTTCCCTCTCTCAACATCACCAGCAAACCCCCATGGTTGCACAAATCCCAACCCAACAGCTGGCACACTACTCTTCTCAACAATAAATCTCACAGGCCAAAAAGAAGGAGCCCCACGAGAGAGGTGACAGATCTAGCAAAAACGTAAGACCTTACGAGAGCCCTGAACCCCCGACCTGCAACATCCGGTGATCAACGGTATTGGTAGAGACATCACCTACTTATGGCTGCCATACTACCTTCACAACGCACCAAAATACCTTTGACAACCACCTCCCAGATACACACTACCAGCAGCAATGTGAACTGCATGCTCATAAACTGTAGGTCAGCAACCAAACATGCAACAGAGCTGGCTGAAGCCATACTGCACCACAACATTGACATTGCATTCATCACAGACCTGGTTCAGCAAATCATCCTATCCTATCCTTGATCTTCTAGTCCCTCTAGGTTTCTCTATCATTAAGAAGGACAGGAAGGACAGCCATGTCATTGGCATAGTCATCATACCCAAGAATAGCATCTCAATGGCTGACAAAACTCCTTCTCCTACTCATTGAAATACCTCAGCACCACCCTAAAGCTAAAAGACTAAAAAGTGATGAAATGTAATCTCATCTACCACCCACGCCCACCTTTGGTGAACAGCTATCTAATCTGCTATCTCCCTGCTCTCTACCTACCTCAGACAACATAATCCTAGGTGACTTCAATCTCCACTGGAATAATGAGAAAGGCACACTAATACATTCATTAAACAAACTCCTACTCATCCCTACTCCCACCAACTACAGACATCCTCAACACAGATGAGCTCACAACCCATTACAACTTGATGATAAAAACTCCGCTGGAGCAACTAGCCCCCCTGAAAATAAGAGGGGTCAGAGACGTTCCCTGAAGATCATGGTTCAACAAAGATCTCAACTGCAAAAGAAGACAGGTAAGAGTTGCTGAAAGACTCTGGAGTGCGCATCCATCCACAATCCACCTCTACCAGTTCAGAAGAGAACACAGGAATTAAAAAAAATACATCCTTAATGAGAAAGCCACCTTCTTCCGCAATGCCCCACACAAAGCAAAAAAATGCCCTAAAGAGATTTTTAACATCATCAAAGAACAAACCTACCAAAGAAAAAAACCCTGCCTCTAAACTATGCTGCAACAACCTGGCCAATTCTACAATGAAAAAGTCACGAAGATTGATCCCTCCCTGGATTCTCACCCACTGACTCACACTAGCAAATTTTCCTCCACAACGAAGGTAAACTTAACCCAAGACGCTCCTAGATCACCAAAACAGAGCCCCCTCCCCAAGTGACTACCGGTATCAACAAATGCCCACACCCCTCCTCAAAATCCCAAAACCGGAAGGCTTTCAACCCACACACAGAGGAGGACATTTCCATGGTAATTGCCAAATCCAAGCCCCCCTCGCACTATGCAGACCTACTTCCTGCATCCTTGGCCAAAAGCCTCAACCACACCCTAACCCTTCTTTAGACCAAAATTATAAACAGCTCCCTGAGCAACGGGCTCATGCCCGACTGCTTCAAACAGAGCCAAATCACCCCATTTTATAAAAAAAACAGACCCAGCCGGAAAGATCCCAACAATTTCAGACCCATCCCCAATCTTCCCTTCCTGGCAACAACCTACAACTGGACACCAATAACCTATTCCACTCACACCAGTCAGGTTTCAGGAAGGTATGATATTCATAGATGCTTAGACACAAACAGGTGCTGTCTGCACATCCTCCTAGACCTATCAGCGGCCTTCGACACCGTAGACCATAAGTTACTCCAGAACGCCTTCCAACAAAGAATCAGAGCAGGCAGAACTGTTCTGCAATGGTTCAACTCATTTATGCACAACCTATCCCAACTAATAAAAATGCACAACTCAATGTCAAATACTTCACCCGACAAGGCTCAGTCCTCTCTCTGACACTCTTTAACACTTACATGGAGCCACTCACCGCAATTCTTAGGCAAGCAAATATTGCCCATCATCTCTATACTGACGATACCCAGCACTACTTAGAAAATACTCTCTGAATGACATATGTCAACTGAACACTACACTCATAAAAGTAAAAAAACTGTCTATCACACATCCACCTCAAACTCAACCAAAAGAATCTGAGATACTGGTCTTCTGCAACCACCGCCACTCACCACAGGTCCAAGAATGAATAAATAACCTGAACGCCGTCAACTGCAAGCTCACTCTAGCGGACTCTGCCAAATCTCTTGGGATCTCTTGTGACTCATGATTAAAAATGAGCTCACACATAAGGTCCAGTGCTAAGGGTGCCTTCTATACTTTAAAACACCACAACAAAATCAAGCCCTTCCTCCCTCGAAACGACCTAAGAACTGCAATGCAAGCACTGGTTCTGTGTAGACTAGACCATGGAAATGCCACACTCACAGGAGCAGTTAAAGCACTCATAGCCCCCATGAGAACCACCCTAAATGCAGCAGCAAGAATGGTGACCGGAGCAAAGAAATATATCACATCTTCCTGCACCACAAAATCTAAAGTGGCTACCAATCAAAGCATGATGCTGCTTCAAAACTGCCATCCACACAGACCTACACACTGGTAAAACAGATCACCTCAGCAAAACTCACAAAAGCAGGCCAAACAAGAAATCTTAGAAGTTCCAACACACTAAGTCTCATCCTCCCCAAAAGACATAAACAAAAAGCCTTCTCTAGGGCTTACTCAGACCTTCACGAGCTACAAGAGACAACTAAAACAGTTCCTCTTAAACTGGCACCTTTATCCCTCCAGGAAATAACTAAGCAATTGCACCATGGAAACTCCAACTAGTTATATGCACCTCTTGCGCAAGTTCTAAACAAGGAGTTGTCGCTAAACTCCAGAATCATAATGCACTATCACAGAATGATAATGACTAGACTCTCAAAACTGTTCTATTGTACTGTGAGTGACTGATAATTATCTACACTCTCAAAACTGTTTATTGTTATTGTACTGTGATTGACTGATAGTTGTTGTGACATTGTTGCAAAGCAGTCTGATACCCTCAGGTCTTGCCAGTGCTATATAAAACTCACAGAATAAATAAATAAATAAATAAATAAAATAAAATTAATCAATCAACACCCTCTTAACAACCCGGGATTTACATGTGTATCTGACTCTAATAATCAAAATATTTTAGAAAGCAAGAGCTATCCTCTCCCCTAATATACCCCAATACCATTATTAAAAATGTGGCAAATATTTTTTATAGACATTAATCATGTAGTTCAATATGTTAAAACAAAAAAAACAAGCTAAATCAAATAATTAAATTAATTAAAAATAAGCAATTAATTGATAAATCAATACATATACATTTATATATATTTTATTTAAAGATTACTCACCTTCAATAAACCCTACTTATGAAAAATAAAATGAAAAATCATAAAATTATAAAACATGTAAACAAACAAATACCAAAGTTGAAATTACAAATATAAAGTAAAGAAATTAATAATAGTTAATAGATACTCTAAAATAACCCTACCTACTCATACTCAATACACGCCACTACCTATGGACATAATATTAAAATAATTTCTTTGAAAAAATCTAATAAACAGCTTTATATTTTAAGATTGAAAAATAAAAATATTTCTATTTATAGCATTACTCACCCACTCCCCAGTAAACCCCAAACACCCAACTTTCCATTTATTAAATAACTGAAAAAGTCTTCAGAATGTAAAGACATAGATAACATTTGTATTAATATAGTAATCAGTTAAACTTAATTACCATATATTTTATAAAAACACTACCCACCCAATCCGCTATAAACCTCAGAACAGGATAATAAAAATAGTACATTCATGTAATGTTAAAAAATTATTTCAAATAAATTTAACAAACTCCTAAATAATCAAGTAAAATAATAATACAATATAATAATCCAGCATAATAAAAACAATATTATTGTAAACCATATTTTAACTTCAATAGTATTGCAAAACAGTCAAAAATATACTTACCTTTGATATTTTTCTCCATGATATTTTTGTAGTCACAACATTTGAACATGATGTTATAGTCAGAAGACACTTTTGAGTCAATGCATTGCAGAATACAGCCTCTATGTACTCTATAGGAGATAGAAATCTGATGGGATCATGCGGACAGTCTGTGAAATTGAAAACGGTAACTAATACTAATATAAACAATATATATCACCCCTAATGATAACAAAAGTTCAACCTAATGTGTAGTAATGTGTTTTTAATATTTTGTTACTTTCAATGATGTTGATCATCGAAACATTTGACAATGCTCTTAAGCTTGTCTTGTTGCCTGTATGTTGGGAGAATTGTCTATGAAAGTGATATCTAGTACCCATTACATATAGAAACCGCTCATGAATAATAGAATAAATGAATATATATAATAGATGTGTACATTTTAGAATCATGACACACTTTCGTAACTCCAAAACTCCAGCGGGATTGCCATACAATGCTGCACATAACAAAACCTGATCCACCTCTGAAAGAGCTTTTGGGATCCTGAAGTCATGGTTTCATTGCTTGGAACTCTCTGGTGGAACGGGGCTGTACTTTCCAATAAAATCCTACTTATCAATCAGTGACAAATGGATATGCTACATAGGGACCCAAGCTTCTACGTGGCCCTTTGTGGCAGGATTTAGCTTGCTCATAGTGAACCTGCACGTTGTGGATGTCCTGGGGTGGAGCTTCATAAAATGAGCAGCTAGCTGCTATGCGGAGAAGGAGCATCTTCAAATTAAGTACACTGCGTAGCCTCCTTAGACTTCTTCCTACTTCCTAAGTAAGTCATGGCTTGCTGAGTATTGGTAAAAATTGATTGTTTATCATGGTGGGTAATTCCGAAGCATGTAGTGTAGAGCATGAATGTTCAATTGTTACAGCTTTTTCTCCACAGCTTGGAATTCCCATTTCGCCTTCTGGACAGCCATTGTGAAAGCTGGATAGATGGCAAAAGCTGTAGGTCTTGCTGTGTAGGTCCTTAATATCAGGTGCAAGGTTCAGCTGTAGAGCGTAGTTGTGTAAGTTCCTTAAATGTGCCTTAGTGGGTTTCCAGGTGGTGGTCTGGGTGGTAATGAACAATAGGCTCTTTCAACCACCAGCAGTTTGGAAAATGTGTCTGTGCCAAAGTTTGAGGTTAGCGTATTTTTCACTAAGCACCCTAATCTACCTGTATTTAATGACTCAGGGATCCACAATATTCTAAGATTGTTCTGCCTTGAGTTGGCTTCCAAGTGTTTAATAATACATAGTACTTTGTCCCTATTCAGCCATTTTTCCCAGAAGTGTTGAGTTTACAATCAGGGCCATATTCGCAAAGAGCTATCGCAGAGTTAACGGCAAATTAACTCAGCCAAAGTTGCGATACATTTATAAACCCATTCACAAGCTGGTGTCAACAGCCCATAACACCCGTTTATCCGAGATAGCAGTGAATTTCTGTGAAGTGTTGGGAGCCAGCCGTGGTGGCGGGTGCTTGCTGCTGTGTGGTCTCTGCAGTGGTTGGGGATTTCTCTAAGTAGCTTGGCTGCCTTGCTCCTGGGGGTTGGTTGCCTGGAAAGTCCATGAGCTGTTGTAGGGCGTCGGTGTCGGAGGTGTGGTGGTCGTCTCCGGCATCACTGATGGGTTGTCTGGTCTGACCTGCTAAAGGTGTTGTTTGTCCCTCTGCAATGTGAAGGGGAGATGCATGTTGACATTGTGCTGACATGAATGTTGGCGCACTGTTCTTGTTGACTTGCAGACTTTGTGACAATGTACATTGTGACTGTTTGGGCAGTGCTGGCAATTTGAGGGGGGAGAGTGGACATTTGGACTACATGACGAATGTGAGGTTGTACCAGTGCATATGCATCTCACAGTTCCCTGCTCTGTCAAATGTAATTGGCCTGTTTCTGTGCATGAGCGAACCCAGTTGTGTCCCCTGTTCTGAAGTGTACGTGTTGCACTTGGTACCACATTGTCATGGGATGTGCTGTGATTGCTATGTGTGTGCTTCAGTGTGCCACAAGGATGAGGGACATTATCCTGGGTCATTGTGGGTGCGCAGTGTGCTATACTTGATTGTGCATGTGTGCTGTTGTGCCCATCTCCCCGTCCCCCCAGTGCCTGGTCGTTACTCACACTGTTTTTGTTGTGTCAGGTCCTCTGGAGCTGGGACGGTACTCCCACCTCCTTGCACCATTTCCAAAATGATAAATGTCCTCCATTTGCTCCTGCTACTCCTGTGGCACTGCTGGACTCCCACCTACTGTCGCTGTTGCTGCCTTCCTGTTGACAGCGTCTTTGTGCCTGGTTTAGGTTGTCACGTCATGCCAGCGCCTCTTGGACTCGTCCATTGGCCTCCTCATCACTCCGGCTGCATTCCAGGTAGTCTGATTGTGGGACAGTTGCTCGGAGTGTTCTGTCACCTCTGTGACGCTCGTCTTGTTTTTCTGAGGACTGCACCCCGTCTTCCTCGTCTCCCTGGCCTTCCCCGACCCTGTTGTACCTTGGTGGTCTGTGGGGTTTGTGGGGTTTGCGTTGGCCTCTGCGCTGGCTCAGGGTGCATCCATGGTGCTGCGCACTTTGGATTGTTTCTGGTGTGTTTTTCTTGTTCTGCTTTTATAGTGCATTTTCCCGCTGAATGCATGGGATTTGCAGGCCTGCTGCTGGTTTTCGCAGCTTTTTGCATTGCGCTTGGCCTCATCGCAGCTTTTTTGGCGTTCGTGTTTTGCATTTTGGCGGCGTGGCCTTGATTTTAACGTGCACATTTGACGAGTTATCTGGTGACTATTGCATGGTACCGCTATGTTGTGAATACTTGGTTAACACGGCGTAAATTTCCTGCGATAGACTGCGATGTTGTAGGCTATGTTAAGTTACTTTTGCGATGATTATCACACGTTCTTGAGAATATGCCCCTCAGTGTATATACTCTGTTGCACTGTCACAAGCCTCCTTTCCTGTTTGTTCATGCGAGAGGACATGGCTTCAACTATTTTATTCGAAGCATCAGTTTTGTTATCAATAGATATTAAGCTTTGGTGCATGCTTAGCAGGAGTGAATGCATATCTGGGCCTCCCACGGTTTCTTGTTGGTGCACAGGCTCTAAGGGACCTTGTCCTCCCTCTCCTTCTGTCATTTATTCCCCACATCTTACTAGGAATTGCAGATTAGCCTGCCTAGTTTCCACTTTACCTGTGATTGCAACTCAATAAGAGAGGAACAGCAGTATATAGTGAAGATAAGTGAATCAAGTGGTGTCAACTTTGTAAATGTAGCTCATGGATTTAAACCATTGTATCAGGGTAGAATAATATTGGCTCAAATAATAACACAGTCGGCAATTAGTAGTATCAGCATAGGGAAAGACAGGGACCAGGGGAGTAGACCTCAGAGTCCATATTCATCCCAGGGGCCTGGAAAGATCCCTTTCCCCATCACAGGGTTTCCATTTTAGGCTAAGCACATCAAGGGTTTCAGAGGATATTGGTGAAGCATTGTCTGTGCTGCACAGGTACAGTACTTCAGCTTTGTAGGGGTGTCCTGCTGTTGTATTCCGCTTTAGGTGTCCGTATGTAGGTTTTCCTGATACATGTCCTTATATAGGCACAATTCGCATTGCCCTTATATAGGCATAAGATCCCAGTCCTTATTTAGGCATTAGCCATGCTATCCAAATACAGGCATGGTCACCTACAACCGTCCACCCCAACGTCACAACGAGTTCTTAGAAACCAGACCCTTAAGATCTTGGGAGTTCCCGTAGCACAGGACTACTGATTTCTCCAAGAACTCATTTATTATGCATGAACCTCTATTCCTTAAGGGTTCATTCCTGACGTCTTCCTCTGCCCGACTTTACGTCAATGCTAACATTCCAAGGCACCTACCGGGTATAAATATACCTTCCCTTGCCCAAGCAAGTAGGAGGAGATCTCGACTTTAGAGGAGCCCGTGTCCCGGTCTGACGCACTGACAAGAGACGCTGTCATCCCTGCTTGCAGATAATCCAGCTTCCAGTGTTCTGACTCCCTTTGCGGGGTGTTAGAGTTCGAGACCCGGAAAGAGATTCCCACCTCTCTCATTCTCAAGGTATGGAGCTGACTAGAACCTAGAGGGACTCTTGGCATACCAGACTTGGCATACCAGACTTGGCATACCAGACTTGGCATACTAGACTTGGCATACCAGACTATAGCATACAGCACCTACTTCTTACCTTGTACTACACTTAGGTTAGGTACACTGGGGTAGAACTAGTTAGAGAAGCATCTCATGAGTACTCGCATTTTTAGCTTATGTTATTTATGTCTATGAATATATGTGTCATAGCTAAAAGATAATGCTAGCGCAGTATTATTTCTTTCTACTGCTTACGCTGTACATAATATATCTTGCATACTGTCTTGTGATTGTAACAGCTCATATCTCTTACATGAGAAACAAGTCTGTTCAATAAATCCTTTTATTGAAACGGCTGTCTATTCTTTCTGTGTAACTCTGAAGAAACTAAGCATGGGCGATTAGCTGAGTGAAACTGTTATCTGTTGTTTCCACGATTCTGAGAGTGTTCCGATTCTAAAGGGAAACAAAGTTGTCATGTGTATGCGGTTGCCAGAAACGAATCCCTTCTTGTTTACAAGGAGTTTCCAGTGGCCTCTGAGTTAGCTGGTGCAAATTAATTAAGTTTAATATACTCTATAGGGGCATACTGACCTCAGTCCTATGTCAAATCTAAAGGGTATATTATTCCAATGCGCAGAGCCTATTAGGGACATAGGAACTACACTACACTGCCAGTCACCCAGCACCATGGGGTCATGAGGTGGAAGAGGTGTGCCACAGCGGACAGGGTGCCTGAATCCCGACCAAGGGGTTCACAGTTCAATCTCTGGCGCTGGTGGCAGGTTAGCCCAGCACCATGTGACTCTGGACAATTGCTCGCTTAATCTTCCAGATGGCCCCCAGTGCCGGGACACCTCTCCGGAGTTAGCTGTGTGATATACAAATGCTAAAAAAAAAGTGAGCAGACCCCCACCTTGTCCTCCTCCATTCCTTAAACATCCCTCAGTGTACATCGGGGAAGGTGGCCCAGAAAAGTCCACAGCGCTATGGTCAGTTACAACTCAATCCTGCACTTGTAGACAAGCAGATTTAACATCAGTTCAATGGTCGTGTTAAATGTCAATCAGGGCCCCCAATACCTTGGATCATGCCACTCCACACCATTGGGTTAGCGATGGGACCCCACCTCCAGGCCAAGCAGCACCCGTTCCCCGGCGTGTGGCCCGAGTGGGCTCAGGCAGCACTTAAGGTGCCGCAGCCATGTCACAATATAGCAGCATCATGGATAGCACTCTAGCATCTATCCAGGACCACCCATATTCAGGGTGGGGTAATCAGTTTAGGGGAAACATCTGATCAAGCAATCTTTCATCTCCTAATGGTGCTTTGGTCACTCCCTGGTATCTCCTCCAGCGTGCTCTCTCGACCAAACATTTTGTCTTTCATTAGGCTTTAGTAACATCACAGGAATACAGCTCTCTACTCGTATGACCTGGGTTTTGCCAGTCCGATCGGCATGCTGGGTGCCATCTTGTGAACAACCAGAATCTTGGAGAAGCACCTGTCTCCCTCAGACACTGCAGGTTCAGCAGTTATTTCATCATATTCTCAGACATATACTCGTGCCCCCACCATGTACAGTGTTGTCATACAACATGTCATCAGTGATGTTATCAATGATGTCACAGAATATGATATGAGTGATGTAATGTGTGTGATTATAAGCAGTGCATGGCAAGGGCATGAGTTATATTTACTTCATTTAACTATAACTGGTGAATTTCAATGTTTCGGTAATTTAAATGTTATGTTTAAACCAACATTTTCACTTTTCTGTAATCTCACTTTAACCTTTGTATTTTTCAATGAAAGTCTATGTTTTTTTAATATAAAGTAAGATATTATTACCATACCCAGCTATAAAGTCACTTGAAGCTTTGTTTTTCTCAGTGAATATCTACAGTTTTTTTTAACATAAAATAATATTTTATTACCATACATGGCTTTTAGCTGTGTGCAGTATTGGGTTAGCAGCAGGGCCTGCCCTGTGGCCAGACCCCACATCCAACTCTCCGTGGGCTGCCAATTCCCCGCCATGCACATCCTTTGGCCATGCATGGCATGGATTTGGCCACAGGGACTAAGCTGTGGCCAGGCCCTGCCCCAACCCCTTGCAGGTGACCACCCCTGCCATGTAATTCCTTTGGTAGTGCACAGCGTGGGTTAGCCGTAGGGTCAACTACCCACAGGAGGACAGTCTACCACAGACATTTACACCCCCCTTTTTTTAATGGATTACCAATACCACAGCTGTCTCATGGGAGCTAGCGTGGCCCCATGCTACCACGTGACTCTCACCCCTTTTTTAAAATGTAAAACACTACTGTTAAAAAGTTGAGTGTTTTTTTTTATTTTAAACGGTACGTTAAAAATAGTTACATTTTTGGCCCTGTGGCGAGTGGTGGTTCTGATACCTCTCCACTAGAAATATGGGGTCAGGGTATCCATAACCTGCTCGCTCATATGTTCTCTTTAATCTTTTCCCCCCCGAGTCCTAAAATGGCTGCTGCAACATCTTTGTTGATGGTTGGGCAGCAAACAGATCTTATGTGCTGGGTCCATGGATCCTCAGCGTCCCCATATATACATTCAATTTGAACATTCATTGCTCGAATAAATACTGTATAGATTTACACCAAACCACAAAAATCACACTTTCCGGGTCAAGATCTACCTTTCTGCCAAATTTGGTGTAATTCTGTTCAGCTGTTTTTGCAGTATTGCTGATAAATTTTCCTCTGGGGAAATTGCATTGGGAAAACACGTTTGCGATCGCTCATTTTCTGAGTCCCAGCTAGACGGATCACCCCAAAACTTTACAAGATGGAACTGAAGTGGATGAAACTTTGTTTGGAAGGTTTCATGAAGATTGGTCAAATGGTGCCAATGTTATTAGCAAACCAAAAAGTTCATTTTCAATGGAAACATGGAAACGTGATCCTAAATATCACAAAACGGTTCTCCTGAGAGATGGACACGGACCCAAAACGTAAGTGCAAAATCTTTTATTCCTCTGTCGTCGCCATTACGCGTTTCGGCTCGCCTGAGCCTTAATCACATGACAGTGGCTAATGAGAAAAGTACCTTATTTAAAGTGACAGTGCTAATGCAGTTTGTACCACGTGATATGAATGACATAGTAACTTTGAATAGACATAGACAACATTTTTTTTAAATAAATAAAAAAATTCTATATCCACATTGATTGTATATATAAGGAGTCTAAATGCCATACAATTGCAGACATGGTTTACACACGTTGTTATTTAAATGGCAGTGAGAGAAATAACTCAATGCTTACAACTCAGAAGAGACGCTGACCGCCATTGTTCATGTTGCAATATGAGAGTAAAAAACCCCCTTGTTGCTTTTGATCACATTATGAATGGACAAGGTAAATATCGGTAAAATGCCACTTGACCTGTTCTATTTCTGGATCAATCCACGCTCACCTGTCCAAAACTTTAATTACGTCAATACTGTGGCTGATTCCTATCCATGCCTATACACGAATTACCGTGGTATCGTTATCCAAAAGTGCAATGTGCTGTGTGCAAATAATACTCAGTGCAAAATATATAAAATAACTGTTTAGATGTGTGAGAGCTTCGTGTTTTTATGGAACAGTACATAATAACTTAATTTCATCTTTTTTTTCTATTTCTTAGTCCCTTTATTCCTTTTCGATTTCCTTGTGTTTTTATCGACCTGATTGTATGGTGGACTTCTAAGTTCATAACGATGTTGTGGTTTGGGGTCCTACGACTATCTTACCCATGTATTCTGCGCTCTTAGTACAATCAATTATATGTTTTTTGTTATAAGTGTTATTATGTGTTAGCAAGAAGGTGTTTCACCATTTAAGACTTGTTTGCTCCAAACCAATGAACCACTTATCCCCTTACTGTTAGGTGGGTCCCACGACAGAATCCCTGGTTACACACCAATTAAATAAATTTGAATGTTTGCTAATTTGGAGCAAATGTCTATTAGCGCATTAGAAATGTGCAAACGTGTGCAATTAAACAGATAAAAGGTAATATGCCCTGTAAGTATCTGCCCATCCATTAAATATAAAATATATAAAATATGGATAGGTGCACAATATAAATTTTCAAATTTAAATACAGTAAAAATGGTTTTCTGTTCTAAAAATTCACTATAAAACCCAATAAATATCTGTAATAAATATTGTGTTTTGCTAAAAAAAAAGGGTACATTGATAAAAAGCATTTCCGTCACAAACAATTCAACACCGCTAAAACTGATCAAGAGAAGAAATTTAGTGTTGTCATCTCACAGTTGATATTTAGTTGAGTATTAGATCAGACATGTGTATAAATCCTCCGTAGCATTTAGTCCTGCAGGTTGCTTAGAGTCTAATTGTAGGATATACCGAGTTTCTAACTTTCTTAATTTGCTTTCTCGGTCACCTCCTCTCCTGCTTGGTGGGACTGTGTCTATTACAAAATATTTCAGGTTGTGATTGTCAGATTCATGATATTCCCTGAAGTGTCTTGCCACTGGATAGGTATTATCCTGATTGGTAATAGCTCTTAAATGTTGGAGGATACGTTTATAGACAGGCAATTTGGTGCTGCCTATGTAGCGTAAGCCACAAGGGCATGACAGTACATACACTGCATACTCTGTCGTACATGTCAAAAGCTTGGATATTTTGTAGCTCCGATTACTAAATAGCGTTTTGTATGTATTGGTGTTTAAACCATGAATACACGCCTTGCAAGTTTTGCATCTGTAAAATCCTTTACTGGTTTGGATCCAGCTGCTGTTATCAATGACCTCTGGACTTGTCTTAACCAGTATGTCCCTCATCGAGGGAGCTTTACTATAGGTGATGGACACCCTCTGCGGCAGCAGGGGTCCAATCACCGGGTCATTGCGTGCTAGAGGCCAATTTTGCTGGATGATTTTATTTAGTGCCCTATGTTGTTTGCTGTACTTAATTATTAGACGGAATTCATTGTTATTTGAGTCTGATCTTTCATTACTTGCAGTGATATTATTCTGGCTAGTGTTTTTTGGATTTTTTTTCTTTATAGCCTCCTCCCTACTCCAGGCCATAGATTTCTGAATGGCACTGTCAATCACCTCAGATTGGTAGCCGCGTTGTATATATATATATATATATATATATATATATATATATTACCTACTGGCGGTCGCCAGTAGGTAGTATAGTTAGGACCACGTTTCCATAGGAAATCCGCAACATTCTATTTTGAATAACTTTTGCGCCGGTCGACGAATCCTCGCGAATTTTTCAAAATAGGTGGGGCGCTACGCTCCGCTCCTACCCTGAAAGTCTCGGGGGGTTTCTTCAAGCGGGGGCTGAGATAAAAGGGGGGTCCCAAAACGCGTTTTTCCCATGCATTTTTCCATAGGACCTTTAGACACAGCTACAGCCCGAACGGCTGAACAGAGTTACTTGAAATTTGAGAGGTAGTCCTCAGGTCAAGGAAGTGCCTTTTGTAGGTTTGGTGTAAATCTGTTCAGTAGATTCTGAGAAAATAGCCTTTAAATCAATATATATATCTGAGCCAGCTTACGGTGCGCTTACGGTGCGCTTACCGTACGCGTACGGTGACGTGCGCGAGCGCGATTCTGATTGGCTCTTAGATCTTAGTAAACATTCGAATCGGCCGAAACCAGGAAGCGGCGGCCGCCATTTTCTCTCTCGCACTCTGAGTAGGGCAGCATAAATTAAGCCCAAAAATGGGTAAAGGGGCAGTATATTGAAATAATAATCACCCAGCAATGATATACGGGCCCCCAAACAACCCACAAGGCCAAAAAAAATTGGGTTTTTTTTCGAAAAATCGCCGATTACGCTTACCGTACGCGTAAGGTAAAAAAATTTTTTTTTTTTAAAAAGTATCCACACTCTCCCCACCCCATGTGCAAATGGTGCCCGAAGGGCACCATTTGTGCATGGCTTATGAAATAATTGAAATTAATAAACAAAACATTTCACAACGATGCGCATAATATGTCCCCCATGTGCGCACGGTGCGCGAAGCGCATCGTGCGTACATGGCCCATCTTGCATAATGTGGGCACGCGGTGCGCGCAGCGCACCGCGTGACCACCGTGCGTGCATGGCACTAACTGCGTAAAGTGGGTGCGCGGTGCGCGAAGCGCACCGCGTGCTCTCTGTGCGCGCACGGTGCGCGAAGCACACCGTGCGCGCACGGAACGAACTGCGTTAAGTGGGCGCGCACGCCACGAATGGAGCAAAGTAAGTTAGCATTTAAAAAACCGTACAAATTCACTGAAAAAACCATAGGTTTCACACACGTTATAGTTAGGAATTAGCATTTAAAAAACCTTGCAAATTCACTGAAAAAACCATAGGTTTCACACATGTTATAGTTAGCTGTACATTTTACTGATAAAAAACCAATGAAATTCCCCCGTTATAATTACTGTAGGCAACTATAACTCCCGCGACCGTAATCCTCTGCTGATGACATATGTGTCTTTATGAAAAAAAAATATTTGTAATATATGTATAGCTAAAATTTAATGGAAGAAGACATGGGCAAATAAGTGTCTAAATACAGTATTAGCATCAGCAGAGGATTACGGTCGCGTGAGTTATAGTTGCCTACAGTAACTATAACGGGGGAATTTCATTGGTTTTTTATCAGTAAAATGTACAGCTAACTATAACATGTGTGAAACCTATGGTTTTTTCAGTGAATATATATATATATATATATATATATATATATATATATATATATATATATATATATATATATATTCAATGAAAAAACCAAAGGTTACAAGGACGTTATTGTTGGGCTGACATTTAGGCTGACATTTCGCTTGTAAAACACCAGAGAAATTCAGCAGTTATAGTTAGCTTTGCTTTGCTAACTATAACTCGCGTCCCGCAATGCACTGCTTATGACCTCACATATTACATCACTCATGACATGGTCAGTGACATCACTGATGACATTTCAAATGACATCACTGATGACACCATCCAAGAAATCTCTGACATCTCTGAAGCACCCACTCACACTCCAATATAACCTTTCATGCACCCACTCCAACTTCCAAACTAGCATTTTCAAAACCATAGACACACCCATACCCGTACTTATACACCCACTCACTGATTCATAGGACTCCATACACATCCACTCTGTCACCCATACAGCCACACATGCACCAACTCACTCACTTATACAGCCACTGATATATCCACTCATACATCTATACAGCCACTCACACACTGTCAGTCATCCCTAGAGCTACTCACACACCTACTCACTCACCCATAAAGTCAATCACACAGCCACTTACTCACCCACACAGTTAAACACACTCCCCCTCACTTATTCATACAGATAGGTGTGGCGCCATGGCCAGGGCGACTGATGCTGGATGCTGGGGATCACGGTTCTATCCCTGGCTCGGGCGGCAGGGGTCTACCCAGCACCATGCGACTCTGGGCAATAGCTTGCTTAATCTTCCCAACGGCCCCCAGCGCCGAGATACCCCTTTGGGGGTGATTCGTGCGCTATACAAGTACTGGATTTACATTTTTTTTATACTCACCTATACAGTCACTGACACAAGCACACACTCACCTATACAGCTACTCATAACCAACACACTGACCAATACAGCCACTAATATATCCACTCATATACCCATACAGCCACACTCTCACTGTCAGTCACTCATAGAGCTACTCACACATCTAGTCAATCACCCATAGAGTCAATTACACAGCCACTTACTCACCTATACAGGTATACACACACCCACTCACTTATTCATACAGATACTAACACATACTCACTCACTTATAGAGTCACAGACAAAAGCACACACTCACCCATACACCACTCTCGCAATCACTCAGTCACACATACAGTCACTAATATATACTCCCAACAGTCGACGATGCTGCCTTTCGCATGTGCAGTTACACTCACCCATATACCACTGACATATTCATTCACTCACTGACACTGCCATACACACACTCAATCACCCATACAGCCCCTCACAGATGCACTTACTAACCCATACAGCCACTGACTCTTCCACTCACTCACCCATGCAGGCAGTCACTCACATGCTCGCTCATGCACACAGACACTCATACAGGTACTCAAACAACTAATCAATTACCCATACTGCCACTCACATACCCTCTCACCAACCCATACAGCCACTTACACACCAACTGACAGACTGATACAAACATTCACTTAACCTAGTCACTCATACATTCGCTGAGACAATTCATCTTTCATTTACACCAAAAGTCACGCAATCACTGAATCTTCCATACAGGCACTTATACACCCATTGATTTACCAATACACCTTTTGTATATATATTGAACACTCATAAACGTTTTAAAACCACAAAGAGTCACTGGATGATGTCATGAGTGATGTCATTTGAGATGTCGTCAGTAATGTGATCAATGATGTCACAGACCATGTCATGAGTGATATAATCCGTAAGGTCATAATCAGTGCATTGCGGGGGTGAAAAAAGCTACCTATAACTGCTGAATTTCTCTGGTTTTGTACGAGTGAAATGTCAGCCTAACTATAACATCCCTGTAACCTTTGGTATCATGCCCATGTAACCTTTGTATTTTTCAGTGAATTTCTAAGGTTTTTTAAAAGCTAATTCCTTACTATAACATCCCTGTAACCTTTGTTTTTTTTCAGTAAATGTCTATGGTTTTTAAAGTAGTAGTCACATTTGCAGAGTGAGGGAGAAAGGAGACAAGGCCTCCGACTAGCTCTCAGGAATTCCATTGTGTAGACCTGACAGGAGGTACCAGGAGGGCTTTTTGGCCCCCAAGGTCACTCAGGAGTAAAGTGGACTTCATACCCCAACCAATAGTGCACCAGGAGCCGTGTTTGCAGAGTGGTGGAGAAAGGGGGCATGGCCTCCTATCAGGTCTCAGCAGTCCCACTTCTGGGTCATGCTAGAAGTAACAGGAGGATTATTTGGCCCTCAAGGACATCCTTGGGGGCCAACTACACCTCCTGTGTCCTCCAGTAAGTCCCACACAGCAGGATTGCTGAGAAGTTGTAAGAGGCCATGCCCCCTTTCTCCATCACTCTGCAAACACGCCTCCGGCACACTACTGGTTGGGGGATGAAGTCTCCTTGGCCCCAGAGGGTCCTTGGGGGGCAACAAGTCCTCCTGTTACCTCCAGTAAGACCCACACAATGGGTTTGCTGAGAGGTTTTTGGTGGCCACGCCCCCTTTCTCTATCACTCTGCAAATGTGCCTCCTGGTGCACTACTAATTGGGGCATATACGCATGCTATAGTTAGGTGATTATGCAAGTGATAACATTAACATTTTGAACAAAAAAAACACACAGCAATTCACCAATTATAGTTAACAGTGTTAACCATAACTTTCACCCCTGCCATTCACACCTTATCACCTCACATATGACATCACTCATGACATGTTGTATGACATCATTTATGACATCGCTGATGACATCTCAAGTGACATCATTGATGACATCACTGCTGATCTCTCTCTTCAGGTGATCCTCCCCAGTGGTAGGCTACCTGGGGCCTTTTGAGGCTCGAGGAGGGATGCAACACGCCCCCTCCCCATTTTCTGAATTCTTTGCCATGGGGTGGGCTCACTGGTGCCTATCGAGGCACAGGGAGGGAGGCTCAGGGCAGGGGGCCGTGAGACCCCTCCCTATAAAAAGCCATCTTTGCCCAGGGGTGTGCCCTTCAGGGCCTCTGGAGGCACTGGGAGGGGGCCATGTCTCTCAAGTCTCTCGCAGGTCCTACCATCCAGACATTTATCCTTAATTTCTCAAAAACTACTCAACAGATTTAAAGCAAATTCTGTTTAGTAGTTTTTGATGTAGCCTTGTCTAAAGAAGTCTATAGAAAATGCATAGGGGTTTAGTTTTTTTGGAGCCCCACCCTTTCTTGGCCCCCGCTTGATGGGTCACCCCCTTTTTAGGGGGAACGTTTTGTGCAGATTGGTCATACGGGGCCAAAGTTATTAGAAAATCAAAAAACGCTCCATCTATAGACAAGTAGACCTAACTATAGCTATGCAGTGGTGACCCCCACTAGGTAATATCTATCTATCAATCTATCTATCTATCTATCTATCTATCTATCTATCTATCTATCTATCTATCTATCTATCTATCTATCTATCTATCTATCTATCTATCTATCTATCTATCTATCTATCTATCTATCTATCTATCTATCTATCTATCTATCTCTCTCTCTCTCTCTCTCTCTATCTATCTATCTATCTATCTATCTATCTATCTATCTATCTATCTATCTATCTGTCTAATATATATATCTACTGCTGTGTGTTGTTTGATTGCTCCAAAACTTTTTACTTCTTTTGTGATATTGACTGTCAGGCATTTGTTTATTTCGGTATTATTTCTTATATGTCAATCTCTGGGCAATCGCCTATTACTAGTCTAGCACCTTCTATGAATTTTCTCACTATTACTTGTGAATATTCATATATATTTATATATTTATTTATTTCTTGATGTACTTACATGTAAATTATGATTATATTTATATTAGAATGGTTTTGACTATACAGCTTGTTATATTGTTAGTTTTAATACCATTGAAGGTCCTGTTCCGATTTTACCATCAGTATTTTTTCACTGTTCATGACAAAGTGGGTGGAGCATTGGTATTTAAACTTGCTGGTTTTTGGCCATGTCATAGGATCAAGACCGGGTTTACCCGGTCGAAACGCGTCATGCTGCTGTCATCAGAAGAATAAGCACTCTATTTTCATTGTACTCACGGAGTGGTCTATACCTGATTTTGTGCTACCTGCACGGCTTCAGGATTGTGGCTTTGATATATATACATATATATATATATATATATATATTATCTACTGGCGGTCGCCAGTAGATAGTTATAGTTAGGACCGTGTTTCCATAGGAAATCTGAAAAATCGTTTTTGAATAACTTTGGCGCCGGTTGACGAATCCTCGCGAATTTTTCAAAATAGGTGGGGCGCTCCGCTCCACTCCTACCCTGAAAGTCTCGGGGTGATTAGTCAAGCGGGGGCCGAGAAAAAAGGGGGGTCCCAAAACGCGTTTTCCCCATGCATTTTTCCATAGGGACCTTTAGTCCAAGGTACAGCCCGAACGGCTGAACAGAATTACTTGAAAATTGGCAGAGAGGTAGTCCTCAGGTCAGGGATGTGCCTTTTGAATATCTGGAGTCAATCTGTTCAGTAGTTCCTGAGAAAATTTCAGTTAAAAGTACATATATATCTATAAGCGCGCACCGCGGAGCGGAGCGCCCAACCTATTTTGAAAATTTCTAGAGGATTCGTCAACCGGCGCCAAAGTTATTCCAAATAGAATGTTGCGTATTTCCTATGGAAACACGGCCCTAACTATAACTATCTACTGGCGACCGCCGGTAGATAATATATATGCGAAAAAGAAGCAGAGAACTCTGGGTAGTTCTCAAGTTTAGGTGGAAAGCAGCTCCTGTATGGAGCACTCTCAACACCAGCGACACTCTAGATCTGCTCACCTCAACTGTCTGTTTTTCTGTTATATATATATATATATATTTATATGCAATATTATCCTTGTGGTCGAGAGCGGATGTTTGTGAGTCGCCGAGACACGCCACTTGGTGTTTGTCAGCCCTTCACTGCAGGGGCTGACACTTTGGACTCGATGAACCAGCATGGCCCTGTTCTCGAAAAGAACACGGGAGGCATCACGGCTGCCTGGCGTTTCCTGGACTTTGCTTTTATAATTTTTGCGGAATAAATCCTGGATTGTGTGCCAGCACATGTCGGGCTCATTCTGTTTCTAGAGTGGGCATTGGGTTCTAATATTATGCCAGAATGCTGGGCACTGGCTAACCGGCATGCCCTCCTGATCTGGTGTGATGCGCACAGACCAGCACTTTTGGATGTCTGTATAAAACTACAGCGCGTCACCCCCCCCTAAGTGGTTTAAGCAGCACAGGCTGGGATGTACTACACGGGAAGAGAGGCTGCAGCATTGGCTGCGGGGGTCACACCAGGTACTGAAATATTATCCCTGTGGCCGAGAGCGGATGTTTACGAGTCACCGAGACACGCCACTTGGTGTATGTCAGCCCTTCACTGCATGGGCTGACACTTTGGACTCGATGAACCAGCATGCCCCTGTTCTCGAAAAAAACACGGGAGGCATCACAGCTGACAGCAGAGGTGGGGTGTAACAATTTGTGAAAGGGAGTGGCCTGAGATCGCCACAGGACCTTGAAAAAATTCCCCAGGTGTGAGGCTCTTTTGAGAAACTGGAACCGGCACTGAAGAAAGCACAAAGACTTGCTGAAACGCGTCTGCCTGGCGTTTCCTGAACTTTGCTTTTATAATTTTTGCAGAATATATCCTGGATTGTGTGCCAGCACATGTCGGGCTCATTCTTTTTCTAGAGTGGGCATTGGGTTCTAATATTTTGCCAGTATGCTGGGCACTGGCTAACCGGCATGCCCTCCCGATCTGGTGTGACGCGGAAAGACCAGCACTTTTGGATGTCTATATAAAACTACAGCGCGTCACCCCCCCAAGTGGTTTAAGCAGCACAGGCTGGGATGTACTACATGGGGATAGAGGCTGCATCATTGGCTGTGGGGGTCACACCAGGTACTGCAATATTATCCCTGTGGTCGAGAGCGGAGGTTTGCGAGTCGCCGAGACACGCCACTTCGTGTTTGTCAGCCCTTCACTGCATGGGCTGACACTTTGGACTCGATGAAGCGGCATGCCCCTGTTCTCGAAATAAGCACGGGAGGCATCACAGCTGACAGCAGAGGCGGGGTGTAACAACTTGTGAAAGGGAGTGGCCTGAGATCGCCACAGGACCTTGAAATAATCCCCAGGTGTGAGGCTCTTTTGGGAAACTGGAACCGGCACTGAAGAAAGCACAAAGACTCGCTGAAACGCGTCTGCCTGGCGTTTCCTGGACTTTGCTTTTATAATTTTTGCAGAATATATCCTGGATTGTGTGCCAGCACATGTCAGGCTCATTCTTTTTCTAGAGTGGGCATTGGGTTCTAATATATATATATATATATATTACCTACTGGCGGTCGCCAGTAGGTAGTTATAGTTAGGACCACGTTTCCATAGGAAATCCGCAACATTCTATTTTGAATAACTTTGGCGCCGGTCGACGAATCCTCGCGAAGTTTTCACAATAGGTGGGGCGCTACGCGCCGCTCCTTCCCTGAAAGTCTCGGGGGGATTCGTCAAGCGGGGGCTGAGATAAAAGGGGGGTCCCAAAACGCGTTTTTCCCATGCATTTTTCCATAGGACCTTTAGACAGGGCTACAGCCTGAACGGCTGAACAGAATTACTAGAAATTTGGCAGAGAAGTAGTCCTCAGGTCAAGGAAGTGCCTTTTGTAGGTTTGGTGTAAATCTGTTCAGTAGATTCTGAGAAAATAGCCTTTAAATCAATATATATATCTGAGCCAGCTTACGGTGCGCTTACGGTACGCTTACCGTACGCGTACGGTGGCGAGCGCGATTCTGATTGGCTCTTAGATCTTAGTAAACATTCGAATCGGTCGAAACCAGGAAGCGGCGGCCGCCATTTTGTGTGTTTCACTCAGAAAAAAAAGAGTGATAACAAGAAAAGGGGGCAAGGAGGAGAGTTACAGACCCCCTAACATTTGTAAGGGGGTCAAAGAAGGACAGAAAAGTACAAAGAAAACATTTATTGATTTTAAAAAAAATCGCGGGGTACGCGTACGGTAAGCGTACGGTAAAAATAAAATAAAAAAAGAAATGAAAATCAGATTTAAGTGTTTAGATATTAGGGGGCTCTAAAAAGAGCCGTTGTGTTTATGAAGTGATTTTTTAGTGGTACCTACAAGTAAGTACCGATGCAGAGTCTAAGGTTCAAGAGGAAGACTCTGTTCCCTTCATCATTGAAGTGCACACCATCTCCTCTATAAATGTCTTGCATGTCATAACGCAAGTTGTTGTGGTAAATGGAACCCATACCATAGTCACGGAGGAAAGCAGAAACAGATTTGTTGACGTGCTTTCTTGCTTTGTCAATCTGCGGACAGAAATGATTGGACCAGTTCCATTTTTGCCTTTGGCATATGTTAGAAAACACAAAGGCAGTTTTAGGGAAAAGTGAAAACAGTTGTGCAAAGGTGTCCTTCATAAGCATTTCCAGACCTACCCCAGTCATAGTGCCTAGGTCATTGCCACCACAGTGCACTATTATGAGGTCAGGGTGTTGGTTTTGCATGAAGGATTTCACCAATGGCATCAATTGGTGCCACTTTAACCCTCTCTGACCAATCCATTTAATGTCTACATTTGGCAAAGCAAGGTCTCTCACCATACCTGTTTTCTCTGCATACTTTTCACTCCAGAAGACATAGCTGTGCCCTACAATCCACACTGTGAACATCTTCAAAGGAGAACTGGATGCACTCAGGAGGTGTAATTCAGTAGAATGGCAATATGAAAAGAAAGACAGTTTGGAAAGGGAGGCATACATATTTTTTTCATAAAAAAAAGAACTGATTGGCTGTTTCATACCATTCTAGAATAAAAACTAGGCTGTATGTGTAAATTAATAGAAGCATGTTTTGTATTGGTACAGAAAAATGTGTTACCAAAGAACAGTACTATGGATTTGCTGTTAGGTTTGAAAAGTCAAGCACTCTTGCTCTGTGGAATTGAAACATTGTTTGGCGAACTTCTGACCTGACTCCACACAGCAGTGTTCCATGAGCTGTTGCTATGGTAGCAGGCAGAAGTCAAGTTGGGGGAAGGGTACTAGGCAGAAGTCAAGTTGGGGGAAGGGTACTTTTGGAAAAGGGTTGGTTTTCAACCAATAGAAATGTGTGATTACATTTGAAAAAAAGGGGCAAGCACTGAGATTTGAAACTAACATGTATATGTGTGGAAAAAGAGAGGGAAAGTTTGCCATTATCTGGTTCTGCTGAGAGGAGAGAGGTGTAAAGAACAGAGATCCTGGCTCTGATAATCTGCTGTTTGAGTGCCACATTTCTTTCACAACTAACTAATTTTAAAGGTGAGTTTAGAGTTTGAGAGGGGATGTATATGGTAAATTAAGAAATGAATAATAGAAATGCAATTCTTTTTGTTGAAGTTGTGTTTATTATTTTCTGTTTTGGGAGAAATTTAAATGTGAGGAACAAGTAAAATAATAAGGACTATGTTTTCACAATAAATTAAGGTGTACTGGTATAATAAAAGAATAGTTTAAGGGTTTGAGGTTGGACTCAGTAATGCAAATACATTCAGCATCACTAAGGCTGTTTGCCCTTGCTGGAGTGTAGGCAGTCACCCAGGTTACAAATGGTGCTGGTCTGAAAAAGCAGTTTGGACATGTACTTTTTAAAAAATCTGAAAAGTGGATTCATAATGTGTCAGTCTGTAAAAGTGTTTATCACTTGCCAAAAAAAAGAGCAGTAAGTGTGCTTTCAAATTGGCAAAGAAATTTCGTTTTGTGACTAATGTGAAAACATGACTCTGTGTGCAAAGAGGAATTATAGGCAGAGATTTATTGCGTATTGCTCTGGTGATTTCACAGTTGCATTAGATGGAAAGGGGGAGCCATTTTTTGGTGCAGAAGCAGACTCTTAGCACACACCCAGCTGCTTACTATGTGGAATCATGCACAGTATTCACAAGCGAGTGGGGTTTGAGGTTTCAGTCAGTAATGCAAATACATTCAGCATCACTAAGGCTGGTTGCCCTTGCTGGAGTGTAGGCAGTCACCCAGGTTACAAATGGTGCTGGTCTGAAAAAGCAGTTTGGACATGTGCTTTTTAAAAAATCTGAAAAGTGGATTCATAATGTGTCAGTCTGTAAAAGTGTTTATCACTTGCCAAAAAAAAGAGCAGTAAGTGTGCTTTCAAATTGGCAAAGAAATTTCGTTTTGTGACTAATGTGAAAAAAAGACTCTGTGTGCAAATAGGAATTACAGGCAGAGATTTATTGCGTATTGCTCTGGTGATTTCACAGTTGCATTAGATGGAAAGGGGGAGCCATTTTTTGGTGCAGAAGCTGACTCTTAGCACACAGCCAGCTACTTACCATGTGGAATCATGCACAGTATTCACAAGCGAGTGGGGTTTGAGGTTTCAGTCAGTAATGCAAATACATTCAGCATCACTAAGGCTGGTTGCCCTTGCTGGAGTGTAGGCAGTCACCCAGGTTACAAATGGTGCTGGTCTGAAAAAGCAGTTTGGACATGTGCTTTTTAAAAAATCTGAAAAGTGGATTCATAATGTGTCAGTCTGTAAAAGTGTTTATCACTTGCCAAAAAAAAGAGCAGTAAGTGTGCTTTCAAATTGGCAAAGAAATTTCGTTTTGTGACTAATGTGAAAACATGACTCTGTGTGCAAATAGGAATTACAGGCAGAGATTTATTGCGTATTGCTCTGGTGATTTCACAGTTGCATTAGATGGAAAGGGGGAGCCATTTTTTGGTGCAGAAGCAGCCTCTTAGCACACAGCCAGCTACTTACCATGTGGAATCATGCACAGTATTCACAAGCGAGTGGGGTTTGAGGTTTCAGTCAGTAATGCAAACACATTCAGCATCACTAAGGCTGGTTGCCCTTGCTGGAGTGTAGGCAGTCACCCAGGTTACAAATGGTGCTGGTCTGAAAAAGCAGTTTGGACATGTGCTTTTTAAAAAATCTGAAAAGTGGATTCATAATGTGTCAGTCTGTAAAAGTGTTTATCACTTGCCAAAAAAAAGAGCAGTAAGTGTGCTTTCAAATTGGCAAAGAAATTTCGTTTTGTGACTAATGTGAAAACATGACTCTGTGTGCAAAGAGGAATTACAGGCAGGGATTTATTGCATATTGCTCTGGTGATTTCACAGTTGCATTAGATGGAAAGGGGGAGCCATTTTTTGGTGCAGAAGCAGACTCTTAGCACACACCCAGCTGCTTACCATGTGGAATCATGGACAGTATTCACAAGCGAGCGGGGTTTGAGGTTGGACTCAGTAATGCAAATACATTCAGCATCACTAAGGCTGTTTGCCCTTGCTGGAGTGTAGGCAGTCACCCAGGTTACAAATGGTGCTGGTCTGAAAAAGCAGTTTGGACATGTGCTTTTTAAAAAATCTGAAAAGTGGATTCATAATGTGTCAGTCTGTAAAAGTGTTTATCACTTGCCAAAAAAAAGAGCAGTAAGTGTGCTTTCAAATTGGCAAAGAAATTTCGTTTTGTGACTAATGTGAAAACATGACTCTGTGTGCAAAGAGGAATTATAGGCAGAGATTTATTGCGTATTGCTCTGGTGATTTCACAGTTGCATTAGATGGAAAGGGGGAGCCATTTTTTGGTGCAGAAGCAGACTCTTAGCACACACCCAGCTGCTTACTATGTGGAATCATGCACAGTATTCACAAGCGAGTGGGGTTTGAGGTTTCAGTCAGTAATGCAAATACATTCAGCATCACTAAGGCTGGTTGCCCTTGCTGGAGTGTAGGCAGTCACCCAGGTTACAAATGGTGCTGGTCTGAAAAAGCAGTTTGGACATGTGCTTTTTAAAAAATCTGAAAAGTGGATTCATAATGTGTCAGTCTGTAAAAGTGTTTTTCACTTGCCAAAAAAAAGAGCAGTAAGTGTGCTTTCAAATTGGCAAAGAAATTTCGTTTTGTGACTAATGTGAAAACATGACTCTGTGTGCAAATAGGAATTACAGGCAGAGATTTATTGCGTATTGCTCTGGTGATTTCACAGTTGCATTAGATGGAAAGGGGGAGCCATTTTTTGGTGCAGAAGCAGACTCTTAGCACACACCCAGCTGCTTACTATGTGGAATCATGCACAGTATTCACAAGCGAGTGGGGTTTGAGGTTTCAGTCAGTAATGCAAATACATTCAGCATCACTAAGGCTGGTTGCCCTTGCTGGAGTGTAGGCAGTCACCCAGGTTACAAATGGTGCTGGTCTGAAAAAGCAGTTTGGACATGTGCTTTTTAAAAAATCTGAAAAGTGGATTCATAATGTGTCAGTCTGTAAAAGTGTTTATCACTTGCCAAAAAAAAGAGCAGTAAGTGTGCTTTCAAATTGGCAAAGAAATTTCGTTTTGTGACTAATGTGAAAACATGACTCTGTGTGCAAATAGGAATTACAGGCAGAGATTTATTGCGTATTGCTCTGGTGATTTCACAGTTGCATTAGATGGAAACGGGGAGCCATTTTTTGGTGCAGAAGCAGACTCTTAACACACTGCCAGCTGCTTACCATGTGGAATCATGCACAGTATTCACAAGCGAGTGGGGTTTGAGGTTTCAGTCAGTAATGCAAACACATTCAGCATCACTAAGGCTGTTTGCCCTTGCTGGAGTGTAGGCAGTCACCCAAGTTACAAATGGTGCTGGTCTGAAAAAGCAGTTTGGACATGTGCTTTTTAAAAAATCTGAAAAGTGGATTCATAATGTGTCAGTCTGTAAAAGTGTTTATCACTTGCCAAAAAAAAGAGCAGTAAGTGTGCTTTCAAATTGGCAAAGAAATTTCGTTTAAGGGCCTAATGTGAAAACATGACTCTGTGTGCAAATAGGAATTACAGACAGAGATTTATTGCGTATTGCTCTGGTGATTTCACAGTTGCATTAGATGGAAAGGGGGAGCCATTTTTTGGTGCAGAAGCAGACTCTTAGCACACACCCAGCTGCTTACCATGTGGAATCATGGACAGTATTCACAAGCGAGTGGGGTTTGAGGTTTCAGTCAGTAATGCAAATACATTCAGCATCACTAAGGCTGTTTGCCCTTGCTGGAGTGTAGGCAGTCACCCAGGTTACAAATGGTGCTGGTCTGAAAAAGCAGTTTGGACATGTGCTTTTTTAAAAATCTGAAAAGTGGATTCATAATGTGTTAGTCTGTAAAAGTGTTTATCACTTGCCAAAAAAAAGAGCAGTAAGTGTGCTTTTAAATTGGCAAAGAAATATCGTTTTGTGACTAATGTGAAAACATGACTCTGTGTGCAAATAGGAATTACAGGCAGAGATTTATTGCGTATTGCTCTGGTGATTTCACAGTTGCATTAGAAGGAAAGGGGGAGCCATTTTTTGGTGCAGAAGCAGACTCTTAGCACACACCCAGCTGCTTACCATGTGGAATCATGCACAGTATTCACAAGCGAGTGGGGTTTGAGGTTTCAGTCAGTAATGCAAATACATTCAGCATCACTAAGGCTGGTTGCCCTTGCTGGAGTGTAGGCAGTCACCCAGGTTACAAATGGTGATGGTCTGAAAAAGCAGTTTGGACATGTGCTTTTTAAAAAATCTGAAAAGTGGATTCATAATGTGTCAGTCGGTAAAAGTGATTATCACTTGCCAAAAAAAAGAGCAGTAAGTGTGCTTTCAAATTGGCAAAGAAATTTCGTTTTGTGACTAATGTGAAAACAAATGTAGTAATATATTTAAATAAAATAAAGGATTTTTTTTTTAGTTTTTTTCAGGTATTGCTGAAGAGCAGTGAACAAAATTTAAGATGCCTACAAAATCCAGAGTAAAAAAAGACCACAAAAAAAACCTATATTTGAAGACAACTGGAGGACCTAAGTTAGTTGAAGATGCTCATGTTGGGAAAAAGAAAAAATCTTCTGGTAAGCAGACAAAAATTTTTCTAAAAAACATATTCAAAAAAAGGAAAAATGTACAAAGTGTCTGTACTGGAAAGAATGATTTCAATCGAAAAGCAGAGGAAAAAATTGAGAATTTAGTTAATGCAAATATACCTTCTGCAACTAAAAAGATTAACTTAAACAGAAAAACAGCGTTTAAAGAGATACGTAGAAAAATGTTTCAGAGAAGAGTTATGTCCAATTTGATAAAGGATGTGAAGAAATATAAGCAAAAGACTAAGTTTTATAAGAGAAAAAAAGAAATTGAAGCCATTGCAGCAAAGGCATTAGAATTAAAAAGGAAACTATTCATTTTAATTTTGAATAGGATGCGTACATTAGATAAAATGGTTAATGTACTGAAATCGCAAAGCAAAAGGAAAAGAGTAGTGAACAGAACAAACTTTTGTAAAGTGTTTTTAGGAAAATGGATGCATAGTTCAAGTAGTGAACCTTTTTTTAATGAAGAGAGCTATTTTCAAAGTAATAGTTTGCTGCATGCAGTTGACACCAGAGGTCGTGCTTACGAAGTGAAAAATGGTTGTATAATGGAGAAGGAGATAATGGTTCCAAGAGATGAGGTACAAGTGATGGCGGATGAGGCTATGGGGAGACGTCCTAAAGCCCCAGTGTACACTTGGAATTGTAGTAGTATTTGCACTGTGCGTCAGGAATCTATTGATAAATTTCGTGAGTTTCTAAGAGAATATAGTAAAAAAAGTGTAAAACAGAAGATTAAGGTGCTTCAAAGTCTAGATCCATGCAGAGTGAGAGAGAATACTGGTTTGCAGGGTCATTCTCTGGCTTGTCTATCTAGAAAAGTGTGTAATAGTGTTTTCCATCATTTTAGGATGCTGGCTGTTCATCATACTGAAATGAGAAAGTTTGTGAGACGGTTGTATTTTGCTAAAAGTCCAGCAATAAAGTTAGATGAATTGAATAGGGCTCTGTTCCGTGGAACGGTATCAGATGTAGAGAAGGTTGTTGATGAAATTCAGTTTTGTTACTTTGGTCCTGAACAAAACAGTGCAGAGAAGGACACAGTAAATGAGGAAGAAGTGGAAGAGAATGTAGAACCCTTTGTAAGTAAGACATTTAATGATCACATAACAAAATTTGCAATAATCTCTAATGAAAGACCAAATATTACTTGTATTTGTTGCCGCAGAACTCATTATAGAAAACAAACCAGGTATGTTGATCTCTACAGAAAGAGTGAAAATGAAGATAATTATAAGTGGAAGGATTTTGCCACATATATATTTCTTGAAAATTGTTTTGAATTGGGTGAAGTTCAGCGTATTTGTAAATACTGTTACAACAAGTTAGAGGAAAATAGAATGCCGACCAGAGCTGTACATAATAATTTAGAATTGGATGCTATTCCTGCTGAACTTTCTGAATTAAATACATATGAGTCTATACTTATTCAATGTGTTCATCCGTTCCAGACCATAGTACGTATGGAGCCCAAAACTGGTAAATTACCTCCTTCAGATTTACTGAGAGGTTTAAAAGGTAGAGTGGTGTATTTGCCCTTGGATTTGAAAAAAAATATGGAAACTATTGATGCGGATACTTTGGAAACTGAACCATTAATTATTCTGGTTAATGGTGTACCCACATAGAATAAGAAGATTTGGCAGGAGCTGGTAGATGTACGGAAAGTACAAAGAGCAAATTTGTATTTGAAAAGGAATAACAAATGGTATGAATCAATTTATATAGAAGAAGAAGAAGAAGAAGAAGATTTACAAGAAGACACAGAAACACCAACTGGACAAATTGAAAAAGTGGACAAGTCAAAGGAAGAAGAAATTTATGAACATTTTAGCATACATCCTCTTCATTCAAAAGAAGTTATGGGAGACAATATTGATCTATTTCAGATGAAGAAAGCAAAAGGAACTCCCGTGAGTGTATGGGAGGAGAGCTTGGAAGCTCGATGTTTTCCCCAGCTGTTTCCTAAAGGAAAAGGAGGACGATACGATGAACGTCCGGAACAGATTCCAGCTTCTGAGTATCGGACTACAAGACTATATGCTGAAGATCCCAGATTTCGACAAAGTATTCCTTATTTGTTCCATCTTTTATTTGAAAGCGACTTGTCTGCACTGTCTTATGCAGTAAATCACATTTTAAAAAGTGGAGTACATTTACAAAATGTGTCTGCTAAGGATTTTATGGAGAAAGTGCAGCACCGAGATGATCATTTGGAAACACAACTGATCAATCTGATGGCTTGTCAGCGTGGGATAAATGAATATTGGTACCGACGCCATGGTGAATTAAAATGCATGTTACGGAATTTAGGAACTCCAACATGGTTCCTTACCCTAAGCTGTGCCGAGTATGCTTGGGATGATTTACTGGATTTTCTACGAGAGGCAAATTCAAACATTAAAAACATCGAATACAAGACAGCAGGAGAACTGTGCTCATTGGATCCAGTTAATGTTTGCAGATATTTCAATCATAGATTTGAGGCTATGATGTCCTTCATCTGCAATAAAAAAAATCCACCTCTAGGAGAAGTAGTGGATTTCTTTTGGAGAAAAGAGTACCAGGCAAGAGGTGCTCCTCATATTCATACGCTGTTGTGGATCAAGGATGCCCCAAAGTTTGGAACAGATACTGATGAAGCAGTGTTATCTTACATTGAAGAATATGCAACATGTGCTATACCAAAAAGCACAGAAGAGAAAAAGTTAAAGGAGCAAGTTTTACGTTTCCAAAGTCATCGGTGTGGAAAATACTGTCGACGGAAATACAAGAGCAAAGATAAATACTACACTAAATGTCGATTTGGATTTCCTAGACCTGTTCTTTCAAATGGAAGAGTTAACAGTTTTATGTCATCTGTGAGACATACTATCACAAGAAAATCACCTAAGAATACCTACAACCTTAAAAGAAAAGAAGAATCAAAAAATATAAATGACTACAACCCAGTGATTTTATCCATGTGGAACGCTAACATGGATATACAGTATGTAGCTGACAATTCCATTGCTGTTGCTCGATATGTAACGTCTTACATTACGAAATCAGAAAAAACAGAATTGAAGGAAATGTGGGAAGAGATTTCTCACGAGAAAACTGTCAGTAAGAAGCTGTACAGTTTCAGTTTGAAGATGTTATCGCATCGAGAAATTGGATCCTACGAATGTTCAGATAGGTTATCTTCTGCAAGTCTCTACTCGAAATCAAGAAGAATAATTTGGGCAAGTTTAGGCCTTGCAGCAATGAGAAATCGGGTACTGAAATCTGTTGGAGAAATTGAATATTTGGCCGAGAATGACCCAGAAAGTACAGATATTTTGAAATCAAACATGTTGGACACATATTACCCAAAGAGAAGTCATCATCTGGAGAACATGTGTCTCTATGAAGTGCTGCAGAACTACATTTATTCACGGAAAGCCGCAGAAGACATCAACAATGGAAAATATAAAGTCATTGGTGAGGAAGGATGTTTGGTGAAGCAAACAAAAGGAAGTTTGATAAATCACCGGAAGCTGAGTTGCGACACTACTGACAAAAAGGAATTTTACTACTTGGCTCTTTTACAGCTGTTTAAACCATGGCGTACAGAGGATGAACTACTGGGAGAATTTCAAAGCTATGAAGATTCTTTTAATGCTTGCAAAGACAGCATACAATGCAATACATTCACAACTTATCTGCAAATGTTAAATGAAGAAATTGAACAGGAAACTACAATTGCAGCAGAAATAGCTAGAGACAGTTCTCAGGACAGCCAAAGTTCAGGAACACACAGTCAAGATCCCCTAGGACAACCAATCGTTGAAAATGAAGCATCAATAGCCATGAATGAAGTGGAAACGGCTATGAATCAAGCTCAAGGAGAATTTATAGACTTACAAAATTTGGAAAGACAACTGAACGAAGAGCAGCAACAAATTTATGAAGAGATCAGAAAAAAAATTGATCACGGATTTCTACATGAAAAAAAAAGAGTGCTCATACACATCATTTCATCCAATCAGGATGTATGTAAGCGGACAAGCTGGAACTGGAAAAAGTTTCCTAATAAAAGTCATCAGAAGCTACCTACAGCAAAAAACGGATTCTACTTTGTCTTGTGTGGTTACTGCTCCAACTGGGTTAGCAGCATATAACATAAAAGGAATCACTTTACATCGTTTGCTAATGTTACCAGTGGAGCATGAGAACAAAATACAATACAACAAGCTAACTGGAGAAGCATGCTTGGAAGTTTCAAGAGTATTGAAGAAGATGCAAGTTCTCATTATTGATGAGGTGAGCATGGTATCGAACTTAATGCTTGCCTTTGTGCATTTAAGAATGCAGCAAATTCTGAAGACAGACTATGACGTGTTATTTGGAGGAAAACACGTCATAGTTTTTGGAGATCTTTTGCAACTTACTCCAGTTAAAGGACAACCAGTGTTTAATACTGTGACACATGAAGACACGAAGAAGTCATTGGGAAGCATCGGTAATACAAATATTTGGTCCTTCTTTGAGTACAAGGAACTTACAACTAATATGAGGCAAGCAAACGATGAAGAATATGGAAGTATTCTGAAAGATATCAGGATTGGACTACTCACAGAAGCTGGCAAAAAAGCATTACAGAGTCGGCTGCTACATAATTTATTTCCAAAGGAAGAAATAGTTGCAGAGAAGATATACAAGAACATTGCAGAAAACAAAAGTGTCATCTGCTTAATGCCAACTCTACGTGAATGCTCAATATTCAATGAGGAGCTTTTGAAATTGGAAAAGGAAGATATCAGGAAATTGGAAGCAGTGGACAAAATTGAGGATGGAAGAATTACTGTCACATTAACAGGCACACTGAAAAATAAATTGGATTCACTAGAGAAGAAGATTTCCAAAACAGCTGGATTAGAAAAAAATCTATATGTTTGCATGAACTGTAGAGTATTTTTAAGGAGAAATTTGGATGTTGAAAAAGGTTTAGTTAATGGAGCTGTGGGTTTTATTAATTATCAGAAAAAAGATGGAATTGAATGTTTAAAAATAAAATTTGATCAGATAGAAGAAGTTAAAGACATTTGTCGTTGTTCAGTTCGTTTCATGCTTGTGAAAGACTTATATGTACGTAGGAAGCAGTTTCCGTTTTCGCTAGCATATGCTGTAACTATTCACAAGTCTCAAGGATTGACTGTAGATTGTGCATTTGTGAACATTGGTTCAACTGTGTTCAAAGAAGGTATGGCATATGTTGCTTTGTCACGAGTGAAAACATTATCAGGTTTATTCATGATAGACTTTGATGATTCAAAAGTTAGTGCTGATACAAATTGTGTAAAGGAGTATAATAGATTAAGAAGAAGCTATGCTCCTCATTTAGGTCAGTATCCTGTGTTGGAGAAACGTGTAGTTTCTCGTAAAAGGAGAAATGAGAATATCTGTAATGAAGATGTAGAGAGGAGGAAAAAAAAGAGGAGTGATGTAATTGCAAGCAAAAAGAATAAGGAAAATGAAGAACAGGTTGTAGGATGTTATTTTGAAAATAGCTCTGGTGTCAACTGCTACGCTAATGTAGTGCTGAATGTTGCATTTTATCTGGAAAGTTTGCAAGAGCAGATAATAGTAAATCAGGGAAAAAGATTCTGTTCTGTGCTGAGTCTCCTTTTTGAAAAGCTGAGTAATGATAAAACTCAAATAGAAAGTGCTACTGAAATTAGAAAAGTTTTAGATGTATGTTCAGGACGAACACAGTTTTCTCAAAATGTACAGCAAGACGCACAGGAATTCTTGATTTATTTTCTTCAGGTACTGGAAGAAGAAGGGGTTAACATTGAAAATTTATTTGGTCTCTCTTATAAATGGGAACATAGTTGTGAAAACTGTTATAATATATGTGGCTCTAATGTTGATTCTGAAAGGTTTATTTATTTAACATTGCCAGAGAGTAAAACAGTCACTTTTGCTAAATTAGTTAAAGATGCTAATCATAGCATGCAATGCGGTGAGTGTAAATCTGACATGTTTTCAACATTAATTTTAAAGGAATACAGACAGTATGTAATTTCAATGATGCAACGATGTAGAGCTGATGGTTCAAAATTGGATACTTTAATAAAGAAGTTTACAGGACAGCAATTATCAATTTCAGGAAAAACTTTTGTAACAGTTGCAATAATTTTCCATGATGGACCTACTGTAACTTCTGGTCATTACACAGTTTATCTTAAATGTGAAAAAGGCTGGACACTGTGTAATGATTCCCAATTGATTTTTAAGCAACGTTTGCCTTTTGATTTAGCAAATTCCTATCTAATCTTCCTGAAACCTAAATTTTAGAGAGATTTGGCAACATCTGGACAAAACAATTTTACCATTTTATTGGATTACCATTTGGAATTTACAAATAAAAAGATTTAACAAATTATCATTTGGCCTAATGGAAAGGTAACCAATTGTAATGTGGAATTTTTCCATTTTTTAAGGAAACTTTGGAAAACCAAAAATTTAGAAAAAATCGGTAACATCTGCACAATTTAAATTTTGGAATGTTATTGGATTGCCATTGGAAATTTTTTCAAAAAAGATTTTTAAAATTACTATTTGGCCATGCGGAAAAGTAAACAATTCTATTGTGGACTTATTTAATTATTAATTAATCTTTCGGAAACCAAAATGTTACAGAGAATCGGTGACATCTGTACAATTTAAACTTTTGTTTTTTATTGGATTACCATTGGAAATTAAACAAAAAAAGAATTTTAAAATTACTATTTGGCCTAAAGGAAATGGAACCAGATGTATTGTGGAGTTATTTGACATATATTATTGTGATTATACTTCTGAAACAAAAATATCAGACGGTATTTTAAAGAAATAAGTATTGATATTAGATGATATTTTTTAAGAATATTATGCATTTCTATAAAGTTATGTTTATGCAAAAAGAGATTGTGGGCTTTTTTAAAAACAATCTTTGAGATTGTTAATTTTTTTTTTTGCCTGCTGTTAAATGATGAATGCAATTGCTTTCACAATTTATAGTGAAATGCAATATTTTCTGAAAACAGCAAAAAAAAGGCAAAAATATTTTTTGAAAAATATGTAAATATGTGTACTGTATTATTAAATGTTTTATTAAATATTAATACTTTTTTCTTTTTTTTCAGATTGAGATAGAAAATTTTCGAAAACTAGAACAATTTTTAAAGCAATTAAAAAAAAAATTAAATGAATAAATCTTTTTTTGAGTGGGTATGGTAAGTCAATAATGTCATGGTCCCTTTTTTCCACTTCTCTACAATCACATTTTCAGTTTTTAATTGTAGTCTCTCAAGGACCTTGTAATGTGATAATTGATTTTTAGTGTTTTTAAAAAAAAAAAAAAAAATACGCGTACCGTACGCGTACGGTAAAAAATAAAATAAAAAAAGTTTTTAAAAAAATATATAAAAAATAGATGAAAGGTAAGGTTGGCTCTTAAAAGAGCCGTTGTGTTCATGCAGGGACAGAGGAAAGAAAGATTGGGAATATTAGACGGTACGACAAGTGTGCTGATCTATTTTACTGTTCACTAGGGAAACACTGGTCTCCCTATAAGTAATTAGATCGTGACAAGTGGCACACCGTACTTCAACCCTCGCAAACCGAGGGTTAATTTCCAGAGGACCAGAAAAAGGAGATGCTCCCCCCACAGATGAAGGGCTCACCTGACCTGCAGAAGAAGGACTCGGCCCTGCAGATGATGGTCTAGGCTGAGCTGCTGTGGATGTGCTTGGTTGATTTACTGAAGGGTTACCTTCAGTAAGTCGAGCATGTGTCCTTCTGTGTACATCCTTAAGGTGTCTCATCATGGTGTGATTCCCAAAGGAATACTTCCTGTCAGGATTACCTCTTGAAAGTACACGCTTACACAGCTTGCAAGTCACTAAGGGTGCATTTACCTTTTGCTGGCCTTCTGGAAAAGTAAAATACTCCCATACGTAAGAGGTCTTTTGTTTCCTCGCTCTCTGCCTCAAGGTAGTGCTGCTAGCCTCACTCTCAGAAGAGCTCTGCTGTTCAGCCATCGTATCACAAAGACAACCCAGCTCCTTCTCCTAAGGGATCACAAGCAGAAATGAGGGGAATGGGTGTGGTGTAGGAGAGTTCTAGAACTGAAAGTAGTTTCAACCAATCAAAAGTTGTGTTTCATGATCACATGACCTACCGTACGCTTACGGTACGCTTACGGCAAAAGTACGCATGCGCGTAAAAAAGACACGCGCTCGCGCGCATGCGCATAACAGTCACTCCCCGACACTTCCGCGTAACGTGCGCGTGTAGCGTACACGCGTACGCTCCCCACGCGGAGTACGCGCGGCTACGCAAATTGCCTAACTATACGCAAACAGCGTAGATAAATTACGGACATTGCGTAAACCGTACGCTTACCGTAAGCTTACCGTACGCGTACTAAAAAAAAATAAAAAAAAAGGAAAAAATGTATTGCTAATAAATTATACCTGTTTATTTTATAAAAAATGTTAAAAAAAACATATTGTAGAATTTTAAAAATTTAACCATAGTCTTTAAAAAAGGATAGAAAATTAAAATAAAAATATGTAAAAAAAAAAAGAAGAAAACAAAAAAAATTAGCATTTAAAAAACCTTGCAAATTCACTGAAAAAACCATGGGTTTCACACACGTTATAGTTAGGAATTAGCATTTAAAAAACCTTTGAAATTCACTGAAAAAACCATGGGTTTCACACACGTTATAGTTAGGAATTAGCATTTAAAAAACCTTAGAAATTCAATGAAAAAACCAAAGGTTTCACACATGTTATAGTTAGCTGGACATTTCACTCGTAAAAAACCAATGAAATTCCCCCGTTATAGTTAGTTCAGCTAACTATAACTCGCGCGCCCGCAATGCACTACTGATGACGTCACATATTACATCACTCATGACATGGTCAGTGACATCACTCATGACATCACTGATGACATCTCAAATGACATCACTGATGACATTATCCTTGTGACAGAGTGGTAGACCTCCTCTCACCCTAATATAACCTTTGATACAAACATTCAAAAATAGAGACTAAAATTTTCAAAAAAATGGACATACCAATAACAGTTACAACAACCTATTCAGTAATTCTAAGATCCACATACACATCCACTCATCCACCAACAATCCTATACAGTCACTCATACATGTACTCACTCATCATATGTACTCATACACCTATACACCCTGTTACACAATGCCACTCATCCATAGAGTTACTCACACATAGTCACTCATGCTAATAAAGAATCAAACATCCATTTACTTGCATATACAGTTATACACACACCACCACACTTACTTTTACAGAAACTTACACATACTTAGTCTTTTAAACAATCACTTATAGAAACACATACTTATTCATACAGGAACTCTTCCAATCTCTCACTCTCACATATACTCACTTATAAACACCAATAGTCACATATACTAGTTTAAAACATGTGTAGTTACTTATGAAGACACTATTGAGACAGTCATTCACTCACTAACACACCCATGCACACACTCATCCACCCATACAGTCCTGCACACATGCTGTCTTCAACACATACAAACAGTGAGTCACTCATTCATGCATCTATGCACTACGTAATACCCCCCACCGCACCATGAAGACACTCAGACACTCATACTGATACTCAAAAAACCAACTATTAACCTATATAGACACTCATGTAGCTACTCACCAACCCATGCAGCCACTTATATACAAAGTGAGAGACTGATACAGGTATTTACACATTTAAACATTACTCACTAAGCCATGTATTCAAAAAGATACACTTAATCAGTCAGTTATACAATCAATTTTTCAGAAACAAATCATCAATTTAGACACTTATATACTCATTTATTCTTCCATCGACCTTGAGATATACATATATAAAACATATTTAATTTTCAGAAAAACACACATTCACTGGATGATGTCATCAGTGATGTCATTTGAGATGTCATCAGTGATGTCATGAGTGATGTCACTGACCATGTCATGAGTGATGTAATATGTGACGTCATCAGTAGTGCATTGCGGGCGCGCGAGTTATAGTTAGCTGAACTAACTATAACGGGGGAATTTCATTGGTTTTTTACGAGTGAAATGTCCAGCTAACTATAACATGTGTGAAACCTTTGGTTTTTTCATTGAATAAATATATATATATATATATATATATTTACACAGAGAGCGAAAGTTATGATGGGTGATGATAGATTTAGATAGCTTCATATAATAAATAAAACTGTCATTAATATTTATACTATTATAAGAGACTATAAATACAAGCTTTCATTTGAGATTTTTTTTAGGAAAAATCTGTATTTATATACAATATTACATATTTACATATTTTAGTAGAATGCTTTTAATCTTTACAAATGCAAACTGTGGGGCATATTTATAATAACTGACGCATCCCTGCATATCAGCAGGGATGCGCCAGTTATTTTGCGCCCCAGCTCCGCCACCATGGATGCGCCGCATTTATAATGCGGCGCACCATGGGGCAAAAACGGCACAGATGCGTCACGCATCTGTGCAGTAAAAGTGGCGCATTGCTGGAGTTGCGTCGCAAGCGCGACGCAGCTCCAGCAATGCTCTGGGGGGCCCTAGCTTCACAATGCTGCGTCAATCCTTACGCCTGCTTCAAGCAGGCGCAGGGTTTTGACGCAGCATGGGCTCAAAAGTGACTGAGTGAAATCTTGTAGATTTCACTCAGCCACTTTTAGACGGCGTTCCTGCGCTGGAACGCCCCCACCTGCCCTGGAACGCCTACATGTGGCGCAGGGCTTTACAACGTGATGCATCTCCCAGATGCGTCACGTTGTAAATACCCCGCACCATGGCGCAGGATTTGCGCCGCTGCTGCGTCACAAAAGTGACACAACGGCGGCGTAAATGAGGCGCAAGTCAAACATAAATCTGCCCCTGTATTTATTTTTTTTGCTACTGGTCATGATGATGGAGGGGACTCGTATTCTGATGCCACAGGTTCTTTCTTGCCTGGATGAGTCTTGTGTCAAGTTTGACTGCCCCCTCTGCAAATTCTCGGTGGGTCGACTCGCCTTTCATCCTTCTGTGGTTGATAAAGTGAGTACCATTGAGTTGGGTAACAATAAACATCTGCTATTCAGCACCAAACTACCCTTCTGGGTGAACCGCACTTTACAAATACATATCATGCTATACAGTGGAGGTTCTCCCTGAATCTGCTTACTTGGACGCAGACTAACGGACTGAGGATACGGATTTTCGTTTTTGGGCATTACCTAGCCCTGGGAATTTCCCCTTGCATCCAGCGCAATACACTGGATCGTCGATCTGGGATTCCAACCACTCAATTTTCTGAGTTTTTCGTGTTACGAATCCCTGATAAAGTTCCCCTTGTGGGAACGAAACACATTGGCTGAGCTGTTTGTGCTTTTAACTTATGGAAAGAATTGAGTTGAAATAAAAATGTTTGATACAACAAAAGTGCTCTGGACTTCATTGCCTGGTGCACCACCACTTGTAGCTGCCCTTTCAGGATCTGGAACAGAGCAGTGCCGCACAACGGCTGGTGCTGGGGTGTCAGTGCACAGGACTAAGGAAACTTGTGTGAGGTGCAGAGCCATACGTCAGCCATTGAAACTTTCTTTTCAAACTTTACAAATACATGTTATGCTATACGGTGTATGTTCCCCCCGTATCTGCCTTGCAACTGAGGTCCTATGTATCCTCTGCCCTGGATCCTGCTTCTCAAATGTTGTTCCTGGTTGCCTGCCACAGAGGTATAGGAAGAGAGTGGAATACTTGAGTGTATTTATTCGCTGCTTAATGTGTGTGAATAATCATGCAGTCAATTTCAAATCAGTTTCTATGAAAGGGACTCCCACTGGAAACTACAGTACACTGCAATGGTGAATTGCTCATATGGTACAAAGGCCAGTGTAGGTATGTGGACACCGAAGGAGCACCCATAGCACATGATATCTCCTTCTAACATGCCTATATGCAAAAGATCACAATTATTGTTGATATAAGCAATGTCACACTGACAAAAGCCTGGGAAGACACAAAGGGATGAAGGCCTTATTTAGAGACCTGCATGATACAATATATTAACTTATGAAGACACAAAGGAATGAATGCCCATTTCGAGACCTGCATGATACAGCATAATGAGATCGGTATGCTAAACAATAGAAGTGCACATGGTTTATGTGAGTGTATTCCATGGCCTATGCGTAGTTTACATGTTTTCTGAGTGAATTTCGTGAGCTAATGGTGGATGATTAGTGTGTAACCTAATTTCTCAAGGCATAGACACACTTCTCATGTGACATACTCTGCAAAAAACAGCCCTGTGTATCAACATGCATGTAGAAACATGTAAATGTAAAAGTGGGACACCTTTGAGTATGCATCATGTCACTACTTATTTATTTTGGTAATACTTGCATTACTCCCTGGCATTATGGCAAAATAAGCATGACAAACTAACCTGAACAACATATTGCATGCACAACAATTCATGCAATCTACAACTTTGAGACTTCAATGAATGCACATATTATTTGCTAATATGCTAAGAATTATGTTCTTCTAGCTTGTGATTGAGTTTTGGTAGGTCTCTTGTTAGAATCTCCTCTACGGTGGCTTCCATTAGAGATGCTAGATGTGGTGCTTGATAGACCTTCCAATGATGTGCTGATGCACTATTTCAGATCCACCGCTGAAAGTCTTCCCAGCACTGGAGGTCCTCCCAGCACTCGTAGGACTCATGCGGAGGTAATCCCTATTTCAATGCATTGTATGAAAATACACTTGCAGACAGTCAGGTATGCAATCTTCAGCAGATGGCTATCTGCCCCTCATGAAGCTGTATAAAATAGCTGAAGGTTCCCCTACCATATCACACCTGCTTCCTCTGGGCTGGAGGCCTTCTCAACACTCTCCTCAGCCATGTTTGGAGGTACGTGATTACCTTTCAGCAGCGGAATGGATGTGGATTATTTTGCCTTTGAAGGAAGGCTTAGGAAAAGCCATTTATGCACTTCCACTATGTAACTTCCTGTTTGTTATGATTGGCGTAGCACTCCGGATACAGTTCACATGTCTATATGATGTAGGCATAAACATTTGAAAAAAAATTGAAGACATAGGAAACTAAATGCCTGAAATAATGAGTGGCACTCTAATGGTGCTACACATCACTAACATTGCCATCTTCTACTTGGAAATGGCTTTCTATTAGAAGTGAAATTCTGTATCACATACGTGTATCTTTATGCATGTGCAGTGTAAGCCTACAAACACAATTTAATGGGGGTGAAGTTGAGGGTGTAGCCCTTGTGTGCTTTGCATATGATATTGGGGAAATTATACGTTATTTTAATGTGTGTTGGTTGTGTTAGCCTGGTGTTTTTTCAGTACTTGTGTTTGTGTGGGTGGGGACATGTAGTGTGTCATTATGTGTATGTGTGTGCATGTTTGTGGGTGTAGAGTTGTAAGTGATGACAGATATGGAATGTGTATTTTTATAATTTATTAAAAATGTTCATATGTATATCTTTGTAAGTATATTGCATGTTATACATATGTTTTCAAAATATGCTTTGTAATGGTGTCTGCAACATGTTTTAATTTGTTTCATTTGGTTGTTTGCAACATATAAAGTTATTTGGGATTTTGTATCTGGATTTCTTTTTTCAGGTCTAGGTCTTTGTGATAGTGTTGTTCTCCCTACCTCCATTGATTTAAGTTTAATTCCCTTGCAGCACATGCGAGTCGCAATATATTGTGTATGACTAACGGCCTTATTACGAATTTTGGCGGTACGACCACTGTAGAACTGCTTCTGGCACCGCGCTGCTGGAGGTTCAAAGACCCTTGTATTACGAGTTTACCACAGGGACAGCGGTACGGAGGAGGGGCTCTTGAAGCAGTGGTGTGTACTTTTTCCAAATATATCGATCCCTGTGTGTGCATTTCGACGGCATATGTTTTCGACGCACACATATGCATGATATATGTGGAAAAATACAGTATATACCCGTTACCAGCATTCAGCCCATATGTGGGCAGTTCTGCTACAAAAAAGACCCACCCGTATATCACCGCACACAGGGTCGTAATCCTCAGGCTGAAGATCCTGCTGTGAAGGGGGGACCTTGAGACAGGGATCCAATTTAGACTCTGCCTGGAAGAAGAAGAAAGGGGTGAGTACGCACCCCAGATCCTTCGTCACCACCATCTTAAAGCAGGTGGTCAGATCGCCACGGTCCGGTCGTTGATCAGATAACTCGTAATACGCATGGTGGCTGCCTTTCCCCGATTGTGAACTCGCCGGTTAGCTGGCAGTCTTGGCGGTCCAGAGGTGGCCTTACCATAGCCAATTCTTCTAACTCATAATACAGCGGTTAGACTGCCGAGCTGTCCATGCTCAGACCCCCACCGCCGATACGGTGGCCCACGAGACCACTAAACTCGAAATATGGCCCTTAATCTAACTCTTAGTCAGAGATTTGAGCCTGCTTGGGATGTAGTGCTACTAGAACAGATTTGGATGTTACTTGTATGAAATGAAACTGTCTGACCCTTCCATATGTGTCTTTTTGAATGTATGCATGTACCTCTTTTTGTGTCCTCCCTTATTTTTTCTTTTCCTCATAATATTTTTTAGTAGATATTTACCATTTTTCAGCAACTTCTTCTTACTACAAATTCACATTTACAGCTAAAAAGTAGAACTATGGATGCCAAGTTTTACATACTCTCTGTGGAGAACAACACTCATAAGAGAATGGACCAGCACAGGCACAGATCTGCGTCCATACAGTTGGGAGCTGCATTTATGTATACATGAAGCAGTTCTACAGTACATGAAGGAAGGGAAACTGCTGTGTATTGGGTGTGAGCTTCCTGGGACACAGAAAGTGAGCTGGTCCCGGAGTATGGAGTCACAAGGGCTATTAGGGCAAAAGGAGGGGGCCATGAAGCCTTCCTCCCTTTTTAAAAAAGTTACTGCCTTGCTGGATGGGGTACCCAGGTCCTTTTAAAAGCTTGGAAAGGAGGCTGTGTGGTCCCCTTCCCCTTGATCAATACTTTGGGCCAGGGGATGAGGTCCATAGAGCCAAACACGGCTCCCCAACTTGGGCCCGGGGGGATGGTGTCCATTAGGCAAATGCATGTATATGGTCTATCTGAGACCGGTAAGTAGCGCCACCCAGGTAAATCGGTGCTCACCTTACATTTGTCTCAGACTTGTGTGAGATTAAAGACGAGTTTTTATGGATATATACCTGGGCGTGTATATATATTAATGTATTTATTAGGGTACTCACCCACAGGTACTAACTATGGCTTGCTTCATCATTGGACCCTCACTCACACACATAAGGTGTGTGAGTGGACTCAACACGTTTGTAAGCAGAGTTCTGTAATAACTGTGTGTAAAGGCAGTGGAACTGGGCGAGTTTAAAATAAACTCCAAAACCTCAAATGATATTTAATGGCGTAAGTTTAGGGGCTAGATTAAAAGTAAGAAAAATGACACTATATTAGGATAGAAGGGTCCCAAGTGTCTTATCGGTCTACATGTTTCAGCCACAAACTGCCCCGATCGGTCAATTGGCTTTCTTTAGGACCTGTGTTTTCCCTGCTAGTTATAATAAACAGCCTATAGGCATGTACAAATCACATAATTTTTTTTTAAAAGCATGCACATTTACATACAGGACCTTTTCCTTGTATGGTCAAATGTCTATGTCAATTTACCAACATCATAGGGAAATTTCAGGGATGGACCATCCCTATAGTCACACATTCGTCAAGGGTACTGGTCCACTCAACCCTCGAGGAGTGCCCCTGACTCCCTGAATGTGGCTGAAACATAAGACACTTGGGACCATTATAACCTAATATAGTGTCACTTTTGATACTTTTAATCTAGTCCCTAAACCTACGCCATTAAGTAACTTTTTAGGTTTCGGATGTTATTTTAAACCTGCGGGTGAGGACCCTAATAAATAAATATATATATATATATATATATGTATATATATTTATATATATATGTGAATATATATATATATATTACCTACTGGCGGTCGCCAGTAGGTAGTTATAGTTAGGACCGTGTTTCCATAGGAAATCTGAAAATTCTATTTTGAATAACTTTGGCGCCGGTTGACGAATCCTCGCGGAATTTTCAAAACTAATGGGGCGCTCCGTTCAGCTCCTACCCTAAAAGTCTCGGGGTGATTCGTAAAGCGGGGGCCGAGAAAAAAGGGGGGTCCCAAAACGCGTTTTCCCCATGCATTTTTCCATAGGGACTTTAGTCGCAGCTACAGCCCGAACGGCTGAACAGAATTATGTGAAATTTGGCAGAGAGGTAGCCATAAGGTCCATGAAGTGCCTTTTGCAGGTTTGGTGTAAATCTGTTCAGTATTTCCTGAGAAATTAGCATTTAAATCAATATATATATCTGTACGCGCGCAGCGTGCGCGCACTGAGCAAGTCCTGTGCGCGCACCTTGCCGATCGCGAGCGCACTTCTGATTGGTTGTTAGATGTCAGTAAACATTCGAATCGGTGGAAATCAGGAAGCGGCGGCCGCCATTTTGTCTCTCGCATAAAGAGGGGGTGAAAAACAAAGGGGGAGAACTTGAAAAGGGGGCAGAGTGGGGAGATATTGACCCACTAGGCATTGTAAGGGGGTCACAGTAGGACCTTGTAGGGCAAAAAAAAAGATTTATATTTTGAAATCCCAGCGCGCACCCGAAAATTTTTTAAAAACAAAAAAATTTTTAAAAAATTGCAATTAAGTGAAAAGATATAAGGTGTCTCTAAAAAGAGCCCTTGTGTTTATTGTGTGTTTTTCGGTACCTATAAGTAAGTACCGATGCAGAGTCTAAAGTTCAAGAGGAAGACTCTGTTCCCTTCATCATTGAAGTGTACACCATCTCCTCTATAAATGTCTTGCATGTTGTAACGCAAGTTGTTGTGGTATATAGAACCCATACCATAGTCTCTGAGGAAAGCAGAAATAGATTTGTTGACGTGCTTCCTTGCTTTGTCAATCTGCGGACAAAATTGGTTGGACCAGTTCCACTTTTGCCTTTGGCATATATTAGAATATACAAAGGCAGTTTGTGGAAAAAGCGACATCAATTGCACAAAGGTGTCCTTAATAAGCATTTCCAGACCTACTCCAGTTAAAGTGCCTAGGTCATTTCCACCACAGTGCACAATAATAAGGTTAGGCTGTGGGAGATGTAGAAAGGTTTTCACCAAAGGCATTAATTGGTGCCACTTTAACCCTCTCTGACCAATCCATTTAATGTCTACATTTGGCAAAGCAAGGTCTCTCACCATACCTCTTTTTTCTGCAAATTTTTCACTCCAGAAGACATAGCTGTGACCTACAATCCACACTGTGAACATCTTCAAAGGAGATCTGGATGCACTCAGAAGGTGTCTTTCAGTAGAAAGGCAAAAAGAAATGAAAGACAGTTGAAAAATGGGGGCACACATACTTTTTTTTATAAAAAGAACTCATTGGGTGTTTCAAACCATTCTACACTAAAAAACTAGGCTGTATGTTTAAATTTTAAAAAGCATGTTTTGTATTGGTTCAGAAAAATGTGTGAACAAAGAACATTAGTTTGGATTTGCTGTTAGGTTTGAAAAGTCAAGCACTCTTGCTCTTTGGAAATGAAACATTGTCTGCTGAACTTCTGACCTCTCTGCTCACACCTGTGTTCCATGACCTGTTGCTATGGTAGCAGGTAGAAGTCAAGTGGGGGGAAGGGTACATTTGGAAAGGGGTTGAAGTTTTCAACCAATAGAAATGTGTGATTTCATTTGAAAAAATGTGGGAAGCACTGAGATTTGAAATTAACATGTATATGTGTGAAAAAAGAGAGGGAAACTGTGCCATTAACTGGTTCTGCTGAGAGGAGAGAGGTGTTCAGCTCAGAGATTCTGGTCTGATAAACTGCTGTGTGACTTCCATATTTCTTTCACAACTAACTAATTTTAAAGGTGAGTTATGAGTTTGTGAGGGGGTGTTTGTGGTTAATTTAGATATAAAAAAAAGAATTGTGATTATTTGTTTAAAGTTGTGATTTACATTTTCTGTTTTGGGAGATATTTAACTGTTTTGAATATGTAAAATATTATGGAGTATGTTTTCACCATAAGTTAATGTGTACTGGTAACAATGAGGAATACTGTTTTGTGCCTACCATCAAACCATGAGTCTGTGTGCAGAGAAGAATTGTTGACAGAGATTTAATTTGTGTTGCTGTTGAAAAGTAAGACTTGCAGTTGAAAGAAAAGGACAGCTTCTTTTTAATTGTGATGGTTAGCATTTAGCAGAAATCACTTTGAAAGAAAAGAGAGGAAAACGGCAGCACATTTGAAAAAAGCATTAGTTCTGTAAGAATTGATAACTCAGGAAAGGGGCAGCCTGTGTTTTGTGCCTACCAACACAGCATGAGTCTGTGTGTATATAGGAATTGTTGTCTGAGATTTAATTTGTGAAGTTGTTGTTCAGTAAGAAATGCAGTCCTAGGAAAGGGGCAGCCTGTGTTATGTGATTAAAATGATGGCATGAGTCTGTGTGCACACAGGAATTGTGGGCAGAGATTTAATTTGTGAAGATGTTGTTCAGTAAGAAATGCAGTTCCAGGAAAGGGGCAGCCTGTGTTATGTGCCTAAAATGATGGCATGACTCTGTGTGCACACAGGAAATGTGGGCAGAGATTTAATTTATGAAGTTGTTGTTCAGTAAGAAATGCAGTCCCAGGAAAGGGGCAGCCTGTGTTATGTGCCTAAAATGATGGCATGACTCTGTGTGCGCACAGGAATTGTGGGCAGAGATTTAATTTGTGAAGATGTTGTTCATTAAGAAATGCAGTCCCAGGAAAGGGGCAGCCTGTTGTGTTTACACAAATTATCCCTTAGCACACATGCACTGTTACCTATCCCTGCAGTCTTCATGCAGTTCTGGAAGTCTCTTTGCTCATCTGTCTTGCACCAGACAATACACAGTGTTCAGAAACACACTCTTGGCACACACGCAGCAGCTTCTCCAACACTCTCATGTGTAGTACTCAGCTCTGTGTGCTGTTTCAGATAGCACTGTGTAATGCAAACACATTCAACGTCACCAAGGCCTCATTTAAATTGATCTAGTCTAATCACTCACCCTGTAACACATGGTCATGGACTTAAGGAGCTGTTAGGACATGTGCTGTTTTCTGCTTCTGTAAATGATAAGGGAAATGTATCAGGCTGTAACAGTAATTTGGTACTATTCAGGGACACTGTTTTGTTCCAAAAAACATAGCATGAGTCTGTGTGCGCACCGGAATTGTGGGCAGAGATTTAATTTGTGAAGATGTTGTTCAGTAAGAAATGCAGTCCCAGGAAAGGGGCAGCCTGTGTTATGTGCGTAAAAAGATGGCATGAGTCTGTGTGCACACAGGAATTGTGGGCAGAGATTTAATTTATGAAGATGTTGTTCAGTAAGAAATGCAGTCCCAGGAAAGGGGCAGCCTGTGTTATGTGCGTAACAAGATGGCATGAGTCTGTGTGCACACAGGAATTGTGGGCAGAGATTTAATTTATGAATTTGTTGTTCAGTAAGAAATGCAGTCCCAGGAAAGGGGCAGCCTGTGTTATGTGTGTAAAATGATGGCATGAGTCTGTGTGCGCACAGGAATTGTGGGCAGAGATTTAATTTGTGAAGATGTTGTTCAGTAAGAAATGCAGTCCCAGGAAAGGGGTAGCCTGTGTTATGTGCCTAAAATGACGATATGAGTCTGTGTGCACACAGGAATTGTGGGCAGAGATTTCATTTATGAAGTTGTTGTTCAGTAATAATTGCAGTCCCAGGAAAGGGGCAGCCTGTGTTATGTGCCTAAAATGATGGCATGAGTCTGTGTGTGCACAGGAATTGTGGGCAGAGATTTAATTTGTGAAGTTGTTGTTCAGTAAGAAGTGCAGTCCCAGGAAAGGGGCAGCCTGTTGTGTTTACACAAATTATCCCTTAGCACACATGCCTGTTACATACATCCCTGCAGTCTTCATGCAGTTCTGGAAGTCTCTTTGCTCATCTGTCTTGCACCAGACAATACACAGTGTTCAGAAACACACTCTTGGCACACACGCAACAGCTTCTCCAACACTCTCATGTGTAGTACTCAGCTCTGTGTGCTGTTTCAGATAGCACTGTGTAATGCAAACACATTCAACGTCACCAAGGCCTCATTTAAATTGATCTAGTCTAATCACTCACCCTGTAACACATGGTCATGGTCTTAAGGAGCTGTTAGGACATGTGCTGTTTTCTGCTTCTGTAAATGATAAGGGAAATGTATCAGGCTGTAACAGTAATTTGGTACTATTCAGGGACACTGTTTTGTTCCAAAAAACATAGCATGAGTCTGTGTGCGCACAGGAATTGTGGGCAGAGATTTAATTTGTGAAGATGTTGTTCAGTAAGAAATGCAGTCCCAGGAAAGGGGCAGCCTGTGTTATGTGCGTAAAAAGATGGCATGAGTCTGTGTGCACACAGGAATTGTGGGCAGAGATTTAATTTGTGAAGATGTTGTTCAGTAAGAAATGCAGTCCCAGGAAAGGGGCAGCCTGTGTTATGTGCCTAAAATGAAGATATGAGTGTGTGTGCACACAGGAATTGTGGGCAGAGATTTAATTAATGAAGTTGTTGTTCAGTAAGAATTGCAGTCCCAGGAAAGGGGCAGCCTGTGTTATGTGCCTAAAATGATGGCATGAGTCTGTGTGTGCACAGGAATTGTGGGCAGAGATTTTATTTGTGAAGTTGTTGTTCAGTAAGAATTGCAGTCCCAGGAAAGGGGCAGCCTGTTGTGTTTACACAAATTATCCCTTAGCACACATGCACTGTTACATACATCCCTGCAGTCTTCATGCAGTTCTGGAAGTCTCTTTGCTCATCTGTCTTGCACCAGACAATACACAGTGTTCAGAAACACACTCTTGGCACACACGCAGCAGCTTCTCCAACACTCTCATGTGTAGTACTCAGCTCTGTGTGCTGTTTCAGATAGCACTGTGTAATGCAAACACATTCAACATCACCAAGGCCTCATTTAAATTGATCTAGTCTAATCACTCACCCTGTAACACATGGTCATGGTCTTAAGGAGCTGTTAGGACATGTGCTGTTTTTTGCTTCTGTAAATGATAAGGGAAATGTGTCAGGCTGTAACAGTAATTTGGTACTATTCAGGGACACTGTTTTGTTCCAAAAAACATAGCATGAGTCTGTGTGCGCACAGGAATTGTGGGCAGAGATTTAATTTGTGAAGTTGTTGTTCAGTAAGAATTGCAGTCCCAGGAAAGGGGCAGCCTGTTGTGTTTACACAAATTATCCCTTAGCACACATGCACTGTTACGTACATCCCTGTAGTCTTCATGCAGTTCTGGAAATCTCCTTGCTCATGTCTCTTGCAGCTGACAATACATAGTCTGCAGAAACACACTCTTGGGACACACGCAGCAGCTTCTCCAACACTCCCATGCATACTACTCAGGTCTGTGTGCAATGCAAACACATTCAACGTCACCAAGGCCTCTTTTTCTTTGCTCTACTCTAAACACTCACCCAGGTTGCAGATACTTATGGTATGAAGTAGCTGTTAGGAAATGTGCTCTTTTCTGCCTCTGTGATTTTCCAGGTAAAATGTGTAAGGCTGTAACAGCAATTATCACTTGATCTACCAGAGTAGTAAATGTGCTTTGAATTTGAAAATCAAATTCTGTTTTCTGCTTAGAAGCACACCATGAGGCTGTGTGCGCACAGGAATTGTGGCCACAGATATAATTTGTGTTGCAGTTGTTCTGTTAAAAAATGCACTTGCAGGAAAGGGGCAGCTTGTTTTTTTTCAACTGTGGTGGTTAGTACTGTGCACAAATTAGTAAATCACAAATGAGAGACGAATGGAAAAACATTTGAAATAAATGAAAAGTAAAACAAAATATTTTAATGAATTATAATTACAAAAAGGATTTTTTTTTAGTTCCTTGCAGGTATTGCTGAGCAACAGTGAAAAAAAAATGCCTTTAAGGACAAGAAAAAGGAAAGAAAAGCAACAACAAGTATATCTGGACAAAACTGGGAAAAACAAAATAGCAGGAGAAGCTGGTGATGGCAAAAAGAAAAAGTCTACTGGTAAGCAGAGCAGAGATTTCTTAAAAAAGATTTAAAAAAAAAAAAAAGGCAAAAATAACTGTAAAACAAAGAGAGTTTTATGTACAAAGCAACAACACAGTCAACAGCAAAAAAAAAAAGCTAATGTACAATCAGAAGTATGTCAAACTGATTTAACACGAAAATTAGATTTTAAAAACATTTGTCGAAAAATGTTTCATAGAAGAGTGATGTTAAATTTGCTAAAGGATGTGAAAAAATATAAGAAAAAAACAAAATTTATTAAGAAAAAAAAATGTATAGAAAATATTGTAAGTAAGGCTTTGGAAATAAAAAGAAAACTTTTTATTCTAATTTTGAAAAGGATGCGTAGATTAGAAAAATTAGTGAATGCAATGAAGTCACAAAGCAAAAGGAAAAGAGAAGTGAAAAAAAGTAACTTTTGTAAAGTGTTCTTGGGAGAATGGAAACACAGTTCAAGTACTGAACCATTTTTTAATGAAGAGAGTTATCTTCAAAGTAATAGTTTGTTGCATGCAGTTGACACCAATGGTAGAGCATATGAAGTTAAGGATGGTTGTGTGATGCAAAAAGAGAAAATGGTCCCAAGAAATGAGGAAGAAGTAATGGCTGCTGAGGCTATGGGGAGACGTCCAAAAGCCCCAGTGTACACTTGGAACTGTAGTAGTATTTGTACTGTGCGTCAGGAATCTATTGATAAATTACGTGACTTTCTAAGAGAATATAGTAAAAAGAGTGTAAAACAGAAGATGAAGGTGCTTCAAACACTAGATCCATGCAGAGTGAGAGAAAATACTGGTTTGCAGGGACATTCTCTGGCTTGTCTATCTAGAAAAGTGTGTAAAAGTGTTTTTCATCATTTTAGGATGCTGGCTGTTCATCATACTGAAATGAGAAAGTTTGTGAGAACATTGTATTTTGCTAAAAGTCCAGCAGTAAAGTTGAATGAGTTGAATAATGCTCTGTTCCGTGGATCTGTATCAGATGTAGTGAAGGTTACTGATGAGATTCAGTTTTGTTACTTTGGTCCAGAACAAGAAAGTGCAGAAAAGGACACAGTAAATGAGGAAAATGAGGAACAGAATGTAGAACTCATTATTACTAAAAATTTTGAGGATGAAATGACAAAATTTACCATCACCTCTAATGAAAGACCAAATATTACTTGTATTTGTTGCCGCAGAAGTCATTATAAAATTCAAACAAGGAGTGTTGATCTGTATAAAAAAAGTGAAAATGAAGATAATTATAAGTGGAAGGATTTTGCAACATATATATTTCTTGAAAATTGTTTTGAATTGGGTGAAGATCAGCGTATTTGTAAATACTGTTATAATAAGTTAGAAGAAAATAGAATGCCGACCAGAGCTGTACATAATAATTTAGAATTGGATGCTATTCCTGCAGAACTTTCTGAATTAAATACATATGAGTCTATACTCATTCAATGTGTTCATCCGTTCCAGACCATAGTACGTATGGAGCCCAAAACTGGTAAATTACCTCCTTCTGGTTTACTGAGAGGTTTAAAAGGAAGAGTGGTGTATTTGCCCTTGGATTTGAAAAAAAATATGGAAACTATTGATGCAGATACTTTGGAAACTGAACCATTAGTAATTCTGGTTAATGGTGTACCTACAAAGAATAAGAAGATTTGGCAAGAGCTGGTGGATGTACGAAAAGTACAAAGAGCAAATTTGTATTTGAAAAAAAATAATAAATGGTATGAATCAATTTATATAGAAGAAGAAGAAGAAGATTTACAAGAAGACACAGAAACACCAACTGGTCAAATTGAAAAAGTGGACAAGTCAAAGGAAGAAGAAATTTATGAACATTTTAGCATACATCCTCTTCATTCAAAAGAAGTTATGGGAGACACTATTGATCTGTATCAGATGAAGAAAGCAAAAGGAACTCCCGTGAGTGTATGGGAGGAGAGCTTGGAAGCTCGATGTTTTCCCCAGCTGTTTCCTACAGGAAAAGGAGGACGATACGATGAACGTCCAGAACAGATTCCAGCTTCTGAGTATCGGACTACAAGACTATATGCAGAAGATCCAAGATTTTGTCAAAGTATTCCTTATTTGTTCCATCTTTTATTTGAAAGCGACTTGTCTGCATTATCTTATGCAGTAAATCACATTTTAAAAAGTGGAGTACATTTACAAAATGTGTCTGCTAAGGATTTTATGGAGAAAGTGCAGCACCGAGATGATCATTTGGAAACACAACTGATCAATCTGATGGCTTGTCAGCGAGGGACAAATGAATATTGGTACCGAAGCCATGGTGAATTAAAATGCATGTTACAGAATTTAGGAACTCCTACATGGTTTCTAACCCTAAGCTGTGCCGAGTACGCTTGGGATGATTTACTGGATTTTCTAAGAGAGGCAAATTCAAACATTAAAAACATTGAATACAAGACAGCTGGAGAACTGTGCTCATTGGATCCAGTTAATGTTTGCAGATATTTCAATAATAGATTTGAGGCTATGATGTCCTTCATCTGCAATAAAAAAAATCCACCTCTTGGAGAAGTAGTGGATTTCTTTTGGAGAAAAGAGTACCAGGCAAGAGGTGCTCCTCATATTCATATGCTGTTGTGGATCAAGGATGCTCCAAAGTTTGGAACAGATACTGATGAAGCAGTGTTATCTTTCATTGAAGAATATGCAACATGTGCTATACCTAAAAGCACAGAAGAGAAAAAGTTAAAAGAGCAAGTTTTACGTTTCCAAAGTCATCGGTGTGGAAAATACTGTCGACGGAAGTACAAGACGAAAGATAAATTCTACACAAAGTGTCGATTTGGATTTCCTAGACCTGTTCTTTCAAAAGGAAGAGTCAACAGTTTTATGTCAGCTGTGCGACATACTATAACCAGAAAATCTCCCAAAAATACCTACAACCTAAAAAGAAATGAAGAGTCAAAATTTATAAATGACTTCAACCCAGTCGTTTTATCCATGTGGAATGCTAACATGGATATTCAGTATGTGGCAGACAATTCTATTGCTGTTGCTCGGTATGTGACATCTTACATCACTAAATCTGAGAAAACAGAATTGAAGGAAATGTGGGAAGAGATTTCTCACGAGAAGACTGTCAGTAAGAAGCTGTACAGTTTCAGTTTAAAGATGTTATCGCATCGAGAAATTGGATCCTACGAATGCTCAGATAGGTTATCATCTGCAAGTCTTTACTCGAAATCCAGAAGAATAATTTGGGTAAGCTTAGGCCTTGCAGGAATGAGAAATCGGGTACTGAAATCTGTTGGAGAAATTGAATTTTTGGTTGAGAATGACCCAGAAACTACAGATATTTTGAAATCAAACATGTTGGACACATATTACCCAAAGAGAAGTCATCATCTTGAGAACATGTGTCTCTATGAAGTGCTGCAGAACTACATTTATTCACGGAAAGCCACAGAAGATATCAACAATGGAAAATATAAAGTCATTGGTGAGGAAGGATGTTTGGTGAAGCAAACAAAAGGAAGTTTGATTAATCACAGGAAGCTCAGTTGCGAAACTACTGACAAAAAGGAATTTTACTACTTGGCTCTTTTACAGCTGTTTAAACCATGGCGTTCAGAGGACGAACTACTGGGAGAATTTCAAAGCTATGAAGATTCTTTTAATGCTAGCAAAGACAGTATAGAATGCAGTACTTTCTCAACTTATGTCCAAATGTTAAATGAAGAAAATGAACAGGAAGCAAAAATTGCAGCTGAAGTAGCTAGAGACAGTTCTCAAGACAGCCAAAGTTCAGTAACACTTAGTCAAGATCCCCTAGGACAACCAATCATAGAAAATGAAGCTGCAGTAGCCATGACTGATGTAGAAACGGCTATGAATCAAGCACAGGAAGATTCAATCGACTTACTAAATCTGGAACAACAACTGAATGAAGAACAAAAAGAAATTTATGAAGAAGTCATCAAAAAAATTGATCATGGATTACTACATGAAAAGAAAGAGTGCTCATGCACATCATTTGAACCAATCAGGATGTATGTGAGTGGAAAAGCTGGAACTGGTAAAAGTTTCTTAATAAAAGTCATCAGAAGCTACCTACAGCAAAAAACAGCTTCAATGTTGTCTTGTGTGGTAACTGCTCCAACTGGGTTAGCAGCCTATAACATAAAAGGAATTACCTTACATCACTTGCTAATGTTACCAGTGGAGCATGAGAACAAAATAGAATACCACAAGCTAACTGGAGAAGCATGCCTCGAAGTTTCAAGAGTGTTGAAGAAGATGCAAGTTCTCATTATTGATGAGGTGAGCATGGTTTCAAATTTAATGCTTGCCTTTGTGCATTTAAGAATGCAACAAATTCTTAAGAGAGACTATGACGTGTTATTTGGAGGAAAACACGTCATAGTTTTTGGGGATCTTCTGCAGCTCACTCCAGTTAAAGGACAACCAGTGTTTAATACTGTGACACATGAAGACACGAAGAAGTCATTAGGAAGCATTGGTAATGCGAATATTTGGTCGTTCTTTGAGTACAAAGAACTCACTACCAATATGAGACAAGCAAACGACGAAGATTATGCAAGTATTCTGAAAGATATCAGAATTGGACTACTCACAGAAGTTGGCAAAAAAGCATTACACAGTCAGTTGCTACATAACTTATTTCCAAATGAAGAAATAGTTGCAGAGAAAATATACCAGAACATTGCAGAAAAAAATACTGTAACCTGCTTAATGCCAACACTACGTGAGTGCTCAATATTCAATGAGGAACTTTTGAAATTGGAAAAGGAAGAGATTAAGAAAATGGAAGCAGAGGACAAAATTCAGCATGAAAGAATTACTTTTACATTAACAGGCAAACTGAAAAATAAATTGGATTCACTAGAGAAGAATATTTCCAAAACAGCTGGATTAGAAAAAAATCTATATGTTTGCATGAATTGTCGAGTGATTTTAAGGAGAAATTTGGATGTAGAAAAAGGTTTAGTGAATGGAGCTATGGGAAGAGTTGTGGGTTTTATTAATTACCAGAAAAAAGATGGAATTGAATGTTTAAAAATAAAATTTGATCAGATAGAAGAAGTTAAAGACATTTGTCGTTGTTCAGTTCGTTTCATGCTTGTGAAAGACTTATATGTACGTAGGAAGCAGTTTCCGTTTTCTCTAGCATATGCTGTAACTATTCACAAGTCTCAAGGATTAACTGTAGATAGTGCTTTTGTAAACATTGGTTCTACTGTGTTCAAAGAAGGTATGGCATATGTTGCTTTGTCACGAGTGAAAACATTATCTGGTTTATTTATGATAGACTTTGATGACTCAAAAGTTAGTGCTGATACAAACTGTGTAAAGGAGTATAACAGATTAAGAAGAACCTATGCTCCTCATTTAGGTCAGTATCCTGTGATTGAAAAACATGTTGTTTGTCGGAAAAGGAGATTTGAGAATATCTGTAATGTGGATGAACAGAACAAAAAAAAAAGGACAGTGATGTGATAGCAAGGAAAAAGAAAAAGGACAGTGTTGAAGAGGTTGTTGGTTGCCATTTTGAAAATAGCTCTGGTGTCAACTGCTATGCAAATGTAGTGCTGAATGTTGTATTTTATCTTGAAAAGTTGCTAGAACAGATAATAGTAAATCATGGAAAAAGATTGTGTTCTCTGCTGAGTCTCCTTTATGAGAAGCTGAGTAATGATAAAACTGAAATAGAAAGTGCTACTGATGTTAGAAATCTTTTAGATGTATGTTGTGGTTCTACACAGTTTAAAGAAAATGTCCAGCAAGATGCTCAGGAATTCTTAATATATATTTTGAGTGTACTAGAAGATGAAGGAGTAGAAGTAGAAAACTTATTTGGTGTCTCTTACAAATGGGAACATTGCTGTGAAAACTGTATGAACACATGTAGTAGTAATGTTGATTCAGAAAGGTTCATATTTTTACCATTACCACAAAGTAAATCAGTGACTTTTAGTAAATTAGTTAAAGATGCCAATCACAACATGGAATGTTCTGAATGTAAATCAGACATGTTTTCTACATTATTTTTACAGAAATATGGTCAGTATGTAATTTTAATGATGCAACGTTGTAGAACTGATGGTTCAAAATTGGACACTTTAATAAAGAAGTTTACAGGACAGCAATTATCAATTTCTGGAAAAACTTTTGTTACAGTTGCAATAATTTATCATGAAGGACCTACTGTAACTTCTGGACATTACACAGTTTATCTTAAATGTGAAAAAGGCTGGACACTGTGTAATGATTCCCAATTGATTTTCAAGCAACGTTTGCCTTATGATTTACCCAATTCTTACTTAATTTTTCTGAAACCTAAATTTTGAAAACTAAAAACTGCATCTGAAGAAAGCATTTTTTGTATTTTTAAAGGATTATAATTGAAGATATCACTTAAAAAGGATTTTGAAATTACTATTTGGCCTAAAGGAAAAGTAATAAAAACAATTGTGGACTCCTTTGACAGAAATTATTTTGGCATGTGTGCTTTTGCGACAAGGTTTAAAGACGGTTTGTCTAGAAAATTTTTATTCATCTAGAGAAGTACTTGTAATATATATGTAATATTTCTAACAAGGTATATTTTAGTGAGGAAAGTTATAGGGCTTTTTTTAAGCAATCTTTCAGATTGTTTTTTTTTTTGCCCGCTGTTAAATGATGAATACAATTGTTTTCACTATTTTAAGTGAAAAATAAAAAATTCTGAAAACAGCAAAAAAAGGGCAAAAAATTGCTTAGTAAAATATGTAAAAACATGTAATGCTTTTTGTAATGTATGATTGAATATTAATACCTTTTTTTTTTTTTGCAGAACTGGAAAGAAAAAATAAAAAAAAAATTCTGTTCCCTTGCAAAATACTTTTTAAATTTTTTTTTTAGAAAAAATTTATTTTTTTTAAAAAATAAGTGAAAAATATTAGTATTACTCAATCCTCCCTTTTCATGCTTCCATTTCTTCACCTCTTTATGAACATTAAATTTAAAAAAAAAAAAAAAAAAAAATTTTAAAAACCCTTGGGTGCACGCAGGGTGTGCGCACCTCAAAAAAAAATACAAAAAAAATCCCTCAAAAAAAAATTTGGGGGGTTTAGTTTATAAGTGGCTCTTAAAAGAGCCCTTGAGTTAATGGAGGGAAACAGGAAGAGAAAAACGAAAAAAAAGAAAAAACATCTATGGCCTACTTGCACTCATGGGCATCAAATTTTCTCTGAATGAGATCAAGACTGGTCTCACCCACAGAAATAAGTTTACCGCAATCAGTGCAGCGTGTGGACAACCTAGCCAAACAAGGTGGTCCAAAAAGAGGTGTGGAAGAAGGCAAAGGCACCACTGCAGAAGAAGTGCTCGGCTGAGCTGCCGAAGATGTGCTCGGCTGAGCTGCTGCAGATGTCGTCGGTAGAGCAGGTGGAGGGTTTGCTCCAGAAGCTCGACGAAAAGTCACTGGATGCATTTTGTCAACATGCCTCAACATAGTGTGAATGCTAAAACAATATTTCTTGTTAGGATTCCCACGTGACAAGACTTTTTGACAAAGTACACATGTAACTTTAGGTGCATTTACCTTTTTTTGTCCCTCTGGAAAAGTGAAAAACTGCCATATAAAGCTGTCTTTCTGCTTCCTGCTCCTCTGCCTCTCAAGAGTGTCCTGGTCACTGTCTGAAGATGGTTGCTGTTCAGCCATTGTATCTCAACAACAGAATAGCTCCTTCTCCAAAGGAATCAGAACTAATAATGAGGGGAGTAGGTGTGGTTTGGGAAGAATCTGGAACTGAAAGTACTTCAAACCAATCAAAAGTGATGATTCTTGATCACATGACTTGCCATGAGGGGATTGGGTGTGGTGTTGAAACAATCAGAAACTGAAAGTAATGATAACCAATAAGAAGTGCTGTTTTATTATGCATATACCCGAGGTGCGCGCACTGCGCAAGCTCCGAGCGCGCACCTCGTGATTACGTATGCGTGAACGCGTAGGAGCGCATGTGCATACGTCATATGCGCGTACGTAGCGCGCATACGTTAAACACGCATATACGCGACCGTTATTGCGCGTAATTTTAGCGTATGAGGAAGTAAACCGCGTGGAGCGCGTAGGACGCACGCACGCATGCGTACGTACGTACGCATATGTAGTGGCTGCGCGCTCCCAGCACGCACTATAACGTATATTTGCGTACATAAATAACGTACAGCAGTATTCATAAAAAACTTACGAAATTGTACTAGGAGCGCGCTCAGAGCGCGCACTCCAAGAATTTATATTAAAAAAAAAAAAATGGAGAAAAATTAATTGCAAAAATAAAAAAAACTGTTCAACTTTATCCTAATTGAAATTTTTTTCAAAAAGCAAAAACAAATAAAAAGATACAGATAATATATAAATGAATACATAGGAATTTTATTTTTAATATAACATTTTTTTTTTAATTAAATAATACAAAAATTAGCATTTAAAAAACCGTATAAATTCACTAAAAAAACCAAAGGTTTCACACACGTTATAGTTAGGAATTAGCATTTTAAAAACCTTGCAAATTCACTGAAAAAACCATAGGTTTCACACATGTTATAGTTAGCTGGACATTTCACTCGTGAAAAACCAATGAAATTCCCCCGTTATAGTTAGTTCAGCTAACTATAACTCGCGCCCCCGCAATGCACTGCTGATGACGTCACATATTACATCACTCATGACATGGTCAGTGACATCACTCATGACATCACTGATGACATCTCAAATGACATCACTGATGACATCATCCTTGTGACAGAGTGGCAGACCTCCTCTCACCCTAATATAACCTTTGATACACACTTTCAAAAATAGAGACTAAAATTTTCAAAACAATGGACATACCAATTACAGTTACAACAACCTCTTGAGTAATTCTAAGAACCACATTCACATCCACTCATTCACCAACAGTCCTATACAGTCACTCATACATGTACTCACTCATCATATGTACTCATACACCTATACATCCTGTTACACAATGCCACTCATCCACAGAGTTACTGACACACATAGTCACTCATGAAAATAAAGAAAGAAACATACATTTACTTACATATACATTTATACACACACCACCACACTTACTTCTACGGGAACTTACACATACTTAGTCTTTTAAACAATCACTTATAGAAACACATACTTATTCATACAGGAACTCTTTCAATCTCTCACTCTCACATATACTCAGTTATATACACCAATAGTCACATATACTAGTTTAAAACATATGTAGTTACTCATAGAGACACTATTGAGACAGTCATTCACTCACTAACACACCCATGCACACACTCATCCACCCATACAGTCCTGCAGACATGCTGTCTTCAACACATACAAACAGTGAGTCACTCATTCATGTACCTATGCAGTATGTAATACCCCCCACCGAACCATACACACACTCACACTAATACTAAAAAAAACAACTAATAACATATATAAACACCCATGTAGCTACTCACCAACCCATGCAGCCACTTATACACAAAGTGAGAGACTGATAAAGATATTTACATATTTAAACATTACTCAGTAAGCCATGTATTCACTAAGATACACTTAATCAGTCAGTTATACAATCAATTTTTCAAAAAGAAATCATCCATTTAGACACTTATATACCCATTTATTCTTCCATCGTCCGTGAGATATACATATATAAAACATATTTAATTTTCAGAAAAACACACATTCACTTGATGATGTCATCAGTGATGTCATTTGAGATGTCATCAGTGATGTCATGAGTGATGTCACTGACCATGTCATGAGTGATGTAATATGTGACGTCATCAGCAGTGCATTGCGGGGGCGTGAGTTATAGTTAGCTGAACTAACTATAACGGGGGAATTTCATTGGTTTTTCACGAGTGAAATGTCCAGCTAACTATAACATGTGTGAAACCTATGGTTTTTTCAGTGAATTTGCACGGTTTTTAAAATGCTAATTCCTAACTATAACGTGTGTGAAACCTTTGGTTTTTTCAGTGAATATATATATATATATATATATATTATCTACTGGCGGTCGCCAGTAGATAGTTATAGTTAGGACCGTGTTTCCATAGGAAATCCGCATCATTCTATTTTGAATAACTTTGGCGCCGATTGACGAATCCTCGCGAAATTTTCAAAATAGGTGGGGCGCTCCGCTCTGCTCCTTCCCTGAAAGTCTCGGGGGGATTCGTCAAGTGGGGGCTGAGAAAAAGGGGGGGTCCCAAAACGCGTTTTCCCCATGCATTTTTCCATAGGACCTTTAGTCCAAGCTGCTGCCCGAACGGCTGAACAGAATTACTTGAAATTTGGCAGAGAGGTAGTCTTCAGGTCAGGGATGTGCCTTTTGCAGGTCTGGTGTAAATCTGTTCAGTATTTCCTGAGAAAATAGCATTTAAATCAATATATATCTATAGGCGCGCTCCGAGCGCGTACCGTAAGCTTACCGTACGCGCACGCTGCCGTGCGCGAGCGCGAATCTGATTGGTTGTTAGATCTTAGTAAACATTCGAATCGGTCGAAACCAGGAAGTGTCGGCCGCCATTTTATCTCTCGCAGTCTGAGGGGGTGAAAAACAAAGGTGGATAATGTGAAAAGGGGGCAGGCTGGACAGTTCCTGACCCCCTAGCCTTGGTCAGGGGGTCCCAGAAGGACCCCCAAGGGCAAAAATGTATTTTAATTTTTTTAAGAAAAATCGCGGAGTGCGCGTAGCGTATGTGCACGGTGAAAAAACTTTAAATAAATAAATAAATACATAAATACATAAATTAGCATTTAAAAAAACCGTACAAATTCACTGAAAAAACCATAGGTTTCACACACGTTATAGTTAGGAATTAGCATTTAAAAAACCTTGCAAATTCACTTAAAAAACCATAGGTTTCACACATGTTATAGTTAGCTGGGCATTTCACTCATGAAAAACCATTAAAATTTCCACGTTATAGTTAGTGCAGGCAACTATAACTCACACGACCGCAATCCTCTGTTGATGCTAATACTGTATTTAGACACTTATTTACCCATGTCTTCTTCCATTAATTTTTAGCTATACATATATTACAAATATTTTTTTTTCAGAAAAACACATATGTCATCAGTGATGTAATATCTGACGTCATCAGCAGAGGATTGCGGTCGCGTGAGTTATAGTTGCCTGCACTAACTATAACGTGGAAATTTCAATGGTTTTTCACGAGTGAAATGCCCAGCTAACTATAACATGTGTGAAACCTATGGTTTTTTAAGTGAATATATATATATATATATATCCATAAAAACTCTTCTTTAATCTCACACAAGTCTGAGACAAATGTACGGTGAGCTCCGATTTGCCTGAGTGCCGTTACTTACTGGTCTTGGATAGATCAGATAGACCATATACATGCACTTTATGATATTCAAGATATTTCCTCCTTTAGTTTCTTGAAGGATTTTATTTGGGAAGATGAGGATGTATCTTCTGTAAAGACTTCTCACTCCTTCTTAAGTTTTGGTGTCTATGGGGCACATACAGCTCGGGGAGGAGGGCTGGTGATCCATTTTAAGGCGTCTCCCTAGACTCCGACATGGTGGAGTCTTCTAATGAAGGTCTGGTGCGATACGGTGTCAAACGCCGCTGAAATATCGAGGAGGATGAGGATTGCTGTTTCATCCCGGTCGAGGAGGGTTCTGATGTCATCGGTGGTGGCGATTGAGAGACGTTGAGCACGTTGTTTCTTTCTAGGTGTACAGTGAGCTGCTAGTTGAGGACTTTGGCGGAGAATGGGATCAGTTAGATGGGACAGTAGTTTTAAGTTCACTGGGGTTGGCAGAGGATTTCTTCAGGAGTGGTTTGTCCTCTGCATTTTTCCATCCATCAGGGAAGGCTACTTTGGTGATGGATGCGTTGAGAATGGAGGTGAGTTCGCCACTGAGTGCTTTGTGTCCGAGGTTGAAGATGCAGTGGGGGCAGGGATCTGTGGGTGCTCTGGAGTGGATGGAGGCCATGCTGGATGTGGTGTTCTCCATGATGAGTAGATTCCATGCAGTGAGCGGGGGACTGTGAGTGGTGTCTGTTGATGTGAAGAGGTTGTCGATGTTGCTGAGTTGAGGATCGAAGTTGTTGTAGATGGTGGATATCTTGCCATGGAAATAGTTTGCTGGTGTGTCGCAGAGTTCTTGGAAAGGGCTGACCGTGTTCTCGGTGGCTGCAAGGCAGGAGAACTCTCTGAAAATGCTTGAGTTCCTTGGTGTGGTTTAAATTCACCATAAGTTGGGATTTTAAATTGTGATTCTAGAGACAACAAACTCGGGGTACCATAAATTCCTAATTGGAAATTACATTTATAAAAAGTAATAAGGTAATCCCAGTATTATTTTATGGAAGTCATAGGCCTTGCGGTAATGAAAAAAGAATTTAAGAGATTTTCACTACCAGGACATGTACAACTTAAAGTGCATGTCCTACTTGATTGATCAGGGATTTGTAATGCGCTACTTTGCCCGAAGGCGTCAAGGCGCAAATGATGGAAAACAATCAGCCAAATCTAGAAAAAAGAGCTTTAGGGGTAGGCTTCAGAGAAAAGGAAAGTTTTGAGAGCTCGGCGAAACAGGGACAAAGAATCCTGATTCCTAAGGTCAGGGGGAAGCTCATTCCAGAGTCTATGGGCAAGGGTAAAGAAGGCCCTACCTCCCCACCTTGCTTTGGCAAAACGGGGGACCGTAAGCAAATTCATACTGGAAGATCGCAGGGCCGTACCAGGGGTGTAGTACGACACCAGAGACCTAATGCCCTCTGCCCCTGCGTCATGAAGAGCCCGATAGATGATAATCAGGGTTTTGAATTTTATCCTGGCCTGGACCGGGAGCCAATGAAGATGTTTCCTAATGGCAGTCCCAGAGGAACGTCTAGGGGCGTTAACGACAAACCTTGCTGCCGCGTTCTGAACAACTTGCAGCCGATGAACCAGATTGTTGCTCATCCCAAGATAGAGGGCATTACAGTAGTCTAGGCGCGAGGATAGAAGGGCAACCGAGACTTGTTTCCGAGCATCAGGGGAAAGGTAGTGGGTGAGCTTTCTCAACACCCTCAGCACCCCACAGCAGGTGGAAACAGTCCTGTTCACTTGCTTGTCAAAGGCCAAAGAGGTATCAAATAGGACTCCCAAGTTACGGGCAACAGAAGAAGGTTGTGGGCAGACTCCCAGAGCCGATGGCCACCAGTCGGCTGACCAGACCTCTTTGTTTCCCCCAAAGACAAGAATTTCGGTCTTCTCCCCGTTCAACTTTAAGAAGTTTGTCATCATCCAACCTGCCACTGCCCCCATACAGTTCCTAAAGTTGAGGGCCGTAGACCCGACCGATTGTGACAGGGAGACCATAATTTGGGTGTCGTCGGCATACGAAAGAACTTCCAATCCAAAAGATCTTACAAGCCTGGCAAGAGGGGCCACATAAACGTTGAAAAGAGTGGGGCTCAAAGAAGAGCCCTGAGGGACCCCACAGTGCAAACTGCACCGTGCCCGTGGGCTGTCCAGGGCCTACCTTAGCGGTGACTTATATGTTTTAAAAAGGAAGGCTTGGGCCTGGCAAGGGGTTTAATATGCCAGGTTGACATGACATGACAGAACTCCGTCCTAGACGCCTCCCAGTCAGGCTTCCGCAGCAACCACAGCACCGAGACTGCTCGCCTCGCTTCCACCGATGACATCCGCATGCTACTCGACCAGGGACACACCGCGGCCCTCATCCTACTAGACCTCTCCGCAGCTTTCGACACCATCTCACATCACACCCTCGCTGCCAGAATCCACGACGCTGGGATACGAGGAACCGCCCTCTCCTGGATCTGATCCTTTCTCTCCGGCAGAACCCAGAGGATCAGACTCCCTCCGTTCCTCTCTGAACCCATGATCAACTGCGGAGTACCCCAAGGATCATCACTCAGCCCCATGCTTTTCAACATCTACATGGCCCCCCTCACCACCATCGTCAGACAGCACGGGCTCAGCATAGCACCATATGCCGATGATACCCAGCTCATCCTTTCCCTCACCCAGGACCCCGAAGACACCAGACTCTGCTTCCAGCAAGGAATGAGAGACGTCGCCACCTGGATGAAAAGCAGGTGTCTGAAGCTCAATTCAGAGAAGACCAAGGTTCTCATCCTCAAACCCTCCACCTCCGCCTGGGACAACATCTGGTGGCCCTCCACCCTTGGGAGCCCGCCCACCCCGACAGACCATGCACAGAACCTTGGCATTATCCTCGATTCCTCCCTCACCATGACCCGCCAGATCAACTCCGTCGCCTCCACCAGCTTCAACAGCCTCCAGACCCTCTGCAAGACCTTTAAATGGATCCCCCCCCGAATGCAGAAGAGCCATCACCCACGCTCTCATAACCAGTAGACTGGACTACAGCAACACCTTCTACGCCGGAATCAACAGAACTCTCCTTCACAAGCTCCACACCATACAGAATGCCGCAGCCAGACTTGTCCTTGGAACCCCGTGGCATGAACACATGACCCAACACCTACAAGACCTCCACTGACTCCCAGTTGAGAAGAGAGTAACCTTCAAACTGCTCACCCACACCTACAAATCCCTCCACAACATCGGACCCAAATACCTCAACAAGAGAGTCTCTTTCCATGTACCCAAGAGGAACCTCCACTCGGCTGACCTTGCCCTCGCAGAGACCCCCGGCACCCGCCGAACCAGAGCAGGTGGAAGAGCTTTCTCCTACGTCACAGCCAAAGCCTGGAACAAGCTCCTCGTCAACATCAGACACTCCCCCACCCTCCACACCTTCAGGAAGAATCTCAAGACCTGGCTTTTTGACTGAACGAGCAGCACCACCCCCCTCTCCCTAGCACCTTCAGACCCTCATGGGTGAGTAGCGTGCTCTATAAATCCCTGATTGATTGATTGATTGATTGATTGATTGATTGATTGATTGATTGACAGTTTAATACTGCACACACAGGCTCTGTAGTGGCATCCAATGAAATGTTTACAGGGCTACTTCAGTGGGTGATACAATCAATGCTACAGTCCCATTAGTAGCATTCAATTAACAGGCCCTGGGTACATGTAGTGAACATTATTAGGGACTTTTAAGTAAATTAAATATGCCAATTGTGACATGCACTTTGTCACTGGTTAGTAGTGGTAAAGTGCCCAGAATCCGAATGTGAACTGGAAGAGTAACCTTCCAGGACAAAACCTATGCTTGACACAACACAGATATCTTTCCACTGTGGAGCAAAGATGTGTGTGTGGTGCCAGGCATCCTGATTGTGTGAAAGGAAGAGAGGAAGAATGTGCCATATCTTAGTAGCTAGGGCGCTTTCCTGTCCTCTCTCTCAATGCAGCACAGCACTTTGGTTTCTGCTCTGCACTGTGTGACACTTTGGTAAATCTGAGCCACAGAGACCTCCGTGCATGAGTGCTTTTGATGTGTGCCTCTATAGTTCTCATTGTACTCCATCGTATACAATGGTTTATAGAATTGTGCATCTCGATGCAGGACTTTACACTGCATGGTCCTCGTCAAAAGCATACTCGAAGACAACACAGGACCTAGCATCGCAGCTTCTCAGCTCTTAGGAATCACTGCTATGTGATGAATCCTCACTCCGCAAGTGGGATTTAAGGTACTCTTGTTCAACAGGCCTAACTAAGTCCTATGTAGCCAGCCCACTCAACATCAAGGTCAGCCTGACCTTGTGGCTTTGTTCTGGTCTGGCATATCCAGATAACCAAAGTTAGTGCTTTGTGCTTTTTGGCGCTATTTTCACTGAAATCTTTCAAATTGCCTATCTCCGTTTCTACAGATTTTGTTTGTCATTTTGGTCCTAAATTATTAAGAAAATTGTACTCTTTTTTCTAAATTGGTGTGGGATTTTAATTGTTTTGTCCTTCACTTTATTACAGTTTGAAGTGATGCATAAATACTGTACACATTGAAATGCAAGTTAAGACTGGCTGCTTTTGTGTCAAGCTAAGCACAGGTTAATATTGGGTTTGCTTGTGGCTTCACCCTACTAGAGAATTGTGGTTGCTGCTTGAGTAGGGTTTCACCCCACCTCAACCAGTACCCCTATTCCTACCCTCTAAACCAGCTTCCTGAAACTCTGACTCTTTCTGAAAAGAGATAGTTGCCATTTTTGTAACTAAAATCTCCTATCTCCAGCTTGGCTTAACCCAAAGCCTAACATGTAATCTTCTGTCTTTCCTACAGGACATTGGTCTCAAGTTGAGCTTCTGGAAAGATCTATCCTCTCATCTTTAATAATGGAATGTAGATTTGGTTCTCCTCTGGATTCGAATCCTGTTAAATGTTTATCTAAATCAAGTACCTTCACTCAACTTTCTCTGTTGCATCAGCAAAGGCTCCATGTGCACTGATCCAGTCTCTTAAAATGGTGATTCAGTTCCCATTTTGAAAAACTAATGTAGATCTTTGTATGCTTTCTAACTAACTCACCATTACCATCCTTCCAGCAGTGGCAACACTTCTTGGGGATCATGTTGTATTGCAACTCAGCAACCTTCTTGAATCTAACAGCATTTTGAATGATTCCCAGGAAGGTTTTCAATAATAAAAATGGTACATGTTCTTTTATCCAACTACACCTACACTAAAGCTGTTTAAATTATGGTATCGATGAAGATGTATTTTTGATTTTATGTCATCTATGTGCAAAGGTTTTTGCGTTTATGTAGAAGAGTTACAGATATCTGGAAATCTAAGATTTCGAGTTAATTTTATAAGGCTATCTGCTGAATAAAAGCATGATGGGTTATACCAGTTTATAGCTTAAAGTTTTATTAAATAAATAGTCTAGTTGCGTATGAGAATTAATCCTGAGTATTGGTGTTTATTCTACACAACGATAGACATGCTGACTCCAAGGGTAGATTGCTGCTGGTCAAGAACCTATCTTAGAGCCTCATTATGATGGCGAACGGCCCGTCACCAACAGTCTGTCGGTGGCGGGCCCTTCGCCTTTGGATTTAGGTTTTCCGCCCGCCTGATAACTATGGTGGGTGGACAGGTGGTGGTCGGAAAGACCGACTGCTACAATTCCGACAAGAAGTATTTCTCTAACCACCTGTCGGACCTCCCTGGAAGGCCAGCATTGAGGCTTTGGCATTATAATATCCCTTTCTGCCGGTCCTTCTGCTGCAGTCAACCTGCCTCAAACCAGCTGCAGAAATGGATTTTGCGGCCCCTAGCGGGCCCCCCACAATCCCTGGGGCTGGGGCAAGGGGAGTGGGGGGCACCATAGGTGCCCCCCTACCTATCCCTGTGCCATGTGGCAGGCACCGCATGGTGCTTGCCACGAAGTGCCAGGGATTTGCAAGTGGCTCTTTTTTGCATTGCGGCGGAGGCTGCTGACTGCATCCCCGCTGCAATGAAAAAAATAGGGACTGAGACCGCCGCAGTGGCGGTCACATCATAATGCGGTTGGTGGGTAGGTCACCTTGTAGGCGGCCGGTCCCACTGCCGCAACGATCCAACGGCCATCGTAATGACCCCCTTAGTGTGCTCAGAAGCACTCAAGGTGCTGTCCCCTTTCCATTTGGAGTTTGATTTTCCAACTCGTAGGCAGACAAAGGTTTTATTTTATTTTAGTTATTAACATTACGTATTGCGTTTCAAGTCTCATTTTGAAACTGTATTGTGAGTGGCTACATTAGCATTACGTGTATTATGGGGATAGTTGAAATTACATTGGGTGCTCCTTTGAATACATCTGTGATTCTTACCCATAGGGGAGAGATTCTTCCTCCTAGTTCAGCAGTTTTTAACCTGTGGTCCAAGGGAACTGCTTGGAAAGTGTATTAATATTAATAGAATAATAAGGTGTATCAAAATAAAGAAACAAGATGTAAAAGTTTGATTCTTGGGAGCAGTGCAAGTGAACCAAACAGACTAAAGTATGGACAATGTGTGGCCTAAATTGAATTTAGACAAGCTCAAAACTTCCAATGAAAATGTAGCTTATTTTTATATGTGTTTGTAAATTAAATAAAATATTTAATAATTTGTGTATTTATTTGATGAATGCTTGTTTCAGTATTTTTGTGTATTGTTTTGTTGTTCGAGCCATCAAACTTTCTTAGGCCAAGGTTCCACGTTTCCAAGAAAGATCATTGGGGATCCCTGTATTTTTAAAAACAATTCTGGGGGGGGCGGATTCCAGTAATGATTTAGTAAAAGTCCACAGCAGTCAAAATGAGATGCTCCATAACTCCGGTATGCACATAGGCCTGAAACTTATAGAATGGAATAGAATTACTGGTATCAATAAAATTTTAATTTTCCTGTGAATGGAACGTTTGGTGTGGAAAAAATCAAGATTTTGAGACGTCTCATGTTTGAGATAAAGCCTCAACCTAGAACTATGCAGTTTGAAGCCTTGAATGGGTGGTACTATGTAGTGAATGTGAATGGACATAAGAGAATGCTTAAAAAACAAATTGGAAAGGCTGTCAATAATTGGCTTGATGTTGGACTACATTTAGAGGAAAAAGGCATGGCATCAGGAAGCTTTGGAACTGAGGGTGATTTAACTGCATTTATTGATAAATCAGGCAAAAAGAAAACAAAAGATGACAAAAATAAATTAAAACATGAAAGAATGAATTAGCTAGAAAAAAATAGAGTGACTCTCAGGGAAAGGATGAGTTCATGGACAATATGTTGATTAAAGTGAGACCACCTCAGCATACTGAGGTGTAAGTGCAGATGAAAGAGATAGTACCAAGCAAACAGAGTATGAGGAGAGATGAGGTGGCAGCTACTTCATATTCTCACAGGGAGACAAAAGTGGTGGAAATTAAAACTTTCAAACTTAATGGGTATTTAGAAACAATGGTAGAAACAGAAATTTATAGTGACAACTTTTTGACATATACTAAATATGAATTGGATGCACAAGCAGGAAAATATGCACAATCTGCATTTATGAAGCTTGAGCAATTGCCTAATTAATTAAATGTAGAAATTAAAAAAATAAGAAGTTGTGTAAATTTCAGAATGAAATTAACAGAAAGTGAATTACAGAAACAAGATCCTAAAACCTTGTGAGGAAATCTTAGAGAGCTATTGAACAAAATTAAAGAATGGAAAGATGTGACAAGGTACAGAGAAGAATTGGAAAAAACTCTTGATAAGCCTGAATTGAAAAAAAGTAAAAGAAAGAAAGTTGTGAGTGTGAATGATTCTTGAATGTAACGTGATTGGTGAAAAGGAGTTTCTGTTGATAGAAGTGCTACAATGACATTAAGTGCATATTCCTTAGTCAAGAAGTGATCTTTTCATATTTTCAAATAAGTTTCCCAATCTCAGAGAGGAGCCTGAGAAGTGGTATAAAGATGTCGAAACATTTTTGATTATTTCAAACACACTTTTTGGATGATTTATTTTCAATTGTTGTGTCTCAACATTTGTTAGCTGAGTGTAACCTATGCTGAGCATCTTTCTGAATCGCTCTTCATTATGATAGTTATTATCTTTCCTGCATTCAGATTCCCAAATAGAGTCCTCATTTAGTGTAGAATCCCACAGGGGAATGCAAAGAGTCCTTCATTCTTTTCACAAATACTGAAGAAGGATTTGGAATGTATAAATTTGCCCCATAATTCTGGTACAATACATTGAGGACTTGATGATAGCAGCCAGAACAAGAGAGTGCAGTAGACTGATACAATTAATCATTTGGCTGAAAATGGACATAAAGTGTCATCCACCAAGTTCCAATCATGTAAAAAAGAAGTCATTTCCTAGGGACACATAATTAAAAAGGAAGTTAGAAAGATGTCCAAAGAATGCATTTCAACATCTGAGAATAAACACAGCAGTTACATAAAGAGAATTGTGGATGTTTTTGTAAATGGTTGGCTACTGTCATCAGTAGACTCCAAACTTTTGCCTGATTGCAAAGCCTCGACAGAGGTTTTCTCACAAAGATGTGAGGGACCAGATTCCCTGGAATGATGAATCCATACCAGTCTTTCTAGAGCTGAGACACAGTTTATGTAGTGTGCCTGCTCTAGGAATACCCAATTATGAGAAAGATTTTTATTTATTCTGTCACAGAAGAAAATGGTACTTGGTTTCCTTTTTGATTCAGCAACATGAATCGGCCCTTTACATATTTTCCTGTAACACTGCATCCAGTGCCCGCCACACTGCCTGGTTGCATTAAAACTATTGTGGTAAACTGTTTGGCAACATTGAATAGTGTGTCAATGTTGATGGGGTACACAATCATTGTGGCTGTTTCACAATCAGGAGACTTTGCTAACTCGAACTCATCAGAGTCTCACAAATAGTCACTTGACTAAGTATGAGCGGAAAACTTTGGCAGCAAAGAATATTTTGTAAGCACCCATAATCCTGCCACAATTTTGCCTTTGCTGAAGGGGAAGAACGGGGAAATGAAACAGATGATTTTGATCATGATTGTATTGATGGGGCACAGTTATGCACCAAACCAAGACCACACATTCAAGATGTACCACTTGAGTTGGCTTATTGGATTTTATTTGTGAATGTATTTGTGGACTGTTCTTGTCTGATAGGTAATGTGACTATAAACGATGCAAGACCATTGGAAATCCTGCAAGAATCATGCATTTGGTCAAAATCCCTATTGTATATGGATGACTTGCAATCAACAATACCAGATAAATCACATTTAATATCCTTGCCTAAAAAAAGGAGAGAAGGGCATTTTGATTACTTTGCTCAAGATTGCCTCTCACTTGTTCAATCTTCAAGAGTTGCTAGACCTTTATCAATGACAGTGTATCTCAAAAAATAATTTCCATGTGTTATTAGTGAATGTATCAACTAAAAGTAAGTCAGAATGATGCTACATTAAACATGATGTCCAACTTTGGTTAGAATTGTCTCTGGATCAGATCTGTTCTTTTTGTCATTGAAGTCGATTTGATTCAACAGTGGTGTAAACATGCGTCACCCATACCGTGGGTTGGTGAAGGTCTGAATACCTGTCTCTTTTTTCTCTGTCAGGATTCTCTAGCCCTCTTCCAGTAAAGTCCAAGAAGAGGAGGGAATCCTGCCTGAGGTTAGCTGCACCGGTAAGTTCTTATTTTTGGAAATTCTTGGTTCTGCAGTAGAGGGCTCAAGATGCTGCTAGTTCGAAGGAGACGAAGCTAAGAGGAAGCTAAGCTAGGCTTCATGGTTGGGGTGTAATGTTCATAACGTTGCTCCAAACATGGCCACCAAGGCACATGGTTAGAACAAGATCTAGTGAGATTTAAAGCATGAAACTGAAGTGTGGGTGGAAGGGGGGTCTTGGAGGAATACAGGGGTGATGTTGGAGGGGAAAGAATGGGGACACGGAAGACAACAATATGTGCAAAATGTGGTTCTTGGTTGAGGGGGGTGAACCCCTTCTCAAGCAATAACCTCTCATCAGGGTGAACCACAAAAAGTTACTTAATCACCCTGTGCTTAACCCTCTGTTAGCTGGGCTCAAAAGCAGTCAGGCTTAACTTAGAAGCAATGTGTAAAGTACGTATGCAGCACACAAACAGCAATAAAGTGAAACACAACACAAGAAAATCCTACACCAATTTAGAAAAATAAAGTGAAATGCAATATATAATATGGCGTAAAAAACACAAAAATCAAATCTTCAGATCCGGAAATATGCAATTTCAGATCTAAGGTAAGTATAGCGCCTAAAAGCACAAAGTGCCACTCGCTTTTATCTGGTCTTGCGAGACCGGGTTAAAGTGACAAATTCAGGCCCACTCCGATAGAGCAAGGGATAGATACAGGCACGTGTTAGTCCTGCAAAAAAAAAGTTACCTTCTAAATTCCAGCACAAAGAGTCTAATTCCAGGGGGAGGAGGCCACAAGGGGCATGAAGAATGCCATGGATGGCCGTCGTTTACTGCAAAGATTGTGTCAGGTGTCGCGAACAGTCATTGCTGGAGCTTTACATTGGCGTTCACCAAAGGCTGTCGATGTTGTAGACCGAAGTGCAGATTTAACATTGCAAGTCATTGCTGGCGATCGCTGTAACGCAAAGAGTCTGCTCCACTGGAGTTTCGCATTGACGGTCAAGAACTTGGCATGAACAAGTCCCTTTGTGGTTGCAAAGATCGTGAAACTCCACAATTTCAACTTTTCTTCCAAAAGAAGCTCAACAGATGCCACACCAATGGATCAGGATCTGGAAGGTACCTCTTGATGAACAGGAACTCACTCCAGCAGAGGCCAGCAGGGCTCAGGCAGGTCCAGTTTAGGTTTTGGCAGTGAACTCCGCTCTGTTCACAGAGTTTCTGGAGTTTTCTGCACTCCCAGCTCCGCGAACCACGTAGAGGTATGAAAAATTCCTCAGTTACTGTAAGTTGGCAAGCGTGAGCAAGGAAAATACAACACTAGACCACTTCTCAGCGAAAATTCTCAAAGTGGGTGAAAGCGGAGGGTTGCAATACCTCGCGTTGAGTAATCTTCCATTTGTGCTGAGGAAGCTGCCACTCAAGTAGAACATCTACTTGAGTGGCAGAAAAAGCAGTGCCCTCCTGCGCTGCGCATGGTGCCGTTCGCACTGATTTTCCAGCACAGGACAAACACCCGGTGCTGCAAATCAGTGCAAATGGTGTGATCTAATGCACTCAGCAGCTGCAAAACTCCAGGTAGCATGGCAGAGTTTTTGGGTCAGCTGGGCAAATCCACGGAGAATACTGCTGGAACTTGTTGTATCCCTATAGCTCAGAGCAGGGTGCAAGTCCAGTTTTCTTTCTCAAACAGCAGGGCAGACCTCAAGCAGGAAGGTAGTCCTCTTGCAGCAGGGCAGTACTTCTTCTGTAGTATTCACAGGTCCAGGTGTGTATTGGCTAGTGGGTCTGAGGGTCAACTTGGTATACCTGGTGCAAACTTTGAAGTCAGAGAAACATCTGTATTCTTCCCCCTACAGAAGGGTCTGGCATCTCCTGCCTCCCTACTCTGGCTCCAGTCTATCTGCAAGCACACCAGACTAGCGTGAAGTTCTTTGGGTGTGAGCTGAAGCAGTGTCTTTGAAGTGCAAGTGTGACCGGTTTACAGCTCAGCCCTTCTCATCAAGTCAGGATGGCCCATCCTGCCAACCCCCAGACCCTCTATTGTGTGGCTGTCTGGGGGGAACCCACAAAGACGAACTGCCAACTACACCTAGTCATATTACCCAGAAACAGGTTGCAGGCACCACATGGTTAGGACAAGCAAATGATAATTTTCTAAAAGCGTGTTGTGTTTTCACTTTATTATGGTTTGTGTGCTGCATAAATACTTTACAAATTGCCTAAGTTAAGTCTGACAGTTTTTGTGCCAAGCTACCAGAGGGTTAGTTAATTTACTTTTTTGTGGTTCTCCATGACATGGATTGGGTCTGTTGCTTGAGAAGGGCTCAAAGCACCCTCAACCAAAAGCTCAATTCCTCACAGGAGTCCATTGCATGGCACAGAACATTGGCCATAAGTGTCATTGTAGTTACAATCCCGAAGCATCAGGTCTAGTGAAGAGGGCCAAATGTATAGTAAAAGCAAAATTGAAAAATGTTTGAGCATCAACATCAATGAAATGGCTATATACCCTTCCTTTAATTCTACCAAGTTTGAAAAGCCCACCTAATAAAAGCACTTGATTAACTCCTCACAAAGTGCTGTTGGGGAGGGCCACGATAATTCCTGGCATCCTTTCTGAATATTACTGATGATCTGGTTCTGGATTGCTGCAAAGTTTTGCCTTGGTTGCTAGGCTCTATCTCTCATAAGGTGAAGTTTGCAACACTTTTAACAAGTGAAGAGCCATGCCACGACCTACAGACTGGGTTGTGGTGAAGAAGCACTTTAGGCGGATGTGTTTGGAGCATCTGTGGAAGGACCCATACCAATTGATCTTGGTGACAATACTGCTGTAAAGTGTGGATATTTTCTGCACTGGTTCTACACATCTCACACAAAGAGAGTGAAGCCTGTAGATGAAGAAGTGGTGATATAAACTACTATTTCACATGGCCAAACCCAAGTTTGCTATGTGGATCAAAAGAGTGGGAGAACAAAGAGTTAAAGAAGAAAAAAACAAGAACAACAACATTCAGAACAAAGCATTCAAGAAGAATACAAACAAGAAGGGCATGAAAACTAAAATAGAGAAAATCAAACCAGTTACATGTTGTGCAAATCAAATAAATGAGGAAAGCGGAGCACATGTGACTGAAGATGAAAGCTTGATACAAGCTGATTGGTCTGAAGGTGTGAAAAAAAGAAGAAAAGTGGCTGAAAGACTTGACAGGTTTTAAGAAGTCAAAATAAAATCAGCTGAAGCAGTGACAGAACTGAATTGCAAAGATCTTGAAAAGCCATAAATAAGAAGATCAACAGGAGCAAGAGTTTCAAACAAGAAATATGCAGCTCCTGAATGGGCATATCAAGCAAAAATTCAACCCGAGGAAAGAGAGACTGATCCTAAATATTATTAATTTCTGTTTGAAGAACCTCCATGAATTTGTGTAAACAGAGAGTGAAGGTCATCAACATTGACCAATTTACTGATGGAATGGTGGAACTGAATTTTTGAGTTTTTAAGAGGAGAACTTTTAGATTTCTGCATTTTCATAAATTTGCCTGCATAATTAGATTAGAATTAGATTTTATTGTCTATATCTGTATTTAAGTGTTATGCCTGTATCTAAATGCCCACTTCTAAGCAAGTCCAATGTTGTACCTATTTTTTATGAACACCTGAAATGAGACAAGTGCTTTCTGATATATTTTTCTTATACCTACTTAATAAGAAAAACATTTGAACTGTTGAAAATATTTTTCTCCACCTTATTTTAGTTGTTTCCTGCTTGAATCAATGTTTCTCAAGGATTATTTTAATAGATGCTTGAAATGATCTTATGCTAACATTTTGGAGACGTTTTCGAATTTTGCACTTTGCTTTGAGATTATGGGCCTTAATATGAGTTTGGCAGTAGACCCATTATTTTCTATAATTCTAAAGCTAATAACAGTGAAGAGAGGAATGTGTGTAAACTAACTGACATAGAGCATAACGTTATTAAAGATTTAAGGGGCATATTATCAAGCCAGGCGATAAAATTATCGCCGCTTTGGCGGCAGAAAACTGCCGCTAAAATGGCAATAATGGGCTTGATAAAATGCTCTATGGAATTCCAATTGAAGCCCATGTTAAATGTGAAGGACATCTAACATGGGCTTCAATTGGAATTCCATAGAGCATATTATCAAGCCCATTATCGCTGTTTTAGCGGCAGTTTTCTGTCGCTAAAGCAGCGATAATTTTATTGCCTGGCTTGATAATATGCCCCATAGTGAGAATTGGTATGCATGCTGCTGAATCAATGGCGATGCAGTTAAAAGTGGAAGCGGAGGCGAATTTTAGAAATTCGCAGGTGCACCCGAGACCTAGGATTTCACATGTAAAGAAAGGAGTTTTGTATATGATGCAAGAGAAACTTGACAGAACCAATGCTTCAGTTACTATTGAAATGAGTGACTGTAGTAATAATTTTGAAGTAGATAGAGAATTTATCTTGTGTAAATATCCCATACTTAGAGTTATTTAACACATCTGTGGTGAAATGGCTTATTTTAGTACTACAGGTAACTAGATAGGTTCTTTTTATCTAGTCCCTAAAATATATCATACTAATGAGTTGCTTGGAATGAGTGAAATTTGTTTTAAGTGTGGGAAATGTGAATTTGGTCAAGCGCTTACCGATACGTTGGTGTGTTGATTCCTTCTACAGACATTGTTTTGAATGATGTGCTTAGCTACTAATATTGCATGTGCAATAACTAAAATTAATGAGGGAATGGTTGCTATTTGTTGCAACTGCAATACAAAACAGGTTAGCTTTGAATATTTTCTTGCAAAAGGAAAGTGGAGTGTGCTGTGCAATTAAGGTCTAATGGTGTTGTACATGTGAGCCTGATAACAGCTTGGAAATTTAGGTGTTCCTAAGTGTTTCTTATTTTTTGTATCATATTTTCTCGACAAACTATTGGTTTATGTGCAGGAAACTTTATTAGTACATCCCTATAATGTGTCGTTTTCACCAAACAAAACCTATAAAATGTGCCCTTTTTGGAATGTGAGCCAAATTTTCTACTTGCTTCCACGAAGGCTGACTCTACGTAAGACTGTCTATACTTGGACCTTTTCTGCCAATCAAACTAAGCAGTTTCTATGTCATTCTGCCAATTCATTTAGACTTTTTCTGTCTTTTGGAATGAGCAGATTTATGTTTGTTCATTTGCTGGACTTTGGTTCTGGATATTTACTTGCATTGGAAGTTAGCTTATGGTGGTCCCTCTTGCATTTGCATTATGTTATGCATTATTGATAATGATTTGAATTTGTCCAACTAACAGCTTTTTGCCTTCTGTAAAGAGTCTAAATTTGAAGAAAAAAAACATGTATGGTGCTGACTATGAAATGTGTCTTGTGAAGTTTTCTATTAATTGCACAAGGCCATTGTTTTATGGACTCACATGGGCCCAGTCTGGTGTCTCAACCCTTTTAATTTATTAATTAAAACAATTTACAGCTTACAGGAGAATATGTTGGATAGGATGAGACAGCACTAGGCCTTGGCATTAGTGTAAAGTGGGAGTGATTGAGGCTAGTGTGAATGGAGTGATGAAGGAAGAGAATATAAGAAGGTCTGAATGAGGCTGGCATGCTAATCCTTAACAGATGAGTGTAGCAACTGTCCAGAGAAAGGGTTGCATTGTGTGCATGGCTCTCAGACTCAAAGAGTCACTATTGCCACATCACAAGAGACCTAAGCATGTGACAGCAGTGGACAGAAGTGTACACTTTGAATCTCAGAGTCATACACACACTGCAATCCTTTCTACAGACAGTTACTGCACTCCACCTGACTCTAATGGATGAATTTATAAACTATTTTTGGATGTACCGTACGAGTCTGAAATTCCTTAACAAACTAGGTTTTGACTTCACATTACCTCCTAGTCTTAAAAAAGCCCCAGGCATGCGTGCCACTACAGAGCAAAACAAGTGTTGGCTGTTTTTTCTCAGTTGAGAAGAATCAAGCATAAATAAAATAATCATCATCAAATCATCATTTATCTACAGATTTTTAAATAAAAATATGCATCATTAGCTTAGGTCTATGTACTGAAGGGTTTGTAAGAACTTATTTACATTTTCATATCTAGATTTGGATGTAAATATCCTCACATATCCCCAAAAATCTCTGATGACACATATCGTGAAGGGTGGGGGGGTCATGCCATCAAGAGGATACCTACACACTCCTCAATATGGCAGTAACAGAATACCGGGATATTAATACCGGGATTCCCTTAATCAATAGCAGATGAGTGTAAGCTACTCATCGATACTCAAAAATGACTGGTGTCTTCCACTATCTCCATATTCTGATCTACAATTTAGTTAGAATCCGTGCAGAGGTTGTTCCACCACTTTCTCAAACTATTATGCACTTTGCTTAAAGATTGTTTTGTGATGGAGGTTTTGCCTGCTTTTTTTCTTAGTGACTGCAAGGTGGTCACTGCTGTGGGCATCTTAGTGCATCACAAGTAACCAGGATAAATCTAAATGGATGTGAAGAACTGCATAAGCTAATTCCATCTATGGAATAATGTGTAATAACACAGCATGGTGAGACACATCTTTCTAAAGAAGATGTAACCTATTGAAAACCCCCACCAATATCCATGCCCGCCTTGGAGACTACCAACTCATGCCCATCCATCCAAACTATGTATATAGTGTTGAATTGTTGGCCCTGCCCACATATGTGTCATTCAGATCCTTGTTTTGCTCAGTGCTTCATTGAGCTACATCCATGCTATGTACATACCTACATATACCTCCTCTTGCATGGTCTTCCTCTTACTTGTACTCGTACAACTTGAGAGGTGTCTCAGCAGTGCTGTTTTGCTGTGGTTGCTAGCAATGCAAATCTACTATCCAATGGTAGTGTGGTCCTCTGGCAACTTTCAGCTGGGACTTTGCAAGGCTTCTGCAGGAGGATGCGTGTTTGGACTAGTTCTCTACTACCAATGTGTCTGTGTGATTTGGTGTCTATTGATTGTTTTCTTCAATGTTGAACAAGCTTGCCGTGCAATGCATGCTGGCTCACTGAGCTGCAATGTTCCCATTGGAGCAGGATCAAGTCTGATTTGCATGTAACTGTGTTCAAAACAGGGCAGCATGGTGTGCAAAATAACAATGGATTGGGATGCGGCTCAAGTAATTACCAGTGGCTGAGATGCCATCCATCCCTCTTTTGTATGCTCAGTAGGATCTCCCTGCCATGCCCATGCTTATGACACCGGTTTCACCTGGTGATAAATTTCTTTTGCTAGGTGGTATATTTGTCTTTAGAAGTCATAGTGAGCCGGAGTCGCAAATACGTTTTATTTGTCTCTGTGCTGGTTGCATTGATTGTACACAGATGTTTATAGTATACATCGAGTTTAGCCCTAAATTCAGATTTACCAGTGAGATTGTAGTTATTCTGGCCAACAGGATAGAACTGGCAGCAGAACCTAAATGCACTTCTGCTCATATCCTTCTTTCAATAAGGCAGCACAGTTTGACCAGGCAGCAACTAACAACAAACGAAAATATTTCACCAAATGCAGCTGGTCAAGCACAGAAACACGATAGTGAAAAGGGAACACCTTTACGTGAGCCCAGGTAAACATTCCCATGGCTCACTCATTTGACACAGGAGAGTTTACCCCGTTGATTTCCTTTTTGTTTTCCACCTTGCTAATTATTACTTCTGCTGTCATCATCGAACTATTTTTACAAGTATCTTTTACATTAAATACCTCACTGATTTTGATTTTTTTCTTCATATTTCAGCCTTTCTGACACTACTGCTTAGACCTTTTTTAGGATCGTTTCAGCTATCTCACTGAGCTGACATTTTTGCATAAAATTATCTATGATTGGCACAGCTCTGATCAAGAAAAACCTGAAATCTAACCCTTACAACCCAATGTGTCCAAAATGATGTTACACATTTGCTCATAGAATTGGAGAATGCAAATGTTATTACATTATTTGCCAGGATCTAAGGACCCTGGGACCTCAGTAAAGTGGCAGCTTTAGCTACAGCGTTCTTCCTGGTGCAACCCTTGTTTATTATAAAGAGGCCTTCAATCTCTGCATAGAAATCTGTTTCTAATGTTCTTACTGCAGTCTCGTTTTTACATTGTGTTATAATGTAACATGACATGCATTTGTACCAGTTTACTTTAAGGAGCCTTCCCCCTCCATGGGTTCCATAGTTGTCAGGGGCTCTAAGTTCATCCTGGCATCTGCTGGCTGGCGGGGAGCGTCTTTACTTGCTAAGGTCTGCGCTAAATTAACTTGGAAAATTAGTGGCCTGTACTGTGAAAATGACAGCACTACGCTACTACAACAATTTAATACTTTTCTGTTGGGATTTCAAAATGCCTACTGTCAGAGTCGCTTAATGAGTCACTTCTACAATTAAAAGGAAAAGTAGCTTTTCAGCTAACTTCATTCTATTTTGAAAATTCATGTTAATTATTGGAGAAGTATGCATTTATTGTGGTATATTTAGTTAGTATTATGCTTGAGGTCAGTACAGGAGAGGCAGACTCTTTGGAGTCAATTCTCAAAAGCAAATTATGAGTATGGACGTAGTTCTAAAGGAGTACTATAATATGCGCTCCAACATGTCTTTGTGTATCAGACTCGCTATTCTTAGAGGTGCAGAGAGGGCACACTCCTTTTCATTTGTACGAATTGTATGTGAATAGTCCCTGCATATTTCCATTGTATTATCATTTTTAGGTCTCGCCTACGCAGCGGTCTCGCCTACGCAGCGCGCATGCGTAGGAAAAAGACCTTTAGTAATTGACACAGCTTTGCGGGCAAAAACGTGCACACGTTGCATTACTTTCAATGGCAACGCGTGCACGTTTGGCAATTCCCTTGCGGGAGCGAGCTTTGGCGCCATTTGTTAGCAATTATCGCTCCTGGTGCTGCTTGCTCCCGCAAGGGAAACGCTTTCACTTTCGCTGACATATTTTTATTTAACTTTTTGCGTGAGGCACGCCCTTGTGTTACAGGTGGTCGAGGGGCGTCTTGCAGGACCCTCACCCCTGCAGCTTATGCAGCGTTTCTTGCTTCTATTTGTGATCTAGTGCCTTCGGTAGCAGTTTCCTGGTGTTGTTCACGACAGGCACTTCTGTAGACTTGAGCTGTGTTTCTGCTGCCCACACACATCGCTAAGTGAACCAAGTGGATGCGCCCCACCGTGACACCAGCTAGGGCGATGACCCGCGTCACGTCAAGCAAGGCAGTCGCATACCTGGATCCATTCTTCCGGTCCCCAGAGCAAGTCTCCTCATCCTCAGTCGACCCAAGGAGAGGCTTCAGCTGGCAGAGCCTTGTCCCACCGGCTGGCACCGATCACTAATAGGCTGTCCCAAAATTAACCCAACATGGTGCTTTCGAGAAAGCTGCATTAAATTAAGAGACTTCTGACTTGCCAAGGAAGAGAAAGAAAAAACAGGACCTGGAACAACATCCTTGTATCCTTCAGGTTTGGCCCAACCCTGCTCTAGTTAAAAAAGTGCTAAAGAAACACTGATGCAGTAGTGCTAGCCTGCTTCCGCTCCCAGAACCCAGCTTCCTCTCCTAGCACTGTCTTTAACCCTTTACAGCCACCCACTGCATTTCAGATACTTTGCTCTGTGCGGATATCAAATACCTACGTACATAAATACATACAGGAGAATAAAGTGGGCCAAAGTGCCGGCACACATCCGTAGCCAAGCCGTGGGAGATGCAATACTATGGTCTATAAACAGGGTCTCTGGAATTATGAACCAAGGCGGGCTGCATTATCCGGCAATGTTGACTAAATGATGTGTCAAGCAAAGGCAAGGCATGTATAGTAATACGGCACAGTTTCTGATAGTACTATTAAATTATATTGACATTTTTACACGTTAATACTGTCTGGGAAGAGTTTCACCTTCAAAGTTCTCTGTTTAACACCCAAATACAGCAATGAGCGACTGAAAGATGGTCAGTCAACCTTCGTGAAGGGGCTTCCATTTCATTGGAACAAGTGTAGCTGCCCTTTTAGTATCTTTTGATCTCATATTCTAAGTTCATGGCTTCTCTTCAGATTCCGTATGCTTAGCTAGCCTCTAGATTATAATGCATAGTTTTACCTTAAATTCCAGATTCATGTTTTCTCTTCGCATTCAGGGAGCGTAGCTTGTCTTAAGATACTGGATGTACAGTTAGCCTTAGGATTCTGGGTGCTTCGCTTCCCTTCATGTTATGTTTTTATGGCTCTCTTTCAGTTTCTGGGTGCATTGCTTTCCTCTAGATTCTGGGTGCACAGCCTACTTTTAGAATCTGGGTGCATGCTCCACTTCAGTTTTTGGGTGCATCGGCTGCCTTTAGATTCTGGGTGCACCTTCTACTTTTAGAATCTCTGCGCAAACGTCCCTTCAGTTTCTGGGGGCATAGCCTGCCTTTAGATTCTGGGTGCACGACCTACTTTTAGAATCTCTGTGCACGCTTCCCTTTAGTTTGAGTGCATAGCCTGTCTTTAGATCCCATTGCATAACCTACTTTTAGAATCTCTGTGTATGCGTCCCTTCCGATTCTGGGTGCATAGCCTGCTTTTAGATTCTGGGTGCACAGCCTTATTTTAGAATCTCTGTGCATGCTTCCCATTAGTTTGAGTGCATAGCCTGTCTTTAGATCCCATTGCATAACCTACTTTTAGAATCTCTGTGTATGCGTCCCTTCAGATTTTGGGTGCATAGCCTGCTTTAAGATTCTGGGTGCACAGCCTTCTTTTAGAATCTCTGTGCACGCTTTCCTTTAGTTTGAGTGCATAGCCTGTCTTTAGATCCCGTTGCACAACCTACTTTTAGAATCTCTGTGTATGCGCCCCTTCAGATTCTGGGTGCACAGCCTACTTTTAGACTGTCGGGCATGCTTCCTTTCAGTTTCTGGGTGAATAGGCTGCCTTTAGATTCTGGGTGCACGGCCTACTTTTAGAATCTCTGTGCAGGTGTCCCTTCAGTTTGAGTGCATAGCCTGCCTTTAGATTCTGGGTGCACGACCTACTTTTAGAATCTCTGGCAGGCTTCCTTTCAGTTTCTGGGTGAATAGGCTGCCTTTAGATTCTGGGTGCTTCGCCTGCCTTTTGATTCTGGGTGAAGGCTTCCCTTCAGATTCTGGGTGAATAGCTTGCCTTCAGATTCTGGGTGCATAGCTTGCCTTCAGATTCTGGGTGCATAGCTTGCCTTCAGATTCTGGGTGCAGGCTTCCATTTAGATTCTGGGTGCAGGCTTCCCTTCAGATTGTGGTTGCATACCTTGCCTTCAGACTCTGGGTGCATAGATTGCCTTCAGATTCTGGGTGATTAGATTGCCTTCAGATTCTGGGTGCGTAGATTGCCTTCAGATTTTGGGTGCATAGATTGCCTTCAGATTCTGGGTACATAGATTGCCTTCAAAGTCTGCGTACATAGATTGCCTTCAGATTCTGGGTACATAGATTGCCTTCAAAATCTGCGTACATAGATTGCCTTCAGATTCTGGGTGCATAGATTGCCTTTTATCTATGTGTTTTGAAAATCTGCAAGCGGTGCGTAAACATGCACTTTGTAGTTATAGTTGTTGCTTACAAAAAGCAAAGCTGGCAGTAACTGCGCCTCTTTTACTGCCAGCCTTGCTTCTAGTAAGCAAGGACTATAAATACAAACTGCGCATTTACACACGCTTGCAGATTTTAAATATACATGAATAAAAGGCATTGTCGTTTACAATGCCAATAGCTGGGGGCGTGGCTTGGCAGCCGACGGGCATGGACGCGTGAGCGACGAGCTCCGCATCCAGCCCAGCCAAAATCCTGTAACGAGTGTTGCCCGGGCGCTCTGTAGCTCCCGAAGGGCTTCCCCTGCCTGATCTGGGCCCCTGGAGCGGACCGGCGGAGTGGAGCGCGGGGCCGAGGGCTGGCGCTGCGCTGAAATCGTGGCGGAGGCGGGCGGCCGCCGGCCATATTGGGCGGCCTGTACGGGGACGGGCAGCCGCGGCCCACAGTGACCGGGGAGCCGACCGGAAGTGAGGCGAGCCCGGCTGGAGACCCCGGAAGTGGCGGTCTCGTCCTGGTGGACAGCGGAGCGAGGCAGAGTCCGCCTTTCGCGAGAGGCTCGGTATTGGGAGCCCCTCCGCAGCCTGAACTAGCAGCTGTGGCCGCACTGCGGAGAGGCGGCGACCCGGAGGACGGCGCTGGGCCTGTGGCGGGAGCGGCGGCCCCGGAGTCAGAGTGGAGGCAGTGGGCCCGGCGCAGCTGGTTGGCAGGCGGGGGCCGAGAGGTGGACGGCTGGCGCTGCGAGCGCCTCTGCGGTGGAGGTTTGCCTGGCCCTGGGTAGCGGGCTTGAAGGACCGGCTGCAGGACGGTGCCCGCCCTGGTGAAGCGGCCCCCGAGTGACCCGGAGGACAGCGGTGGGGGTCGGCCATTGATCCCTGACACGGCGGAGAGGACATCCTTTGGTGAGCGGTGGGGGCCTCTCACACCGAGGTGCCCAGCGGCGAGAGGCAGGAGCACGCCAGCGCCCTCATTGTTCGGAGGCAGGGGGGAGCAGGTCCCTGCGGCCGGCGAGGGGTGAATCGGGCCCATGTGTCGGCCGCTGCCTCGGGAAGCAGGCCTGGAGGCCAATTGCGGAGGGACTCCCTGAAGGGCTTCCTGGCCAGGAGAATGGGCAAGCCGCGACCCAAGCTGGGGGGGAACCCAGCGGACTCAGTGGGGGACTCTGCCGGTGGCCGGGTTGGCGGAACGAGTGCTGACTCTGCAGCAGGCTTACAGCAACGGCATCTGGACCAAATCCTGCAGGCCATAGCGGACACGAGAACTGCGCTGCAGACTGATATCGCACAGGTGTCTTCAGATCTGGGGTTGCTTCGGGCGGACCACAGGAAGCTGGTGGATAGGGTCAAGAAAACGGAGGACAGGTTGGACTTGGTAGCGCCAGCGCAGAAAGTATCGGAGGGTCAGATGGCGGATCTCCTACGGAGGGTGTTGATTCTGGAGAAGAGGGCCGAGGATGCCGAAGGGCGCAACCGCCGCAATAACATTCGCGTAGTGGGGCTGCTCGAAAAGATTGAAGGGGGAGATATGCTAACCTTCCTAGAGACCTGGCTACAAGAGGTGGTGGCGCCCGAGGGGCTCACGCGGTTTTACATCTTGGAGAGGGCGCATAGGGTCCCGGCCCGTCCCCCGGATCCAGGCCACCCACCCCGGCCGGTGGTGGCCCGCCTGCTACACTACAGGGACCGCGATATCATCCTTCAGATGACCAGAACTTCGGGTCCCTACCAGGTGGAGAACGTTCCGGTTTCTATTTACCCGGACTACCCCATGGAAGTCCAACGCAGACGCTCCTCATTCTAGGCGGTGAAGAAGGCACTACGGGATGAGGGGATGCAGTACTCTTTGTTGTTCCCGGCCCGCCTCCGAGTTGTGCTGGGCGGGACGACATCCTTCTTCACTGACCCCGCAGCAGCCTGGAGTTGGCTGGAATCGTTCCGGACTCGCGCGGCGGCGCATGCTGATGGAGAGGGACTGCAGGGAACTCTAGAGAAGGCCCGTCGCAGCAGACGCAATAAGGTGCGGGCAGCGGGGGTCCGATCGCCGGGTGCATCCCAGACGGTGCTGGAACGGCGAGCTGCACTGCGGGCGGTCTCTGAGATTTCGGGGGCCACGGCCTCCCAGCCCAGCGAGGATTCGGGCTCCCGGAAGGGCACTGAGGACTCCCACTCTGATGGCGCTGTCGAGGAGGCGGAGGTGCTGCCTGATGTTACTCCTGGGATGGCGGATGAGTTGCTGGACGCCTGAAGGTTTGGGGAGTTCTCTGGCCATGGACCGAGGGACATGGGCAGGGCGGAAAGGGAGCGTGAGGAGAGGGAGGCCAGGCCGGGCTTTGCGGGGCTCGGGGAGGGACCGGTACCTGATGGGGCCTTGCGGATGGGGACTATTGAGGGGTCCTGGAGGAGAGAGCGGGGAGGTCTGCAGGGAGTGGAGCGCTGGGGGAGGATTGGTGGAGTCTGGGCGTGGATGCTCTGAAGAGGACTGTCGTCAAGCCCGTCAGGCGTAGAGCCATCACCTCAACCTCACGGACATAGTGAGACTCTGGTGGCTACCAGAGTGTTTGGTTTCTGTTTGGGGTGGTATTTGGATGGGTAACTGTGGTTTAGCACCTGTTCTGGGGAAGGGAGGGAGACCGGGGAGTTGGGGAGTTTTGGGGTTTCAGGGGATTGTCAGTGTGCCTCGGAGGGGTAGGAAAGGGTGGTTAGCTCGGCGATGGGATGGGGACCCCACCTGAATTGAGATTTTTGACTTGGAACGTGAGGGGGCTCACCTCTATGGTGAAGAGATACAAAGTCCATGCCTACTTAGTGCGGAGAGGGGTCCAGGTAACCTTCCTTCAAGAAACCCACTTAGATAGAGAGGAGGGGAAGGCATTGCAGAGGCGCTGGCGGGGCCAATTGTTCTATACTACCTTCTCGAAGTTTGCCCGGGGTGCTCTGATCTGGGTGAGAGCGGGAGTCCCTTTCCAGCCTTTGATGACGTTAGTGGACCCGGAGGGCAGGTTCGTAGCAGTGCAGGGGCGGTTGGACGGGAGGGACATGGCCTTGTGCAGTGTGTATGCCCCTAATGTGGACCAGGCCGGGTTCTTCTCCAGGCTGTCGGGTCAGTTGGTGGCGTATCTGACGGGGACGGTGGTGTTGGGAGGGGATTTTAATTCAGTGACTGATATTTAAAATCTGCAAGCGTGCGTAAACATGCACTTTGTAGTTATAGTTGTTGCTTACAAAAAGCAAAGCTGGCAGTAACTGCGCCTCTTTTACTGCCAGCCTTGCTTCTAGTAAGCAAGGACTATAAATACAAACTGCGCATTTACACACGCTTGCAGATTTTAAATATACATGAATAAAAGGCATTGTCGTTTACAATGCCAATAGCTGGGGGCGTGGCTTGACAGCCGACGGGCATGGACGCGTGAGCGACGAGCTCCGCATCCAGCCCAGCCAAAATCCTGTAACGAGTGTTGCCCCGGCGCTCTGTAGCTCCCGGAGGGCTTCCCCTGCCTGATCTGGGCCCCTGGAGCCGGCGGAGTGGAGCGCGGCGCCGAGGGCTGGCGCTGCGCTGAAATCGTGGCGGAGGTGGGCGGCCGCCGGCCATATTGGGCGGCCTGTATGGGGACGGGCAGCCGCTGCCCACAGTGACCGGGGAGCCGACCGGAAGTGAGGCGAGCCCGGCTGGAGACCCCGGAAGTGGCGGTCTCGTCCTGGTGGACAGCGGAGCGAGGCAGAGTCCGCCTTTCGCGAGAGGCTCGGTATTGGGAGCCCCTCCGCAGCCTGAACTAGCAGCTGTGGCCGCACTGCGGAGAGGCGGCGACCCGGAGGACGGCGCTGGGCCTGTGGCGGGAGCGGCGGCCCCGGAGTCAGAGTGGAGGCAGTGGGCCCGGCGCAGCTGGTTGGCAGGCGGGGGCCGAGAGGTGGACGGCTGGCGCTGCGAGCGCCTCTGCGGTGGAGGTTTGGCTGGCCCTGGGTAGCGGGCTTGAAGGACCGGCTGCAGGACGGTGCCCGCCCTGGTGAAGCGGCCCCCGAGTGACCCGGAGGACAGCGGTGGGGGTCGGCCATTGATCCCTGACACGGCGGAGAGGACATCCTTTGGTGAGCGGTGGGGGCCTCTCACACCGAGGTGCCCAGCGGCGAGAGGCAGGAGCACGCCAGCGCCCTCATTGTTCGGAGGCAGGGGGGAGCAGGTGCCTGCGGCCGGCGAGGGGTGAATCGGGCCCATGTGTCGGCCGCTGCCTCGGGAAGCAGGCCTGGAGGCCAATTGCGGAGGGACTCCCTGAAGGGCTTCCTGGCCAGGAGAATGGGCAAGCCGCGACCCAAGCTGGGGGGGAACCCAGCGGACTCAGTGGGGGACTCTGCCGGTGGCCGGGTTGGCGGAACGAGTGCTGACTCTGCGGCGGGCCTACAGCAACGGCATCTGGACCAAATCCTGCAGGCCATAGCGGACACGAGAACTGCGCTGCAGACTGATATCGCACAGGTGTCTTCAGATCTGGGGCTGCTTCGGGCGGACCACAGGAAGCTGGTGGATAGGGTCAAGCAAACAGAGGACAGGTTGGACTTGGTAGCGCCAGCGCAGAAAGTATCGGAGGGTCAGACGGCGGATCTCCTACGGAGGGTGTTGATTCTGGAGAAGAGGGCCGAGGATGCCGAAGGGCGCAACCGCCGCAATAACATTTGCGTAGTGGGGCTGCTCGAAAAGATTGAAGGGGGAGATATGCTAACCTTCCTAGAGACCTGGCTACAAGAGGTGGTGGCGCCCGAGGGGCTCACGCGGTTTTACACCTTGGAGAGGGCGCATAGGGTCCCGGCCCGTCCCCCGGATCCAGGCCGCCCACCCCGGCCGGTGGTGGCCCGCCTGCTACACTACAGGGACCGCGATATCATCCTTCAGATGGCCAGAACTTCGGGTCCCTACCAGGTGGAGAACGTTCCGGTTTCTATTTACCAGGACTACCCCATGGAAGTCCAACGCAGACGCTCCTAATTCCAGGCGGTGAAGAAGGCACTACGGGATGAGGGGCTGCAGTACTCTTTGTTGTTCCCGGCCCGCCTCCGAGTTGTGCTGGGCGGGACGACATCCTTCTTCACTGACCCCGCAGCAGCCTGAAGTTGGCTGGAATCGGTCCGGACTCGCGCGGCGGCGCATGCTGATGGAGAGGGACCGCAGGGAACTCTAGAGAAGGCCTGTCGCAGCAGACGCAATAAGGTGCGGACAGCGGGGGTCCGATCGCCAGGTGCATCCCAGACGGTGCTGGAACGGCGAGCTGCACTGCGGGCGGTCTCTGAGATTTCGGGGGCCACGGCCTCCCAGCCCAGCGAGGATTCGGGCTCCCGGAAGGGCACTGAGGACTCCCACTCTGATGGCGCTGTCGAGGAGGCGGAGGTGCTGCCTGATGTTACTCCTGGGACGGCGGACGAGTTGCTGGACGCCTGAAGGTTTGGGGAGTTCTCTGGCCATGGACCGAGGGACATGGGCAGGGCGGAAAGGGAGCGTGAGGAGAGGGAGGCCGGGCCGGGCTTTGCGGGGCTCGGGGAGGGACCGGTACCTGATGGGGCCTTGCGGATGGGGACTATTGAGGGGTCCTGGAGGAGAGAGCGGGGGGGTCTGCAGGGAGTGGAGCGCTGGGGGAGGATTGGTGGAGTCTGGGCGTGGATGCTCTGAAGAGGACTGTCGTCAAGCCCGTCAGGCGTAGAGCCATCACCTCAACTTCACGGACATAGTGAGACTCTGGTGGCTACCAGAGTGTTTGGTTTCTGTTTGGGGTGGTATTTGGATGGGTAACTGTGGTTTAGCACCTGTTCTGGGGAAGGGAGGGAGACCGGGGAGTTGGGGAGTTTTGGGGTTTCAGGGGATTGTCAGTGTGCCTCGGAGGGGTAGGAAAGGGTGGTTAGCTCGGGTGATGGGATGGGGACCCCACCTGAATTGAGATTTTTGACTTGGAACGTGAGGGGGCTCACCTCTATGGTGAAGAGATACAAAGTCCATGCCTACTTAGTGCGGAGAGGGGTCCAGGTAACCTTCCTTCAAGAAACCCACTTAGATAGAGAGGAGGGGAAGGCATTGCAGAGGCGCTGGCGGGGCCAATTGTTCTATACTACCTTCTCGAAGTTTGCCCGGGGTGCTCTGATCTGGGTGAGAGCGGGAGTCCCTTTCCAGCCTTTGATGACGTTAGTGGACCCGGAGGGCAGGTTCGTAGCAGTGCAGGGGCGGTTGGACGGGAGGGACATGGCCTTGTGCAGTGTGTATGCCCCTAATGTGGACCAGGCCGCGTTCTTCTCCAGGCTGTCGGGTCAGTTGGCGGCGTATCTGACGGGGACGGTGGTGTTGGGAGGGGATTTTAATTCAGTGACTGATGTTGAGCTGGACAGGTCCCACCCGCCCCTTGCGCAGTCGGTGGTCCGTCGGGTGGCCAATAGTAGACGGGCCTGGCAGGATACTTGGGGTCTGGTGGACACTTGGCGTACTCATCATCCAATAGACAGGGATTACTCCTTCTACTCGGCCCCGCATGAGTTGTATGTCCGATTGGATGGTATACTGTGTTCCCTGGATGTCCAGACTTTGATGCGGCATAGTGAATATCTAGCTAAAACCATCTCGGATCATAACCCCTGCGTGGGGATGCTGCAATGGTCCAGGCAGCGGCAAGCAATTCCTACGTGGCGCCTTAACCCCTTGCTGCTGGAGGACTCAGTCTTCCGGGCTGAAGTTAGCGGCTGCATAGTACAATATTTTGGGCATAACTCGGGTATGGCGGCAAGCCGGGCGATGGAATGGGACGCGTTTAAGGCGGTTGTTCGGGGGGTTTGCATATCGTCCACGGCCGGAGTGCGGAAGACTTTATTGAAGGAGGTTGAGGGGGCAGAGGCCCAGCTGCGGACGGCTGAACGTGCGCATCAGGCGGGAGACGGTGAGTTGGCGGCAGTTGTAGAGGCGCGCAAGGGCGTGGCGGTGCGAGTGGAGAAGCTCCGCTGTTTTGACCATAAAAGTTATCTTATGCGAGCGCACGCAGAAAGAGATAAGGTGGGATCCCTTCTGGCGTGGTTGGCGAACCCGACGTCCCGGGGTGAACCAATACTTTCCCTGGTTGAGGCAGGGGGGGCCCCGGTTTATTCCCAGATGGGGATAAATAAGCGGTTTGCCAGTTATTATGCTGGGCTGTATGATAGCACTATGGAGGGGGAGCCTGAAGGCCTTGCTGGCTTCTTATTGGAGGCCCGACTGCCTCGACTGGACCCGGAGACTGGGAGAGACCTCGGGGGCGCTATATCGCTAGGCGAGATCCGTGCGGCGATTAGGCACATGGCCCGTCGGAAGACCCCGGGGGCGGTTGGGTTGCCCATGGAGTTCTTTGTGGCTTTCCCGGATTTGTTGGCACCGCAGCTGCAGGTCCTGTACAGCGAGGCCTGGCGGCTTGGGCGCTTGCCCGCCTCTGCTCGGGAGGCGATTGTGGTACCTTTACTGAAGCCCGGAGGAGAGGCCGGTGCGCGCACGGCGTACCGTCCGCTCTCTATGCTGACGGTGGACTATAAAATTTTGAGCAAAATACTGGCGTCGCGCCTCTTGACCCATATGACCGCCTTAATCCACCCGGGTCAGGCGGGCTTTATCCCTCGGCGCAGCACGGCCACTTCCGTTCGACGGTTGTTGCGGGTGATGGAGATGGACCGGGACGTATTCCCGGAGGCCTGCACACTGTCGGTCGACATAGAAAAGGCCATTGATAGTGTGGAATGGCCCTACTTATACCGAGTGCTGCGGGAGTTTGGATTGGGGGAGGACTTCGTACGCTGGACCGCCTTGCTCTATAGCGATGCCACGGCCCGAGTGAAGACGGGGGCTACCATATCGGTCCCCTACCGCGTGCGGAGGGGGACGAGGCAGGGCTGCTCCCTCTCCCCCCTGTTGTTTGCTCTGGCCATTGAACCGCTGGCGGCTCATGCCCGACGAGGGTGCGCCTATGTTGGAGTTTCCCTGCGGGAGGATACCCACTATATCTCCCTATATGCAGATGATCTGCTGATGTTCTTGGCGGATGCGGAGAGCGCGTTGGACGGAGCGATTGCCCTCTTGGAGGAGTTTGGTCGTCTGTCCGGGCTTAAGGTCAACTGGGGCAAGACATGCTTGTTCCCGTTGTCGCGGGGAGGTCGGACCCCGCGGGCGTTGGGACAGATCTGGTGGGAAGGCAGCTGCCTACGATATCTGGGGGTTATCATTTATCATACCCAGACTGATTTGTTGGAGGGGAATGTTGGCAGGGCCCTTCGCGGCTTGCAGGGTAGCATGGGGTTTTGGAGCACGCTCCCACTCTCGTGTGCCGGGAGGGTGGCGCTGTTGAAAATGGTGGCGCTGCCACGCCTTCTTTACTTTTTTCGCACCCTTCCTATATGGATCCCGGCGTCGTTTTTCGCGCGGCTGCGGGCACTGTCTACGGGCTTCATTTGGGGCTCGGGAAGGCGGCGAGTGGCACTGACCACATTGCGGCGGCCGAGAGCAGAGGGGGGCCTGGCATCCCCGGATTTTGAGTGGTACTACTTGGCGGCCCAGCTCCAATGGCTTACGCAGGCGGTGGCCAGGGAGTATAGAGGCCCGGAGGGCCAACAGGGCAGGTTGATTCCGCGGCATGTGCTGGCCTTTATAGTCCTCCAACAGCGGTTAGACCTGGCCCAGCTTACCTTGGAGGAACGTACCCTCCGGTTGTGCAGGAACAGGTGTCAGAGGAGGGCCGCCATAGTCCACCCCTATGCCCCGGAGATCCCCCTGGGGATGTGTACGGCGTTCCCGCATGGGGGAGATTGGTCTGGGCTAGCGGTTTGGGAGGAGCTGGGCGTGCAGATGGTGGGGGACTTATTTAGAGAGGGAGTGCTGTTGCCTTTCCAGGACTTGCAGGACTCTTATGGGCTCCCGCGGGGGGACTTCCTGCTTCATGCGGCCCTTGTGGTGAGCCTCCAGAAACATTGGAATATGGGGCTTTCGGAGCCGCAGACCGCCGCGGGTTGCCAATATGTAGTGATGGCGGCGGGGACGACTAAGGCCATTACTTGCCTCTATCGCCGGCTGTCGATGGAGGCTTGCACCCTCTGGGCACCCTGAGGGAGAAGTGGGAAACGGACCTTGAGAAGGCGATCCCCGAATCCACGTGGTCCACGCTGGTGCGGAGGGCCTGGAAGGGAACGAGGAATGCCCGGTTTCAGTTAGTCCAGTTTTTTACGTTACACAGGGCGTATCTGACGCCGGCCAAGATCTTGCGCTATTTCGGGGGGTACACTCTCAGTGTCCGCGGTGTGGGGGAGAGGGTGCGGACTTTCGGCACATGTTTTGGTCCTGTACGCAGTTGGGTGACTACTGGGGTGATGTTGTGGATTGTTTGAACCAGGTGACGGACCGCTCCATTGCCCCGGACATGGGGGCTTGTTTGTTGCTTTGGTTTCCCCACACTCGCCGTACGAAGGTTACTAGCAAGTTTTATGATCTGGGGTTGATAATGGCCAAGAGGGAACTGACTATGCACTGGAAATCCTGGGGGGGGCCTAGCTTCCTGCGATGGAGGGTGGCGTTGGCGTGATGGGCGGGGGCTGAGGGTACGCTCCGGGTGCAATTGGCCCTTCGGAGGGACGATGAGAAGGCACTGGCGACGGCCCGGGCATGGGAAGCGTTGGTGGTGGAACTTCAGGGGTTGATGTCTGATGCTGGGGAAGGGGAGAGCACATCTGACAGGCAGGAGGTAGCGGGGAGCGGGGAGTAGAAGAGGAATGGCGGTAGGCCCTGGCCGCCCGCACCTTGGCTCGGCATGAGGGAAGGCTCTGTTTGCTTCGGGAGAGGTTGGGCTCCTGTATCTTATTTATTAGGGAGGAGGGGCACAACGGAAGAGGGGTAGGGGACGGGGGCACACTGACATGGGGTGGGGGAGGGGGGGGAAGGGGACTGGGTGGGACGGATGTTCCTTCTCCTGGATAATTGGTCTTGATGATAAACGTGCGGTACTTCTTGGACGGGTGGAGGCAGGGGGATGTTTGTTGAGTTGTTGATTTGGAAAACAATAAAAAAACGTTTCAACAACAAAAAAAAAAATACAATGCCAATAGCTCAAACTCTCGCAATTGCGAGACCTATTGCATTGCAAATGCTTGTTATTGTTTTGGGGCTAAGTCACAAAAGCATGTAAGAGTATGTAAACGAGTACCACAGGAATACTACTTTACATAGTCCGAAATGTCTTCTTGAATAGGCTTCTGTGTGTGTATATTTCCACACACTCCAAGCACATAGCTGGGTTTGAGAATGACCTACGTTGAGCAGCTTGAAATATGTTTGCAACAATCGCCTTTTGGTATTCAGGAAGCTGTTTGTGCGTGTTATGGTTACCATTTATAGAGCGCGACCTTAGAGGGAGAGCATAAAAGATCGCACCTCAAAAATGAATTTAAGAATGTGTACATCAAATCAGATTTTACACATTTGCAATACACATTTTTAATGTAACACAATTGGATCAGACATGTTTACGATTTAAGACACAGGGAGTGTAAGTGCCTTGCTATGAATCACATGTTCGTTGGTCAAGTTCCAACGCTGGGATTTGAGTTCAGGTCTCTAGTTTCCAAGGACAACAAGGGCAGGATCCCCATGTATTCTATAAATCTGCAACTTGACAAATTCTTTCACCAGCACGGGCAAAATATTTGATTTGAAATTTAAGAGGGAGCGAAAGATGGCACAGAAATCTTTTACAAGGAATATCATACTCCAAACATTAGTTCAAGGATTTTGCAAGTCATCCTGTCGTTCCATGACCTTACAAAGAACTTGGGCCAGCAGTCTTGTGTTTGGCCATTGAACCTCACCGTGACTTATGATATTCTTGGGCTATATGATGGAGATACTTTATCCCTTATATATGTCTCTTACACATGTCTATTCCTGGAAAACGTTGAATCAGATTTCCGCCCACTGACACCCAGCGGCAAACCGTTGATGAACATGTGTACATCTGCTATAATTCTATTAAAGATTGAGGTCAATTATGCAAAGTCGCACATTATGCCAATGAATCATCACATTGAGCTCGTTTGCAAGTACACACCCTTTCTAAGTTATGAGCATTATTAAAGATTTTTTTTTACCACATCTGAACATTTTAACAAAACAGAAATATGAGATATTTACATAAGGGGTTTTATGGTCATTTAAAGTATTACATTCTTTTCTCTAATCATGATTAAGGTCTTATGCTGTCAATGACTGTTCGCTTATCATAATTGTTCCAGGGCAAGATCCCTATTAAGCTCTTGTGCGGAGCCAACATTCACAAATGGGATTTCATAAAATAAGAGAGATTAGCAGCCGGTTTATTGAGCAAACTGCAGCCAGAAAACACTGTTCCTGTCTTGGCTGAAGAATATTTTAGCAAAACAAGGAAGTATTTGTGCTATTTAATAACAACACACGTATTATTAGAGCAAAGAATGCCCTAATGAGCTTACCAGCAATTCTTCCAAGATACAACAGATCCTGTAGGCGCATTCAGGTTGGTACTGCAGTTAGAGAAGTACAGCCGTGTGTCATTTTCAAAACAGACCAGTAAAGAAAGCTGTTTCAACTAGGAGGAAACAGGAACCAGCCCCAGTCAGAATCCTACTTTTTTCGGGGCAGATTAACAAGGGCAGTAACACCGCTTTAGCGGCACCTTTTGCTGCTAAAACTGCGATATTTTCATCACCCTATTTACAAGGTGGTGCTAGCATGCATCAGCGCACCCGTTTCCCCAACGCCTCGCTTTGCATCTCTAATGAGATGCAAAGTGGGCATCACTGGGCGTACCCCTGACGGAAAACCTTGTAAAATATCGCTAAATGTACATCGCGATATTTACAAGGTGGCCTACGCATTTTAGCACACGTTAATTTTTGGCGAAAACCGCGCTAATGTCTGCTAAAATGCTGACTTAGCTATACTTACCATTGGGGGTCGATTATGCTGATACGACCACAGGGTCGTATCAGCAAGGTATCGCCGTTTTCAATGGAACATCGCTGAAAAACCAGCGATGTTCCATGGAAAACATCGCTATCGCTGGGATAATTATCGCCATTGCTCTATGTGTTGTTAATACAGCGCTAGCATGGCGATAATTATCAGCGATAGCTGGCGATAAACATTTTCACGCTGAAGGCGCCCAGCGATAATTATTGCTGCCGCTTGGTAATTTGCCTCCACATTCCGAGAGAACCACCTTTATTATCATGCATATGTGCAGGTACACTAGCATCTTATCTCCGGAAACAACTGCTACAATAAACTCCTTGTCCATCTTCCCGTTCCATTCCTTACCAAGGAGCAGCTTGTCTGCTCCACAGAAACCTTTTACCTAGCAGAAGTTGAATACTTCCCCCCAGTATGGCGCTGCCTACCCGGCATGCATAAAGGGGGAAGTATGACACCCTCACATCTCGAGAATACCATAGAAAACCAAAAAACACAACCACAGGGAACAAAAACAGGGAGGGAGGGATGGGCTTTTGTGTATGTGTGTGTAGATCTCTAGGGGCCCTACGTTCTCTCTGCCCTATTTTTGGCACACTTCATAAAGACACCTTCACTCTGCAGTACTGTGTCAGAGTGTGATCCCGAGTGGTCGACTCCCTTTTATTATACCCCTCAGGCCACACCTGGCCAGAGGATGTCCTGGATTTACATCAGGTCTCCCTCAAGAGAACAGGACTGCTAACCTGAAACATCCCTCCCCAACTTGGTTTTGAAGATCAGAGTTCATTTCACTCAACATACAAAGTCCTTGAGTCGCTGGCTGGGTTGTGGATTAGTGCAGAGGCAGTATTGATGAGACTGACTGTGAATGGGCAGGTCACAGGCAGGAGGATCACCAGGCATATCATCTCGCCGGTTTCCTTCCGGACTCACCGGACTTTGATCTGCGGTGTCATTCCTGACTGTGTCGCTTTCCTCGCATTCTGGCCAGTTGGTGACGTCCTCAGTATGATCCAAGACAGAGGGTTGAGATGGGGTTGTAACCTTCTTGAACCATGAGGCTTTCTTTGCTAATACTTCTTGCCCTTTCTTGGCCATCACCATGGTTCCATCACTTCCGATGGCGGTCCAGATACCGGGCTCGTATGTTGCTCTGAATTTCTACCCTGGTCGACGATCTTTGACGACAACAGAGTTGCCAGGTAGAAGTAATATTTTCTTCACCCCGTCGGTGTTGCTGGCTCTAATGCTGTGCCGCTCGCTGCCTACTTGGATTCTTTGAACATCGTGAGGTGGCGTTGTCCACCCTGGGCATGTGGGTATGAAATCCCTCTGTTGCCTGTTGAACATCAGGGCCCACGGGGCCTGCTGAGTTGTGCAGTGAGGAGTGCTCCTATATTGTCTAAGGATTGGATGTAGGTGATGTTCTGGTTCAGTTTATTCAGTTGTGGCGATGCAAAGCTTTTTGTTCAGCGTGCGCATGAATCTTCCGACCTTGTCATTGGCCTGGGGCCACTTGGGAGTGATCTGACAGTGACACATCCCTCGTTGTTTGAGGAAATCGGCGAACTCCACTCACTTATGATCGCCACAGGTAGGCCAAAAGGGTCAAGCACCTTCTCAAGGGTGGGAACCCCATGGATGATTGCTGGGGAATCAATTACTTCCATGAAAGGATACTTAGAGTATGCGTCTACTAAGACAAGAGTGGTCCTCCCATCGGGGAAGCTCCCGAAATCCAGGCTTAGTTTGGACCATGGGTCTGTGCATGGTTCTTCGGTGATTAGCTGTGCCAGCCTTTCTGGCACCCCTGTTAATTGGCATGTGGGACACTTACGCATGAGGTCTTCGACCTTTTCTTCTAGCCCATGGAACCACACCTTTTCCCACATCCTTGCCTTCATTTTCGTGGTACCTTGGTGCTCTCCGTGCACTACCTGCCTCACAATGTGTCTCATGGTCTTTGGGACCATGATGTGAGACACTCACAGTAGGATCCCATCCTGGGTCGTACTGAGTTTGTCTCGCACCCTCCACATCTTTGTCAAGCTCTCCTTGTCTTTGTGCGTACAATCATTGGCATCCTGGCAGAAGTGTTTTACGTGTCACTCTGCACAGCATTGCGTACACAAATTATGAAGGGTCAGCCTCTGCAGCTTCCTTGATATCTTCCAGACTTAGTGCTTGAGGACAGGTGACACTTGAGATCATGTTGACATAGTCTTCCATTCCGTCTGGGTCGTCCTGACCCTCTGAAGGTGTGGGGTGACACCATAGGAAATCGGTAGGGTTCTTCACCCCGGGACTGAAGACTACTTCCATCTGTTAATGTTGCAATTGAATGGCCCATCTCTCGATCTTCGGGGGCGGATGAGGAGCTCACCCTCGAAAGAGTGGGACCAAAGGCTGGTGCTCAGTGACAAACTTCAAGGGTTGGCTGCTCAAGGATTGGTGGAAATGCCTGCAGGCCCACTTGATTGCCAGGGCCTCTTGCTCGATTTGTGCATAGAGAGCTTCGGTTGGTGTCAATGCTGTGCTCGCGAATGCCAGTGCAGCCCACCGCCCCTGCTCTTGTTCCTAAGCTAGTATGCCTCCTAGCCAGACGGTACTGGCTTCTACTAACAGTTCAGTGTACTTGGCAGGGTCGAAGTATACGAGTGTGGTGTTACCGAGGAGGGTGTCCTTGATTCTTTGGAATGCATCTTCTTCCCGACGGCCCCAGGTCCATCAGGTGTCCGACTTTGTGAGGGCCCTCAACGGTTTGGCGATGGTCACAAGGTTGGGAATGAACCTCTCACAGAACATGGCCATTCCCAGGAAACTCCTCACTTCCGAAGGTGTGTTGGGTGCTCGCTCATTGGATTTTTTGCGACTTGTTGGGGTCTATTTGTATTCCGTCCTGGTTGAAGATGCACCCAAAGAACTCAATGAATGGCTGAAAGAACAAACATTTGTCACTGTGTACCATCACTCCGTGTTCTTTGAGGTGTTTGAGAGTGGTTTACAGGTGTTTGTGGTGTTCCACAGCAATAGGTCATCGCTGACATTCAGGAGGCCTGGTAGTCCAGACAGGGTCTCACATATGGCATTTTGAAACACCTAGCCAGCCGATGAGTTTACAAAGTTCAGGCATTTGCATCGGTGCAGCTTGAAACTGATGCATAGGGTGTCCTGGGCCCGATCGGGCCTCATGCGGGCTTCTCTGCAGTCAGGAATCAGCTATGGTGCACATGCTCCGCTATGCTGTGGGCGGGGCTTAACCAGGTCAGTTACTCACTGTGTTTGTTAGCTCTACGTTCTGCTCGTGGAATCCAGCAGTTTCTTCCCTCACTATTTATTTGGTCGAGCGGGAAGGTACCGGCAGCATGAGCAGTGCTTTTGGGCTTGCGGGAGCGTAGGATCGCGTCTATGCAATCAGTGACTGTTCCACTTCACGTCTTCGACGGTGCATGAGGTTGATTGCACCCTCATCGCCAGTGTGGGGTGTGTGTGCAGATCTACGTTCTCTCTGCCCTACTTTTGGAGCACTTCATAAAGACACCTTCACACTGTGGTACTGTGTCGGAGTGTGACCCCGAGTGGTCCACTCCCTTTTATTATGCCCCTCACACCACGCCTGGCCAGAGGATGTCCTGGGTTTACATCTGGTTCCCCTCAAGAGAACAGGACCGCGAACCTGTCCCAGGTCTCAAGAATGGAACAGGAATACCAGGACTTGGAGTAATGAATATTACTGGTGAGTAACTGGGAATTCTTGCTCACTAGTACCAAGCTGGGCCAAAAGGCTAGCCAGATATTAAAACCAAGAACTGGTATCTTACAGTGCTCTTACCTGTGGGGTGGGGCACGTGTTAATCGGGTTAGAAGATGTTCCACTCTGACACTTGAATAGATTTGGGGAAATCACAGAACTATACTCCTTGTTGTATTCTCTTAGTCAAATCCATATATGAAGATCCTGGAGACGTGGAAAAGCTGATTGTTACAGTGAGCAGCTTTTATTGTAGAGCTTTAAAAGAAGAGAGCCAGTCACTTCTGTGCTGCTGCATGTACCACTAATCAAAGAGACATAATTCAGAGCAATTCTATTTAACATTGACTTGCATGAATCTGGCACCAACTGAGTTAAACAGTTAACGTTCCTAATTAAGTGCTAAGGAGCTGCATCCTCGAGCATCACATAGCTAATGTAAGACAATTGTGCTTCCACAAGATCTTTTAAACTCGGTTCATTGATATTTACTTAACAATGCCTGGGAATAGGAAGGTATGTTCATCTTTTAACCGTGGTCATGTAGTTTTTCTTTCGTAGGTCATGTTAGACCTGGCATCTTTGGCGTGGTTTCCCTGACTTTTTGCCTCTACCTTCTGTATTTTTGACGCTATGCTGGATTTCATTTTTGCTGGTTTAGATGCTTTGGGCACTTTGCCACTGTTGATCAGTGTCAAAGTGCAAGTGCTCCCTAGGTAAATTCTTATATTGATTGGTTATCCCTGATTGGTGTATTTGTTTCACCTGTCAGCCCCTAGTAAAGTGCACTGAGTGTGCCAGGGCTGGTGATTCAAATGCTACTAGTGGGCCTGCAGCACTGATTGTGCCACCCGCAGGAGTAGCCCTAAAATGGTGTCACAGGCCTGCCACCGCAGTGCCTGGGTGCAGTTGCTAACTGCCATGCTGACCAGACCAGGGAGCAGTGTATGTGAAAGATAGAGCATGTATTGGTGTAGGTGACATGCTCTGGTAGTGAATTACAGCCATTTTCGTTTTTCACTATTGAAAGGCTATCTTGCCCATAGGCTATAATGGGGAATGCTGAGCATAATGTTTACCTGCATATCTTCCCATAGGAGCAAGATAGAAAGATAAAATCTGGTATCCCTGAATTCAGAATTTAATAATACATCTTTTAGGAAGGATGTTTTTTATATCCTGTGTGTGAAAACAGCACTTTTAGAAGGTGGCTGTTTTCCTTTTCTGCCCTTTCTGTGTGCCTTGGCCTGTTTGTGAATTGACTGTCTGGTTTGTGAGTGATAGGGACAGGGGTGGCTCCCAGAGGCTGAATGAGTCAGCCCAGGGCTGAATACGGAAATTCCCCTGTAGATGGGTGGGAGGAGTAGCACCTGGGCCTGAATAGGGCTGTGCCTGCCTTCCACAATGCTGGCTCCACCCCCTGCTGGGCGGCTGACGACCCTGCCCCTCTCTCTCAAAGGAAAGAAGAAATCAAGTAAACAGAGTGCTCCAGGACTGGCCAGAACTGGTTCTGACCAGGCCAAGGCCCCTCTGCCTTCAGAGGACAAAGGATTTTGGGGTATAAGTATTGGGACCCAGACTACAGAAAATTAGATCATCCTGGAATCAAGAAGGAACCTCTGCCAAGGAGAAAGCTGGAAGACTGAAGAAGGACTGACCTGCTGTAAGGCTAACCTGCAGTTGCTTTGCTGCCAAGGAGAGGGGAAGGACTTTGCTGTTTGCTGTGTCCCCTGGCTTGAAGGAATCTCCAAGGGCCTGAGTAGAGCTGGCCTCCTGTTAAGAAGTCCCAGGAACAAAAGGACTTCACCCCCAGCTTCCCCCTGAACTCTGCTGTGTGAGTTCTGCCCTTCCTAGAGTGTTTGATCCAATTCTGGGGCCTCTGGAAGTTGTGCCTGCTGTTGGGAAGCTGACCAAGAAGAAAGAAGCAAAGGATCTACACTTTTTCACGCACAGCGAGAAAACATCCGTCACTCTGCTCGTTAGCGGGTCGAAATTTTATTGCTGTGAACATCGTCGCAGAGCATGCCGCCGCTGAGCAAGATCATCACTGGTGAAATTGTCGCCCCGCTCGTTAGCGGCCAGAATTTTATCGCTGCGAACATCGTCGCAGAGCCAGCCATGATCCCCGCTCCGCTCGTTAGCGGGCAGAATTTTATCACTGCGAACATCGTCGCAGGGTCTGCCGCCGCTGGGTGAGATCGTCGCTGAGCCAGCCAAAATCATCGCACCACTCGTTAGCGGGCAGAATTTTAACGCTGCGAATATTGTCGCAGAGCCACCCCAGATCATCGCTGGTGAAATCGTCGCCCCGCTCGGTAGCGGGCCGAATTTCGTCGCATCGTGCCTTTGCGAGTAAATTTCTACCAGAAAAGCTACGCCTTGGAATCCATACAAGTATCGCCTCACTCCCCATACAGACCGGATTCGTCGCACATGCCCGCTGCGTGCAGCGGGGTTGTCGCATCGCCTCCCCAGGGTCTCAGGACTGACGCTGTTGCTTGTTTTTCGACGCCTGAGCGCCGCTAAGAACTTTTATCGCATCACCAGTTACTGTTGGCTAAAATTGACGCTAAGGTGAATGATTTTGTCGCTAAACTAAGAACTCTTTTTGAAACCATATTCTTGAACTGTGTATGTTGGGTTTTTGTTGTTTTGGTCTTGTATAGTTTATATAAAAGTACTTTATTTATCTACACTGGTGTGGAGTCCATTTGTGGTGTTTTCACTGTGTTACTGTGAGTGTTGATACAAATACTTTACACATTGCCTTTGATAAGCCTGTCTTCTCGTGCCAAGCTACCAAGGGGGTGAGCAGGGGTTATCTAAAGAGTGTATCCCCCTTACCCTGACTAGAAGCAAGGG